>NC_089728.1:19181954-19853954 GCF_035083965.1 Branchiostoma lanceolatum | reverse complement strand
AACACAACAAAAATACAGGTTGTGGTAAGGCCTCATACAACAGCAAGGCCTCATATATATCTCGTAAGGCATTATACAACAGTATTGTCGAAACGCAAAGGTAGATACAATTACTTTACAGACTAATGACAAGATATTTCAATATGGCCTGAACTACTGTTCAGACTATCATTCAGACATTATATAATGTATTGACCCATTTACATGTATACAAACTGGGATAGTCGATCCACTCGTAAAATATCATTAGATTTATAGAATGAAATGTATCGAAAGTGGAAAGAAGGTTGAATGACCTTGAAAGAAGGTCGAATGACCTTGAGCCTTTGTCTATTCATTTTGTACAATCCATAATGAAGTGATGTTCATTTTCAATCACATTTGGACAGAATAGACAGATGCTGTGATCATGGTTAATTTTGTGATACCTTCCCATTTCTACATTTCATCTGTGACTGTGGCTCTGAGTCTAAATATTGTGTATATGACTTCATGGGAGCATGTATTCGCTTTTAGTAGTAAATAAGATAGGTTTAGTATAACTTTGTTGTTGTTTTCCTGAAACTTCAATATACAATATACAAATGATGGTCGTCGTCTGTGTTTTTTTACAGTTTAATTGCTAAGTATGCATTCATACTCCAGCACTCACCAAATTAACACAATCCATTGATTATGACACCATGACTTCAAGTAAACGTGTTGGGGAGATTTGAATAGACATGCTTGATCTTATGTTACGAGTATAAAATTATCTTATCAATACTTTAGACTGTAGACACTATCTAAAGATGACTTGAAATGTCAGTCAAAATTACATATGATAATGTAATTTTGACTGACGTTTCAAGTCATCTTTATGATGTATAATGAAATCGTTCCCAGTAATCACAATGACAAGAAGCTCGATAGAAGACAGAAATGACATCCAGTTATCATCTATTAACTTTTACTACAGTCATAGAGTGTGTATGGTCATGCTCTTGTCAGATGAGGTCTCATGTAGGTTTCCATTGTGAAATTCCTAACAATATGATAAATATAGAATACAACACGGGGTATTCCGTATCACCCGATCCGACCCGCGGGAGGGCTGGGACCGAGGGCGATGCGGAATAAGCCGTGTTGTAATTATTTATGTCATATCCACCTGAGAAAACATAGTCATTTCAATGTGGAATGCGCCAAAAGTTGAGGGAGTTTTGTGTCCTCAAACACATACTGTAACAACATTGATTCCAACCTCCGAATCCGGTATTTGAATTTACGGCGGCGGTGCAACCGGCGCGCTCGAAAATGCATTCTAGATATTCTATGGAAGCCCGTGTGATACAACTCCCGAACCCTATGTGATACAGATAGTTATCACATGGTCCGGAACACCCGTATCAGACTCAGGTATGACATAATAGGTCTGTATAAGACTTTTTAAAAGAATTTCACCATGGTTCGTTGCTAAGGGAAAATTTCCACTGTAAGGGAGCGTATCAGGTTACCGGGACTCCCGTGCGGTCCCCGGGGGAGCTGTAACGTCTTCTAAAAGATCATGATAGTTAGACAAACGATATCTCGCACATGTCTCGCCAATTGGAAATGAAACTAGCCAATGTGTATACCTAAAATCCTGCCGTTTTACTAATGTTGCATCATTTTGTCTGAATAGTTTCTGAGATAGGCCAAGTTTGCTGTTATAGAAAAGATGTTCGGTGTAAAAAATATCAAAATGGTGTAAATAAGTCGGTTCTAAACGTTACTGAAAATCCAAATCTTCCATATTCTGAACAATAACAATAATTCTAAACTTTCTGTTTTAGGAATTTTTTGATTTCTCATTCAAATTATTTCTACGACCGAAAATAGGTCGAAAAATACATTTTTTCACACTCAAACACCCGTAAATCAAAATTTCCGCCGTATCAAAAAAATCCCTAAAACAAAAGCCTGGGGATATTAGTTCTCGAAAATTTAAGACCTCGATGAGTGAGTTTGAACGCACATTGCTCGAGTTTTTCATACCACTTTGGAATAATGTCATGCCTCACGGATAAGGGGAGGGGGTACTTGATGCCGTCGTAAACAAGTCCTGCAACATTCAAAGTCATCAACAATGGCGCCAGTAGCTTGGCTGCATGTTCCATGTCTACAACAAAATGTCAGCAAAGATACACTGTCCAGAAAATAGTTTGTATTTGTGATAAAGTGTTTTTACTTCTTGTGCAAGGGACCTAGGACAGAAAGGGCCTTTTGGCGCGAATTTACAGTGAAAACCTGCATATGACCGTGAGTGACCCCGAATAGAATGCACGTTCTATTCGATTACGTCACTTCGAACGTAATAGAATGTTGTTCGAATTCTAAAAAAGTCTGGAAATTTTGGGCCCATATTTGACCATCGTGTTTCCTGCTGAGCTTCCTTCGAATTCAGAAATTCTACTAGAGGCATGTTGTCTTCTATATGTTACAGACACGGACTTGCTGTGTGCACCATTGCATTCAATGTTAATCAATGTTAATCAAATACTTTTAACTCTATAGCCAGGTGACTCAACATAAAGATGCCTAAGTTTAAAACTATGAATAGGAAAAATGGTAAGTATTCAGAGAATAGCAATGTTTGCATTTTTGTGGGACTACTACAGGGTCTCCCACCTCTACCTTTTTCTAGCTATGAATATCCCAAAATTTCACCGCTTTTGTTTGCTCCCGCTAATTCTCATTGTATTCTCCAAGTAGAGTTCCACAAACACATACCTTCGCCAAATAATCAAGGCTTATTATGGGCGGCAGAGCATTAGTCAGGACTTAATATTTTGTTATGTTATGTTATGTTATGTTACATGGTGTCTAATAATGTTCACCTTTACTAAACTTCCAAAGGCCGCAAGAATATAATTCCCATCACATACCACTATGCTATCATATTGTGTTTTCATTAATTATGCAGCAAATTAGGTAGGCATTGGCATAATAAATATTTATTGATTTCTGTCTTTTTCAGATACATATGTCACATGTTTTAGCGTCCTATCATGAAATACAGCGGTTTTAAAAACATTTCTAACTAGAGTTCCACGAGCACATTATCTTCGCCAAATAATCAAGGCTTATCATGGAGAGTGATTAATATTTACGTGCTTATCACCCCCTGCAAATTTTGGAAGTTATGATTGGGCGAATGGGTCCAGTCTAGATAGGGTTTAAAATCATTTGCAATTTGGTGGTACAGGACTAGTATATGTGTAGAGTGTGCTGATATATGTTATAACTGGTCATGAAAAATATGAGTTTGTTGATATTATATGGGCCACAAAGGTTCGATATTGCAGTGTTGAAAGTTGAAAGTGATCATGAAATAGTACAGTCAATACATATGAATAGAATAAATCTGTCGCGTTTTTAGGTGTTTTTAGTCAGGCTATCTATTTTGTCCCCATTTCGTTATGTCGCCAACCGTGTTGAAAAAAACCCAGCAGGACCCACACCTCTGCTTGGAGAATAGTTTATTTATTTGACCTACATGTACGTTTATGCAAGGCCATTTGTTTACATGACCTGATACTGTCCCATGTCCCATTGAAATGCAGTGGGTTAACAAACTTTCCTTACTAATTATGCAAATTAGCTCCTGCTTTGCATAATTAGTCATTGATAATGTAAATCACCATCTGAGCTCTCTACATACCAAAACATCACGACGATCTGTCGACCCCTTCTCAAGTTATTCATGTCCGAATGTCGAAACAAAAACACCCACTGCAGTTCTTAACAAGCCGCTAGGGGGCCAAAATTTACAGAACTTACTTTCTGTGGCATGTTGTATGTTGTAGAAATTGTATATTGTTGTAACATAAATATGTAATGATATATGTTGATAGAGTTATTAGGACTCAAATGACTGTGTATCTCTGTTATATTGTATCTGACCCTTACCTCTTCCCTCATGACCTCAATGAAAAGCGGCCTGCGTGCCGATTTGAGCTTATCATGAATAAACAAAGGTTCAAACAAACAAACTATCTACCACACAAAAATCATGACCATAGCACTTTCAGAAAATATGCCCCTAAATTTTGAAGCTCCGTTGCAGTACCTTAGGTACTCGCTAGAAGGCTCATTATCGAACTTGACCTTCCTTTCTGTAAACCCTACCCATCCACGAAATATCATACGGATCCATCAACAGCTTCTCGAGTTATGCTGGCGACATACAAATACACATCCACACAAAGTCCGCTACAGTACTGTTGAAAAACGCAAGGTGAACCATTTTCGTATTTGACCTTCCTTTGCACAACCACTACACACCTACCAAAAATCATAAAGATTCATTGAAGCTTTCTTGAGTTATTCTCCTGACATACATTCAGACCCACCCAACAGATTTTTCAACCGAAAACATAATCTTCTCCGAGTACAAGTACTCGGCGAAGATAATTAATGAAACAAATACGCTCCAGGTGTGCATATAGCCTGAATTCAATCAAGCCTCCTGTGACCGCTCGCCGCCCTGTAACCGCCTCGCAACCCAAGAGCTTGATGGCTAGGGCCGTTAACTCAAGGGAATCCTCCTTTCTAAATATGGATAATTTATGCAGCCGTCATCAGCCCACAGAGCTGCCTGCCCAGGCCAGACTCTAGTTGCTAAGGATCTATTGCTGTTGCTATCCAGTGATTGACAGCTGCAGATGTCTGATCTGCAGGTGGTAGGAAGAGAGTTTCACAGGCCGTTTCTCTGTACTTTGAACATTTTTCGGCAGTCAAGTCTTTTCTCGTTGGATTTTCAAACTTGGTTTTGATGTGGGAGAAACTGACATTGTCTGCCTCTAAAGGAACAGATAAACTAAGGAGGTTTAACCCTATCCAGACTGGGGGGGGGGGGGGGGGGGCTAAAAGTGCCCGCGCCAACTTTGACATCGTATAACTGCCGAACGACATATGCTAGGACTACCAAACTTGGTGAATTTTCCTAAAATTTAGTTGGCAACAATATCATGATAATAGTATAAGTTTACCATTTTTCGTGTTGCCAAGGCAACGGGTTTCTGAAAGGCATTTTATGCAAAAATCACAGTTTTTTTTAAGACAATGATAGTTCATAGGTTTTCTTGCTCAACCACACTAGTTTTACTACATGTATAGCATCATTTGTAATAAGATGTAACTTTCATGATTTAATATTTATAATTTATGCTAATTTTATGACGTAATCGGTCAAAATCCAAGATGGCGGACCATTACACTATTTTAGGTATCAACAGGCTTTTTCGCCTTCAAAATCGTCACTACGTGGCATTTTCTTTATCAGAAACATTTAGATTAACGTTTCTAGTCTATGTTCAGTGTTTTTTGGGGTCATAAGTGGAAAAAAAGGATTTTTAAAAGTTTCAAAATGGCCGATCCAAGATGGCGGATCCCAAGGGGTCGCTAACAACACGTGACGTCATTTAATGACGTCATTTTGACGTCAACGTAGTTACCATTTACGTAATATGTCTTGATATACTTTAAAATCAACAATATATACTATTTTTTTATACCTTTAGATATTACTGGAATTCCCTATTTAGCCAATAAAACCACATCAATGACGTCATAATAACGTCATATTACGTCGTAACTCACCAAAATTATAGGAATTATAAAACTTAACATGAACATCACTCCCTACAAATTTGGGAATGATACATCATACCGTTCAGAAGTTATGAGGGGGGGGACGGGGCGATTGAGCACCCCCCCCCCCCCCCCCAACCCCCCCCCCCCCCCCCCCCCGTCCCAGATATCCCAAAAAAGCCCAGTCTGGATAGGGTTAAAATCCCTTTTAACCAACTTGGATACATCTCATTTCTCACCCTCCCAACATCTGGATCTCATTTCCCATCCCTTCAACCCCGTCTGCCTGTGGTGCCAGGCGTGACAGCTAACAGACAGCTGCAGGCTAACTAAGTGGTTTCTATGGCAATGGGAGCCTAGCTGAAATCCTGCCCTATGATTGGTGTTACCATTTTTTATAACAGTTCTCCCGGCTAAGAGCAACCAGAGCACAAACTCCGCGGGGAGGGGACAGAAATCCCCGGACAGCTGGAGTTTGCGTTATACAGACTAAGCTTGAGTATGGCCTATGCAGCATACCAGTATAAACAAACAATACGTCAGTGACTGTACAACACTCAAAATAATGGTCATTTGGCTAAAAATACGCGGCGGCGCTCGAATGTTTGTAATTTCGCGAGTAGAAGCTCTCACGATTACGAACGTAAACAACACAACCTAAAGGTCAGTGACCCCAAGCCCCACGTGCACCTGGCGTGTGGTTGACAGGATAGTTGTCTTGCAGGTGGCGCGTAATTATTGAACGGGGGGACGTTTTGAATTCAAATTCGAACCGGGGTGATTGCACAAACATTCAATTTTTTGATAGAGATGTTTTCTGAATGGTCCATTATGCATGGGCGTTCCTGTATTAAATCTATTTTTCATAGGGGACACAAGCTCCGTTTCGGGCCTGGAATATGACTTTGCAATAGTTCACTTTTAGGCAGATTGTTTTGCCATGGGATGATTTTGTGAGTTAATTTTTGAATTTGGAGGGAGAAGGAACATGGGTGCCTTGAAAAGCCCACCTATGCAAAGGGTTTCAAATTTGGAGAGATCCATTTCTGACTGGCCTTCAATTCAATTCTTTATTCAAATACCAACAGTGCAGACATACAAAAAACGTTAGCCTGGATCGCGTTGATATTTACAATGGTCCTTACATGGTCTTACTTTATAATAGTTAAACGTTATTTTAGAATGCTCCATTTTTGCATTAAAACAGTCGCTTTTTTCATGCATTTAGAGCCGGAGGGAAATGGGCGATACATGTTGCATTTACTCGTGCAAATGTTGCCTTTCTAGTTATGTTTGAAATTACGCTAGTTGTGGTGTGGGTCCATATATGTATGTCACTGGCATAACTTGAGAAACTTTCGACGTATCTTCATGATTTTGGTAGGGGTTGTGGAATTCCGGAAATGGAGGTCAATTTTTACAGTACAACAACAGGTTACCCATATAATTGTTTAATTCAGTCCTGTACATATAGAAAAAGGGACAACAAAGAACCCTGGGTGTTCGCAGATGACTGTTTTAATGTTAAGTCCCCGCAGGGTAGTGCAGGGTCCGTAAAGTATCACAAAATGATAAGACTGCCACTTCTAATCGAGAAATAGTGAAAGGTGACATACAATGGACGAAACTATTAAAGTCTGGGGCCAGCAGTAACAATTATTCAGTATAATGTCTCATCCCTGCATGATAAACCTGGATAGTAATTCCTAAAAGTGAATCAGGGTCTGCGACTTCACACCTTATGCATCCAGATCCATTTCATGAATTTATCTTCCAACTATCAGGTCAATAGCAAAGGGAATTGAGAAGCACCTTACCCACAATGCACACACTACAAATACTTCACTGCTAATTTTGTCCTACGGACTCTTGTTTTATGATTTCTTTTTCAAATCACATCTGAGCTGAAAGCCAGGACGCTACAGGACCTTGTAGACGATGGTTATCCCGTCCTTGCCTTGGTAGTAGTTGGAAAAGATCTCCCGGTTGACTCGATCCCAGAGCCCCTGTTCCTGCAGACGGGCCATGGCGGGCTCCAGCTTATCCTTAAAATCCTCGTACAGGTGCAGCCACTCCTCGCGGAACGTAATGACGATGTAGCCGCCTGGAAATGAGAAACTGAACGATTAGAATGTTTTCACTTTTACGGGGTATCAGGACTTTTCATATCACATGTTACAAACACAAGCACACAGAAACACCCAAAACAATACATCCATTCATTCATGGAGGTAACAATGAAATGCACCACCACCCCCTACGTTTCTAAATTTTGTGTAATCCTTGAATAAAGGATTTTTAAACTAATACGCACGACTACAAATTGAGAAGCTACAAGGAGCTTTCAGATGACATCCGCCATCTTTCTTCAGCTGTGAGAGGTGTCACGTGACCTAGGTGTCAAAGGTCACCCAGGTCACGTGACCGGACGAGTGTGTAACCCTTGCTAGTCCACTGGTAGTGTAGTGAGTGAGTTGAACTCCCATACTCATTCTCATTATATGGGAGTCAAAAGCTAAGCAGATGAAGCTGATCAATATTCTATGTGTATGATATCTGACAGAGGTTTTGAACCAGGGCTTTGAACCAGAACTTCTCAACCCCTAATTCATTGCACCGGTATGATATTAGTTAAGGTTTATCTGAAATCTGCAACTGCAGCTCACCAGGTTTGACGACCCGTATGAGCTCAGGTAAACAGTCTTCCTTCAGGTGACCTGCGGCGAACCCAGCACAGCAGGCAATGGCGTCATATGTGTCTATGATTAGTATATAGGGAACAGTTGTTTCTCGGTTAGAATTTACGGGTTTGAACCTGTTACATTTTCATGTAATCACTAGGTAGTAGAACTTCAACTAGGGGGTCTTTGACCCCATGACGTCACTCCTCCTAGCTTCCCAGCTAGGCTATCAGAATAAACATGTGGAGTCACACATCTACAGTCTCAATCCTTCCTGAATCTGGAGTGTATAGTAAGCATTCATAGACAACAGAGCACAGCAGAACCTAATCATTCAAGTTTGGAATCTGCGACAGATTCATATGATCTCTCTGTGTATATGCCGTTTGTAGGTACGTACGAACGTAGGAACGCTTATCCAGTGTTCTTTGCCAGTTTTCAAGAGTTCGGATTTCATTCGTTTTCTTGGTTGTCAAACGTTGTGAAAGAGGACAAATACCTTTTTCGATGTCCAGGGGGTTCGGTCCGACAAAGTCACAGATTAGTCGGCGGTAGATCTGCTTCTTCTCGGCAAGGTACAGCATTTTCTGACTCCCGTCCACCGCGTCTATGTTAGTAAAGCCCTTCTTCACCAGCTAAGGAATGATAAATCAAACGATCGAATTATTAGAATGACTGTAAGAGAAGTGAAATAAGCATCGGGCATTCAGGGCCCTACAGCCATGCCTCAACATGGACGGAGGTCGCCATGACGTTTCTGCAACTGTGCGCCTTTAAAAACAGTTTGAGCAATTTAAAGTGAAGGCTTGTCTATTGCATAGGTTATGCCTATAGAAGGTTTGATTAAACTCTGATTTGCATAATATCATCTTATGAAACAAAACATCCTACAAGCTATCTACATGCCAAAAATCAAGAAAATCCGTCAACCCCTTCTTGAGTTGGCTTCAGTTCTCTTTCATAGACTGAAACAAAACCGGCTCTTGCAGCTCAAAAAAAAATTCGCTAGGGGGCCAAAACCGACTGTCCATTACAAGTGCTACATGTCAAAATTAACGAATATTTCCAGAACACGTGATGTAGGACTTCGAAGTTCCGCAGCAGTACGTAACAAGCCGCCGGGGGGTGGCGGGTGCTGGTTGCTGTCAAAATCTAATTATTTCTTTCTACACAACCGCAGTCAACCCATTCAGTGGCGTCGCGTCGGCGTAGTGGCAGGGTGTTTGGCCCAAGAAACCAGAGATACTGAGTTCGCAACCGGGGTTCCCTGATTTTTCCCATTGACGTTGTGCCCTTAGGAAAGGCACTTAACACGACTTTCCTCACTTCACTCAGGTGTAAATGAGTACCTAGCTTCGGTTACGGACGTCCCTCGGATAGGACGCGTTAGATGGTGGTCCCATGTTTGAGGAGAGCTACACCCCGAGCAAGTTAAAGAACCAATCGTACTTATCGAAAAGAGTAGGGGTCCTTCCCGGTGTGAGTGGTTCAAAACCGAAAGTCCTATTGCCGCACATGGGGCAATTGTCGTATTGAGGTCACCTGTGCGCTGAATGGCAGTCGCTCCAGACCCTTGCGATCTAGCCCCGCCAAATGTGCGCTCCTCGCAATTCAGCCCTTGGCTGCGAAGAGAGAGTATTCGGCCGACCCAATAATAATGATAATGATAATATCAAGACGTCTTGGCTTCTTTCATCGGAGTGTACAGCGGTCAAGACATCATCCTTCTTACCGCTGTAACGCCACCATGCGGCAAGGAGTAGCACACATGTACCTCATTATGCCCTTATGAAGAAATTGACTCAGGCAGCGCGCGTTGAAAAGTGATTTACTTTGACGGCCACTGAGAAATATGGAAAAGCCGCCTGGACATCATATACACCTTTCTCACGCGGCGGACATGATAGAATGAAGACGAGGCCAATGAGGCAAAGAAGCAAAAATAATGTACAGATTTATCTTTCCTCCTAAATCTCAGTAGGTTTTAAAATATGATATCAAAGTATCAATATTATAACTAATTTAATGCACGAAAAATATGCAGAAATTTAGAGCTTCGTTGACCGAATGCCATAGTCCCCGCCCTCCTCCGTCAAAACGTAGAAATTCAAAATAAAAACATAGAAATGCAAATATTTGTCGGTCATGCAGCCACTTCATCATTAATCGATTCTCTAATTATCAGGTAATCATTGGCTATACTGTACTGCGAATTGTGATTGACAGCTAGGATCGATTTAGTGTTTGCCACAATGGCCTCGTTTTCATTCTATCATGTCCGCCGCGTGAGAAAGGTCTATATCAAGCATGGTCTAGACAAGAAGTGTTTCTAACCTCTTCCGCGCACAGTCCAGTACCGGCCGCCACGTCAAGAACTCGGACCTCCTTGAGGTTTGAGCCGCCCATGACTTTCTCCATAGTTTCGGCGCACTTTCTGGGACCAGTACAGTTCAGCTGCGTCATTATCTCCTGTTAGGAGAGACGGCATAAATATAACCAAATTAAGAATCAGTTCTCACTGCACCGGCTCTGTGGGCGTTTACCTCGCTAGAAATCTAGTGCCTGTCGTTAAGAGTTAAGCCCCCCCCCCCTGGACCTGTTATATCAAGTACAGAACTGATCAAGCAGCATATGTTTGCGGTGGTGTTATTTTTATAGATTTCAAGACCTATTAATCTACTCTTCAAGCGGAGGTTCGGTTCCGTTTGTTTTTGACATGTTTTTAGGTGTGTTTTTTTTGGGGGGGGGGGGGCTTTATGTTTTTCCGTTTTATATGTCACCATGTCAAACGATTGGTTTGAAAACGCCTAAAACACGCCAAAAAACAAACGTAGCCGAACCTTTGCTTGGATAATACCGACAACCTTAAACCACCGCTTCACAGTAAACCCCTTCATGGCAGTTTCAACAGTAAACCTAGAACCACAGCGAACAGTTCATATTCTCCCTGGCCCTACCGTGAAATTAAATCCACGCGAACATTGCGCCTTTTACAGTAACAAGATATTTGTCAATTCATTTATATTTTGTTTGTTTGTTTGTTTGTTTGTAGCATATCGTTAAGGTACGCACCTCGTCATAGGTCCCGGACCAGTCGTCGTAAGATTTTGCCAACGCCTCTGGGGTCGAGTTGTGGTCGAGATGCGTTTCTATGGATGTAGTCTGGATGTAGTCCATGTTTTCTGCTACAACAAACCTTGGCCAGACAAGTTTGAACCTGAAGTAGTAGTAGAATGCCAAAAATAGTTACTCAAGCAACTCGATAAAATTGTGAAACAGTCAGACGTTTCAGACAACATCCGCTGTCTTTCGTCAGTGACTAACGATGTGACTGGGAAACCAGGTTTTATACTAAAACTCTGAATAGATATGTTAATGAGGTTAAGACAATGTAGGATGTTTTGACGTATTCTTCAAGAGAAGTCGTCGAAACATTTTGCCATTGCTTTTGGGGTCGAATTGGGGTCGAGATGCGTTTCTAGGGATGAAGTCGTTTCTGCCAACATGTTTTCTGCTACAACAAACGTTGGCCAGACATGTTTGAAAGTGGCAGTTCAACGTGTTTAACCCAAGTCCGGTATGGTAAGGAGACACCTTGGGGGCCTCTTCAAGAGCAAAGGATTTGAGCCTGATGATGATGGCAGCAGATAATTACCTGCAATAGTATACAACTAGAATAATAAAACTATCCTTATCACTTCTATATTTTGCCGTACATGTATTCAAAAGAAACTCAATTTATGTGAGATTCAAAAAATCTGCTGCCATCTTTTTCTGCTTTGTTGCTACATTGTTGGTCTGCAGGTAACTATCTGCTATCATATATAATGGGGAGGGGGTAAAAGTCGGGGAGGGGCACAAGAAGATACCTGACTGCGACCTGCAATTACATGGATGGGTGATTATAAGTGAAAGGAATTTTATGTGAAGTAGTTGTCTACTCGAGTCGAATACAGTCTTTTTTTCCGGGGGGGGGGGGGGGTGGCATGTATCGGTCAACCCTGGTCCCAGCATGTGAATCGAGTTTTCATCTGTTTTTTAACTAGTGCCTTGACTGATATACATTTCTTTAAAAGGCGGATTAACTGTACATGTAGATGCGTGTTACCAACGAGGTTGCGGTTAGTTAAGAAGTATAACTTCATACAGGTCTCCTTCAACTGAAAGTTAAACTGTATTAACATCTGGACTGTACTGCCGTAGGTTGCGGACTACAATTATGTTAATTCTCGTAATCAATCAAGTATCTAATGACAGGTTGTCATGAGCAATTGATTCACATGCTGGGACCAGGGTTGACCGATTCATGCCACGTCCCCCCCCCCCCCCCCCAGCACAAAGACTGTATTCGACTCGAGTAGACAACTACTTCACATAAAATTCCTTTCACTTATAATCACCCATCCATGTAATTGCAGGTCGCAGTTAGGTATCTTCTTGTGCCCCTCCCCGACTTTTACCCCCTCCCCATTATATATGATAGCAGATAGTTACCTGCAGACCAACAATGTAGCAACAAACCAGAAAAAGATGGCAGCAGATTTTTTTGAATCTCACATAAATTGAGTTTCTTTTGAATACATGTACGGCAAAATATAGAAGTGATAAGGATAGTTTTATTATTCTAGTTGTATACTATGGCAGGTAATTATCTGCTGCCATCATCATCAGGCTCAAATCCTTTGCTCTTGAAGAGGCCCCCAAGGTGTCTCCTTACCATACCGGACTTGGGTTAAACACGTTGAACTGCGTATTGCTACGTCATATTTCAGACATGTCGTACTCCGCCCCAAAGTACGTCGTAGTTGGGGGAGACTGACTACAATGTACCTTTGTGTCACCACGACGTAGTACAGTTAGACCGTATTTCAGATAAATACGACGTATTTGAGTGTACCGTACGCCGTGCTTGTTTACCACGTTGTAGTGTGGGCGAACTACGACGTAGTTTGCTGACATACGTCGTGTTGAGCTGAAATACGACGTATTTGAGTTTTGACCGGAATAGAAAACCATAAACGTTTAAGCCTTGGTAAGTCTTAGAGGTACGCCTTGGTATGGTTACTAGCTAAATTTTGCAACAGTGCTCATAATCAATTTTTGCAATTTTTCTGCTTTTCGTTCCCGCAAACTGGCTGGGCATTGTGGCATAGGAATTACGTAATGTATATATATATATATATATATATATATATATATATACATTACCTAATTCCTAAATATATATATACATTACGTAATTCTCATGCCACAATGGCCAACCAGTTTGCGGGAATGAAAAGCAGAAAAATTGCAAAATCATTGATCATGAGCACTGTTGCAAATTTTAATTAGTAACCATACCAAGGCGTACCTCAAGGACTTACCAAGGATTGAACGTTGTTGAACAAAGAAAACTTATTACCGTATCGACTTTTGGAAATTTACTTTAGGACTAGGGTTAGGGCTGGTACTGGAGTATGTAATTTCTACATTCTTGCGATCCTTTGTATTATGTCTGTTCATTATATTTGCATCAAGGGAGCCTGAAAACAAGTCAAGGGACCTCAGTTCGTCCACTATTTCAATAGATAAAAGAAAAAAATGATTAACGATTTGTATGGGGTTATCACATGTGCGATATAATCTAATACTCACATGGGTACAGATCTACTTCAACCTACGGCAGTACAGTCCAGATGTTAATAAAGTTTAATTTCCAGGTGAAGGAGACCTGTATGAAGTTATACTTCTTAACTGACTGCATCTTCGTTGGTAACACGCATCTACACATACAGTTAATCCGCCTTTTGAAGAAATGTATATCAGTCAGGGCACTGATTAACAAACAGATATCGATGAAAACTCGATTCACATGGTGGGACCAGGGTTGACCCATACATGCCACGCCCCCCCCCCCCCAGCACAAAGACTGTATTCGACTCGAGTAGACAACTACTTCAGATAAAATTCCTTTTGTTATAATCACCCATCCATGTAATTGCAGGTCGCAGTCTTCTTGTGCCCCTCCCCGACTTATACCCTCCCCATTATATATCATAGAATATAGTTACCTGCAGACCAACAATATTGATGTAGCAACAAAGCAGAAAAAGATGGCAGCAGAGTTTTTGACTCTCACATCCATTGAGTTTCTTGAGTGACATGTACGGCAAAATATAGAAGTGATAAGGATAGTTTTATAATTCTAGTTGTATACATTGCAGGTAATTATCTGCTGCCATCATCATCAAGCTCAAATCCTTTGCTCTTGAAGAGGCCCCCAAGGTGTCTCCTTGCCATTCCGGACTTGGGTTAAACACGTTGTACTGCGTATTGCTACGTCGTATTTCAGACATGTCGTACTCCGCCCCAAAGTACTAATCTCCAAGCAGATCCACACCGGGCGCGAAAATCGTATATGCTAGCCAGAGAAGGTCCAGTCAGCCAGAGAGGGTCCAATCAGTCCTCTCAGGCTGACTGGACCTCCTCCGGCTAGCATATACGATTTTCGCGCCCGGTGTGGATCTGCTTGGAGATTATAAAGTACGTCTCAGTTGTACGTCGTGTTGAGCTGAAATACGACGTATTTGAGTTTTGAGCGTAATAGAAAACCATAACGTGGTTTTCTATTCCGGTCAAAACTCAACTACGACGTAATTCAACTGACTACGACTTCTTTCAAAATCCTTTGTTCTTCAAAAATGGCCTACTATGAGTGCCGTCATACGGCTTGTGAAATGACCTACTTAAGAGAACAAGTAGCTAGCTTTGTCTTAAAATCAGCAAATTTTTTCTAACAACCTAAGGGAGATAAGTAACTCTGAATGGAGTTTAAACTGTAAAAGCCAACACAATAAATTGGACTTACCCAAATTTTCGACTGAACAGCTAGTCTTTTTCAAGGAATGAACCATCCACTGCTTCTGTGACATCACGTTATGCAGATGAGACACGTGACTCGATGAGCAGTGGATCATATGTTGCAGAAAGTCTATGGTTCATCCATTGAAAAAGACTGTAGCTGTTCAGTCGAAATTTTTGGTAAGTCCAATTTATTGTATTAGCTTTTAATGTTTAAACTTCATTCAGAATGACTTCTACCAACACAGATGAACTTTCACATGGAGATAAGTAACTGTTTAGAACAATTTCAAACATTTAGTTGATGTTCTAAATAGTTCTACTGTGTTCCAACATGTTAGACAAATTCCTAACATTGCACGGTTATTTGTATTATTTCGAAACTGTTGCAACATAGATTAATCATTTGTTCCTACATGTTCTCACATTATAAAAAACATGTTGTAACTGGGTCAGCTGGCTGGGAACAGGGCAATTCACATGTATCGACAAAAATCATCCACATGAAATCTATCTATGGACAACATTCCAATCGGTATGTCCATTCTCGATTTTAGATAGGATGAACAACAAAAATATCCGAACTTACTTCTATAATTCCGGATGACTTGTAACGTCCCGGTCTCTGATCTGGCTTAAGTGGTGATTGAACCCGTTTTTCCAGTCTGCTCCCTGACCGGGTTAATCGGGCCCATTAGCTCTGGGGTATCATATGTCTTATCACCTAATTTATTCTGGAAGAAGGTTCACTTCCTACGTTGAATGAAGTTTCTCGCTTTATTTAGTCCACAATTTATCTCATATCTGCAGACAGTGACGGTCTCGAGATATCTTTCTTCGGCCGTGTAAAATTAGATATTCTTATCTCCATGAGATGCATTCATGAACAAGAGATCATTTTTGTCTTTCTCAAATCAGAGAATAGGGCTGCTGACACCGTGGGCGTCGATGGTAGGCAACTGGCTCCTGTTTTTTTTTTTTACATATTAAGAAGTCTGTAATAAAACTGGGGGATTTTTCCTGTGATACTCGATCTCGGTATTTTAATTTTTTCTCCCCAACAGTGCAAATTGGGTGAACACAGGACAGATACTTTAGCTTTTGGGTTTGTCATCTGGATGTGAAAGACTCAAAATTGCTAATGTCTCTTCCACGTCTCTAAATAGTAGTGTGTTCCTCACAATGAAAGAAAGTAACACAAGTCTCATGGATCCCTCGTTCTCATATCCCATTTTAAAAGAGAACACAAACACAGAATGTTTTTTTAGTCTTTCACATGCAGATGCCAAACCAAAAAAATGAAGTATCTGTCCTGTAGTTCACCCAAGTTGCACTGTTTGGTAGCAAAAAAATTAAGAATTCGAGATCGAGCATCACAGGAAAAATCCCCCAGTGATTTCTTAATATATGTAAAACAACAGGAGCCAAGTGTCAGTTGTCTACCATCGCCCACGGCGTCAACAGCCCTATTCTCTAATTTGAGAAAGACAAAAATCATCTCTTGTTAATGAATGCATCCCATGGAGATAAAAATATCTAATTCTACACAGCCGAATAGATGTTTCCAGACCATTACTGAATGCAGTTATGAGTTAAATTGTGGACTAAATAAAGCGAGAAACTTCATTCAATGTATGAAGTGAACCTTCTTCCAGAATAGATTAGGTGATAAGACATTTGATGCCCCAGAGATAATGGGCCCGAATGGCTCAGTCAGACCGGAAGGACCGCGTTCAATCACCACTTAAGCTAGATCAGAGACCAGAACGTTGCAAGTCATCCGGAATAGAAGTAAGTTTGGATATTGTGTTACATTTGTTGTCTATTCTCGATTCTGTAAGTTGCTAAAAAGATACGGTTGAATAATTCGGCAAAGGCTGGACAGATTTGTCATTTCTAACCAAATCTACGTCGGTAACCATAGTGATGAACAAGCAGCCAATAGTGGGCAAGTGCTAGAGAAAAACCGGTTTTGTAACTTTGTGCTCAGTGTTAGGTTAGAGGTCATCTTAAAGACAATTAGTCTGCACTTATAGCAAAAAGTAGATCAGAGACCAGAACGTTGCGAAGTCATCCGGAATAGAAGTAAGTTTGGATATTGTGTTACATTTGTTGTCTATTCTCGATTCTGTAAGTTGCCAAAAAGATAGGTTGAATAATTTGGCAAAGGTTGGACAGATTTGTCTTTTGTAAACATATCTGTACTAAGATGACTCCCCAAGTCCTCTGATGAAATATTCTCCCTATTCTGGTCGATTTCTACCATTTTTCAGTCCTGGTGTGTACGCCGAATGGTGGTTATACCTCCTGTCGTGACCTAGATTCAGATTCTGCTTCAAATGTTTCACAAACTTTTATTCTAGTTACGTTGTTTTCTCCAGAAGCAGGACATTCTATAAGTAAAAGGGTGACCCCCACAGTAGACCAGACATGTACGCTAAGGATCTTGAAAGAAACTACTGAAACGATGTTATGTTTTAGTTACTATCTATAGAAGTTGCTCTTGATCAATTCCCACGTTTTAAAGCGAAATATGGCTATCGTGGTGGTACATTTTATCTGACAATGGGAAAATTTAGGTTTTATTCATCTATATGGGTCATAATAGTAGCTCCAGCTATTATTAGCTCTAGCTATTATTTGCTCCAACTATCATATATGGTGACCCACATATCTGCTTGGTTTGCCTCCGGCATTGGACGGCCAGTTTGTAATGGATAGCTGGAGTGGTAAATCAAGTCGTATTGACGCAGGTATCAGGGTGACCCAAATACTGCATAATGTAGAAATGTTCAGGTGGTTTTATGTTTGAGGTTTTCGCGGTGACCTTTCACCGCCAACTTAATTTTTCCCATAATTTTGACAATTTCTAGCATGTTTCAGTCAGGGTGTGTTACGCGAAATGGCGTTTGTACCGCTTGAACAAATTAAGATTCAGATCCTGCTTCAATTGCATAAAAGTTTTTTTTTTTCTCTAGCTACGTTGTTCCCTCCAGAAGCAGGACATTTTATAAGTCGAATGACAGAACAAAGGATCTTGAAGGAAACTACTGAAACGATTTTATTTTTAGCTACTTTCTATAAAGGAGGGCCTGCATACCCTTTTTCGTCTTCGTAATCTGTAGGCAGTCGCCCGAAATCAACGTAATTCGTAAGCAATACATACACCGTAACACGTAATTGGTCTCTTTCCTTCTACGTAAACCGTAACAGTTACCTTTATGCAACGTTAAGCGAAATCCATAAATTACTAGAAAGGCGTATGCTGATTTCAAAATGGTCCAATCCACAAGCGAGCACCTCCCATTATCATGTCCGCGTGTCACTCCCATGTCAGAGATGACGCACAATAAGCTCCAGAGCGACCAGACAGGTTCTACTTCATTTCATGCAAGAGTAATACCGTGGCGGACCATCACTAAGATATCTCTGACATTATCGTCCGATTTGTGCCTCACAGGTGGGAATACATTTACTGTACAAATTCTAGATCTTTGAGGAATGTTTGCATTACGACATAGAAATTTGTCGTTGTTATATAAATATATATGTTATAGTCACACTTTCTTTTCATATTAGAAGGTAGCTGCCATTGCTGCTAACTCACGAAAGACCAGAACAGTTTTCCACGCTTTCTGACAGGCTTTCTCGCACTGAATGCTTCTTCGGGTTTTCAGTTGCCACACGTTATGCTGAAAAGTTGCGACGAAAAGGTTGGTCCGAAAGTTGTTTATTCGAGTGGAAAATACATATACGTGTCGAGGTGGGGTAGGAATGGGGAGGGGTAATTGGTTTGGTATGTAATGGACGTGACCAGATTATCAATTACAGTCACTGTCAGTGCATTTGCTACATCAATTTGGTTGAACGTTGCCGCACAAAATTAGTGTCTTTTACAATGGCGCACGTCAGGATACCATGTTGTCATGGGAAGAGCCATGACCTTGTGCAATGAGACCGTATTTCCTTCAAATACGCTGGAGTGGAGTTAGGAGACTTCAACGTGTGTGGTCGTATTAAGGTCCCTCATAACGTCACATTATTATTTCTAAATACACGAAAATAGAAATTTCCACCATAAAAGGTCTTTCTTCATTTGGTGTTAATCGGGCTCAAATGTGGCCTCTCATGTCAAATATCAAAGTTCGTAGTTCAATAGTGCTACGTATTATAAGTAAAAAAACAGGTTAGACTCCATTTGATACAGAAGTCATTGTGTGTGACCTCACGCCAGTCTAGACTTGGTCATTATCACTCATGCGTTTAATGCAAAGAACTAAATTAAACTGCTTTTCAAATCATCTCCAAGATACTAAAAATCACCAGCTTTGACGCAAGCTAAGAGTTCAGCCGCTAGGTGTGTGAGTTTTGACTCATGATCGATCAGCATTTAGAGTAGGGCGTGGACAGGCTGACTGAATTTAGCGTCAAGGACAACAACAACAACAAGAGTTCCACGACCTCATATCTCCATGAACAGTTCTATTCATGCAAATGACTTACACATTTGCATAATATATGCTTGGTCATAAACACCTTTATCTAACGTACACATGTTACAATATTGACAGTCTTATAATTTTCCAATTAGATTAATTATGGTGTTTTTACATTAATTATGCAAATTAGGAATTTATTTGCATAATTGATATCTATTGATGCCCCACTTGCCATAAACTACATACGTTACATGTATTTGAGTCTGATAATGGAAAACACTGCAAATATAAATTGTCCTCATTACTTATGCAAATTAAGTGACAATTAGCATAATTTGCACTTCATTCTGTATATCTCTGTCTAAGCTACCTGCATACTAAGTATCATATTGACAGTCCTATAATTTTCCACTTAGACGAGATATGGTGTTTGCATTAATCATGCAAAGTAGGAATTTATTTGCATAATCGTTATCTGGTGATGATCCGCTTTCCTTAAACTACATACGTTACATGTACTAGAGTCTGATGATGGAAAACACTGCAAATATAGATTTTCCTTATTAACTATGCAAATCAAGTCCCAATAAGCATAATTTGCACTTCATTGTGTACATCTCTGTTTAAGCTACCCTGCATACCAAATATCATGGAAATCCGTTGTTCCTTTGTTCAGTTATTCTCCTTAGAAGATTTTCACAAAAATGCCCCTGCAGTTTCAGAGGAAGCTGCTAGAGAGCCCAAAGCTACACCACTTCTTTGTTACATCACAAGCTATCTGCCACCCAAAAATGAAGACCACAGCACGTCCAAGTCAAAAGATACAAAAATTGAAGGTTTGCTGCAGTACCAATGTCACATACCAGGGGGCCCAAAACCAACCTTGACCCTCGGCTTCACAACACCCACCCACGTACCAATTATCATCGTAATCCATCAAGAGGCTCTTGAGTTATGCTGACTGGAGTGGTGCGGAAAAACAAACAGACAAACAGACACACCCAAAACAATATCTCCATTTTTCATGGAGATAACAACAACATTATGTAGCTCCGGAATTTAGCGTCGATCGTTCTCGAGACGCCATGTGCACCATGCAGGCCCGCAAAAGTAGGTATTCAACATAAAATCAATAGTTTTCACGCAGAACTAGATAGTTCAATCTTGTGTAAAGTCTTGAAGCCTGTTGAAATGTGTTTTTTCTCTAGCTACGTTGTTCCCTCCGGGGGTGTCCCTGTGGTGTAGTGGCCTGCGCCTTTATCTCTGACCACATCTGGTTCCAATTACGTGGATCAGAAGGACTAGGATTCAAGCCCCGGGTAGGACATCTCTGGACAGGAGGCGCATTGAGTCATACCAAAGACTTTATAAAAATGGTACATACTTCTGAAACAGTATGGAAGTTAAGCACACTTCACTGCCTATAGACTAGCCCCCTGCTACAGTGATTGCACAACAGTGTGGCCCAGGGTTATGAAACGGAGATGGGCACCGCCCTATACATCAATAATGGTGTGGGAGGATTTTAACTAACGTTGTTCCCTCCAGACGCAGAGCATTTTACAGGTCGAATGACGGCCCCTACCAGTAGGCTTTGATATACTTTTTTTAAATAACAAAGGATCATGAAAGAAACTACTGAAACAATTTCATTTTTAGCTACTTTCTTTAAAAGCTGCTCTTGACCAATCAATTTCCTCTTAAGGAGGTCCCCCAGGTCTCTCCTTGTTATGCTGGACTTGGGTTAAACACATTTTACTGCGTATTGCTACGTCGTATTTCAGACATGTCATACTCCAACCAAAAGAATAGTTGGGGAGAACTACTTCGTATCTATTTGTCACCACGACGTAGTACAGTTAGGCTGTATTTCTGACAAATACGAGGTATTTGAGTGTACAGCACTTCGTGTTTGTCTACTACGACGTAGTGTGGGGTGAAGTACGATATAATTTGCTGAAATACGTTGTGGTTGGCTGAAATACGACGTTTTTGAGTTTCGACCAGAATTGAAAACCATAGAGGTCCGCCAGTGTCGACAACTGCTGTTCCTCTCCGACAAGTCAGAATATAAATATGTTCTGAGATTTTTGGCGAAACCTCAGGGGGGCGGTGAGCCTTATGGTATACACATTGTGTGCAGTTTGCAAGAATTCTATTCTGATATCCACAAAAATGATGGACTAGAACTCAAGAATGTCTGAATGCATTGTATTCATATTTCGTAGATAAGTAGGTATTTGTGTGACCTCTGAATTATTGGATTTTCGGCCCCCTAGCAATTGTCAATGGTACTGCAGAGGATTTCGCTTTTGAAATCTCGTGTTTTGAACATGCTATGGTTTTCAGGGGTGGATATCTCTTTGAAGGGAAAATAGGTCCTGTAGATTTGGACCTCCTATTGGCTTTTTTTAACTGCATGGGCTGATTTTTCTATCAAACTTCTAAAAGACGATAATCTAAGAATAGACTGACGGATCGTCATAATGTTTGGAATGTAGATCAGTAGGTCTTTTGCAGTACGTTATATAGTCATACTGATCCTCATATACTTAGCGATCAATATCGCCATATACTTTTTCTGCCTCCCTACACCCCTAGAAACGCATCTCGAACCCAACTCGACCCCAGAAGCGATAGCACAATGTTACGACGACTTCTTTTGAAGAATACTTCAAGACATCCTTCATTGTCTTAACCTCATTAATATATCTATTCAGAGTTTTAGTATAAAACCTGGTTTCCCAGTCATATCGTTAGTCACTGACGAAAGACAGCGGATGCTGTCTGAAACGTCTGACTGTTTCACAATTTTGTTAAGTTGCTTGAGTAACTATTTTTTGCATTTTACTACTACTTCAGGTTCAAACTTGTCTGGCCAACGTTTGTTCTAGCAGAAAACATGTTTGCAGAACCGACTACAACCCTAGAAACGCATCTCGACCCCAACTCGACCCCAGAGGCGTTGGCAAAATCTTACGACGACTGGTCCGGGAGCTATGACGAGGTGTGTACCTTAACGATATGCTAGAAAAAACAAGCAAACAAACAAACAAACAAACAAACAAACAAAATATAAATAAATGAACAAATCTAAGGCAGATCTTGTAACTGTAAAAGGCGAAATGTTCGCGTGGATGTAATTTACCGGTAGGGAAAGGAAGAAAATGTTTTCGCTGTGGTTTTAGGTTCAAATTAACGGTTGAAACTGCCATGAAGGGGTTTACTGTGAAAAGGGAAATGTTCGCGGTGGTTTAAGGTTCTTGGTGAAGAGTATTCTCCAAGCAAAGGTTCGGCTCCGTTTGTTTTTCGCGTGTTTTATGCTTTTTCAAGCCAAACGTTTAGTTTAGACCTAACGTTAGCTTGAACCAGTCAAGCTCATGTTATGTCAAAAAGTGTTATAGATAGTTGATACACAAGTTTAGTGTTTTGCAACACCATCAAAACATGTGTTCAAAAACGGAACTCTCACCATGGATACATCGTGACGTCACGGCTTCCAAAGTCAAGCTCTAAATATCTATCCTTAAGCAGATGGTGGTGAAGATCTTTAAAGTTTGCCCCCCCCCCCCCCGATATAGACCTTTCTCATGCGGCGGACATGATAGAATGAAAACGAGGCCCTTGTGGCAAACA
Organism: Branchiostoma lanceolatum; assembly: GCF_035083965.1. Classification (NCBI taxonomy): domain Eukaryota; kingdom Metazoa; phylum Chordata; class Leptocardii; order Amphioxiformes; family Branchiostomatidae; genus Branchiostoma; species Branchiostoma lanceolatum. The sequence goes on along the minus strand of NC_089728.1, from coordinate 19,830,742 downwards.
ATAGACCGATCCTAACTGTCAATCACAATTAGCAGTTTAGCCAATGATTACCTGATGATTAGAGAATCGACCAATGATGAAGTGGCTGCATGACCGTCAAATATTTGCATTTCTATGTGTTTATTTTGCATTCCTACGTTTTGACGGAGGAGGGCGGGGACAATGGGATCGGTCAATAAAGCTCTAAATTGGTACATCTTTTTTGTGCATTACATTTGTTATGATATTGATACTTGGACATCATATTTTAAAACTTAATGTGATTTTGGAGGAAAACTAAATCTGTACATCATTTTTGTTTCTTTGCCTCATTGGCCTCGTCTTCATTCTATCATGTCCGCCGAGTGAGAAAGGTGTATTGGAGAACCTGGCTGTGAGAGAAGCGGTGTAGTCGTCACGGAACCTAGCGAGCGTAATCTTCCAAACCGACATCTGCTTGGAGATTAATTTATACCGTCTCTCTCAACAGGAGTTGATGACGCAGCTGAGCTTTACTGCTCCCAGAAAGTGCGCCGACGCTATGGAGAAAGTCAAGGGCGGCTCAAACCGCAAGGAGGTCCGTGTTCTTGACGTGGCGGCCGGTACTGGACTGTGCGCGGAAGAGGTATCTGTATCTGTATCTATATAGACGGTTTGAGGGCAGATACAAGAGATAGACTTGCCCATAGGCAGTAATGCTTTAAAGCACTAAAACAAGGGCTCAGAAAAGTATTCACCTTCAATGCAAGGCCACAAAATTCTTATGCACCAGAAAGCCACATCTGTCTACTTTAGAATCATGCAAAGAAAATAGACAGTTGACCAGCTCGTTCTCTCGTAACAGCTGACAGACGAAAACAATCGTCAACTTTGACCTACTCCCAGCCTGGAAGAGTCCACTCGGAGCATGTGAAACCAAACCACAAAGATATCTCCTTACACCAAATAAACGACTGAAACATACAAATTTTGACCAAACTGGGAAAGCGTAGACCCTACATGTTCCTTCTAGCCCAAAAGAATCCAAAATGGACCAAAATTTTCAAGAAAAAAAAAGGGGTTTCAAAAGTTTAGTGTAAGGACCCAATTTGTGTTCGCAATTTTTGCAGGCCACTGCGCAACTCAACAGTGACGTCAGCCCTATAACCGCCATTAGGCGTAACACACCAGCTTCGCAGGCACGCGGCGCGGTAGCAGCTGGTTATATTACACCGAACCGTCTGTTACAACTAGTCTTTGCATATCTGACTGCAACCGTTCTTTAAAGCTATTTAGTGAGGATGCTTCTACAGTACTTGATGACAAGAAGTTACATTCTGCTATTGTTCTTGGAAAATACGAATTTTTGAACACATCAATCCTTGGCTGATAACTCTGGTACTTAAAAGCATGACTATTTCTAGTCCTCTTCTGAGCTGACATTAGATACTTATCAGTCGCACAAGTTTGTTAGTCATTATGTACATCATGCAAAGTCTGGACGTTGTTCTTCTGTCTTCAAGTGACATCCATTGCAAATAATTGAGGTGAAGTGGTCCAAGGATAATAGGGTTCACGGTTAGCCTTGCGCATGATCGTGTAAGCCCCTTGCTCAGAAACACTTCTTGTCTAGACGATACTTGATATATAATGTCCAGACAGCTTTTCTTTATGCCTCAGTGGCTGTCAAAGTGAAGTGCTTTTCAACGCGCGCTACCACTGTCAATTTCATCTTCAGGGCATAATGAGGTACATGTATGCTACTCCTTGCCGCATGGTGGCGTTACAGCGGTAAGAAGGATGAAGTCTTGACCGCTGTACACTCCAATGAAAGAAGCCAAGACGTCTGTGATGACGCGGCTGTGTAGACTTAGCATATTTGATAACTCATTAAGCTATTTACATCGACATCATTTCACCATACGGCAAGGGGGCAATTCAGGTTTTGTCTAATTCTTAGGTCCATATTGAAACAAGAGTCCCAAGGACACAATCTTCCGTGAAGCTATAACGGTATATGCGGTGTAGCTGAGGCTTTTGATACCGTCTTGAACTACCGACACGCCAAATTTCAGACAATTCCACCAAACTGATCTTGATTTACAGACCCAGACGTAAAAAAGGTGGCAAAGTATGAAAGTCTCATCTTAGCAAAAAAGGCTGTTGTAGGCTTTGTCCTCCATCCAGGAGTAGACAGGGGCCCTGTCGAGTAGTTTACGGGATGTATTTTGGCGCTTTCGGGCGTGACCCCAACGCGGCCCCGTTGGATACCCTGCGGCTACTGGGCTATTTTTGGGCACGTCCGGGGCCCGCGATAACTTTAACTCGGACTCAAATTTAACAGTAACCCTTGAAACAAACCGACACCATGAGCTAATGTTGCTAACACCGATAGATGCACCCCACCACCCCGTACCCGGCAGTCCACCGGGACATATTTGTGGCCACGGGGTTACATTCCCGGAGCCCGCGATAACTTAAACTCGGACTTAATTTAACAGGAACACTGTAACAAACAGACACCGTGAGCTAATGTTGCTAACACCTATAGATACACCCTACATCCCCGACGGGCACCGTCGCAATTGGGACCTAAACATGAGGTAGCTATAGCTATAAAGTTATCGGAACGATACCAGGTGATTGTCCTGTAGAAACTAGCACCTTCGTCAAGAAGGCTATGCTTCCGATAGCGTTTTTATGTATGTATGTTGTACGCATGTATTTACGTGTATGTGTGCAATAGCAGCATAACTCGAGAATTCGAAGGCCTGGATGGATTGCTCTGATACATGGTGTAAGTGTCTTCATGAAGAAGAACTTTATTGCACGACAATTGTAAATGGTAAAAAATATGGCAATAATTCGTAAACATACATAACAATCGACTATTACTAATATTTAACATTTTCAGAGATCTCATCTGCAACATGAATAACAATTGATCTAATAATGTGCATTCTAATGGCTAAAACAGTATACAATGTAATGGTGACGATGATAGTATTTTGCGTCAGGAATGTAAAATAATGTCTCGCTTTTGCATCGAGTTGTATATAAATTTGCCTACATAGGTGGATATATGAATAGGGCATGACAACAACATATTGAATATTTCTGTCTTGGAATGCGGCAGCATTTCACCGGACTCATATACAATAGATTGGAAAAATTTTTGCCGGTCATTGTCATAGCTTGGACAATCCCTCATGAAGTGGAATTCGTTCTCAATATGATTATGAGACTTGGCAATAATAAGAATTTGACCCCCCCCCCGCGGATTTTTATGTGCCGCATTGGAACTGGAGTTTCTATATCACGTGTTCTAGTCATGTTATGTTTGTTAATTCTGACCTGTAGCTCTTGTAGTAGGGGGTAGGTTTGGGCCCCCTATCGGATTTTTTGGAGCTGCAGGAGCTGGTTTTGAAAGAGAACTCAATTCAACTCAAGAAGGGGTTGACGGATCATCATGATTTCTGGCATGTAGATTAAAGAAATCTTTATTGACATAACAAAGTACAGCGACATCCGTAAGGTCGTCTAGAACTATACATGTAAACAACAACAATGGGATACAAAATAATTAACCTACGTACAAGAATAACAAGTATATGAATACATCAACATGTCGAGTTTAAACTATCACTTACACTACTAGTTCTAAGATCTAAACATTCTTTGTTATATTAACCTATTTGTGCACAGTAACGGTATCTCCTTCTAGAGTGTACTTGAATCTATCTATAGGATAGAATGCATCAAATTCTGTTGAGCAAGCGGAAGAAAGGTTGAACAGCTTTGAGCGTTTATCATGATATCGTGGACCATCTAGGATAAAGTGTTATTCATTTTCAAGGTTGGTTGGTATAATTAGTTGTTAATTATGCAAATCAGAATTTTATCAAGCCTCCTGGGCATAACCTGTGCAATAGATATGCCTTCACTTTAAATTGCTCAAACTGTTTTTAAAGGCGCTCAGTAAAACTATATAACCCTATTTCCCAAAGTTGCAGAAACGTCATGGCGACCCCCGTCTCTGTTGAGGCATAGCTGTAGGGCCCTGAATTCCTGATGCTTATTTTACTTCTCTTATAGTCATTCTAATTATTCGATCGTTTGATTTATCATTCCTTAGCTGGTGAAGAAAGGATTTACCAACATAGACGCGGTGGACGGGAGTCAGAAAATGCTGGACCTTGCCGAGAGGAAGCAGATCTACCGCCGACTCATCTGTGACTTTGTCGGACCGAACCCCCTGGACATCGAAAAAGGTATTTGTCCTCTTTCACAACGTTTGACAACAACAACAAAAAAAGAATTAAATCTGAACTCTTGAAAACTAGCAAAGAACACTTGATAAGCGTTCCTACGAACGCCACTATGTTGTGCTCTGTGGTCTATGGATGCTTACTATAGACGCCAGATTCAGGAAGGATTGAGACTGTAGATGTGTGACTCAACATGTTTATTCTAATAGCTTTGCTGGGAAGCTAGGAGGAGTGACGTCATGGGGTCCAAGGCCCCCTAGGTGAACTTCTACTACCTGGTGATTACATGAACATGTAACTGTTGAACACTGGCAAAATGAACAATTGATAAGCGTTCTTTTTTTAAACTAAAATATTAAGCACAGGTCTTAGCACGTACCTACAAACGACATATACACAGAGAGATCATATGCATCTGTCACAAATTCCAAACTTCTGGAATAGATAGGTTCAAAGCAAGCTAACTCGTATATTCTTACTGAAAAACAATTGTACCCTTCATAGACACATATGACGCCATTGTCTGCTGTGGTGGCTTCGCCGCGGGTCACCTGAAGGAAGACTGTTTACCTGAGCTTATACGGGTCGTCAAACCAGGTTAGCTGCAGTTGGAGATTTCAGATAAGCCTCATCTAATCTCAAACCCGTACAATGATTTAGGGGTAGGGTAGTTACCCTACATTGGTTTAAATCACCTTCCGGGTGTCATGCACATGCATAGATTGGGAACCGCTTCGTCTGCTTAGCACTGATGAGAATGAGTGTGGGAGTCCAACTCTTAACACTACCAGCTAGTGGACTAGCAATGACTATAGAAACGTAGGGGGTGGAGCACTTCTTTACATCCTTGAAGAATGGAGGTATTGATTTGGGCGTTTCTGTGTGCTTGTGTTTGTAACATGTAAAATGAAAAGCCACAATACCCCGTAAAAGTGAAAACATCCTAATCGTTCAGTTTCTCATTTCCAGGCGGCTACATCGTGATTACGTTCCGCGAGGAGTGGTTGCTCCTGTACGAGGATTTCAAGGATAAGCTGGAGCCCGCCATGGCCCGCCTGCAGGAACAGGGGCTCTGGGAGCGAGTCAGCCGGGAGATCTTTCCCAACTTTCTCCCAGGCAAGGACGGGATAACCATCGTCTACAAGGTCCTATAGCGTCCTGGCTTTCAGCTCAGATGTGATTCGAAAACGAAGTAATAAAAAAAAAATGGAAAGGATATTTTAAGTCATTTTGTTTTTATTTCACCTGTTTCTCTTGACTAGAATGTTACATACACGGAGCATGCGCAAGATCGTTACCGCCATGGGTGTTGTTTACGCAAATACGCCGCGATGGACTATATAAGACACAGACAAGCGATAATGTTTCAATCTGATCAGGTCCGTGCCTTGGTTACTTTACACCATGTTAACAAGATGACATTTAAGCGTCTAAACAGATAAGAACTACATTTTTTGACAAAACTAGTTAATTGACAATGAGTGTGGTTCTAAAGAGGAAGCTTGTACTATAAAATCACCCAATAAATTCGGCTAACGTAAACTACCAAGGTCAGTCTGCTACTGACTGTCGTGGTGTTCACGTCGTGGAGGCCTGGCACCACCAACACAAGTTACTCTCTCAATAAACTTTTGAAATGTAGTCAGATAAGGAATTGTATGGCTATACATGAAGAAGTTAGCTTTATGTAACCAAGAATATAAACAAGAGTTCTGCGACCTCATATCTCCATGAACTATTCTGTTTATGCAAATGACTTGCACATTTACATAATATATGCTTGGTCATAAACACATTTATCTAACTTAAACATGATGCAATATTGTCATTCCTATAATTTTCCACTTGAATGAATCCTCGCACTTTTGCATTAATTATGCAAATTAGGAATTTATTTTCATAATTGGTATCTGCTGATACATATGTTACATGTTACGATTCCGGGTCGGAGTTCGAATCTTGGGTTGGGTCATGACCCGGTAATCTGCCGGAAGTGCGTGGTCGTCACCCTGATTTCTGCCCGAGATTGCTTGGTGATAGTTTTAGCTGTGCATAAATATTTTTAATCTTCTGAAAAGCCCGTGAGTTGTAGTATTTTTGGGCGCGGTGCAGTTGGTTCGCTATCGAAGCCTTTTTTTTGTATTAGTCCGCGGCAACGGTGATGCGGTTTTCTTGCCTGGTGACCCAAATAGAATCGTTTTTAATGCATTTTCACCGAATTTGGGTCATCGGAGATTGTGAAAAAGTTATCACATAACTTTTTTTATTTATTTTTTTTCATTTTTTAGAGACACCATTTACTAAGCTTTCTCAGCATGTATGTCGTGACCCCAGGAAAACTCGTTTTTTCCAAGCAGGTTCGATCAAAAAGGTGTAAAAAAAAGATAATTTTAGAGTGCAAAATTTACATTTTACTATGGTTTCTACCCAAAATAAGGGGACAACGGACAATACCGATAAATACATCGGAAAACAGCAGAAAACCGCTTTTCGACCATGTGATAACATTTTCCGTTATACTTTTCTTGGCGGAATTGCAGCCCGTCGACCTGAGGGTGTCGGCCTACATACGAAATCGCAAAAAAACTCCGATCCGAGACCTTACCTACATATATTACATGTATTTGGATCTTGTAATGGAAAACATTGCAAATATAGATTTTCCTCATTAGTTATGGAAATTAAGTGTCGATTAGCATCATTGTGTACATCTCTGTCTAAGCTACCTGCATACTAAATATCATGGAAAACCGTTCAGTTATTCTCCTCAGAAGATTTTCACAATAACGCCACTACAGTTCCAGAGCAAGCTGCTAGGGGCACCAAACTTACCTCACTTCTTTATTAAATCACAAGCTATCTGCCACCCAAAAATCAAGACCGTAGCCCGTCCAGGCCAAAAGATACAAAAACGGAAGTTCTGCTGCACTACCAAGGTCACATACCAGGGGGCCCAAAATCGACCTTGAATTGAAACACCCGCCCACTTACCAAATATCATCGTAATCCATCTAGAGGTTCTTGAGTTATGCTGACTACAATAGTCCGAAAACACAAACAGACACACACACACTCAAACACGCAAAAAAAATATGTCCTTTTTTCATGGAGATAATGACAACACTGGCTTGCCATGTTCTGTTTGGTGGTATAAGTAAAGACTTTGGCTGGCAGTTCATGTGCAGTTCTACCTTACAATTAAGTTCTACAGAGCTCCAGTCTATATAACTGGCTTTTAGATTACCATGTAGACACCACAGCTACAGGTCATATTTCTAGACATACAACTACCAAACATTTGAATTCGAGGCGAAGAGGACATTTCCAAGTTGCAAAGATAGATACAGTTACACTTTGAAACAATTTTGACAGGCTGATTTGAATGTTGATATTTGAACACAAGATGGATTTTCTAAAAATTGAAAGTTGTTTTGATTACGAAACTTTGTTACAACCATTCTACGTCGTTCTGTATGGTTTCATAATGTTACTTTGAAAAACCAGTAGAAAAAAATATTTGAATCTCGTTGACCAGTATTATGCTAATCTTCTCTTGGTTTGTGTCCAGGTTGAGACAGTCTGGATTTTTTTGTGTTTATGTAGTTATGGGGGTCCATCCACCTTTCAAAGTTCAGCAAGGCCACAGTGGGAAGCACTTCCTAAATTAGTTTATGGTTCTGACCGCAGGGCACAGAAATCGGTATTTTAACGCTCCTCTAAGCGATTTCGCAAAGCCCCCGTCACAAATCAAGAATTTAGCTTGGCCGACAAGTCGGCGAGCTCCAAATGGGGATTTTGGGGCGAAGTACGGCCGACGTCCTGGCGATTCCGCGGGCTTCGGGCGATTTTTAGGAGCTCGGCCGACGTTCGCGGATCACTGGAAGCTGCACTTAAATTCAGCGAGGCCTCGCCGATGATTTGTGAGCTCGGAGAGCTTGTCAACAGGTTGGCCGTAGCCCGCCCGAGCAACGGTCAACGCTCGGACAACACTTGGCAAATCGGAAGTCGTCCGAACTCGCCGGCCTCGCGCGAGGATCGCTCGAGGTTCCTACCATTATCGGACGACCGTCGTCGGTGTTCCGCCCGACTATTGTAAAGCTGTGAGAGTTTCGGGCGAACGTCGTGCTGGTGTTGGTGGGAGCTTGGACGGGTTCCGGTCGAACTCCTCCTGTCAGATACTCAGTTTGACACCTTGGTTGAGCATGTGTCATTATCTTCGCCGAGAAGATTATATTTTCGGTTGAGCCAGCTGTTGGGTGGGTCCTTATGTAGGGTTTTGACATAAAGGACCTATTACTGATTTTGATAAAAGATTATTCAGAATTCATATGATTTGGTGGCTGTCAGTACACTTATTTGTGACTGGTGGAGAATCGAGTTAAACCCCTTGTTGCCCAAACCTGAGTTTATAACAAGGCTTTGGAAAGTAAAAACAACACGAGTGATTCAAACAACATTAATCTACACCCCTGTGTCGCGTACTTATAAAAATATGAGCTAGTTCAAACACACTTAGCTGTTCTTCATTATTCATAAAATAACGCAAGTTATCCGCTATGTAGGAAAAACAAGTCTACAATATACCAATTGAGAGCTTGTGTACGTGACTGACTGTGGTCTCTGCCCACAAACATAAGCCTACAGCTTGACTATGTCGTCTTCATGTCCTGTTATTAAATGTCATTCAATAAAAAATTGAAATGAAATAAAATAAAATGAAATAAAGAAAATTAGAAAAATAATCCATAATTGATATGATTTGGTGGCTGTTTCGGCAGTAGTACTTATTTGTGACTGTCGTCGTATCGAGTTAACTGCTTTTTCCAAAACCTGGCTGAATAAGAAGGCTTTTGAAAGTGAAAACAACGTCGAGTGATTCAGAGAACATTAATCTACACCCCTGTGTCGCGTACATATAAAAAAAATGAGCTAGGTCAAACACTCTCAGTTGTTCTTCAATATTTATAGAATAACGCAAGTTATCCGCTTTGCAAGAAAAGTAAGTTTACAATATGCCAATTGAAAGCTTGTGTACATGACAGATGAAAAACAATCTTCAAAACGAAATAGATATCACAACATTTGGTATTCCTTCATGATAATTACGGACAAGATTTTATACCACACCGTAAACAAGTTCTGTTTCCTAGTCCAGTAGTGAAAATTACTACAGTAAATATGTAAAAAAATAACCACTAATACGTGGTAAGTCACACTTGTTGTTTATGCATGTAAACCGCAACAACCAATTTACAGACAATTAGAGTTGCTATATTCGTGTGGGACCTGTTGAGAACGCAGTAAGGAGAGCTGCAATTTGCGATCAGCACCAGAGACAGAGGGCGTGCGGACCAAAGTCCGGGATGGTGGGTGCGCCCGTTGACTAACTACAGCAGATCCTAACAGCCAGATAACCGCAGTGATGGCTGACCCACGAGAGCCATCACGTCTAGAAAGTGAAAAAATAGAGATGACATCCATCCAGGGAGATTTCGACCGCCATGATCCGGAGGTATCGCCTCTTCCCCCCGACAAACCCTGGGAGGTATTGTCCTGTCGCCCAAAACAGCCTATGGGGCGACCGACTCGGCGTCCATCCGGACAAACTCCTGGGCAACCGTCTCATGGATCCAGGAAGAGAGGTGGACCAAATGCCCGCAGGGTCCCGTCTCGTTACCCCGAAGAGAGTCTTGAGCTGCCCCTTCGTCCGCCCGATCAGGCTCCAGGCGAAATGCTTCGCCCGTCCGGAAAAGGTTCGGTGGATCGGTCTGGTCCTTCCGGACAAAGTTCTAGGAATCCGTCTGCTCGCTCCGGACAGATTCCTTGCGAGCCATCTCATACAACCGGACAGACCCCGGCGGAAGCGTGCGTTCGCCCCAAACAGAGGGACGGGAAGGTAGCGGGTGTGTACCGGCACAGGCGACGGGAGGAAGACATCGTCAAGATGCCGCTGAATCCGATGTACGGCGCGGACCTAGATCTGCCGTCAGGTTAGTTTTAAATCTAACATTACAGAATTTGACAGTTGTAGGAATAGCGCAAACCTAGGCATGCAGAAAGACAACATATTTTCCCATTTGTTTTAGTTCACAAAACACTATCGGTTGTACAGAACGAAATTAAATAAAGCAGTAAAGGCCGGTTTGAAACACTTAATATGCATGTAAAGAAATGTCAGTGAAAAAATGAAAAGTGAAAAATGGGTATATTTCGTGTCTTGAAAACATGACAAAATTTAGAAACAAAGGAAGCTTGCATCGTCTGGTCACAAAGTATACAAATCAAACGAAGAAACCAACAAGCAAACGTTTAGCGGGTATCTCACTGGACTGTGACCTGTTGGCGACCTCGCTGCGACCTTCATTGGATTTGTGTTATCCCTGACTTTATAATGGCAACATCATGCAAAATGTACAAGACCTACTGAAAAGAAAACCAAAACATAAAGCCTATTTATCGATGAAATTCGTTGATGGCTCTGAAAAATCGCTCGCCAACAGGTCGACAACATGTCGCAGTTTCAATGAGATACTTCCTTTTGTGGACACATTATATTCCTTAGTATATTGCCAATTTCAACAATACTAGTAACAAAGTGCGATATCAAACACCTTTAAAGTGCTGTATCAATGTGGCAGTATAAAAAAAAATTCAATTACTCTTGGGGCAGCCGTATTCTGAAATGTATGTTACCTATTTTGGAGGAAATATTTGTGAGCCCTGTTTTACAAGTAGGGATTTTGAGACTTGTTTTTTTTAGCTAGCTACAATTTGGTGAATAATTTACATTCCAGTTATAAATATTCAGGTAAACCAACTACTTGTGTTGACTGGGTCCGTGCAATATTTTCACATACAGTTTTACGAGTCCAATAATCACTTAAGATTTACATCTACATCAAGTTTCAAAATAGAAAGCAAAACGATTTTCAATTTGATGACGCATTTCCCTTGGCTCTTTATGATATGGTTATATTAGCATGCTTTTCTATGAATTTGATAACTGCATTTCTAGGTCTTAGCTTATCCTTACCTCACCAAGTTCTATTAATTTTGCCACAATTACTGTTAAAGGTGATAGAGGTATGCTAGGCACCGGTCTCACTTTGGAAACTAAACTGTCAATAATTTGTTCAATGGGGATTCAACTTCAAAGTGTTATACTATTGGTGACAAATTTTGTAGGTTCATACTCACTCTCTACACTGTAAAGCAGACAATATCTTAGCATCGATAATTTCTGCATCTATCGATGGCGCGGTTGGTTAGTTATGACGACTTTCTGGGTGTGTATGTAAGTGCGTGTTTATTCATATTTTACCCAAAATAACTAAGGAAGGTGCGGTTTGATTGTGTTGGTATTTGGTGTGTTTCGGTATGGTCTTGACAAAGGTGCCTCCTAGCCGCTTTCGGAGAATGTCGGTCGAAATCTCCCTGAATGGATGTCATCTCAATTTCTTCGCTTTCTAGACGTGATGGCTCTCGTGGGTCAGCCATCACTATGGTTATCTGGCTGTTAGGATCTGCTGTAGTTAGTCAACGGGCCCACCCACCAACCCACCATCCCGAACTTTGGGCCGCACGCCCTCTGTCTCTGGTGCTGATCGCAGAGTGCAGCTCTCCTAACTGCGTTCTCAACAGGTCTCACACGAATATAGCAGCTCTGATTGTCTGGAAATTGGTTGTTGCGGTTTACATGCATAAACAACAAGTGTGACTTACCACATATTAGTGGTTATTTTCGTATTAACTGTTCAGTAGTAATTTTCACTAATGGACTAGGAAACAGAGCTTGTTTTTGTTGTGGTATAAAATATTGTTCTTGATTATCATGGAGGAATACCAAATGTTGTGATATCTATTTCGTTTTGGAGATCGTTTTTTACCGGTCACGTACACAAGCTCTAAATTGGTATATTGTAGACTTGTTTTTCCTGCATAGCGGATAACTTGCGTTATTTTATAAATATTGAAGAACTAACAGTGCTTGAACTAGCTCATTTCTTATATTTATGTGACACAGGGGTGTAGATCAATGTTCTCTGAATCACTCGTGCTGTTTTCACTTACCAAAGCCTTCTTATACACTCAGGTTTGGGCAATATAGCAGTTAACTCTATTCTCGTCCAGTCACAAATAAGTGTACTGACAGCCACCAAATCATATAAATTCTGAATTTTTTCTCAATATCATATAGGTAGATGTCGTCGACCAATCAGAAGGCTCCATTTGCGGGCCTGCATTCTACAAACAGACCCAAAAACGGGTCTGTAAACTTCGTACAGACCCGGTGTTTGAACGTTACCATTAAATGGCAGGGGGTTTTGTTTGTATATTTCATGTTAAGACAAATACTACACAAATCATATACTACACAAAGTATTACTAACTACTGTATGGACAATTGCTATATGATAATAACGTTAATAACCCGCTTTCCTTCGGTCTAAACGGTATGATAAGGCATGGTCGTTGCTCTAACCACCCCATAAAGTGCCTCGGTCGCTTCCATTAACCCTATATTAAAATCAGTGATATTTCCTTTATGTCAAAACTCCGAAATTTAAGGATGTATTTCACACCATAGACAACATGACACAACTAACTATGCAGCCAAGCAATGATGACCCAAAAATATACTTGTAATGACGGCGATTAAATGATTTACGATAGTTCTAACAATACTACATAGTACATGGGAATTTCATACTTGCGGCATTAGGAAGCTTGGTAAAGGTGAACATTGAAAAAGTTAAAGTCCTCCCGCGCCACTTAGTGGAACATATGGCGGCGCCCATCTCCGATTCTCGGCCCTTGGGCCACACAACTTTTTGCAAGTCTCTACAGCAGGGGGCTAGTCCACTGGTAAAAGGTTAACATACGTAGACATAAATCATGCAAATCCATGACCCATTTACATGATTCATGAGGAAATGCTACAATAACCTGTTCACCTTCTTTGCTAAGATAAAACTTTCATGTTTTGTTCAATTTGTAACTCCAGTAAGTTAAGACATGACCACGCCTGATTAAGACCTGAAATAGAGTGAACGGTAGGGTGGATACAAACCGCCATATCCCCAGTGCCGTAAGGCCAATGAGTTTGAAATTTTAGAGGAAACTTTGCCTTGGTACCACACCTTTCAACTATGAATAAGAAACTGGAAATAGAGTTATGGTATTTTCATAATTCATAAATATAGGATCGATATCATTTTTACAATAATTGACTTAGCCAAGTTGCTGCGTAGATCCTGGACTATAGAATTTTTTACAGGAGGTAGTGATAGTCAGCTGCTACAAGGAAGTCTTTCCGGAAAATTAGAATACTGCTCAGGTTTAGAGAAATATTAATATTTTTGTTGATTTTGATTATTTTTTGGGGGGTAACCATGACTTTATCAGCCAGTATCTAAAGATTGTAAGATGAAATGAATTTTTGGGAAAGACTTTGAAAGAAAGTAAATCATTAGGCCTTGTTCATGCCCAATTACAACTTTGTATGCCATAGCTACGAACTTGGCTGAGGCTTTTAAGTCTAAAACCCTACTTTTTTCAGAGTTTGGTCTTCCTATCCCATCCATCAATCTGACAGCCGCATATCTCTCAATAGATTAATTGTTTTCACACCCCTTCAAGAACTCATTATCTGCAATTATCTTAATTTATGCATAGGGCAGACAGCACCACAGTGTCCATTCAAGTCCTGGTGGAAAGACGTTGTCTGACCAGTCAAGGGGGATCTATATAGAATTAACTCGTTGCTATAGTAAAACCATGAAGGTTGGTAAAACGTTTAAAAAGAAAATTGCTGAGAGTGGAAATGCGGTGAGAAAAACATAATCGGAACATAAGAAGAGCACGGCCAATTAATGTACGTACAGTACAGGACTACCTGCACCAAATTTGGCATATGTTCTTATAGAATACACTAATACACATCTATTGAAACAGGAAAGAATGTTTAACTTTGTACCCCTTCGAATTCAGAACAAAGAATCTACAGAACAATTGATTCAAACTGTAAGCGTCACTCCTACATAACATAACAGTCCCAACTATACCGAAATACAACCCCGGAAGGATGAAATCTACAGGGAATACATTGCTTTTGTCTTTGTTTGATGAGTAACATCACAGATTGCTATATTTTGGTGTAAAGTTAAGTGTATGGGCCTAGGAATAAAAAGATCATAAGAAAATACTGGGCCATGGAGATACTAGTACTTGCCCGTTGCCATTTTTGTTATCTTCTTCTTTCATACTGCCGAACTATCATCAGCGATTTCAATGTTTGTTAGCAAAGTCTCAGAGTAATACTTACTAATTATAAGGAAGAGTGGTGGAAATCTACCAAATTCAGTGTGTTTTAATCAGTACTCCTTCAAATATTTCACCCTTCTTTACGCGCATAACAGTACTAGTGTATTCCAGCGTAGCCCAGTAAATAGTCGGACCGCTACTAAAACAACAAATTTGTCTGGATCAAGATCAGAATCATGGGGTTGTGTAATAAAGCTCTTAGTCTGAATTGACTAGATGATGCATATGAGTACCATTTTATTGTAGACAGTAGATAAAGTTTGTTTAGTAGAGATAATCTATGCATTTTGAACAGATATGGGGGTCTAAGCTTTACTACCTGGAATCCAGAGCCTATGTACCGGCGCGCGCTCCGAGCTCCCCGGGCCTACCTTTCCGATGATCCCGACGATCTACCTCGATCGTCAGGGTCAGCGGAGGGGTAGGCCCGGGGAGCTTGGAGCGCGCGCCGGTACATAGGCTCTGGATTACAGGGGAAAGCTTAACGTTTCACACAAAATATGCGGCATTCATAACACCTTCCTGATGGTACAACATGTTTTCTTATTACCAGTACCTTTCCAAACGAGGATTTCGAAAGGAAATCTTTTTCTTTGAGTCAAAACAGACTATAGTCAGATGTGTATTGACTTGTCTGGCAATGTGTAGACTGAAAATATTTTGTATTTTTCCTTCCGTACTACGTATACCCACTAAATAAGACGCACTACTCGTTGTACAAATGCATATTCCATTAAAGTTTCTGTAAGAAACAAAACAATCGAAGCTTATATGACGAAGGACGGATAGTATAGTACATTTACCAAAAAAGAGAGTAATTGTTTAATCACTTTAATGTATCAAATGAAGAAATGGTCCTCCTTCAAATCTGTGCCAAAGAAGGCTGTCATGTTTTTGATGATGGTCTTGACACCTTTTGCTCTTGTCTATCACTAGAATTAGTTCAGTATACGTAATTACTATTAAAAAAAACAGGAAAACTAAAGCCTTTTCAGTTTTTGGCGCCAAACCTCTGTGCATTTATCGTTCAATCCATTTTGCTGAGGGACCAATGCCAATTAACTGGCTGCTTTGTTTCTGTCTGGACAGGATGCGTATAGAAATGCAAAATATAGGAGGAGCAGTGGGAAGTGAAACCAGAGCAATTATCACCCAATTATAGCCTCTCTACTCGCACCTTAGCTCATTTCAATACTATTACAATATTTAAATGAGCCTTTTGGAAGGCAAGGCCCGCCGAGTCTTAACATGCTGGAGAAGATGATTAAACTGATATAATGGTGTGAATAATGGAGTGAATATAGGCCGGTGAATAATGGTGAATATAATGGGGTGTGTATTATCATAATGAGGACCTACTTTGCACAATGTAGAAAATTCATATCTCATACTACCTTCATTAATGGGAGGGAAATACCCTGCTTTTGGTCGAAAACGTTGCCTTTGAATTTTTGTGTGAATTTGCTTCTGCCTTGGACATGAACAATATACAACGCAATGTATAGTAGCGTGTTTCGTACACATCTAGGAACAAAATCGTCTTCAGAAAATTTGCTGATAGAATTGTTATTATTCTCGAGTAGCACACGATGGCCAACAAACAACTCCAAAAGAAGTGGGTGGGGCAAGCAAAACCGAGATGACAGGCTCGGACGGGCCGGCAGTCCATAGTCCACCGGGAGTCAGCCCCGGTGGTCCGGCAACACACGCGTACGAGGATGGTGACACGTTCGGGATGCGTCTCGGGCCACCCCTGAAACGAAAGGCTCGCCGCGCCCCGCCTGTCCCCCCTACCCCGAGACCAGAAAGACCCCCCGCCGAGCACGTGTACGAGGATGGAATGTCATTCGGGATGCGTCTCGGGCCAGCCATGAACCGAGATGATCTCAACGCACCGCCTGTCCCCTCCACACCGAGACCTGGAAGGCAGGCCGGTGGGGTCCAACACGTGCCGGCTGGGCCGAATCCGTTACTTAATCCACAGGCCATCCTCAACCAGCTTCGACCGAACCCGATGTACAACTCAAACCAGGCTCAGCCTCCAGGTTGGTGTTATGCAGAATTGTAATATAAGGAATTGGCCATCTTGTATTCTCCTATTTCTTCAATTATGAATGCTTATTCAATATGAAACAATGTTTGCAAAATACATTATGTAGAAAAACTTGATAAAACTTAACATGAGTTCCCATCAATGCTGCTTGATATGCAAAGTAGGCTCTGCAAAACAATGGTTGAGTCATCTTCAATTTAAATATCTCTTGATAATGAGATACCCGTTGACACACAGAGTGCTAGTGCTTACAACCACAATCAATCCAAACAGTATTATTTACAGTTTTTAATTATTGTATTAAGTCGCTGAATTAAACACCAGATAGACTGCACATGAAACAACATCAGAACAGCATCGTATTTTTTCTGATAAAACTTCCTTTGTGTTGATAGAAGCCACCACAAGAACAAAGTACACGTAACACAAATAATGCATTTCTTTTCTGTCCAACTCAGCCCCAGAAAATCGTACCATTTGGGGACAGCTACGTCAGCGCCTGTCACGACCACGCCTACTGATATGCGTTGCCATATCATCCGTTGCCTTGGTAACCCTGCTGATCGTGGTACCTGTACTTCTGACGCACCTCAACTCCGGACCTGGAAACCATGACTCCGTAAGTTTACTGTTTTGTTTTGATTTCACACAGAAATGATTGTAGATGAATTTAAAAAAGACAAACTACGTCCATATAAGATTACATTTTTTTATTAATCTGATTTTGACGATTTTTCCTTATATAATGTAAATAATGGCACAATCAGCATTGTTCATTTATTTACCCCTTTACAGTCGGCTACAACCACAGCAGGACCAAACATCACCGGCGGTGCCGCCTGGAAGAGTTCTGCTGTGCTGATGAGGACTGACCAAGTGACATCTGCTGACGTCATCAAGGTCAGTAGTTGTCAGCATCCCTTGGGTTTGGGATGGATGCACAAACTGCACCAATATAAGACAGAGAACCACTTTTTCAATGTTAATCCACTTTTGATGATGTCATTATAAGAAAGATGGCACAACCATTGTTTATTTATCCCATTACAGCCGGCTCCAACACGAGGAGGACGTACAACCACTGATCGTGCTGCGCATGCTCGGCCCGCTGTGCTGATGAAGACTGACGAAGTGACATCTGCTGACGTCATCAAGGTCAGTACTTCTCAGTATTCTTTCTGTTTTTGGGATGGACGCACAATTAACATGAATGCAGCCATGGTGACCATAAAACAACAGATGACTATTAGGGACTATTAGCTGTGTTCAAGTCCACACACCAAAAACCAACGTTAATGTATATGAACTCTACAGAAGTTGAGCTTTACACATAATTTCTTAAAAGCAGTCATTTGTGTCGTTCGGAAGTTTTGTCATCATGTAGGAATTTTGACGACACCAAATCGTAACATGTATAAAGAAATTGAAATGACAGAATTTCGTTTTGATGCTTATTGCGCTAAAGATGGTTTGCTTCAATTTGACCCATTCTAACTAAGGGTGGGTACCGGTACATAAAATTTAGGTCCGGTCAAGGTCCAGGTCCAGAGGGTCAGGTCCAGGTCCGGACCTGTACATGTACCTGATTATAGAAGTGTCGCAGTACATCATATTTTGGAGAGCGAGACACACGTAAAAGTCTCCAAACGTCATGTCTGTAACGATATAATTTCTTAGGTTTGCACTTTGTCTCAAAATTATAAATATACTCTCCTCGCCGTCTGTTTACTCATCCTTTAAGTGTTTCTAGATAGAATTCACTGCTAACGTCTTCGAAAAAGACTCGTTAAATCTGCTGTTTTGTATTTTCTTAGACCAGTTATGTGGCCGCCTGCCGGTAGCCTGGTACTATGAATTTTCCAATCGGTCCATAGGCCGGTCCACTGATTTTTTACGGGCCGTTTTTTTAACCGGTCCATTAAGAAATTCCGGTTTTCTACCGGTACCGTGTACCTAACGTAACATGACCTATTTACGTGCAGAACCTATTTACGTCCGGTTTTGCTCATGTCCACATGTCGCGGTGTATTATGCCAAAGCCTGTTCTCATGAGCAATAAAGAACATCATAAGTATGATCCTTAGCCATCTCTTTAATTTTTGCACAGTAAAACATAATGACCATGCGTTTACCACGTGAGAGCCACGTGCCGCGCATGTGGGGGAAATTTACAGATAAACATTGTTTTTTTCCATCGCGTTAAGCAAGTGGCCGGACAGACATAGTGATTTTACTATCATTTGTCTGCAGACTACTTTGGACAGTTACTGTGCATTTTTTTCTGGTCTATGTTCTTCAAGCATAGCGCTAGAAGGGAAAAGATTCAGAAGTGGACGATAATGGGTTATCCTAGCACAATTCTTCATCATATACCTCAGTATAAATACATGCTCGCACGGCGTTAAACAGGCGGAGAAAAACTTACAGACCATGCATTTTCTTTTTAGAAGAGCTGATATTTCTGCCCATGGGTTTGAAATTTTGGCTCTGTCCGCGCGGTTTTAAGATAAATACATTTTGAATAAATTGGACGTTAACTGGTCACCTTACGTTACCCCTAATTCTTACCGTTCAGGTCAATCCGGTCCATGGACATGGTCACTCACACGGCATCACGGCGGAGATGGAAGCAGCAGGACCTACACCAATCAACATACCAGTGTCCACGATCACGGACATCAAAGGTTTGTTATAAGAGTTCTTATTGAATGTCATTCGAATATATATACGTAGCTCAGGGACAATGACAGCGCTGAGAAGGAATTCGACCGATTTCAACTTTATTCTCGTCGTAACCGGCGCTTTCACTTGTAATCATCATTGTCATTGTCATTAGATGCATTAGAAGGTACTTTTTGGCGATGCCTAAGGGGCGGAGCCGTTAGTATACTATTAAGATGGGATGAATTTTAGATATTCCACACACACATACCCAAGGTAATCGGTTTCGGACAACACCTTTCGGGAATGATAATTGCACATGGAAGGTTAATTGTATCTTCTATTGTTCATTGTGTCTTCTATTGTTTTGATAACATGTAAGCACATACCATTTATGCCTTTGTATCATATGGGGGGCTGTGATCGGAGGAGCAGGTTTACAATTCAATAAGACATAAGGCAATGTACACCAGACTGATGGAATGAAACATTTGTCCCATGATCATGAAAAGAAATGAAATCATGCATTATTTTTATTTCTACAGATCAGGGCAGCGGGTCACAGATCATCACCTTTGGCGATGAGCCGGGGGCTGGAAAACTGCGCACCGCACGTGGTGTTTCAGTTTCCCCCGACCACATGATCTGGGTAGCTGATCGGTCCAAAGCGCGCCTCCAAGTCTACAGCATGGAGGGCGCTTACCTGGGCCAGTTCCCACCAGGTGCACAGGGGCTAGGGTACCCATCAAAGACCACATCTGATGTGTCCATCGACAGGGATGGCCATCTGTGGGTCTTAATGATTGGATATCCTGGCAGCCCTTACTCCGTGGTACAGGTCGGCAGGGATGGCAATGTCAAAGCCAACTTTAACCTCCCTGACACTGTACCACGGGGGGCGCTTCGCGGAATGGCCGCGGGCTTGCACAATAACCACGTATTCGTCACCTGGTCTGACGGTAACCGTGGTGGTGTGCAAGCCTTCGAGCCTCATGGCAAACTCCTGTGGGATGTCGGGCGGCAGCAGCGGATGAAGTCGCCGATGAACGTCGCCGTTGACGGGAAAGGGAACATCTTCGTGTCGGACTTTCGTACTCACTTCGTGTACGAATATGATGAGACCGGAAAGTACGTGTCGAAGCTCGGAGGACCGGGGAGGAGTGGTGGCCGCCTGGATCATCCTGAGGGCATCTGTGTGGACACTTCCGGTCACATCTTGGTGGTGGACCCACGCAACCAGCGTGTTGTCATGTACAACAACTGGGGCAGGTACGTCCGACACATCGCTGTCCGTGCTAAAAACCCAACAGGGGTTGCAGTGGGCCCGGGAGGACATTTGGTTGTAATCAATACAAACACAATCACTGTTTTCCCCCAGTACTGATAATGATGCACGACGATGGCATTTGTATAATGGAAATGGTTATAACATTTTCACTTAGTAGGTCTATAATGTGCACTTTTGTAACTGCAGCATAGTAAAACGTCACTGTGGATTACTGTCTGTAATTAATAGAAACTGTCAACAAAGAGAGTGAACAAGTGTACTGTAGAGAAATACCAGACTAGATTTTCATGTAGATGGATTTCTATATCAATGTCTGTATTGAACCCTTAAGGGGAACTCAACTCAAGATATAGTCCTGTTTCTTCAGATTTTTTGATCGGAAAAGATCTTTGTATCGGCCCACCGAATTAGGACTAGGCCGCAGTTGCATCATACACGAAAAATGTGCTCATATCCCACCGAATGCAAAATGTATATTCCAGAGAAATGAATTACTGTAAATGCAGATATGTTCGCGGTGCACCGGTGGTTTAGTGTCTGCGGTTTTCCCGGAAAGGTCTTCGCCGCGAACGCCAGCATTTCTGCCTGTGTTTCGTAGCACTACTATAATTGTTTCAAATGCGAACATAAAACAACCGCGAACACTTCTCCCTATCGCAAGATGAAAACCATGCGTAAACCAAAACTTAAAAGCACCTACAGTAACTATTATTCTCATAATATTGGGAGAGTCTTAGTTTGAAACAGCTTGGGATGATCTTAATACCATTTTTGCTGTATGGTTTTGGATACTTATGTATTAATTTGTATTCTTCGCAACTTCCTTTTCTCTTTGGCCCCAAACTTAAAATTGATCTCTGGCAAATATCCCTCTGAAACCTTTGCTCGCTATTTTATTAAACTGCCCTCAGAGGAGTAGGGCTCTTTCAAGAAATCTAGCGGTCATCTTAAAATTGATGTCTTAGCAAGTTAATTGCTCCCTTATATTGGGAAATTATCTGGATCTAGGGCAGTTATCCCATTGGAACTCATGCTAATATAACAATAAGGGTCTGTAAGGGGGCATTCTTCATGATCATAAATTGAGTCACATTAGTCCAATTCTTTGTTTATGTGTGATAACATTGAACAAAATTTTGGTTGATTTTGTACTGATACTGATATTGATATCATCTTATTTAGAAATACACCTGCTTCTGGAGGCCATTTCCTCTTTAAGTCGAAGAGTCGAATATTTGTAACAAAATATGATTCTCATTGGATTTTTGTATAAATCATATCTGTAAGAACGTCAATTTGTACCAGTGGGCAGGATCGTGGCATGTGGCATGAACCAATGAATCAATCGATCAATCGATCAATCAATCAATCAATCAATCAATCAATCAATCAACACATTGAGCAACAAATCAATCAACCAGGCAATCAATCAATGAATCGATTAATCAATATATTAAACAGTCAATCAGGCAATCAATCGATCAAGTAATTAGGCAATCAATCAATCAACTAAGCAATCAAGCTAGCAAGCAAGCAACCAAATAATCAAACCATTACCCAAATTCTTTACTTATCCAACGAAAAGAAATCGGCCAACCAATCAATATGGTCTATCGGGCATACTTGTACATGATGCATTTATTTTTCTGACAAAGCACTCAATTGAGAATTCAAATTTTCTGCAGTTTAGAATTTCCATCATTTAACATAATGAAGCTCACTTAGACTCTACATCAAATACACATACAGGTGGTTATACATAGTGAAGAAGAAAAAGTGGTAATATTCGAGAACGACATCTTGAACTTTGAGTTGATGTGAAATTTAGACACATTTGAAAGTAATCAATGCATTGATTCATTCTTAGGAAGATGTTGCTGATCACTCGTTTCACATGATGTACCGGAGCAACTGATTTTTCAGTTTGTTTAAGTTTGGGTTCATGTTGCACTTTAGAAGTGACATGTCAGGACATAGCATGGTCTGCTTTTGTGGAAGTAATTAGCAAAATTAGTGTACACAATACTGTTTTGTGTTCAGTGTATGTATAAAAGTGGTCTTTCTTTGTGTATGCTTCTGCATGAGGTTTTACAAGTATTTATATTCTATATTCGAGAATGACATCTTGAACTTTGAGTTGATGTGAAAGGTAGACACATTTGGATGTAGTCAATGTATTGATTCATTCTTAGGAACATGTTGCTGATCATCATTACCAAATGACAACATAGCAACTGATTTTTCAGTTTGTTTCAGTTTGGTTCATGTTCAACTTTAGAAATGACATGTTAGGACAGATCAAGGTCTGTATTTGTGGAAGTAATTAACCAAATTGATTTACACAATAACTGTATTGTGGTCAGTGTATGCATAAAATTAGTCTTTTTTTCTATGTGTATAACTTTGACTTAGCTGTGTCAGTATTAGCAGTCCATATTGTAATATGTAGTCATATTTTAGTATACACTTTTATGTATCTGTTAATATCGATAGATCCTATTCTATTTAAGGCAATTCTAGTAGAAAAACATGATTTGAATAAGAATTCGATCTAGACTATTAGTCATACTTCATTTGACTTAGCAATTCTATTCACCATTAATTCAATTCCATGATATATTATACGAATGTATTTGGATTTCATAATTTGAAAGAATGTGCTCGTTGTCCCTGTATCCATTGCTAATTGACTCTCTAGCTCATTTTTTAAACCAATTTTAATGGTTAAAACCAAAAATGGGGAAGTATTAACACAAATTAAGCTAATCCAATAAGTGTGCCTTCTGTATAAATCTTGATATTTATGTTTACCTGAGGTATAGCAAAATTTTCACCTCTACAGGTAAAGGTGTCATCATTGTTGGAACAATGTTATGAAGGTCAAATACATTCCATTCTTCACTCTTCAAAAATATGTTCAATAAAGAGTCCGAAATGACATGGGAAAGTGTTATCATCTTTACTTCATGCGTTAGGTACATTAATATTTCCTTTACACTTGTTGTGAATTTATTTTGATGCATTTTGTTGTTCTAAATTTCAGTTATTATTTACGCTGTGCCGATATTCTTTTGGATCTTCAATATGAGTTCATCCTTTTTTGTTATTTTTTTATTTTGACCTCCATTCCTTGCATTTTTTTAAATGTTACTTCAAAGTTTGATGTCAAAAACCCAAGTAAGCTTTGTTATTACTCATCGTCCTTATTATTATCATTGTTATGACTAATTCTATGTCAGTTTAGTTTAGAAGCATCAAATTAAAACTATTTGAATTGTATGTTGCTGACATTTCTTCGGCCTTTAAGTTGCGTGAGGAACTAAGGCAAGGTCTCCTTTCTCCTGCCTAGCAAAACAAGATATACGATTTTGAAGTCAACGGCGCATTATCCATCGAGTTTTGAAAATGGGTTGCTGTCCAAAAGCTACACAACACGCATACGGTATAGTACCAGTAGCTAAGGGCCTTTTGTGGAGCACGAGGCAGCGACTATGGTAGCCGGGAAGAGCTTGGAACAGACAGCCTCGATCTAGCCTGGAAAATGGCCTACCATCGGGGGCTCCCTGATATCTCTACGGCGGTGGGAGTGATCCCCGCCCGCCCAGACAACTTAGTCCACTCGGGGTGTGTTTACGGCCTTTGATTAAATTAGTTCGCCCTCTAGGGTATCGCTGGAATTCTCTATGGCAGCTAAAGTAGAAAGGCTGCGAAATTCTATATGGCAGCTAAGTAGACAGGCTGACAGAAACGAATCAATAAAGTAGACTTGGTCCGGAAAAACACCCCTAAGCCGCCCCCTAGAGACTGGGGCCAGGCTAGTCTCGATCAGGCACTTCTCACGAGAACTAAAAAAACATTCTCACGGCGGGTCCCGAATCATTCTCCGGGCAAGCCTCAGATAACAGGTACATGTACATCATAATTGTAGTGACCCCAAACAGCAGCAACTTAATGCTTACACAATGTTAAAGCTTTAGTACATTTGTTCATGACCTGCTATATTTCGTAGTGGTATAATGGCTACAGCTGAAGGACACTTTACAGACTGTAAAAAAAATAGCTTGCACGTCCACCCCTGAGTAGAAAATGGGATCTCCAAAGTGGTCCATGTTGTTAATATCTGTTACTTGTAAACAATCGAAAGATGCGAGTTAACGTATCTTAATCAACTACAGTGCCATTTCCAATGCGTTTTTATCATGTACATGTAAGATTTTTCTTCAGATAGCACATTGAACCTTGTTAACTTAAAGGATGATGATAATATCTGTTCTGCTAACAGTCAGGCCTCACTTAGCTTCCAATGCACCTGATCGTTCCGTGGATGAACAGTATAAACAATGGAGGTCGTAGGTCGCCTTATTTCCATCTAACTGGGCCACCCACTTCATTCGTGAGAAAATGGCCGGTACTGTTCAGTGGATAGCTGAGACCGTCCTGGAGATTTTGCCGATCTCTGGGCTAACTCTGCAGACGTTTCTTGTCTTTTGTGTGACTTTCCTCCTGGCAAGTGTCATCTTCAAGCGTCCCAGAAACCTGCCTCCTTACCCGGCAGGACGTTTGCCTGTTCTCGGGCACCTCCTCGCCTTACGCCGAGCGCCCCACCTCAAGCTGACGGCATGGAGGCGACAGTACGGGGACATTTTCACCGTCAGGATGGGGATGGAAGATATCGTGGTTCTGAACGGCTACACTGCCGTCAAGGACGCGCTCGTGGACAGGTCCGAACTGTTCGCGTCCAGGACGCCAGTCTACCTGTTTGAAGCGACAACTGGTTTCGGAAAAGGTAAACTTCTATTCATCATTTGCTTTCTTGACAAATGTCGTACGACAAGTGTGCAACGAAAAATGAAAAGACGAGGACAATTTGTCAGCTGTCCTGTGACAGAAAACGCCTTGCTGTCAGTCCAGTCTACTATAGCGTCGCTGACGCTGAAAACCGTACGTCGTATGTACCTACAGTTTTCTTTCTTAATGGCGTCAGCATGATGTCTTCTCAGCAGCATGTATGATATCAAATTACATTTTTGTGTTCTTTGTTGCTGTAGACATTGTTGCTGCTCGCTGGGGGACAGGGTTCAGACAGAGGAAGAGGTTTGCCACCACCATCATGAGGAGCCTTGGCATGAAGGTTGGACGTGGCAGCATTGAGGAGAAAATCCGTGAGGAGGTGGACTGTCTCCGCAACAGGGTAAGATGAAACCAATAAAACTAATGGTGACCTATTTAGGATCCCGACTTTTCCAGCTCGCATATATGTTGTCATATTATTTGTTTTTTCATAGTATTGGAGAAATCCTCATCATCAATCTGTTGATACGTTTTCAGACCAATCACATGTTTTTCCCTCCTCGCGATGGCTTCTTGATGTATTGTTCGATGTAGTTTGTATTGATATTTGTTCTATATTGTTTTCATAATTTCTTTGAATTGAAAACATAAATGGCGATGGTATGCAGTCTAGGAACTGTAGGGTCATGATACGTCTGTCCAACACCTCTTAGGAATGTTTCCATCTCGACAAATTTATGCATAAGAATATTAGTTTCACCATGATTGCCAAGGTTTCAGCTCATGTATGTATCCCTATTTAAGAAACTCAAACGTTTCTTGGATCTGTCTGAATTGAGGATTGCCAAACCTCTCAACAACATTCTTCTCCGATTGCCGCGACCTATCTTCTCCTAATCCATTTACTCCACTAAGTAACAACAGCCCAGGTATTCCGCAGGCTGCGTCTTCCCCAAAATCTCCTGTACAAAATAAAAGTAAGTCAAATGTAAGACCGTTACGGCTTATCAATGCAAACTTCCAGTCCCTTAGAAATAATTCTATAAGAAAGTCGAATTGGAAACTCTAGTAGAACAAACTAAGCCTGACATTTTAGTGATTACGGAGACTTGGTTAGATAGCACTTGTAATATTGCAGAATACTTTCCGAACCACACTAACATGCAAGTGTGCCATATCATATGAACAGACCAGACGACGCCCATGGTGGCGTCTTAATAGCTGTTTGTAATGAATTTATTTGTACACAGGAGCCTCACCTTGACACTGACTACGAAATGGCCTAGATTAAAATAGAGCTGGCAGGGTCGAAATGTATGAATATATGTGCCTACTATAGGCCACAGGTAAGTGACAGCACCAGTCTGGATTACTTAGAACAATCCTTGGAGCGCATCTGCAATAAGCGGAACAACCATGTATGGGTCGTCGTCGACTTAAATTTCCCAGGGTGGGATTGGGCAGAGACTCAGCAGCCTTTACTCAAACCAGACTGCCCCTACCCAGGCCTACACCGCCAATTTTTGGAACTGCTTAGTGATCTGAACTTGACTCAAGTAGTAGACAAGCCAACAAGGCTCGAATATACACTAGATCGAGAGGAGAGGGACGTTAAAAATCCCGGACAAAACTACCCGTCTCGATCGAAGCCTCTGCTTGGAGAATAGCTAATCCCCGCGCCAGATGCACACGCGGCTTCAATATATTTTTAGACCGCGCAGAGTGAGATCGTTAGCCCTTGCGCAACGCACCAGAGCGGTCTGCGTGCCTTATTGCCGGCAGGGCCCGTGTCGCCCGTGAGGTCATTTACCACAACGTGTGCGACTCCCTGCCGGGCCCTATGTTGCCTGTATCGTCACAAGAACTGCGCAGAAAATGGTCCTGAAAATTTTGACCTCAGTTTTTGACAATTTTATCCGACCACGCAGCAGTCTTGAGTTCGGTAATGTTCCAACTTTCCGTCGCGAGTGTTCCAAAGCAACCTTGCGGAAGACAGGGGAAGGCCGGGAAACATTCAGTAACACCGATTCATCCATAAAACATTTAGATAAGAATGTTGACGCATAAAAATAAAGTTGAACTTTAATAAACGACAGTGTTTCGTTTGTGTATTAACTATTGATATCAAGAATAACACGAAAAATAGATTCGTTCCGTACTGCACTGAAAGTCATTGCACTTAGCACCCGGCGCCCTGAGTCATACCGCAGGGATGGTTCGGGACCCAGGCAATCCCAGGGCCCAAGAAACCACAGAAAGGTTCACCGGCACCGTAAGTTTAATTTACAATAAGATTTATGAACGGTAAGATTCAAAATGTGCGCAAACTAGATGATGTTTAGTCTCTTTAAATGAATAATTATTTGTTCAAACCTTACCACCGTTAAATGTCACGGACTACGAAACTATTTACCCTCTGTAAAGCGTCCTAGGTATTTTCAACATATTTCCAAGACTACAGAAATCACCGCTCAACTCGACGAAGATTATTGAAGTGACATGGAAGCTACGTCGGCACAATAAGTCCCACCAACTAGCCTTCAATCATGGCCACGATATCCACATCTTGTTTCAAATATTCAATCCGTTGTGTGAAGAAATAGCATCGAATATGGTAAAAAAAAAACCGGTTACTAGTTGTATCGCGGCATTAAAATTCTTGCAACAGTTCGCAAAAATATCGCTTATTTATCATCCAGAAAAAAAATTTCCCACGGCAAGTTGTGTCGGCTTATGAAAAACAACACGTTGATCACGCCCGCAACACAGAACTACGAAAGACCAAAACGACAATAATAGACAGCTTCCTCACCGCATTTCTTACCGCTCCGAGGCATGATTCCAATCGGTCCGAGGCATGATGCCAACCGGTCCGAGGCATTTCCTTTCGCTCCGCGCCAGGATTCTAACCGGTCCGCGACAGAATTTCCTCACGCAACGCGACAAAATTTCCTTACGCACCGCGACAAAATTTCCTTAGGCGCCGCGACAGAATTTCCTTACGCGCTGCGACAGAATTTCCTTACTGCCGCGACATAATTTCTTTACGCACCGCGACAGAATTTCCTTACGTGCCGCGACAGAGCCCCCCTGTCCCCCACGCTCATACAGTGGACGATCCCATGTATGCCAAGGGTCACTACACCATTGTGTTGTGAATGTGAACAGCCAGTCAGGTCATGTCGATGTTGAAAACTTTTTCAGTGCTTCGTTCTGACTATCACCATCTCTAAAACACGTGCTGCAAACTAAAAGGAAGACCTGATTGTCAATATCAACAACAATCGACGGACAATGGGCGTTAAATATTCCTTGCATTGGAAAAGACGATATAGTGGGCATTGACCGTCGCTAGAAATCTGCCTGTCGTTGACTCGGCAAGACCCCCCCCCCCCCCCAAACACACACACATACACAAAACATACGGTCGATAATACAAAATATATTTTTGTTCACATGAACATCCTGTTATAGCCCTGGCCATGAATAAAATGGAATGTTATGGAAATGCTATCATGTCCAAACGGGATTAGAGGAGTAATCTGTTACTAATAATCTATGTTGTCCATGTATGAACTTTCATAAAATAACTGCGATATGCTGAAAGGACTAAAACCCGTGGCCAACTTCTGTCACCGTAGGATTATCCTGCGAGACAGGTCCGTTTATTTCAGTTTGAGAATCTGAAATAACACAGAAACAAATTCCAACCTATAGTATAACGTTACTAGTATGTAAAAGGAGAGCTAAGAGAAGGATGCCCCCTTACCGATCCCGTCAAGTACACAAGAGGGACGTTAGAAATCCCGGACAAAACTACCCCTCTCGATCGAAGCCTCTGCTTGGAGAATAGGTTGGAAATGCCTCGGACCGGTTGGAATCATGCCTCGGACCTGTTTGAATCATACCTTGGAGCGGTAAGAAATGAGTTGAGGAAGCTGTCTAGAATTGTCGTTTTGGTCTTTCGTACAGAACAGAGGCTGCCACCGTCCATCATTATGTTAGCAACCGCCAGTCCATAGCCACCGTCTGCCAGCCCGGCGCTGTCATCGTCTCTATTGAAAATTGCGCGTGGCGTTCACATAAATTTACCATATTTAGATAGCCAGGCTAGGCTTGAATCACGTGCCTGGCCGTACATGTCCACGCTCCTCCGCAGCGTCCTAATAAGTCCTATTCCAACACCGATTGCGTGTACGAGTCTTTTCTATACGCATGAGCGCTACGGGCGCCTGGGTTCGTCACACAGACGGTCCTGGGAAGGAGATCGTATTTTTCGCGCATAGCATGCTGGGAGAGGCAAACTGTCTTGGGAACGTGTTGATGATTGGTCAACTTCCTCCCGTGGCAAAGTTGGGTCCGTCACATAACTCCCCTCCGAGCGCAATGTAGAGAGGTAATCTTAACACTCTAACAGCGCCAACGATAAGGTACTATGTAAATCTCCGTTTCTTATAACATAACGCACTTGAGCAACATTTTACCCCCAAGATAGCGAACTTGCGTCTCATTTTCAACGTCTTTAGTTAGAAGAAATAACGGTTACTACCAGAGTGTAGAAGGTCGCCCGCTACGTACTTGTGTACACAACTAAGCGCGGAGGAACAAGAAAAGCACAAAACAAATCAAAAACGACAGCTGTGAATTCCAGAAGCTGATTTTGTTGAGCTTGATCGGCAGTTGATGTGACATAATTCAAAGCCCATGCTTTAAACCACCTATGCTTCTCTACGGCACTGCGAACGAGCTTGGCACATGTCAATGTCAGCAGGTAAAGAAAAACCGTCCAAAACTAGCCACTCGCTGCTCTTTATACAGATTACTGAGCCTTCCCGCAGCGCTGCTGGGGCACCTGCTAATGTTTGGCGGGTCGCAAAAAGCGGCTTCTCTGTTTACTTTTACAAAACATGCGCGGTGCCACGTAATGCATGATGGTTTTCGTGTCTAGGAAGGGGAGCCTGTTGTTTTGACACGACTCCTGCGTGAACTTGATGTTGTCATCTACCTGGTTTCTTTTGGTCAAAGAAGTCGTCCATTACACTCTCTTTCAGCCTGCACCAAGTGCCATCTACATAGCGAAACCAGTTTGACGGGGGAGGGCCATTCTCAAACTTCTCATACAGGTTTACTACAATGGGTGAAACCGGTGATCCCATAGCACAGCCGTGCACTTGGTGGAAAAACGGTTGTTTGTACGTAAAGTATGTGCACCCTAGGCAAAGGTCTAGTAGTTCACATGTATGTGGTTAACGGAAAGGTTGGTTCTATCTGAAGTGATGATTTCATCGTCTGCTACATCGATCTCTTTGATTTTGTGGACAAAATCTGCACTGCTCTGTACATGATGCTGATACTTCCCCACTCATGGTCCCAGAATCTTAGCCAGATGACCTGCTAGGTTATAAGTGACTGATCCTATACTGGAGACTATGGGTCGTAGGGGGATGCGCGGTTTGTGGATTTGGGGAAGGCCGTAGAATGCTGGGGGTTGTTCTATAGTGTGGTTAATCCTTAGATAGGTGGCACGATCCAGAGCTTTCTCTTTTTCTTCCAATCTCTTCAGAACGTCATGGATTTTCTTTTGAATTTGCTTGTGGGATCCCTTTTTTGAGACTTCTTGGACGGGGGGGGGGGGGCCTTTGGACCCCCCCCCCCTTCATAACTTCCGAACGGTATGCTCTACCATCACCAAATTTGCAGGGAGTGATGTTCACGTGAAGTTTGATAATTCCTGTAATTTTTGTGACGTTATGACGTAATCTGACGTTATAATGACGTCATCGATGTGATTTTATTGGCTAAATAGGGAATTCCCATAATATCTAAAAGTATTAGACAAAATAGTGCGTGTTATTGATTTAAAGGTATGCCAAGACATTTGACGTCAGTGGTGACTAAGTTGACGTCAAATTGACGTCGAAGAATGACGTCATGCGTTGTTAGCGACCCCCTGGGATCCGCCATCTTGGATCGGCCATTTTGAAATTTTTTAAAATACATTTTTTCCATGTATGACCCCAAATAACAATCAAAATAGGCCAAAAACATTAATCTAAATGTTTCTGGCTAAGAAAATTCCAGGTTGTGACGAATTTAAACGCAAAAAAGCCTGTTTATAGAAAAAAAATTGATCTTGTCCGCCATCTTGGATTTTGAGCGATGACGTCATCAAATTAGCATAATTGATGAATATCAAATCATGACAGTTACATTAAATCACATATAATGTTATACATTTAGGAAACTAGTGTGGTTGAGCAAGAAAACATTGGAAACAACTATGTTTAAATCGAAATTAGTGAAATTTGCATAAAATGCCTCTCCAGAAACCCGTTGCCATGGCAACACGAAAAATGATGAACTTATACTTTTATCATAATATTGTTGCCAACTAAATTTTAGGAAAAGTCACCAAGTTTCGCTGTCCTACCATACGTCGTTTGGCAGTTATACGATGTCAAAGTTGGCGCGGGCACTTTTAGCCCCCCCCCCGGTCTAGATAGGGTTAAGGGCGTATAGATGTCTTTGTCCCCCAATTGGTTTTGAACCTTCTTGTCGTTTTGTGCCCTGTCAAAGACTACTGTGCATCTGCCCTTTTCAGCAAGAAGGATCAATATGTCTTGATTAGTGGCCAAATCCTTGAGCGCGGTTTGTTCTTCCCTGTTGATGTTGCTAGGTGGGGGTTTAGAGACTTTCAGAGTTGTGGCTGTCGACTGGTCTATTTAACATGGAGATGGCACTGGAATATTCCATTCTTTCAAGGGAGAATTCTCTATTTATTTCAACTATGGCTGGAGAGAATATGAAAAAGTCCATTCGTTAGCAGAAGTGTATTTGAACTGATCTATTTTAAACGAGGATTGTGCTGGAAGAGTCAATTCTTAAAGGGGGACATTTTCTACATTACATTTTGGGCTGGGGTACTTATGCAAAAGTCCATATGTTTAAACCCTGCTGGAGCTCCAGATCAAAAATATACCCCACTGCTGAAGTGCCCAGAAAATTTAGAAATAAAGGGTACTCGTTTGATATTGCTCAATTTTAGTTACCACACTTAACAACAACCACGCAGGTGCAATGTAGGCATTCTAGAATTATTCTCAACCTAGCAATTGTCAAGGCTAGCATACAGAACAAGAATGTGCAGCAGGACTAGGGCTAAGTGAATATGCTTTTGGACTGGTCCATATTGTCTGGAGGTGTCACTGGAAGACTCCAATCCTGTATGAGGGACTAATTGTTTTTAAACTCAAATTTGAACAGGGGTGATCATTTTTCTCAGCGGCAGTATTTTAGAATGGCCCATTATTATGTTGGGACAGTCCGTTTTTTGCATGGGGAGAAGTAAAGCTAAACATGCTGTATTTGCTCGCAAATGTTGCCTTTCTAGTTTACCTATAGTTTGCGTTAATTTTGCCATTTTATGAATTTAGGATTGTTGAACAATGTGGGAATTGCCCCCGTGGGAATATCGAAAAAATGCCGTTGATAGGCGATATGTAACACCCCCTCCCCTGGTTGAATCAATCAACAAAAAAACATTAAAAAAATATTCAGGTTGCAGAAAACAACGGACAGCCCTTTAGCATCGCTCATGACGTCACCGTGACAGTGACCAACGTCATCTGCTCCATGACGTTCGGGAAGCGGTATGACTACGAGGATGAAACGTTCCGAGAGCTGAGGGAGGCGTTTGTCACACTCTTAGTTGAACTCGGAGCTGGGCAGATCATCAGCGTCTTCCCATTGCTTCGTTTTGTTCCTGTCGGTAGGTCACATTGCCCTTTGCACAACGCTTTCTACAGTTCCATGAATAGATTGGTAGGTCGTAGGAATATTACTTTATGTTTATACTAAACAACCTTGCTATAACTTACCTGGCCGACGTTATGATAACTTATCAGCTAGCTTCCTCGGGACAAACTGAGTCACGTTTGGGACAGCATCATTGCCACAACGCCGCCATGCGGCAAAGAGTAGTATAGTCCATTCAGGCTATGAGGAAGGTTGTTGAGGAGTTACCAAAAGCTCTATGGGTATTTCATGACAAGCAGAAACGTTGTATTTATGTTAAATCATTACATGCATATTTTTTTCAGTAAATAGAGCCGGTATAAATGTACTTGATGCGTCCTACAAGGTCATAAATGTGATAAGCGAGGAGATATCTCGCCATCGGGAACACCTGGATCGCGAGAACCCGCGAGACTTCCTCGACTTCTGCCTGCTGGAGCTTGAACAGCAGGGAAAGGTGGACGGTCTGACAGAGGAGAATGTTCTGTACATGGCCGGGAATCTGTTCATCGCTGGAACGGACACAACCACCAACACACTGCTGTGGAGTCTACTCTACATGACTTTGAACCCCGACATCCAAGAAAAGGTATCTGTGAGCAATTTGCCTTCTTCGAATTTAGCGTTTGCTTCTGTCAGACTCTGTCAGGGCTGGGCAAAGGTCGCAATATATTTTTTTGCTTTTCATGCGATTTTAAAGTGCATAATACGCCAAAATGCAACACTTTCTTATTATCTGAATTATCATTATCATTGTTATTATTATCATTCAATGAATATAAATGTTTAAAACGAATCCATACCCGTCTGATGTTATCTAATATTGAACCATCAGAAACCGTGCTTCCAGCTCTTGATTCTTATCTGATCTTCTCACCAGGTAATTACATTATTCAGTGACATGACCACTCATGACGTCAAAATGAACACGGCAGCCGGTTCGGAACCTAACACGCGGCTTGTAAAAACATTGATGAACAAGCAGTGCTTATTAATCAGGATAAATTCAATTAAAGGACATGACAATATCTATTTTGTTTGCTTCCAAAAATAACGTTCTTTCCGAGCCGCAGTGCAAAGTTCCAAATCGGCTGCCATGTTCATGAGTGGGCAAGTCACTGATGAAAGTAATTACCTGGTGGGAAGAATCAAAAGCTGGAGGTATGATGTTTTGATGGTTCGATATTCTATATCATCTGAAGTGTAAATATCTTGTGAAAATTTCTATGTTACTAAACAATAATATTATGGTTAATGTATTTTCAAGAAATTCTTGATTTCGATGTCATCGGTGTCTTATGCACTGTGAGACGTCTCAAAGCTGTCTTTAGGTGATATATAGGTGCAGTTGCATATACACAGGCACAGCAGGAGCTTGATGCCGTTGTTGGTGAGAGTCTGCCGACCCTGTCTCACCGTTCCCAGCTGCCCTACGTGAATGCCTGCCTGCTGGAGACCATGAGGATCCGCACTCTTGTTACTTTGCCAGCTCACACCACCACTCAAAATGTCAAAGTGCAGGGATACGACATTCTTGAGGGAACTAAGGTATGGCGTGATACATGTTATAAGATTTCAAACCTTTCTGTACCGTTGCAGAAATGATTCCTTGAAGTTTATCATTTTGGAGAGTTTCTTCGAGAAATTGTATTTGTAACCTCATTTTCACTTTGATTGTCCCAGGTGCTGATGAACCTGTACTCCGTCCACATGGACCCTGCCTACTGGCCTGATCCGGAACGTTTTGACCCCGGAAGGTTTCTGGACGCGGAAGGGAACGTCATCAACAAGCCCGAGTCGTTCATGCCTTTTGGAGGAGGTAATTACCAGGCTTAGCTAATTAGATATGTTATTATTGCACATATTTCACAACAGTAATTACATACTTGTCTATTTTTGTCACTACTGTTCATTCTTTATTTCCAGGCCGCCGCGTGTGTCTTGCTGAGCAGCTGGCCAAGATGGAACTTTTCCTGTTCTTCTCGACCATGCTGCAGTCCTTCACCTTCAAGACGCCAGAGGGCGCTCCTCCTCCAAACACTGAGGGCGTCTTTGGGATGACGTTGGCCCCGCATCCGTTCCATCTCTGTGCGATACCGCGTTAGTTTTTGCTGAATTGTGATGGCCAGTAGTCACTTTAGGAATGATGAATGAAATTTAAAAAAAATCCCTGTTCGACAGTTTTACAAGGCACAATCTATGGAACAGCTGACACAATTTTAGAAGGCTAGTCTATTCTATATACTGCAACACATTATAATAACTTTTGTCATTTTCATTTGCAAGTATTGTCATACACAGATGATTTAGTCTCGTTTTCGTAATCAGTTATAGCTTTAAAAGAATAAGGCGGATGTAGAGTTGGGTGTGATAACAGTGTTATGCATAAGTTGGTTGCCTTCTATACCAGAATTTGTCTCAAAAGAGGGCCAGATTTGTATATTGACCTGTAATAATCTCTGAATTGTAAACATATCAAGTGTATGACAGTGCATAAGAAATTGTCTGAGTGAGTGTTAGATATTCCAACCTCCACCAGTTCCGGACGAAATGCACGAACCCTTAGGTCAACAGAAATCATCTTGTTTCTATGCTCAACTTATTTTGTGAATTCTTAGCTTTGTTTCTGTCAAGTCTTGTTTGAAAGCGTATAGATAGTGTTTGAAAACTATGTAGTTTACATGTTTTCCAGTTTTAAATTTCGAGAGGAACTATATAAGGTATAGGGCAATGTTAACATGTCTTAAACAATTAAGATAGATACATATGTTTAGTGCAAGTACATACCCGAAGGCTAATTGCAAGTTCATAACACATGCGTATAGTGGTACAGATAAAAAGATATTAAGGACTAATTCCTACTACAGTCAACTACTTACTTTTACATTCTAGAATATACATCGATCTAGTTATGTTGGGTTTGGCTTCTTCTTTTGAGGCAGTGGCAGAGAAATTTACTCACTTCTCTAATATGTGGGTTCCTTGATTTTAACAGTAGTATTGTTTTTTCATGGTCAGGAATAATAAGAAAGTGTGAATATATTTTAGTCACGTAGTTAAACAATTACTTTCTTATATCATCATGAAGTGGAAAGCTAGATTAAGTTAATGAATAGGATTATGAATACAGTCGTGTGTGCGTCATTTTGCCTAGCTTGAGTTTTGATTATGTATAATGATAATAAGTTCATTGCAAATTCATGCTTGCAGGCTTTAGCTAATTGCGTGGCGTCGTGTGGCGCAACTGTAGAACACGCGGCTGTCAAACAATGGGTCCCGGGATCTAATCCCAGGTGTGCCCAGAGACATGTCCGAACTTGCGCCCCGACGTTGTGCCCTTGGGAAAGGCACTTCACTCAGGTGTAAATGAGTACCTAGCTCATCTAGGGTTAGGGACGTCCCTCGGATAGGACGTTAAATGGAGGTCCCGTGTTTGGGGAGAGCAACACCCCGCGCACGTTAAAGAACCCACCACACCTTTCGAAAAGAGTAGGGGCATGCCCCGGTGTGCGATGGACCAAATCTTACAGTCCGGTCTGGGATGACATCTTGAAAAAGGTGATAGTTCACCTGTTATGTCAATCCTTCCACAAAAATGTGGTAAATCAAAATAAATAAATAAATAAATAAATAAATAAATAAATTGCATGTTGACAACAGTGTCGAGGTACAAACATAAAGTAAATATAAGGAATACATGTGATACAAGATTAAACTATTTTGCTTGTCAACACTAAGTATATATACGGTACTTCTTTGAAAGCAGTGAAAAATAAAAGTCCTACACTTTCGATGATGAGTGGGTTGGAATATTTGATACCATGTAAACGCGTATGATCATGTATACATGCACTTGTGTTTAAGATGAACTGCTGATTGTCCGCTGGGTAAGAGCGGGACATTGGACACCCCAGTTTGTTATATAACTGATGGACTTTGGACGGACATGTTTGCCTTTGCCGTGTCGCCTGATTAGGGAAGAGATAAAGGTGTGCAAAAGGAATTTGCCCATGAAGATTTAGGGACTGAATTGTAATCAAGACTGGCCATATGGATATTTGAGTCCGTCCTGGAGACTTTGAGGATCCCTGGGCTGACTCTGCAGGCGTTTCTTGTCCTCTTTGCGACTTTTCTCCTGGTATTTGTCGTCTTCAAACGTTCCCTAAACCTGTCTCCATACTCTGTAGGACGCGTGCCTGTTCTGGTGTCCGAGCTGTTCGCCTCAAGGCTGTTCCCTGTCATCAGTGCCAAAAACGTGTTATTGACAGTCTAACTAAATATCAATTGAATAAATATGCATTACGTTACACCTGTCAGTAGCCAGTACCAATAAAAAAAGTCTGTATTTAGAAATGTTAAAACCATGTCCCCGTATTTTACGTTTTGTTGTGACTTTTAACTAGCAAAAATATGATACTTTCCATTATAATCATAATTCTCTATCACCAGTTAATTAAGAATGAATTGCTAGTTTGAAAGTCTAGTGCATTTAGTTATCCTTTTGGGATCCGCCATCTTGGATCGGCCGTTTTGAAATTTTTGAATATACATTTTTTTCCTCAGAGATAATAAACTATTTTTCTTAAACGTTAAATTGCGGTCAGCTTTTATCATTTCCAAAGTGCCAAAATTGTCAATCTGAAAACATATTTTGAAAGCTGGCATTTCATTGGCGAGTTTGTTTGGCCAGATTTAGTTGTTAAAGCCAACTAGGAAGTAATTTGTCGGGTCAGGGCTGTTTCATCGAATCTGAGTTTAAGAGAGGTCGATTGGTCGGGGTGTGTTTGGCTATTATCACATGGCCAGATGGCGTCGACCCATCAGAAGTCTCCATTGCCCATGTGTTATAAGGCCATAACACACCACTTAATGACGTCATAGTATAACACACCACTTAATGACGTCATAGCACAACCGTTCCATTTTGCAGAGGGGTATCTTTTTGATGATTCTTTTTCTTAACTTTGTTTAAAAAAAATCTTTATCGTCTTAAAATTCACAAAACCTTCTGAAAATACATAGAAAAGGAACAACATTCAATTCAAGTTCAATTTAAACGGAAGGACTGAAAAACAAAAATTTGACACCCCCGCCGTAAATGGAACCGTTCCAACAAATTTCACCTCGTCCGCCATTGAAACCAGTTAGATTGTTACGGACGGAGTACCAGTTTTTCGTCGAGGAACTGTCAGACGCCGAGTTAGAGTCAGTTTTCGGGTCATGGGAAGCTGGGGAAGACGCCCAGGAATATGCTGCAGCAGTTGAGGGGCGGGAAGCTGACGAGTGTGACCAGGGAGCAGCGGGCAATATGTTGGCAGACAGAGAAATCGCCCATGAAGCCGCCGAAGTTCTCCTAAGTTTCTACCTAGGAGGACCCCAGGCCGGCATGTTCACGTTTCCGGCTAAAATTGAAAATATTGCCGGCAAAGTGATGTGGTCTTGTTCAAAACACGCCACACGCACTAAACATGCCTCCCTCCCCACTGGCCCAAAGTCTACGTGTACGTGTGTGGGCATCAAACAAAATTACGGTCAAAATCGCCAAAATTCTTACAAGTTTCTACCTACAAGGATCTCACCCCTAAATGTTTACGCTTCTGTGGGATTTTTTTCCGGCTTGAGCAAAAATTATCAGGGGGAACTACAAGCAAAGGGGACGTAAACATGCACGACTTCTTACCACAGCTAAGCGTTTAACAACACGTCAGAAATTGTGAAAATTGAACTGAAATTTACAATTGCACCGTCCGATATGAAGTGTACGTGTCCACAACAATATTTTCTACGAACAATGCCAAATGCTTTGTTGCCGTGCTGCATTAAATGGATTGATTTCACATGTATAGTATTGAATAAATAATCTATGTATTATACAGGAATTTGTCTCTTTTATATGGGTCAGCTTGGATAGGCTATGTGATAATAACGTTGATGACCCGCCTGTTCCTCGGTGTATATGGTGTCATAACGATTTCACATGTATAGTATTGAATAAATAATCTATGTATTATACAGGAATTTGTCTCTTTTATATGGGTCAGCTTGGATAGGCTATGTGATAATAACGTTAATGACCCGCCTGTTCCTCGGTGTATATGGTGTCATAACGCCTGGTCATGTGCTATAACCACATGACCAGGCGTTATGACACTATATACACCGAGGAACAGGCGGGTCATTATCCCTTAATTCATAGTTAACCTCTATATCTGGAGGCCGTTCTCCTATCCGCAACCTGAGGAGCCAGTGGACGGGAGTTGTCATCACCATACCGGGACATATGTAACGTTGGGTAACATAAATTCGTGGGGTTCTTAGATTTCGGGATTTTTCGAAAACGGGGTATTTAGGGATATGTGCTAGATGCAACATCAGTAATACCACTAGAAATGCAAACTTGACAGACTAACGCATTCAGAACACTGTCTGAAAAGCTTCGATAACCATGCATTAGAAGGCGACGAGGTCAAAAACTTTCCGTCCCTTATTGGAACAGTCTGAGGGCTCGTGGGAGAATCACATTACATCGTTGTCGGCTGGTTTATAAGACAAATGTCACATCCGCTTCCTGCTAAACACAATCATTTACAAGACAACTTATTTTCTTAAAATTACTGACCTGCAATTGGACTCTAAGTGTGATCAATTATCATAAATGCCACTTTGCTGCTGCAACTTACGGCACTTTTGGTGAATTTTACCGCCGCCATTTTCATTACCCAGAATTCTGTTGCGAAGATTTTAGCAGACGACAGTAGACGACTAACTTACCAAAGGTACGTGAACTTTTTTTGTGTGATTGTGGACTGAATGCGATGTTTTCCTCAAAGTTTGCTCATAACACCTTCAGAAACACATGGAAATGCTAGATATGTAACTAAACGAGATATAATAAGTTCGCTGGTGTCGGGGCGTGCATGTGAAATAAGATGGGGGGGGGGGGATTCTTGGCCGGTGTGACAATAGTGGCTATTATGAAATATAAAAGTGTGTCCATAGAGGCAGCCAGGAATAGGCTCGCCGGAGAAGGTAACTTATCATTCTTTTCTTAAGCAGAGGTGATTTTAAAACGAGAGAAAGCGTTATAACACACAACTGTTGTAATCTTGATATGCATGCCGCAAAACAACTGTTGTAATCCTGATATACATATCGCAAAACGGCGAAGACCATCTTAGGCTGAACCAATATATAACGGGAGTATAATCTTTGGTTTTAGATTCGATGCCCACTAAGCCATACAAATTATCTAGCAAAAATACAATAATAACTGAATGCACAGTTTATTACTTAATCGAATGTAAGCACACATAAAGAGGAGATTTCAAATGTTCGACGAGTGCAAAAAATAGTGCAAATTTAGTAGTAGACTATCCCGGTGTGGGTCTGCGTCATCATCGTGCAAAATGCCCGGGAAAGTAGTCGGCCATTTTGCTGAGTCTCGAAAATTTCTGCGAAATTTCACTGCCCTTTGCCATCCAACGATTTTAAGATCGATCCAAATGTGCGAGGCGGACCCAATCATTGCACTCCACCTGCTGGAGCAATTGACATTGAGGTGGCTGGCAACTTTCCCGTGCATTTTGCATTTAATTTTGACGCCGAAAATAGCTGTAGTTCGAGTACAGTACTACTGTCATCACGGATTTGTCAACAGTGGCCCTATCTATATCTGGGAGATGACTGATCCGAATCCCAAAGTGCATGCATTGTTTCTTGAGTTCAATGCCACCTGCTGGATTGTCCTGTCATGAAAAATGTAAGTTTGCTTTAGGCTACTCATCCTGTCAGCAGTGCAGATTTTTCTACTGCTGACAGGATCAGCCTTAGATACTTTAAATGCTGTAGAGAATGATTGGGTCAATGCAAGGAGAATTGAAATAGAACCTCCTTGGTCAATGCTACATGGTTATTATACCAACATTTGTACATTTATGATCCCTTGGCTTACCCATGGCGACTAACGAAGGGTGTTTTTGTTTGATATTACATATACTATCCCTTCTTAGTCCTGGGGCACGCCACTAGTCCCATTCCAGATCGAGTTCGTCCGGCCGTTAAACTTGGACGATGGGCCCGATGCTCGTTCTCCCTGAACTCCTAACACCCTTACCTACGTGTACGGGCACTTTAGCAATGCCGGAAACCCCAAGTTAACTCACAGCACGGCCAGACACTATAACAGTGCACTATAGTCAATAGAGAACAGTACCGGGTCGCCATTTTTCATCAAAATGACGTAATATCAACAACTAGAGTTCCACAAACACATTATCTTCGCCAAATAATCAAGACTTATTGTGGAGAGTGATTAATATTTACATCCTTGTCACCCTCTGCAAACTTGATCATACACCATACCGTTTGAAAGTTAAGGGGTGGGGGGATGAGTCCAGTCTAGATAGGGATAAAAAATCATTTGGTGGTACAGGACTAGTATATGTGTATAGTGTGCTGATATATGTTATAACTGGTCATCAAAAAAATTGAAAGTTATAATTAAATGGTACAGTCAATATATATGACTAGAATAAATCTTAATCCATATCATACACATTTTGCAAGACATAGTACATGTCACTTTTCCATACGGTGCTAGGTAATACCTAGCAGTGGTGCAGTGTTGGTGCAATGAACTCTCTGAGCAGAGGAGTGGGTCCGGGCTGGTTATTCACATTTTTTTAGGTGTTTTGTAAGGCTTTCTATTTTGTTCCCTTTCCGTTATGTCTCCAACCGTGTGTTGGACAAAAATGCCGAAACTGAAATCTTTAAAAACCAACCGGACCCACACATCTGCTTGAATTGTAGTGAGACTGCCCCATTTGTTTATTTATGTACCCCATCTGTTTATTTATACTTCTAGGCAAGGCCTTCTGCTGGCCTGTTTCAGGAACACTGTCACATGTCCCATTATGGAATGTAATGGATTTACAATTTTCCTTACTAATTATGCAGATTAGCTTCTGTTTTCTATAATTAGACATCAATTGTGTAAAGCACCATCTGAGCAGCTCTCTACATACAAAACTTACGACAATCTCTTAACCCCTTCTCAAGTAATACGTGTCCGAATGTCAAAACAAAAACACCCACTGCAGTTCTAAACAAGCCGCTAGGGGGCCCAAACTTACAGAACTTGCTTCTTGTGGCATGAACTATCTACCGCACAAATATCATGACCATAGCACTTTCAGAAAATATGCCACTTAATTTTGAAGCTCAGCTGCAGTACCTTAGGTACCCGCTAGAAGGCCCATTATCGAACTTGACCTTCCTTTCCGTAAACCCTTCCCATTCACTAAATATCATACAGATCCATCAACAGCTCCTTGAGTTATGTTGTCCATAAGACTCCACATACAAATACACATCCACACAAAGCCCGATGCAGTACCGACGAAAAATGCCAGGAGAACCATTTTTAAACTTGACCTCTGTTTTCACAACATCTACACACCTGCAAAAAATCATGAAGATCCATCAACGTTTCCGTCACTTTTTTTGCCTACATACAAACGCACAAAAATTAAAAGTCCGCTGCAGTACTGTTGAAAAACGCAAGGTGAACCATTTTTAAACTTGACCTTCCTTAGCACAACCACTACACACCTACCAAAAATCATAAAGATTCATCAAAGGTCTTTATGATTTTTGGACTTGACCTTTCTTTGCACAACCACTACACACCTATCAAAAATCATAAAGATTCATCAAAGGTTTCTTGAGTTATGCTCTTGACATACATACAGACCCACCAAACAGCTGGCTCAACCGAAAATATAATCTACCCCGAGTACTATAGTACTCGGCGAAGATAATCAGTGTGATTGGCTCCTTTTTGATACGTTTATTCACATGACTGAGCCTGGCCAATCAGGCTGACTGTTGATATCGTCATTTTGAAGGAAAATGGCGACCCGGTACTGTTCTCTATTGACTATAATGCACTATTATAGTGTCTGGCCATGCTGTGAGTTAACTTGGGGTTTCCGGCGTTGCTAAAGTGCCCGTACACGTAGGTAAGGGTGTTAGGAGTTCAGGGAGAACAAGCATCGGGCCCATCGTCCAAGTTTAACGGCCGGACGAACTTGTTTCGGAGTGGAACTAGTGGCGTGCCCCAGGACTAAGAAGGGATAGTATATGTAATATCAAGCAAAAACACCCTTCGTTAGTCGCCTCGGCTACCCTTGGCTATGTATACACAAAGCACAAACAAATCAGACTTAACTTATTCTCTGGTCAACTAGGTTTGTGCAGTTATGAGGGAAGAATTGGCCTTTGGTTTATCAAGCCGAGTTTTCCACTACTGATGTTTTGTCTAAGGACACTACTGGTGGTAAGTTTAACTAAGAATCATTTTTTGCATATTATGTGCATCTGAGTTGGTACTTGAATATTTTGCCACAGCATACATGAAGTTTTAAGTCTCCATTTCACCACTTCAAACCTCATATTTTGTTCTTTTCTAATTTGTTGTATGATTGAGTGTCTCTTACTCTTAGTATGAGATGATGCGGATATATAGATAGAAGAAGAGTATGGCTCAATAATGGAACCTTTAGCACTATTGATATTAGCCCTAACAACAGTCGCGGTGCCCTCGATTCCAGCCTACGAACAGCAAAGTACCGAAAATGCGTGCCGGAACACTTGAAGTCTGAACTCTGCAAGTCCCTCAACTCTTAACAACCTTACTGAGCCTACCGGGGTATTTGCAGGATCCACCGCCCCCTGCGCTAGCCGTGCCGCCACTGTTGGTGATCCGTCTCCATATCTAACACCTTGTCAAACTGACCACCATGATTCTTCATCCGGGTCACCTATGTCGTCATGTAAACTCACGGTCTCGTTTTCAGGGTAGCTCTTATAGTTAGTGGGTGCTGAATCACACAGCTCTGGGTACGAGATGATCTGATGCCCGGATGAAGACTCATGCCGGTTCATTTTGACAGGGTGTTAGACATGGGGACGGGTCCCAAACAGTGGCGGCACGGCGACTGTTGTTATGGCTAATGTATAAGACTGCAAGTAATTAATATAGGGTTAATGACCCGCTTTCCTTCGGTCTATACGGTGTGATAAGGTATGGTCGTTCCTATAACCACCGAATAAAGTGCCGAGGTCGTGAAGTGACTTCACTACTGCTCGTTCAAATAACAGTGTACAATGTTACATGCTGGTATATAAAGGAAG
Organism: Branchiostoma lanceolatum; assembly: GCF_035083965.1. NCBI lineage: Eukaryota > Metazoa > Chordata > Leptocardii > Amphioxiformes > Branchiostomatidae > Branchiostoma > Branchiostoma lanceolatum. Next base: position 19,786,413 of record NC_089728.1, on the reverse strand, counting down.
ATTTTCCAGTTGGTGCAGTTTTTTAATATACTCTTTTGTAAATAGGACCACAATGCGTAGGGACCAGAGTTCCTGAAGCACATGAAGAGGATTAAGAAGGAGGCAAACACAAATATTTCAGTGAGTCATTTATTGAATATTGTGACATTTTATTTGTCATATTTGTCTTTATAAATATGAGTATGCTGCTCTTTTGGATGATAGCAAGCCAACGGACTTGTCTCATTACAGTTGTGCTGTGAATTTAGCTGCCAGGTGCTTGGCCTTATCTACTACCATGCATATTGAGAAAGAGTTCAAGAGGAGGGGGAAACAGAAGAAGTGGATACAGTAACAGGAGCTACAGAAGGCATCAATTTAACCAAGGTTTTATATAGGTCTATATTTAACTACAATCAAACAGAAATGTTGTCTTGTAATGTTAGCCACACCACAGAATTCGAAATACACCTGTCCTCATGGAACATAAACATAAACTTGGATTATTACCAGATTAGGGGAATATTAATTGAACTTGATATTGATGTACAAGGATTTTGCTCACTTTGACTCACAGTAACCTCAGGTTTTTAAAAATGTATTTTAATTGTATTTTCCATTACCATGTCGGTTTGATGTCAGCTTTACAAAGTATATAATTTTATGGTAACAATACACAAACAAAACATATTCTTTAGTTATAGTACAATTTTTGTGTGTAAAGCATCATTCTATGAAGCTTTTGCTGTTAAAAGTTCTGCGAGCCTAGCCCCACCCTAGCAGCTGATGGTTGAATTACATGTATTGCTCAAATGATCTTCATAACAGCAAGTTTCTTTCTTTGTGTACGTGAATAGATTATAATGGGTGTATTACTTTGAGCCATTTGGAGATGGCGAGTCCGAACAGACTCTCTAGGTTGCAAACTGTAAGGCCGGCTAACTTTTTGCCAATTTGTACTCAAATCTTCAGGGCATGGAAGGTTCCCCACAAAAAAGGAAGATAACTTGCTGGGATCATGAGAAAATTGAAGAAGTGCTGAAAGAGGTTCATGAGAACAATCTGACACCAGCAAAAGCAGGGAGAAACGATGGAGTACCGGACAGTACTGTACGTGACAAGTTATCCGGAAGGAGTGCTATCGATGCAAAACAAGGACGACCATGTATCCTCACCAAAACGGAGGAGGAAAGTCTTGTCTTCTACATTAAGTATCGAGTCGAAAGGGCATTTCCAATAAACAAAAAGACGATTTTCAGTCTGGCACTACAGATACATCTCAGACACTGTAAGGAATATGGCCTGAGTCCAAAGGTGGACCCAAAGAAAGGGTTCAGTCGAACATGGTGGAAGGGGTTCAAAAAAAGAAACAAGTTGACAATACGTAAACCAGACCCACTTGATAGGGGAAGGCGGAATGCTGTGGATGAGAAGGTAATTCAAAATTTCTTCACAATGTTGACATCAACAATGTCCAAGAATGACTTGACCAATCAACCGCACCGAATCTACAACCTAGACGAGACAGGGTTTGATCTGGATCCCCACAAGAAAAAGGTGGTAACCTTTTCAAGAATGAGTGCTCCAGCTGCCTCTGTTAGGAAGGGTACACGGGATCACATTACATCCCTTGAGTGTATATGTGCAGATGGATCAGTTCTACCACCTCTCATTATTTTTTCCAAAGCGTTTCCCAGTACAGCATACAAATTGGAAGGACCTACCAATGCACTGTATGCTACAACTAAGTCAGGTTTTATAGAGTCTGATATTTTCCTTCAATGGCTGCAGAAGGGTTTTGTAAGATTCTGTTCAGCTGAAAAACCGGTACTTGTCGTAATGGACCAACACAGCACACATGTAAACCATAAAGCCATTGATTTTGCTGTGAAGAATGACATTATCTGACTGGGTCTACCACCCCATGCTACTAATTTTTTGCAACCACTAGATGCCCCTGGGGGTCCATTCATTAGAATGAAAGACAAGCTTGAGGACGTTGTGAACAACATAAGTATGGCAAAGCCAAACTTCTTTGTCTCGAAAGCATCATTCCCTAAAATCTCCAAAGTTACTAGAGAAGAAAGCCTCACTATGGCATGTATCAAAGCATGATTCAAGAAGTCAGGTTTATATCCTGTAAATGAAGCTCAGATAAAAGAGAGGTGGCTCAAGCTGAATGAAGTGAGTTCAACAAAAGGAGATGGCGAAGAAGAAGATGCAGATCTAGAACAAGACGAAGAAAACTATGAACTGCTCCCTGTAGAAGAAGAGGTGCTTGAGATGGCAAAGGTAGTAGCTGAGGCTGAAGAACAGGAAGAAGACAACAGCCGTGTACTTCTAGACATAGAAGAGGAAGTGCTGCAGATGGCAGAAGAAGCAGCCAGAAGAAGCCTTTGTGATAAAAGAAAGGAGAAGGTCCCAAGTAGTTCAACGCAAACACCCTGTTATGCTTGTGGGGGAAATATTGGACAAAAACAACCTGAAAACCCTTTCGTGAAGGCAGGCATTGTGCCGCCCTATGTAGCTGACATACTTCAGCCAATACCAGAATCAAAGCAACGAAAAATATTGAAACCCAAGGCACTCGTCTTTGATCAAGAATATCTCGATGAGATTAGAAGAAAAGAAGAGGAAAAGAGAAACAAAAACATGAGGAACAGATTAGGAAGAAGGAAGAAAGAAGAAAAGAAGAGAAAAAAGATGCAAGAGGTAGAAGAAAGAAAGCTAGAAAGGCTAGAAAATCAACAAAAAAGGAAGGAGGCTGTTGCCTTGGCAAAGACGAAGAAGAAAGGGAGGCAAAGAAAAGGACCTGAGCAGACACCGGAAGCATCTGCTGCTACGGTAACACTGATGATCATATTTTCTCATTTGAACTTCATGTTGGTGGTTTTTTAACGTGGTCAGAAACCGATCTGTATGCTATATTGCATAAATAAAACGTTCAAGCCCTCCGGCACCATTTGATGGAGCCTATTGTGGCTCTTATTTCCGATTCGCAGCCCTTAAGCTTGGGCAACACAACTCTTAAGCAGGAGGCTTGTCTGCTGATAGTGATGTGTGTTTAACTTCTATACTCTTTCCCAAATGCTTAACTGAGATAGTAGTATGTACCAAGTCTTTGGTATGAACTGGCCGGGATCGAACTCAAAACCTGCAAGGCGAACAATCATTATGCCATTACACTGGTCATTACATAGATATGATGAAAAAAAAAGTCTGACTTCCTGTGATGCTTGTGCAATGAAGAAATCTACTGTGTTTTTCAGGAGACCAGCAGTGACTCCATACCACCCCCCCCCCCCCAAGACAGAAGAAAGGGAGCAAAAAAAGAGGTCCTGGGCAGACACCGGAAGCATCTGTTGCTATGGTAACACTAATGAACTTATTTTCTCATTTGAACTTCATTTTGACGGTTTATTTTGCTCAGGTACGCTATATTTCATTGATATAAAACAAGAGCTTTTAAAAAAAGCTGGCGTTTCGGCTACGTTTATGAGTGTGAATTGTCTTTTCCCTTTACTTGAAGTAAAATCTGCCAGAGGAAGTCACTCAAGGGCTGTTCAGTCTATAAGAAAAATTGTCATTTTGGGAAATGAGTACTGTTTTAATAGAGAAAGGCAGATTGGGGAAAGCAATTTTGAAGTTACGTCACTTAACTTAAGTGCTTTTGAAAAGCTGGTCTTGGCCTACAACTTGTACTTATTTGTAAAATGTATAATAGGCTCATTATAAAAGCTATCAATGTAATTATGTACATGGCACGCAATAAAACATAAAATTTGAAAAAGCACCATTGAATCATCAGCACTATGGTAATTAAGTGAAATAGAAGTTCATAACAGCTAAGGTTCTATCTAAAATGACTACCAAATGTCAAACAAATCAACAGCTACCTCATCCGTATTATTCTGGTTTCCGCATTTACAACATTTCTTCCTTATTTTCCTGGGTAATTTTGCTAAAATTCATGAAAATTCCCATAGTTTTGTGCCGAGGGGCGCCACTTTCCGCGTCCGTGTTGTCTGAATGAAGTCGATAGTGAACAATGGAGCATTTGCTACTGTAACAAAGAATCGCTGTTTTGCAAACAACATCAAGAGCCTCTGTTTACATCGGGGATAGAAGTTTAGTGGCGAGTGTTTTGCAAGAATCATCTTACCGCGCATAGGAGCCGCTGCACGGTATTTTCCATTACAATGAACAGAAAAATTCGAATGCCGGGTTTGGAATCTATGAAGTCCTGTTCATAAGACAAAGGCCTTGTATATATTAAATGAATATTTAAAAATAACAAATATAAAATATTTCTTTATTTATTAATGAAAAAAAATGATATTCATAAATATGATATTGATAGATTAATATAATATCAATATATATTTTTTGATATTCAATATCTAAAAAGAAAAAAAAAATCCATGCACGGACACGAACCCGGATCTTCTGGGTCCGAAGTGCTTCGCGTTGCCAGATCGGCCAAGCTGCGGTACGTAACTAATCAATCTGGACGTAATGCTATAACCTCACTATATGGTATCATTTATGCCGATTTTTGGTCGTTTTCTTGACGAAATCATTTTTTTTCTTCTGCAATCTTGTGGAATAGATGTAATATGGTCATTTTTCAGGATATCAAAGTCCGAAACCACAATGCAATGATATTTCCGAACAGTTGTAGCAGTTACATGCGGTCGCCCTCCTGTGTCACATGCAAATCTAGCCTGCCTGCCTTTTCGTGCTCTCTTGCCATATAAGGCAACGGCTATACAAGGATTTGGGAACGTATTGCCATATAAGGTCTTATTGTGTGCGACACAGTGTTGAACCAAGCTTCCCTGGTTCCTGCAAGGTAAAAGCCTGTGATGCTTGTGCAATGAAGAAATCTACTGTGTTTTTCAGGAGACCGGCAGTGACTCCAAACCAGCCCCCCCCCCCCCGAGACAGAAGAAAGTGAAGTGAACTTTATTGCTCAACAATCGTACATGGTACAATGTATGGCATGAAATCAACAATCGGTTCTACAAGGCTAATCTATCCTACAATTCTAAGTACAAAATATTTTCGAAACCAGTGTATTTGTTACAATATATAGTCATGTGTGGGTAATTCTGTCTCGCTTTGCGAATGATTTATGGAGAAATTGACCTATGTACATGGATATAGGGGTCGGACATGACAACAGTACATAGAAAATATCGCTCTGTGTACCAGATAGGGTGAAGTTTGTCTTAGTAGTAATAGTCTGTAAAAGCATATCTCTCTCTTTGCTATAAGTTGGACAATTCATCACAAAGTGGAATTCATATTCAACACTTCCATTACATGTTGGACACAATCTCTGAGTGAAAGGGAGCAAAAAAAGAGGTCCTGGGCAGACACCGGAAGCATCTGTTGCTATGATAACACTAATGATCTTATTTTCTCATTTGAACTTCATTTTGGTGGTTTATTTTGCTCGCTACATTACATTGATATGAAAAAAAGTCTGACTTCCTGTGATGCTTGTGCAATGAAGAAATCTACTGTGTCTTTCAGGAGACCGGCAGTGACTCCAAGCCGAGACGGACATGTAAAGTGCCATCTTGGATGACGGATTATGAAGAGTTTCCTGAGGTCTGCACAGTTAATCATATACCTTTTCATCCCTCTTTTATTCTTTCCACTGTTTACCAAACACATTTCACAGAGGTATGCACAGTGAATCAAATTCCTTATTATCTGGTTTGAATTTTCCACCGTTTTACCTTCGAAGAAACACATTTCACATTTTTTTCTTTATCTCTTACCAGGAAGGATGCTGGGCAACATCTTCATCAGTTCATCCTTTACTGACATAACTGTCGGAGGAGTGTAGTGCAGATGGCATTGGTACCCCCACCAAGTAGAATAAGCACTTCAGCAGTACAAGACTGCCATTTTGAAAGAATATTATCGTTGTGTTAGCCATCAGCCATACATGATGTACTATACAAATTTTACTCCTTAGAATTTGAATTAGCAGTATCCTGTTTTCACGAAAAGATACAAAGATGCTTTGGCTCCATAGAGAATGATTGTATAACATGTACTCGCAAGCTCTATTTCAAATTATCTGTTTGTAAAAAGTTGCTTAAGGCTGGAAATGAAATTCTAATGTAGAAAAATTACAGTTGAATGCTACTGTTTTTCTTTTTCTTTAAATCTTCTCCCTGCTGCCTAAGGTCATGTTGATTTGATTATATGGAGGACATCCGCATGGGAATCAATTCAAGAAGTTGTGAAAGAGCACAAATGAAGACTCCATTATTTGGTATACCTTTCTGTGTGTTTAATATTCTTGACCTCACAGATTTTATAATGAGAACTTTTTTTTGCCAAGCTTTTTTCTATTTGTACGCTTTCATCAGTTTTGGGGTTCCCAGGGGATGTCATCCATATAATCATCGATCATGGCCCAATCTCATAATCAATAAAGAATTGGAAGAAATGATTATGCTATGCAGAAAACAAGGCCTTCTCTCTAGAGTTGCTAGGTAACATCTGGACCCTGCCCCTAGTTTTCTTGGCAATAACAAATATGAATTAATTGTTGAATATAGTACAATAAAAAACCGTACGTGTGTGTGTGTGTGTGTTTAATTCTATCAAACAACCTATAGTTCAGTATCTAAAACTTCTAATAATCATATTAGTTCACAGACGCGAACTAGTAACATTTTGACCGGCTGATGCCCCTGCTAAACTACGATTCATTTCCCCTTCAAGGCTGCAAAAATGAAGCGATCCAAAGCATGTGACGACGACGCAACCAATAATCTATGCATGGGTGTACAAAGATATAGCTTATCTAGAATAATACAAGGCATCAGAAGTTATCGTCCACAAGTAGTTTTTACGTTATTAGAGCAAAGTTCCATGTTTTGTTACTAGATTTTCTTCGTTGAGTCCGATGTTTGTAGGATAGCGGTGTGCCTCCTAAATATTGCACCCCTTAATATCTAGTGTTGTCAACCGCTGGTGTTCACCTTTGACACGAAATGTCGGCTGGCAGTGACGTGGGAGGGGGCAGAACATCTTGCGATGGTTGTACTATTAAACGGATGATTACAAGTGTTGCAATAAAGCCTGCATCCCGTCAAACGTCCCGATGAATTATGCTCAAGTTGCCATGACGATGGGCCGACTTAGAGTGACGTTCTACCGACTCAACACACGGGTTGTTCCCGGAGGCTTGATGTGTGCGGTACGGCCGTTTTTTCGTGTATTTTTTTTACTTGGACACGTCTATATCCATAGCACTCTCCTCAAGCCAAGGATGGAACGAATAGCTGCTGTATAAAATGTGATTAGTGGTAGGATATTCAAGACGAATCTTCTCTCCCGAATTAATGTGCCCCCCTGTCCGACAGCACCGTTATTGTGCGTGCGGCGGACGGTAGTTTCAAGTTGAAATATCATGGTGTCAGCACGACTAGAGACAAATCTACCATATATATGATTAGTGCAAAGATAGTACATGATACTGACAGAATAATAGAAAAAAAGGATGGTTTATTGTTCTGCTAGATTGATTTCAGTCAACCATTATCGGAAAAATCCCGAATTTATGTTACCCAACGTTACTGGTTGAAATCCTCAATTCTTCATGTTGAGTATTAAAACTGTTCCTGTAGATCAAACGCATCCGGTGGAAAAAGATGGCAAGCCATAGAGTATATCCTGCTACTACGTACTTCCAATACATGCATATAGCCATCGTGTGCAACATGAAGACATTTTGTTTCTCCTGGCTTAGTCTGTCACCTAGTCCTTGCTAAGATTAAAGGAGTGTATTAGCTTGGATAGATAACTCTGTTCATTGAAAGCACATGTACATATGGAAGTGAAGATCTGAAAGCCGACAACTTACCACGATAACCCCAAAGTTTCAAAGGGACTGATTATCCGGAAAGTATCACCTGATTAGTGAACGTTCGAATGTTTAGGATTCAGTAGTGTTTGAGGATAGGGAAGACTGAGATTTCTCAAATGACAAGTTTGATCTTATAAGCAGTGCTCCGGTATAATAACAGTGAAAGGTACCGCTGGGATGAATTGATATCAGAGTGGGATTTTACATAAAGCACTTGATCGGTCAGACATCTTAATTTGCACACTTCTAAAAAAGAAAAGTCTCATCCTTCGTAGTGATGGTCAGGTTATTATAGAATGTGTATGTACTTACGAGATGCTCTCCAAGCAGAGGTTCGGCTCCGGCTTGTTTTTACGTCTTTTATACGTTTTTGTAGGGCTTCCTTTTCCGTCCAATTTTCGCTGGCGGATATATCATAAAGAAAAAGGGACAAACTAGACCACCCGCAAAACACCTAAAAGACGTAAGAAAACAAGCCGAGGCCAAACCTCTGCTTTTAGAGTGCATATGTGTCGATAGATAGAGAATGTTGTATTGAACCTGTTTGAAACTAAGCGAAAACATCATCATAGTATAAAGCGACCAGATTTTTTCGCACTATCCACGAATCGCCTTTTGTATCAAACGCTAATTATGCACACCGCATACTGTAAATGCAGAAATGTTCGCGGTGGTTTCATGGTCGCGGTTTCGCGGCGACCGTTTCACCGCGAGCTTTAAACCACCGCGAACATTTTTGTCCAATACTGTAGAAGTATGTGACTGTAGCACTGCTGCAAACTTAAAAACCACCGCAAGCACTCCGTTTTCACCTTAGCGCGAAGAAGAAAATACGAGGGACTTGCATTTACAGTATAAGAGGAGCTTGTTTACATACGGGATTGTGCGGTCTTCCGGTGCATCATGAGAACATTTTTTATCTCAAAATCTTTTTTGAGACCGTCAGAGATGAAACGGGCCTTCCGTGCGTTATCTTCTCATAACAAACGCCTGACAGATACCAGAATAATTTATCTGTAATGACTTCCCCATATGCGATAATTGTATATCTTATATCATTTCGTAACTCTTTGATCAGCCGGTTAGAGAAGGGAAACTAGTCAAAAATGGGCGATTTTTTCACCCTCCACCTTAAATGTCATTTTTCTATCAAGAATCTTACATTCTATGAAAAGAAAAGGACGTATGGTATAATGCGCTTAATATACCCTCACAGATAAGAATGACCCATATCTATACTAATTACATTATCGACACTGCAATACGTTCTTTGACGTCACACTGGCGTCAATCAAAGTAAGAAAACAGCTGTAGCTTATTTATATAATGATCTTTACTGATTGAAGGCTGGAAGTAGGTAGATTAAGACAAGAGGGAACTTATAAATAACGAGCTGCCTTTGCACCACCGGCATTTGCGCTGGAGTCCGGGTTCTTCTTCGAAAACTATCTCTCTAAGACGTTTTCCCAGGGAAAAGGCGAGAAGTGCAGAACGCGTAAGGTACAGTAACATCTGTGTGTCCATGTAACATACAGTACGCCATATTTGCTAGATATCAGACCTACCATTACTTGTTGCACGAATAGATTTTTTTGTGGATTTTATTGAAATTGCAACAGTGCAATACAAGTGTGACACATGCAGCTATTGCTGGTGTCGTGACCCACACATAATATACCCATTTTTTTCACTTGGGTGGAGTGAGAAAAGTCGTGTACAGTGCCTTTTCCCAAGGGCACAAGATCGGTGGCGGCAGGGGATTCGAACCCAAGGGTCCCGGGTCGAAAACCCTGCCGTTACGCTACACGACCCCACAAAAATAAAGAGATGCAGGTGGTTGTAGGTTAAAGAAATGATGGTGTATATAATATATTTACAGCAAAATGTCTAGGATAAGTCTGCTACGCCAATTACTTTACGAGTCTATGTATTTATATATAACAAACACCATGACATCAGCGTCGTAGTAATAGAACCCCATACGGCTGGGTGGACCGTATCTGCTTGGGGACCGTATCTGCTTGGGGCTCCGTATCTTTGCAGTCCCCCAAGCAGATACGGTGCCCCAAGCAGATACGGTGCCCCAGGCAGATACGGTCCCCAAGCAGATACAACCGCCCCCGCCCATCCAGCCAAAGAACCTGGCCCAGATAAGTTGAAAAATCGCCGTGGGGAGGCATGCAACGGAGGCTAGTAGGATTGTCCAATTCGTCGGTGGTAGTTTTTATGTCTCATGTTATGTTAGGTCCTGTTGTTATGATTCACTGAAGGGATATAATTTCTATGATTGGATGTATCGTAGCGTGTTATGTATCCAAAATGTATTTGAATATAAATTATTTCTCTATCCATAAGTACATTGAGAAAAGCCTCGCATTCATCAATGCAAGCCTGTGGATCAGGAAGGAATGAGATTTACAAGGGTGAGGATTTGTAGACAGGCGAATCCTCTCCCCCTATAATTGACCGTTTAAAAATGTTTTATAAGTTTTGGCAAATTTTACTGACTTGCGAAATGAGCATCAAATTTCATAGTTTTAAAGATTGCCGACTGAGTACAGATATCACAACATAGTATGAAAGCTGTTATGAGACAGATATTGATAAAATATAACTTGTCCCGTTTTGTGTACGAGGAATTTCATTTTTGGAGGGAGAGACTCCATGTATTTGTCTCATCTATATTGAAGGTATTGATGAAATATAACTTCTCGCATGTTGGGTACGAGGAATTTATTTTTTGGAGCAGGGATTACTTACATTTGTCTGATTTATCTTGACACACCGTGCATGTGCATTTTATCTTTCCCCATGAGTTTTTAAAAATTGTTATCTTCTACGAGGAATTTGAAACTCGCTTACATCACATGTTTGTGTCATGGGGTAATCCCTTTCGGTAATCTGACATTAGACAGCCTGATTGCAGCTGACATCTGCTGAGAGAGGTGTGAAATACCTCAGCCGGCTTTAGTCCAAGATAATACCACTCATAACGTAAAGGCATCCAGAGCATTTTATGAGGCTTGAATCTTGAATAAAAAACTCAAATACCTACACATAGTGAGTTTCAATAACACTTTACCATACATATCGACATTGAAGGAGCAAAGATACGATGTCGCTATGTCGTGAGAACTGATAGAAAATCCAAACCCTAATAGACTGATCCTGACTGTCCATCACAATCAGCGGTTCGACCAATGAGAGAGTGACTGCATTTTCGTCAAATATTTGCATTTTTATGTTTTAATTTTGCATTTCTACGTTTTGAAGGAGGTGGGCGGGTCTATGGTATCAGTCTATTTACACTAGGCGCGTGAAACTGAAAGATCACAATGTAGCTTATTTTTGTGCCACTTTTGAGCACTTTTGATATAAAATCCGCACGTAAATGTGTTTAACAGTGGCATTAAATGTCGATTTCATAAAGATTACAGCAACTAGAATATTTCCAGTTTTCAAGCCTCATAAAATGCTCTGGGTGCCTTTTACAGCACCATGCTCAAAATGTTAGGGGATGCAATAGACGTTTAGTACTAGGTTAACATAGTCTTTACCAGACTAACTACGTGGGCTATAGGGAGAATAATTGCCAGGAGAGTTTAGCCACCATAGGGTTAGGCTTGTCACAGACTGACTCCCTTCGTCAATTATTTGCAACATCCTCTCTGACAACGCTAAACAACTTTTAATTTTACGTGGTAGTTCCCTTAGTTCTCCTAGTATTTATTGTGAAATAATGTTAGCCACACAGGCCTATATCATAGCAACCAAACATTTTTTGTGTCCTTTTGGGTTTTTTCCCCGCGGGGGGTGTCGTACTGACGTCCAACTAGTTTCTTTGTCATTCACATATTTTAGTGTCTTGTCAAATATCTTATTTTCCATAACATACAAGTGGCGGCTAGAATATAAGCTGTGTAAACTTGAGTAGGCCGCCAGTTTTTCTTCGTTCATTCATTTGTATAATTTGATTCTTCTTTGAATAATAGAAATTATTTAAGTTTTGTTTTTTTTTGCCGTAGGGAGGCTAAGGAAAACCAATTGGTGTATTACAGGGTACTTTAAAGATACTTTTAGAGAACGACAAGGGGTTGCTATTGAATCATAGCTCAATCCATTGCCTCTTCCCACCTCTGCGAGTACTAACTACATTTTGACGTGCTTTGTGAAAGTTTGTATTGAATTTTAAATATTGCTCCCAGGGCTAATCCTTTGTCATAGCCTTCGGCTAGTTGGGTAGCCCTGGCTGTAATTTTGATAGCCAAACAACTAAATCAAATCAAATCCAAATCGGCATTGCCTGCTGCAGGACCATAATGGACTCACGGCCCGGTACGTGTTGGCGGTGTAGAGGTGTAGCAGCGATGTCCTGTCCGCGGTGTGAACTAGCGCGGTACTGCGGGGAACACTGCATGCAGGCGGACGTCTTTAGACACGAGGTATGTTTAGAACCGTGTGTTTCACAAATAATAAGCAAGAATGCCCTACTTGATGTTGCGGAACCGTAGAAAGTTCTTCCACAAAACATTTCGGTTCAAATCTTTTTTTTTATTCATTTGAACCGTTATGAGTGGCGAAATCAAATTGTTCTGAAGGACAAAGAGGTTAAAGTTGAGTTCATAACATATTTAGAATTACATGGTAAAACTTTTGGCTACTGAAGATTAATTCAGAAGAGAAACAAGAGATACTGTCTTTTCTGACGTTGTACTGGAGACGTTGTGTCAAGTGACCAATAGCAGCTTATAGTATTAGTTTTGTAAATTATTTCCTACCATCGTCATGGGTGAATTACAAGTGGGAGATGTCTACAAAGCCATGTTCATTGTCCCTATCACAGCAATGTCTTTTTTTTCTAATTAAGTTGCACCTCACCCTGGACATGATGCCCCATAGTGGGTTTTATCCAGTATTCTTAAGACTAAGACTAAGTTTACTCTGATTTTCCCCTGAAGGTGGAGTGTACGAACTGTGCAGTTACCCAGCCATGTAGCCTCCCGAGCTGCGGAGTGTCAACACGGGAGGCCAAACCCTGCTCCGCCTGTCAGGAGGTGTACTACTGCAGCCCAGACTGTCAGCGGTCCGATTGGCTCCGGCACAAGGGAGCCTGCAACCAGCAAACCCGGTACATCCGACAAGCAGCTACCGCCATCGCCGCACGACTTGCCGCCGACCAGAAGAAGAAGAAAGATGCCGGGTTGTCCACGACTTACTACTGGGGGAACACGGTTGCGGTGGATCTGCTGCAACTGTCACAGAATGAATGTTTCCATGGCAACGATCACCATGGTGACGACTTTAACCTTCTTCTGCTCGGGACTGGAAGTATGAGGCACGTTGTCCTCACGACAGCAGAACTTTCCAAAGAGTTCACCGGGAACGTCACCTTTGTTTTGAATGACAACGATTTCCAGGTGATGGCCCGAAATGTGCTCATGTTGTACGTGCTCTGGAAGTATGGAGACAAAGAGGATGTAGCCATGGACGTCACGCAGATATGGTACTCTCTTCTCATCAGTAAGGCGCAGACAGAGATGCTGAGAATCTGCCTAGAAGACCTTCTTAACGTAGAGTGTGATGGTGATGAAGCGGTCGTCCTTTGCACAGGGCTAATCACTGTTAGGTCTGGTCCTTTTACAACGCTGAAGAAGATGTGGAAGACTTGGCTTCAGCTTCTAAAAGAAAGTGGAGAAATAAAGAAGTCAATAAAGAAAGAGTTTCAAGCCATTTACTGGAAGCGACTTCGGGGGTTTCCCAAAGAGCCTCGCATGGGAGTTGAAAGCCACCTGCTCCGGTTGCCAGAGCGCCACAGAACGTCGGTGCGAGACTGGTACGAAAACGGTATTCTCCTCAGTGAGAGAGACCACAGAAGGGAACACGCAGGTAACGATAACGTCACACTAATGTCATCAAACACCCGCTTCGCCAACTTCTTTACAAAGATAGCAAACGCGATGAATGGAAGTTCTAAAGTGCTTCAAACAATGCCATATCCTGAACTAACACTCGGATTACAGAGTGACTCAACTCCCTTCGGAGCATGGGACTGCCTGTCAGTCAGAGACTTTTGTGGTGATGATGACTGCGCACTTAAAATGTATTCAGTATACATCAGCGACAAGATCTCAAGATTTCAGAAAACCATCAAGGAAGGCAAAATAAAGGTGATGTTTGTTCTGTCTGATTGCCTTGAGGTGTCGCAGCACATTCCTGACGGGATGGTCTTTGACCGGATCCACACCTCCAACTTGGCGGATTACGTCGGCTACCCCGCTCTCCTTCAGCTTGCCAAGCCACTCTTGAGAAAGACAAATCAATACGCCGTCGCCATAACGGAGTTTATGAACTGGGTCCGCACCGTCCCGGAGCGAGCGACGCTTGGACAGACAGACGCCGCCGTCTTCATACCGCCAGAACGTCTTACGGAGAAGCTGGAAGACGCTGCTCGTAAGGACATCGCTGCTCTACGAGGAGGGATGACCAAGGAGCTCGACGGAGATTTAACAGCTGTCCTCCACGTCTTGAGAGGGAGGAAGATCTTGATGGAATACTTTGACAACTGGGTTGCGTTCATGTGGTACCTTCGTGCTGAACTGTTAGCGAGAACGGCACCTTCTTCTGTTCTAGATGGCCATACCAATGGTATAAACAGTCCTGGAAGTTGTTCCAAGGTACCAAAAATGAACGAAGTTAGCACGGCCTGTGGAATGAAACTACGTAATTTCTCAAAAGCCATGAACAAGATCTGTTCCTTCAAACCTCGCGTGAACGCCAAACCGATCTCTGATCCAAACGTGCACCTCCGTGTTCTTGAATGGACACTTTAAATAAATAGTGAACTTACCTGTATAGCTATAGCCATTATACAAAAGCAACAGCAACAAAAGCAGTTTTTTGGCGACGCCTCAGGGGCGGAGGCATGAATAACAGTATTGCGATCGCTTTGAAGAATTTTAGGAATTGCACGAATGCATTCCCCAGGGAATTGGTTTTGAGGTAGCCATCGGCCATGTGGTTTACGGAAGGAAATGTCTTTGTCGATCTGTGTGTGAAATCACAATGTCGGCGAACTCGCTACTTCAGGCACAGAAACTGGCTATCATTATTTGATTTTCAAATATGATTTTCGCTTCTAACAAGAGAGAACAATATCTACATCCCTCTTATACTGATAAGATTCAACTAGGAATAAATCAAAATATCAAAGCTTGGTTTTAGACTACATTTTTTGGGGCGACACCTACAATAAAGGACTTTATGTTTGGACATGTAGCTAATACAGGTCCCTTCCTGAAGACTATAGCCAACAGATTGCGTACATTTTGCATGTAGATTCGATGTAATTAAAATAAATGATGTTAATCTCGAGATAAATGTTCAGTTTGCAAGGAAAATTAGCCAGGAAATCTTAGTTTGTCTCTATTCTTAATGTGTTAGAGAAACTAGAAGCCAAATCTAAATGCTGTGAACCATGTTAACGTCTTGACTCATCCCTTTGACTTAACTTGTGCTTAAGTAGCAGATACCAGACTAGAGAGACTGTGTGTTTGAGGGGTAGTTGGTACAACAAGCACAATAAAATGTAACATTTTTCTGACAAAGGACAGTGGCGGCCAAAATTCCGTTTGTCCCCATTCTCAGTAATATCTACATTAGGAGAAAGTTAAACTTTTTGTCATAAATAATAGGTAGGAACTACTGCAAATATAGTTGTCCTTCATTATAGGACTGTAATCTTGTGTGCTTGAAGTCTGTACAGTAGATTGTATAATAAAGTGCAACCACCTTCACTAAATCCACACTCCAATCATCTTTGTGCATGTAGATAACTCGACTATACAACTCATAATTAAATGTGATACGTGACCCTGCGAGGGTGGGGTCACCATTGTTTATACCTGTCAGCTTAATGGCAACCACTCGTATTATCTTTATTCGTATTCAGATACATAGTACAGATACATCGTACAGATACATAGTACAGATACAAATACAGATCGAGTATGGTGACCGTGTCAATTGACACGGTAGCCTTCGCTTGAATTTGTTTAAGGTGGATGACAGGTTGCGAATCTGAGACCAACACACTTTGGGCATCCGCCTTCTCCAGCGGCACCAATTCGAGCGAGACGTGCTGGTTTCGGTTGGGATGCTTGCATCGAGCTGCCGGATGACTCTTACACTCGAGGTCCGCCTTGATAACGCCAGCCCGTCTGGCGCTGCTCTCGTCCGCCAGTTGAAGACAGCTGCCGTTGGAGACTTGGGGGGGGGGGGGGGGGGGGGGCATGCGTGTAAAGTGCCTTTCCCAAGGGCACAACGTCGGGGCGCAAGTTCGGACATGTCACTGGGCACCCCTGGGATTCGATCCCGGGTCCCATTGTTTGACAGCCACGAGTTCTACACTTGCGCCACACGACGCCACGACCTGTCAGCTTACACCAGGGTCAAACCGTTACCAAGGAGAATACTGGAACCATCTCAGTATTCCTCAATACACGTCCAACAATACACATCCACAGATGACTGACTGTGGTCAACAAGCATATAGACTTGTCATGTTAACTTTAAAAGTGCCGCAACTGGTATAATTTAATCATTAGATTTTTGTCTTATGAATGGTGAAAAGAATAATGTAGATTAGTCTATGAGACTGTCTGACATTTGTAATTCGTGCACAACTTTTCAACTGTGTCATAAACAATTGCATTAATGCAAATATTCATTACAAATTCTAAACCTGAGCAAATTACAGTGTCAGCAAACACTATTTATTGGTCATATGATGCTGCTTGTGCATTAAAAAAAAATCACCAAACAAGCACCCATGGGAAAGTAAAGAAAAAGATATTTGATAATGTATTTTTTTGTAACAATTGTAAGCAAACATCATTTTTCAGTGTGTGTGTTTTGGGACATTTCTGCTTTCCTGATGCACAAGCAGTATCATATCGACAATGGACAACATTGTAGATTAGTCAGATTTTGACACAGAATTTGTGATGGATATTTGAATCAATGGTCCGCAATTTTTTAGGACACAATTTAAAAGGTTGTGCACAAATTACAAAAACCAGATAGTCTCATGGACTAACTTATTCTTTTGACAGTTCAAGAGACGAAAATCTAATAAATAAAATGTACCAGTTACTTCACAACCAAATGCAACATAAGAAGTCTATATGTGTATTGAGGAATGCTGGGATGTTTCCAGTACCCTCCTTGAACCGTTACTAAGGCGGTTGACTGTTTAAAAGTCCCCTCGAAAGTCAATGGAAGTTCAAAAGTTTGCAATTGCATCACACATTTACATAGGAAGATGCAGTTTGTATATTCAGGCTTCTCTTAATTGAAAAAAAAAACACTTAAAAAAGCCCAATGAAACAATTTCCTAGATGTGTAGGTGGTCTCTGAAATGACATTTAACCATTTTCTCATTACCTAGATTTCTCATCAAATGAACAATAACTTTCAATGAAAATTGGCAATTGCTCCCCTATTATGAAAAGTAAAGTGTACTATCAATGTATATTCAGGGTGAAGTTGATTTGATTTAGGACGCGCAAAAAATAAAGTAAAAATAACCTCCGTCAATACGAAGATGCTCCCTGAAATGACTTTTGAAAAATATCTTCATTTCCAAGATGTTTTCCCTTCATTGAAAAGGGCAGGCACAACCGCATTCCTCTGCAAGAAAGAATTTGTCAATTTTGTAATTTAGATAGAATTGAGGACGAAAGTCATTTTGTTGTGGAATGTACATTATACAACGATGAGAGAAATATCCTTTATACTTATATACAAGATAAGTTCCCTAGTTTTAAATATATAAACAGCACTGAAAAATTCCTATTTATAATGAAACTGAACAAACCATGTATAACGAGTTCCATATCTACATACATCTACAATTGCCTTATGAAGCGAGAAGAAGTCGAACCTGTAAATAGTAGACAAGTATAGATTAGTCCTATTAGACACAGTAAGATATCACATTATATTACGTCATATTATCACCACTGTATGTAGTCCTTTGCTTATCACCATGACCTGCACTTAGCTTGTTTAAGCATAAATGTACAATAAAGGTCTTTCATTCATTCATTCATTAAAACGACGCATAAAAAACAACGCATAAAAACACCCATACGTAGGTGGCGCATGAAATTACTTTCGCATCTTTCCCCATTATAATCACGATGTTTTATTCAATGATCACCAATTTTCTCAGACAAATTTGTAACGACATCAGTATACGGTGGGCAATTGTACAACACGTTTGAATAGTAAAGTGCACAATGATTATTCAGGTTGACCTTAATTTGAAGAGGATGCAGAAAGAAAATCAGTGAAGCTCGATCAGTCATCAAAATGCCACGATGCGAAGCACTCGTCTTGTTACTTCTGGTCCCTACATGTCTACAGTCTATGCCTGCAACAGCTAAAAGATGCCCAGGCAACTGTAGAGCCCATAATCAGGAAAATTTGGTTTGTAACTGCCCATATCATGATCGAGAAGAGGAGTCATCCTATACGTATACCTGGTTGGGATATGGTGGGAGAAAGTATAGATGTGACTCATGTATCGATGCCGTACCAACTGGCTTTCTCGAAGGTACTCAAGTGATCCACATCAAGCATCTCCGCTCCTCTACTCTCCTGGAATGGTCGTTCCCAAACATCTCAAGCCTTAAGTATCTAAGTGTCCAACGATCCAATGTTTCCACCATACAGCCGGGGGCTTTCCGAGGACTGTCATCTCTAACTACACTTTCCCTCGCGGAAAACCGCATCTCGAGTCTGGGTGAGTAGTACGAGAGGACGTCAATATAAAACGCCTTTTTGACCATAGCAGGTTCAATTTTGTATGAAATGAGATGAAATTTGGCACAGATGTAACGAAAGATTTCTTCTTGAGGCTAGGCTGAAATATCTCAATGTGTTGTGAATATCTTCACCAGCGACTGAGTTGACTTGAAGTTGACCACATCCTCGGAAGCTTGTCGGAGGCAAAGATAGTCAGACATGACAATTTACAATCACTTAAAGAAGCTTAAATTAAATCTATATGACGATACATGTCTCTACGACATACTTGGCAAATTTTATTTCTGAACTCCTTACAATTCTTCTTTTACAGCTGCTAGAATAGAGTGAGGTATGATATCAGGGCCAGTTAAATTCACAGCCGAATTCGTGATGTGTTGATTAAAGAATTTGTACACTACTTATCCATTAATAAAGAGGAACAAAACTTGACACAGATATTATATGTTTAACGATAAAGAAGTGCGCTTAGTTCCATTTCTCTGACTTAATAGGAAAGTAGTCTACAAAAACAAATAATCAACAGAGCGCATGTCAAGGACTCAGATGCCCGCTCTGAATTCGCCTCATATCTCACTCCACTCTAGGAACAAAAAAATTAAAACTTATTAGAGTTCAGAGATGAAAATAAGCATCTGGCGTGCAGAGATATGCATAGTGATGTATGTGCAGTTTCAGTCTCCTACAGTACTTGTAAGAGGGTCATACTTTACCTCTTATTGAACTTCCATTTCACTGCTGTTTGCCTCGTACAAGCTTTCAAGGGTGTGGTCAACTTAAACTCAACTCAGTCGCTGGTAACAATCTTCACAACACTTTGAGATACTTCAGTCTCGAGAAGAGATATGTGTCATTAAATCTGTGCTAAATTGCATCTCATTCCATACAAAATTGAACCTGCTATGGTCAAAAAAGCGTTTTATAATTACGTCCCCTCGTAATTGCTTCATTGGAAATGTTGACCTGCAGTTATAGCAAAAAAGCTGATTGATTTAGCAATTGTAACAGAAAAAAAACTTAGTATTAATTTAGATATAGATCATATGTATGTTTATTGTTACTACCTGCATATAATATATATTTTTTTATTCGAACATACATAAATACATAACAAACTAACATATTTACATTACACATTTACAACTCCACAAATAAACACAGTTACATAATTGTTGCAGGGGTCATTCCCACTGGCTTATTTGGCTAGGGTGTGCTCCCTAGGACTTTTTTGACAGGGGTGTTTCATCCCCCTGTTATTTCTGTGCTAGGGGTTCTAGGCATGTAATACAAATGTTCTCTATCCCAGTCATAATTCTTTTAGGCACTATGAATTGAAATTGATTTTAATAATTTCAACTGCTATTAAACTAGAACCATTCACGGAGCTAACGTGCATAGATTATATTAATGGTCAAAGGGGCAAAGCATAGCAGAGAAGATCGACGAAGCCAACTTGGTGATTTTTGCGGGGTGAAGATTATAAGGGGGCAAAGGAAAGGGGTTGGGTTTTGATTATTTAAGGGAAGACAAATTCTCCAACAACAATAAAATGTGACAAATGATAAGAAGCATGAAGTTATGGTAGATCTACATCACTCTGGAATCATTTTTGTCTTTACTATCTTAACTATCTTTACTATCTAATCTAAAACACGAGAATCTATAAAAGAAGTGGTAAAGAAAAGTCAGCAAAAAACGTGCACCAGCTAGGATAAGAAAGGTAATAAAATATACTATATAGATTTAGCTTTAGGCTATCATCAACTGTTTTCAAGAAATTAAGGCAATTTCTTCTATTTACCCTCAGATGCTGAAACTTTCCTTGCGCTTGGAAAACTAAAATCCTTGTATCTCAATGAGAATGCGATTTCATGCATATCGCGATATGCATTTCGTGGTCTGCCTCGCCTGTCCGTCCTGCAGTTGTCCAGGAACCAGCTGACGTCTGTGCCCGTTGAGGCTCTCCTGCAGCTTAAAGCTTTAAGGAGAGCATTCCTCACAGGAAATCACATCAGTACCATCCACAGAAATGTCATGTGCCTAAAGGAAAACCAGCGCCTGGCGGTTTATGTACACAACAACAAACTGCGATGTGACAAGAACCTAACTTGGTTCATCTGCAACCTCCCAAACATGACTCATATCGACGATCGCCTCTCCCTTAAGTGTGTGTCACCTGTTGACCTCAAAGGAATTGTCCTCAACACCATGAGGAATAATATGTGTCCGAGCAGCACGGACAGATCAAACAATGGCATCGGTTACACCACACAAGACGGCGTGACCATCGAGAGTACCAAACATGACGACGTATGTACCGCAATGCTCAAACATGACGACATGTCCATCACAAGTCCCAAAAATGATGACGCTTCCATCGCAAGCACCAAACTTGACGATGTGTCCATCACAAATCCCGACTATGACGAAGTATCCATTGCAAGCCTCAACCAGAATGACTTGTCCATCACAAGGCCCTACAACAGAACAGGACCCGCGGACGAGATCACGGAATCGCCGTACACAAATGACGTGCCAGTCTCTCAGCATACAACAGGGGAGGACCATGTCATCATTTTAGGGGGTGGCCGGAAAATCAACAAGAATGACAACAGCACCTATACCCTGGCCATGTTCGGTGCTGTTGCTGTGCCCCTCCTCCTCGTGTTGACATCGACAGGTGCACTCCTTATCTACAAGCGCCGGTGTGGTGCTTCTTTAGCTCAGCACGACCTACCGACCATGGAGGATGACGAAACAGGAGAAAGTCAGAAGATTGAGCCGTATGCTGTGGTCTACTTCGACTCTGCCGGACCGCAAGCATCTGACAGGATCTCGACAACAATCCGCCAACCGGACCTCGTATCTTCACAGTCAACGGGAAACACCGAGGCTATCCAACCATATGCAGTGGCCTACGATGAAGACCAAGGGCCAGAGTCTGAGATCAAGCCTTATGCAGTGGCTTACAAGGAAGATCAAGGGCAAAGATACCTGTAAGATACCATTATATGCAACAGGTTGTCCCACAACAACTAAAAAAACTGGCAATCCATCAACAATCGTCAAACAACCAATCGCCCAACCATATGGCATGCCACCGCCAACAGATGCCAATGAGGAGCCAAAATATGAGAACAAAGAAGCCAAAAATGGACATCCGTTGCCAAGCGATGGCAAGGTTCACTACGAAGTAGGGGTTGAAACTATGACTACAAGCGTGAGCGATGCGCTTTTCAGGAGAGGCTCCCAACATGCTGGCGCAGACGGGAACAACACATCCAACATCTTGTACAAACTGACCCTTGGACACCCTAGTGGACAGCACACCCAAAATCTTGTACAAACCGACCTATGGACACCCCTAGAGGACAGCACACCCAACATCTTGTACAACCCGACCCATGGACACCCCTAGAGGACAGCACACCCAACATCTTGTACAACCCGACCCATGGACACCCCTAGAGAACAGCACACCCAACATCTTGTGCAACCCGACCCATGGACACCCCTAGAGGACAGCACACCCAAAATCTTGTACAACCCGGCCCATGGACACCCCTAGAGGACAGCACACCCAACATCTTGTACAACCCGACCCATGGACACCCCTAGAGGACAGCACACCCAACATCTTGTACAACCCGGCCCAAGGACAACCCTAGAGGACAGCACACCCAACATCTTGTACAACCCGACCCATGGACACCCCTAGAGGACAGCACACCCAACATCTTGTACAACCCGGCCCAAGGACAACCCTAGAGGACAGCACACCCAACATCTTGTACAACCCGACCCATGGACACCCCTAGAGGACAGCACACCCAAAATCTTGTACAACCCGACCCAAGGACAGCCCTAGTGGACAGCACACCCAACATCTTGTACAACCCGACCCATGGACACCCCTAGAGGACAGCACACCCAACATCTTGTACAACCCGGCCCAAGGACAACCCTAGAGGACAGCACACCCAACATCTTGTACAACCCGACCCATGGACACCCCTAGAGGACAGCACACCCAACATCTTGTACAACCCGGCCCAAGGACAACCCTAGAGGACAGCCCATTCAACATATTGTACAACCTGGCGAAAGGACAGCCCTAGAGAATAGCATGCCCAACGTCATGTACAGACAAGGCCTTGAACAGTCGCAGAGTAATGGCAGCACATTTAAAATCATGTGCAACCCAGCCCGCGGATAGTCCTATAGGACAGCACAACCAACGCCATGTAAAACCGGACCCGTAGACAGTTCAAGAGTAAGGACAGCATATCCAGCGTCCTGAACAAACAAGCCCTTGGGCAGTCCTAGATTAATGACAGTACATCCAACGTATTATATAACCAAGCTACCGGACAGCCCTAAAGTAAGGACAGCACATCCAACGCTCTCTATAAACCAGCTCTCGGACAGTCCTAGAGTAAGAACAGCACATCCAACGCCACGTGCAAGCCAGCCCGTGAAAGATCCTAAAGTATAAGGGCATACAGCACATCCAACTCCCTAATACAACCCAGCCCGCGAACAGTCTTCGCGTAACGACAGCACATACAAAGCCCTATACAACACAACCCTCTATATAGGGCACATCTAGGGTCCCTGGACCTAGGACAGCAAATACAATTTCCTGTACAACCAAACCCGTGGACAACCCAAGGGCCAGAGAACTTTATTGCCGTATGAAAAATAGCTGATTAACACTGAAACACAAGCATCTAGAAATCCTTTTCATATCCTGGGTGGCTTAAGACCCTGGAAAATATTTTTTTAAATCTATAATAATAACAAAGGAAAATGCTAAATGCCTTTTCTGCAAAATGCTAAAAGGTGAACCAACATCTGTAACTGCCAGTTTTCTTACATTTCAAGTTTTCTGTCATGTAGTTTATTTGAGATTATTTATTACTCTTATGCTTTGCATGTCCGCACCTGTTTTTTTTTCCTTTTCAGTATTTTTAATATTTGTTTTGTACTTCTGTACTGTTTTCTGTCGATGACGACACGAAAATAAGCTGTAAGCTTGAGTCTGTCGTCATCATGTCATGTACTTAAATGTTTCAATTTAAAATTCTGCAAACAATCATTACGTGTACCTAGGTCTGCTTGCAGCCTAGCTGCAAGGGCGGAATTAGGAAGATACCCAATACAAGTGGATGCTTCGCTAAATGCCGTCAAATATTTCCTTAGACTTCGCCAAAATGTGTCAGCCGACAGTTTTCAAGCAGATGCTTTCTGCTGTCAGTTAGATCTAGACAAATCTGGTGTGAAATGTTGGGCGACAGGAATACGTAAGTCTTTAGAGGAGAGCGGGTTTGCTTTCTTATGGCACCTACCAATTTCATATAATTCAAATACGTTACAAATTGTTAGTTCCATTGGCCAGCGGATAAAAGACATTTACTTCCAAACGTTTCTGAAAGAAATACATAACGACAACAAAGGTGGGGCTTCCAAAAATAAGTTAAGATCATATAGATTATTCAAAACTACTTATAATGAAGAAAAATATCTAAGTAATTCAAATATGAGGGTCAGGAATGCAGTCACAAGACTAAGAATCAGCTGCCACAAACTACATATTGAAACGGGAAGACATACCCGCACTCCTCTAGAACAACGATTATGTAAACATTGTACTTTGAATAGAGTAGAAGACGAATGTCATTTTGTGGTAGAATGTGTATTATATACCAAAGAAAGAAATGAACTGTATAAACTTGTAGAAAACCTATTTCCCTACTTCACACATTTAAGTACTGTACAAAAATTCATATTTTAATGCGACTAGACAAACCTCCCATTGAAAAACACGTCCGTTCTTTTATATCTACTATAACCGAAAAGCGAGGAGAAGTAGAATTTATTTAATGATAGTCATATTCTTTTGTATCCGCTAATTGTACTTGTATTATCTTTTGTTGTGACCTGTACTTAGCCAAGTGTGGCAGAAATGTGCAATAAAGGTCTTCATTCAATAAAAAAAATAACTGCCAGTTAGTATAACCCCAAATATTTGAGTGGCTCTCGATGGGCCATGTTTTCCGGTGAATCGAAGTAAATAAATAAAAACAAATAAATAAATAAATAAATAAATAAATGAATAAATAAGATTTCGGACGAAATATATGGTATACTAGATTACACAGGTTGTAGAAACGCAATTTCTTGGGCATCCCTGCAACTAGGAAGAGCAGGCAAAAACATACAATTGGATTCAAAACAGCCTCTCTGATTGATGAATGTTTCGAACAGTTCAAATGCAGTTAATGAATGAGTGAAAAGCCTCTATTGTACGTTTCTGTTCTTACAAGCTAAGTACAGGCTATGGTGATAAAGCAGTGGCATAATTATATCTAAATCGTGATATCTTACTACATCTGAAGACTACTTGATGTACATGTTCAAATTCTTATCGCTTCTTAAGACCGTTGTAGATGTATGATTATATGGAGCCTATAATACAGGGTTTTTCTAATTCCATAAGGAATACAAATGCGTAAGACTGACGAAAGATAGCCGAAAGATGCTGTCTGAAACGTCTGACTGTTTAAAAATGTTTGCAAGTTGCTTGAGTAACTATTTTTGGCGTTAATGTAAGTTTCTTAACATTGCAAAGATCCTGTAGATTATGTGTGATCTTTACCTGGCATTCAGTCTCTCGTGGCTAGGCCGGTCTATCTTAGGTGAAGTTTTCTACGGGTCACATATAGCTCTGTGCCGCCTGGTTATCTTTTAGAACCGTTTTTTTTTTCCAATGTTGAAATGTATCATTTTTTCAATTCATGTTTTACATTTTGCTTCTTAAAGACCACATGTGGTCATTTATGCATTTAGCCCATCTGGGCATGAATATGCAATAAAAACTATTATTATTATATAAGGTCTTCTACAATGCATGACGTTAAACATCCATAAAGTAGAGGTAGACTTGGCTGTGCTGTTCCTATTATAATCGCTAGGTATCACTAGCGTCGGCATAAAACAGGTGATCAAGGAAAATCACACTGTCAAGACTTATGGACTTATTTACCCTGCAGTGTTAACGTTTAGTGTAAATGAAGCCGGTTATAACCTTCTTCGGATTGTTTTATTTCATAACAACCAGAGGCCATCTTAAAGGGCATAAGACACCAATGACATCAACATTAAGAATTTCCTGAAACTACATAAAACATACTACTATTGTTTAATAACATAGACGTTTTCACAAAATATTCATACTTCGGATGTTATTGAACATTGAACCATCAAAATTTCATAACTCCGGCTTTTGATTCTTCCCACCGGGTAATTGCAATTAACTTTGCACTGTGGCTCGGAAAGAACATTATTTTTGCAAGTAAACAAATGATATATTGTTCTTTCCTTTAATTTAACGTTATCACCATAAGCACTGTTTTCTCATCAAATAATGCTTTTCGCAAGCCGTGGTGTAAGGTTCCGAACCGGCTGCCGTGTTCATTGTGACGTCATGAGCAGGCATTAGTCACTGATTAATGTAATCACCTGGTGAGAAGATCAGATAAGAGTTAAAGACCCCAGTAAAACTATATAAATACGGGATAATGTAAACTATAGCCTTCAGTATGCGCCTGGCAGCCGTACAGTGCACATCAGTGGAGGCCTGGCTGAGAAAGTTTACCATGTACAAGTTACTCTTCAAGTCATGTTTGAAATCTATAGATAACATATAAGAATTTGAAGTATGGCTACACATAAAGAAGTTAGCTTGAAGGACAGTTAGCCAAGAAATAAAGTAATGACAACACTGGCTTGCAATTTAGTTAGTAGAGACATTGGCTAGCAGTTATATCAAGGAGGTTCTATATAAAACCTCCTTGGTTATATGTACTGTTCCACAGAGCCCTATTCTATGCTGGTTACAACAACAAGAAGATGCAAAAAATCCCAAGTCATATTTCTAGACACACAACTACCTAGGCTAATGTTGGGAAGACATTGGAAATTTATATCCATTTAGACACTCTAACACAACGTTGACAGGGTCGATTTGAAAGTTTGAAAATTTGAACAAGGTTGACTTCCCCCAAACTGAAAGTTGTAGATAGCATTGTCTTGATTATCCAAGGGATCTTATCTGATAGAAACTTCCTTGTATCATGTGACTTTTTAATAGATATCTGGGCCATTCTGCATGGTTTGATACTGTTCATAGAAAAACCAGTACAGAAAAAAGTTTGAATTCTCTGACGGTTATTATGGTAATCTGTCCCTGCTATTGTCCCAGGCTGGCAGACATCTAATCCTTTTATGAATTTATGTGGGTATGGGGGATTAATCCAGCCCTCAACCTGCTGGGCAGCTCACAGTAGGAGCACTCCCTTTACGACTTCCCCGGGGCAAGGTTTTGGTTCCTTTAAGAGCTGGATCCATGGAAGGTTTCTGATGGTTCAATGTTAGATAACATCAGAAGGTTGTGTATATTTGCTTTAAACGTTTATATTCCTTGAATGATTCTACTCCTATTTCAGATAATAGGAAAATGTTGTATTTTGGTGTCTTATGCCCTTTAAATGACGCATGTAGGCACTCAAGTTCGTTTCCTTCTCTGATGAAGAAACACTGTCTATAATCTTATAATGTTCTTCTTACATTTAAAGAACGATAGCTGAAATTTGAAATAACTCTCCCCTTGAATGAACTTTTATGTATTTATGTATACAAACTCAACCGTGACAGAGCTGTATCAAATATAAGTTCCAAGCAGAATGCAAAAGCAAAAAGAAGTAGCCGCTTGCTTGAGTGTAAACCAACGGTGAATAAAAGCACAAGGAATTCACATGCCATTTATGCCGATTTTAATGCCCGGACTATGATAGTCTGTATATCAGATGGATGCGACTCTATACATAGATAAAATAGTGACATATTTCAAGTAAATATGGAAATCATGTTTGGTGGATGTTACAATGCGCCGATCAAAGAAGCACAACATTCGATAATGGAAAAAGCTGCTTGTCAAAAACATACTCGATATTGTATGATTAGCATAAGCCATCGTGAATGTTTGACGGATGCTCAAAGGGTAAAAGTCTTGAGATCGCCATCTGCTTTTGGCAACGGCTTTTACAACGGCTTTGTCTGATGCATCTGCTGATGACAGGCACTGTTGATGGCTGAAAGAACTATAATGGGGGGCAATTATGATGACAGAAGATATCAAATACAAATGTCGCTACATTGAGTGCAAATACTATGGTCGTAAAGTGACTGATTTGTTTTAGTGTCTTGTTTTCTTTTGTTTTGGAACTCTGTCTCTTTACAAAATGAACGTTGATATATAGTTATTATAGAAGCCGCCGCGTGTACTGACTAATTCGTCGGTAATCTACACAATGTTCATATAAATTTACGTGAATACATTATTGTAACTTGTATAAGGGAGGCAAGGTAAATAGTAGTGGGCAACCTCACGCCAACTGTACACACTCAAGCAATTTTCAATTTTCTTTATTTTACTTGGGTACATCTCAGATCTACAGATCTGCTTTTCAGATGACCCTGGGCACAAACATTAAAATACAATCCGGGGAAAAAAACAGGTATATACAAATATACAGATAACGTTACATGTACAGACATATATCACAGTATTTCAACTTTAACTTATTCCAATCAGTTCTTAGCTACAGTCCCGCTACAGTCTGTTTCTAAACGCTGACGTTGTTGCAATGTGCCGTTGGTCCGCAGTGAGTTTGTTTCACAGTAGTGGCCCTTGGTACTACAGGCTCCCCTTGAAGGTTTCCACGTTTGCTTTAGGGGTGTCGAGCATGTGAGGGTCGTAGCTATAGAGCTGCTTCGTGGCAGTGCGTGTCCGAGCTCTGAGCACTGCGGGGGATAGCCATTTAAACATTTTAGTCATGTAGGCTGGTGCATTGTGGCGAACTGCCTTGTGTACAGCTACCAGTACGTTCACTTTCACCCAGTGGTACCTTACCAGCCTCTGCTAGCAGGGTTTCAGTAGGTACACGGTCTTGGAGTGTCCACCCTATGATAATCCTGGCTATCACCGTATCTTCAGAAAAGACGGGCCCGCATAGTTCATAAGGGGTAGCCTATACCAGGCCCCGCGGATGGCTGTGAAGCTAGTAGAAATTGGCAAATAGATGGAATAGTATGCTATGGGAGTCAGCTACAGAGAGAGGGTCCAGCCTGCAAGTGAAACCCTGGCAAATATATTCTCCCTATAGCCGGCGTAGTTAGTCTGGTAGAGACTACATCAGGGGGCTTCTTACGTATACAGAGCTGCCAGTTAGTCTTGTTCCCTTCATGCACCAACCTTCGCTTCATCAAACATCAGCCTAAGTGAGTTATCAATTGTCTACATGTATTTTGCGTGGGCTGTGTAGCCATATAGCTAAAGACACTGGTGCATGCCTATCGTAGATGCAAGTCATATGAAACTCCAGGGGAGTGTCCCATTATTGTAACTTTCATCAGGAAGAATCAGAGCTGCAGTACTAATTGTTTCCTTCATGCACTAGCCTGCACTTCATCAAACATCAGCCTAAGCGAGTTATCAATTGTCTATATGTACTTTGCGTGGATGGTTTAGCCTCATCTAAAGACACTAGTTCATGCATACGGCAGATGCAAGTCATGTGAAACTCCAGGAAAATGTCCCATTATTGTAACTTTCATCAGGAAGATTCAGAGCTGCAGTAATACATGTTACCTTTATGCACTAACCTTCGCTTCATCAAACATCAGCCTAAGTGAGTTATCAATTGTCTACATGTACTTTGCGTGGATGGTTTAGCCTCATCTAAAGACACTAGTTCATGCATACGGTAGATGCAAGTCATGTGAGACTCAAGGGGAATGTCCCATTATTGTAACTTACATCAGGAAGAATCAGAGCTGCAGTAATACATGTTACCTTCATGCACTAACCAGAACTTCATCAAACATCAGCCTAAGTGAGTTATCAATTGTCTACATGTACTTTGCGTGGATGGTTTAGCCTCATCTAAAGACACTAGTTCATACATACGGTAGATGCAAGTCATGTGAAACTCCAGCTCTGTTGGGTTAAGGCAGCCCAGGCTCGAAAATTCGTGTTCGAGTTCGGCCGCGTGCCTGTCCAGCGGCTCGGCCGAACTCGAACACGGTTCGAAATGTTCCGCTACGGAGCATTTCGGGGAGCGCAAGGTCTATTACACAACACAATCATATATATATCATCTCAGGTGCACGTATGAGTACAAAATTGTTTTATAGGCCAGGATTCGGATTGTATTACATTCTAAATGTTTCAATCAAATGATTTGGAAGTTGTCTCCTCCGCAAATGTTGCATGAGCCGCGCCGAGTCCTACTAGCGCTGTTTTGACGGAGGTATTCCAAATAGAACGGGAGGTTCTATATGTTCGATATGGTGTTCGAATGGAACGGCCGTTACGTCACAGGTGTTGGATAACGCGGGAGACAACGAACTGCTTGTGTGGGATTTGGATTATGACTTTTACGCAATTACGCGCAGCTCAAAACAACAGAATTCAGCTTTTGAGTAATCAAATGTAACTTATTATCCCTTTCTTATCAAAACTGTCCGAGGCTATTTTGCATAGATTTTACCTATTGTTAACTGGGGCGAATTTTCAATAAAAATGACTCCAAAATAGCTGTTTCTGATGTTTCTGACCCAAAAAAACAATGTAATCGTCATTTTAAACAAAATAGCCTCGGACAAAAATAATTTGTATGGGGTTAGCTCTTTCCTTGCAAAAATATTATGATGAAAGGTGGTGTTACCGCCTGCGCGCATAAATCCATAAAATACACGTTTTTTTAACCAAAATGTGTATTTCTAACCCAAAATCCAGCAGTAGAAAAACTTAAGTCACCGTTATTCAATGTGTTTTAAGTAGTTCTAAAACTGTGTGAAGTTTCATCGTGGTGCGACAAGGCTATCGATAGTTACAGAGTATAATCATATATGTACAGAATAATACTTCCTGGGCAGCCTTAACCCAACTGAGAGGAGAATGTCCCATTATTGTAACTTTCATCAGGAAGAATCAGAGCTGCAGTACTAATTGTTTCCTTCATGCACTAGCCTGCACTTCATCAAACATCAGCCTAAGCGAGTTATCAATTGTCTACATGTACCTTGCGTAGGTGGTGTAGCCTCATCTAAAGACACTGTTTTATGCATACGGTAGATGTAAGTCATGCGAAGCTCCAAGGGAATAGGGTTGCGAGATAAATAAAACATGGGGGCAAAAGTGCACATCAGATTGCTGTTTGATAAGCTGACCTATGACATGATCTTTGCAACTCAGCCATCACTGCCTCCAGGCAGTATATACATGTATATGTCAATAAGAACTTCTTGCTACTCTCTGTGTCTTGAATTCGTGTTCCATATGAATAAAAAGAAAAATACATCGTCCCAAATATGAAACCATAACCCGAAAGATTCGTCACTTTAAAAGATTCATTTTAAATAAATTTATTTCTACAATTTCATACATTGAAGCAAAATTGTGCAATTTTTTTTTAATACTTATATGAATGGAAATTATGAAGGTTATGGACGGAAGCTTGTATAGTTATGAAACAGAAATAAGAATATATGTAGCTGTTTGACATCTGTGAACCCTCCGTTATATCTAATAAAAATTTGAGATGGAAAGACACAAGTGTTACATAACACAACAGTGTCATTAGGTACGTGTCGACAACATGATTTCTACCATTATGTACATTTGCCATGTTATGCTATGGTCACATTTGCACCGGTGCTTGTAGGGGTCCGAGGTCTGGCTCTGAAGCCACAAATTTGTCCCGGTGACTGCCGGATACAGGGAGGGGGGTTACCTCTCGATGGGCCACGTAGGGGTCAATCCACACAGGGGTCATGTCCGAAATTAAAAAAAATTGCCCGTTAACTACCTGTTGGGGCATTTTTTTCAAATTGTGACCGTAGCATTAATGTATCTCAAGCTATGGATAGTTGTGATGGACAACAACCATCTAATTTATCTCTAATTTAGAATAACAATAACAACATTATTGAACATTAACGTAATAACAATTTATCTCTTATTTAACATCATGTTTATACCCTTTCATGAGTTGTTATTTACGTGTTCCAATTCAGTCTACGAGCTGCTATTGTGCGACATGTAAATGTGAATTAATCAATTAACCATTAATACATAACTTATCTCCCCCAAATTATAAACCCCAAAATAGGCCATTCATTTCTTACTGTGTGCAACAGATTTGCGAAGTTACATAACATCAGCTGATAGCGTATGCATTTAATGGGGAAACAGAGAGCATCTAATGAGCCTTGTAGCGTCAGATCAAAGGC
Source organism: Branchiostoma lanceolatum (assembly GCF_035083965.1). Classification (NCBI taxonomy): domain Eukaryota; kingdom Metazoa; phylum Chordata; class Leptocardii; order Amphioxiformes; family Branchiostomatidae; genus Branchiostoma; species Branchiostoma lanceolatum. The sequence goes on along the minus strand of NC_089728.1, from coordinate 19,754,357 downwards.
TTGGAACGCTAGCATGCTAATGGGCGAAAGAGCGGGGTGATTACTGAATATTCAGTGAAGGTAGACTTCACAGGGACAGCCACTTATGGAGCAGAATATTGCTTAAGAGTCCTGCATTCTAAGGGTAGAATTGCTCTCTTGATTAAGAAAACAAACGTGTCATCTTTTGCATAAATGGGGTTGAGTGGCTGTAACAAATATCACAACTGGATCGTTACCTAGTACGTTATCTGTAAATCGCTATGTATTTCACCTATACAATTAGCCTAGACACACGCAACTCAATGTCTGTATTAGTGCCATGTAGCAATTACCGTAGATTACACTGGATATAGTTTTATAGTAACTAGAAATAGTCTTAGATAGAACTATATTGTTACTACTATCTTGTCTGTAAATTGCCATACATTGTCACCGATACAATTGTTGTGCAACAAAAAACATCCATCTATTCATTCATTCATTGGTACGTTATTCAGTGTTGGTGTGTCTTTCGGAAAGCCGTAAGAAGGGGTCTACAATGGATCTAATAGCAGAACCATTTTACATTTCTGTCATTCAACTACATCTACTAGATATGAAGCCAAGACCACACACACACACACACACACACACACACACACACACACACACACACACACACACACACACACACACACACTCTCTCTCTCTCTCTCTCTCTCTCTCTCTCTCTCTCTCTGTCTCTCTCTCTCTTTCTCTCTCTACGTTTTAAAATGAACGATGATAGTGACAAAGCCTGAGTTGCGAATTATAAAAATGACTTCTAATGCACTAGTATTTTATGCATAACAAACTCAGCCTTGAGGCTACACTTTGGTTTTTGCTGCCCTTTAGTCTACCCCCATGGTGGCATCTTTCGTGTCACATCCATCTCTAGAGCCTTAAAAGCTTCAACGTGTTTTCCTACCAGGACATGCGTGGGTGTATATCTCTGTACGGAACGGATATGACATTTCCTTCAAATCTGAACTCTGTAACCATCTGTAATACCAGAGGGAAATATGCTAACGAATAAAACATTCAAGAGCGGAAGACGTGTATCGCATATCGATAGGGTAGACGCAACAGTAGTATAAGCTTGCGGTGTTAAAGTGAAAATTTGGGCTTAAGCTTCGAAGCCCCGCAGGAAGCCACAAAAATTCACTAGTATTTGTGTCTTGTTTTATGTCACAGTTACAAACTGAAATCCCGCTTCCACTCAATTCCAAGTCAGTTCCAGCGCACTGTGAATGCAAATCATCTATGGGTTTAACGACTAGTTTAAAGGTAGAGAAGTGAAAACAGCTGGGTCTTAAGCTTTGAAGCCAAACAGCTAACCACAAATCCACTAGATGAGTATAATGTTTGGCCTGCGTTTATTTAAACAAACTAACAAATTGAAAGCCTGCTTTCATTCAATTCCAAATCAGTTAAAACGCGCTGTGAATGCAAATCACATACGGGTTGGTAGAGTAATTGGCAAAGAACAGGCGGTTGCAATTTGCGCTTGGTTCGGGAGTACGGCAACAAGTTGTCCAAGCCACCTGTTAGCTAATAGCAGCATATTGATAGCAACTCAGCTAATGCTACGGTCACGTTTCCACCTGTACCCGCAGGAATTGTAGCTCCGGCCAGGCTCAGACTGAAGCTCAAATTTGTCTTCTTGGACTGCCGGGTACAGTAGGAGGGGACCTCTCGGTTCTTTCACGATAAGCGTACGGCATCTATTTGTCGCCGGGTCCCGTGTTAATTTTAATTGCAACTTAAATAAAAATCCGGAAAAGTAGCCAGGTAGCCACAGGGTGTCCCACGATTCCACGTAGGGGTGAAAAAAGGACCGTTAATCACCCGATGGGTCCCCTTTTTTCCATTGTGACAGTAGCATAAGATTACGGTGTTGAAGTGAAAATAAGGGCTAAAGCTTCGTAGCCAAACAGCTAACCATAAATCCACTAGATGAGTATTTAAGTCTTGTTTTCACAGTTAAAAACTGAAAGCCCCTTTCATTAGATTCCAAGTCAGTTACAACGCACTATGAATTTAAATCACCTACAGGTTTGCAGAGTACTTGGCACAGAACGGACAGTTGCAATTTGCGCTTGGTTCTGGAGTAGGGCAACAAGTTGTCCAAGCCACCTGTTGGCGAATAACAGCAATACTGAACGTGTCGAGAATCCGTTATAACCTGTTGAAGAACGTTGTTTCCTTGAGGCTGAAGGCTCCCTACTGCGCTCTCTGTTTGGGGGATTGACAATTAGGGTCAATCTTTTACCGGGATACACCGGAAGGCATCAGAATACCCATAAAGAAGGGTGAAATAGTAAATCTTATTTATTTTATTTTATTTATTTATACAGGGCAAATACAACTCAGGCTGTGAAGCCTGTTTTTCAGGTATCCCTAATTTTAAATATAAAAACAAAGTAAATAAGTAAAAATCAGTAATTTCTAGCGATTTGTTGTTCTCAGGGTCATAGATACATTATTTCGTTTCAAAAAACAACAGCCTGTAATGTTAGCTCATCAAAGCATAGTGTATCGCGGTATATTTCACCCTCCTCAATGGGTATTCCGGTGTATTCCGGTGAATTCCGGTAAAAAGGCGGACCGGACAATAACAGGCTCTGTCCCTGGTGCTGAAGTTGGGATAACGCAGAGGAAAAAAATACACTGTAACCAAGTACAGGGATATCCTTTCATGACAAAAGATAAAGTAAAGCTAACGTGGCTTGGTTCCTAAAACAACACCCATGCAAAGTAATAATTCATAATGTTATCATAAGAAATAAAGCCAACGCTTGTGATTACACTTTACTCGGGTAAAGGGGTTGAATTTCATGAAAACGATAATAATTCTAATAAAGTTGACGGGGCTTGATTCCTAGAAACATTATAACCATCCATGTAAATCAGAAATTCATAACGCATGTTATCTTTAGTAACGCGTTCTGCGTTTTTGATCAGACACAACATACGTACATGTGTGTGTATATATATAAACGTAGTTGTCGTACAGCCAGTCGCGATTTTATGTTAAGAAACTGAACCTTCCCGTAAAAGTGCATAGTTTCATTCCATACTACATACTTGTTTCTTGAAGACTAGAGTAGCATTCTAGCATTGTCGTTAAAGGCAACCAAAGCAATATTAGGGCCAAAATGTGGAAATAAAAATAATGCTGAAATCTTTATTGTAGTGACATTTACTTACACTGTCTAGCACATTTGCGTAAAAGCTTCATACTTGAGCATTTTAGAACCGTGCAAAAACTTGCTATACGAAGATCCCCTTAGTTTCGCGAGCTAACAAAAACCCCGGCGACGATTTTCAGTGAGTTCTTACATTACAACGAAGTCAAATTTTTGCATCATGGACGTCGTTATGCATCGAGCATTGTTTGAACTAGTCATGTATAGAAATGATTAAATAAATTGTCTTTCAAAATCTGACTTTCGGGCTCTAATATTGCTTGGGTTGCCTTTACGAAACTAAACGGTCCTTCGAAACTGTATTAGTATAATTCCGTAATCCATATACTAGTTTCTTGTAGACTAGAGCAGCTTTTAGGCATTTTCGGTAAGTCGTACGTTGTATCTAATGCAACCGCTGTGCTATCGAATTATCGTGACAGACTGCTACAAAAGAAAAGGTTCTACATTATAAGACTTGACGTTTGGAAAAATCACTTGATCCCAGTAACCACGAGGCCATGAAAATCAGCATTTTTGTGCCAGCGTTTTGAAATTATCCGCACGTAACTACATTACACTGCTTTGATTTGATTTTCAATGGTACAAATTTTGAGTTATGTCTCAGTCTTTTGTTTTTTAATCAAGAATGTAAGTCATTTTGCATAGAGTGTCTCTCATTTCATGACCCCATAAAGATGATACTGTAAATGCAGAAATGTTCGCAGTGGTTTTATGTTCGCGGTATTCGCGGCGACGTTTCACCGCGAACATTTTTGTCTAATACTGTAGCAGTATGTGACTATAGCGCTGCCGAAAACTGCAAACCACCACAAACACTCCATTTTCGCCTTAGCGCGAAATAAAAACCAAGCAAACTTAAATGCATTTACAGTACCATAAAGGTAAAAATGGGGTTAAGACCATCAGAGGATGAATATTAAGCATCTATTTCTTCCTAAACCGTTTACTTCTTTGTGTTCAATCATGGTTGTGACTATGACAAAAACATTTAGATATTGTCAAAAACTATACCGCACTGACATGAAATAGTTGGTCTTCCTATATGCAAAATCTACCCTATATCTCGAGGAGCTTCAGGTATTATTCATTACTGTAAACGTATTTAAGTTTGCGTGGTTTTTATTTCTCACTAAGGTGAAAATGAAATGTTTGCGGTGGTTTTAAGTGCTATAGTCACATACCGCTACAGTATCTGACAAAAATGTTTGGGGTATGTTTAAGCTCGCGGTGAAACATAAAAACACCGCGAACATTTCTGCATTTACAGTATATTTGTCAAAAACCATATGCAAACGGCCATGGAACGCAAGCAGTCTACCATATGTCACTAGTACACTCTGCTATATACGAAATTAGGATTACAAATTGAGAGCTTAGGAGGTGTCCTTTACAACACAATTCAAAATGTAGTGACCAAATACCCGGATAATGGGCCTAAAGAAAGCTCGGGCTCTTCTGGTGTCGGATACAATCAGTGCTCCCCTCCCTTGGGCCCTCCTCTTTACATCAATACAATCAATCTGCCTGCTTCGGGCTGTTCCAACAATCACCAATAAGGGAGGGCCGCCAGCACTTAACGAAGGCCATTGAACCACCATTAAGCGCACCATATTTGGAGCAAACTGATGCATCACGACAGCCAATCACAGCAGGCGTTGTTTCGAGTGATGTCACTCATACACGCGTTAAAAACAGACCCAGTCACAGTCCGCTCAAGCAGATCTTCTTGACGCCAGTGGTTGAAACGTTCTTGTTATTTTGTCTTGACAAATCGTCCGTAGAGTCTACATTGACCCAAAAAAATGGCAGAGGTACAGAAGGGGAAATCTTTCTTGGACAAGTATCCGGTTTTCTTCAAGATGTCGAGTCACCAGTTCGCCGAGATATGGCAGCATTTTGACGCCGACGGTAAGAAAATACACTTCTCAATTTTGGGTATATAGGGAAGCATATCTGTTGGTCTTGAACACCACCTTTGTTTTTGCTACGTAATATGTGAAGTCCTTTGGTATTACTACCAATTCAGCATCTCGCCTCAGTATTAAAAAAATCGATAGTTCGACGCCGGCGGTAAAAAAATATATGCTTCTCAATTTTCTGTATTTGGGAAAGCATATCTGTAGGTCCAAAATACCACCTGTGCGCTGTTATGTTTTGCTACGTAATATGTTAAGTCCTTTGCTATTACCACCAGTTTAGCAGCTCGCCCAAGTATTAAAAAAATCGATATTTCGACGCCGGCGGTAAAAAATATGCTTCTCAATTTTCTGTATATACGGAAAGCATATTAGTTGGTCCTGGATACCACCTGTACGCTATGTTTTGCTACGTGACATGTGAAGTCCTTTGGTATTATACCACTAGTGTAGAAGCTCGCCCCAGTATAAAAATTGATAGTTCGACGCCGACGGTAAATAATATGCCTTTCAATTTTCTGTATTGGGGAAAGCATATCTGTTGGTCCTGAATACCACCTGTACGCTGTTATGTTTTGATACGTAATATGTGAAGACGTTGACATGATATTACCAGCAGTGTAGCAGCTTGCCCGAGTATAAAAAAAATCGATAGTTCGACGCCGGCGGTAAAAAAACATGCTTCTGTATATTCTTTGTATTTGGGAAAGCATATCTGTTGGTCCTGGATACCACCTGTACGCTGTTATGCTTTACTGCGTAATATGTTAAGTCCTTTGGTATTACTGCCAGTTTAGCAGCTCACCTCAGTATTTAAAAAAAGAAATCAATATCTCGACGCCGACGGTAAAAAAAATATGCTTCACAATTTTCTGTATTGGGGAAAGCATATCTGTTGGTCCTGAATACCACCTGTGCGCTGTTATGTTTTGATACGTAATATGTGAAGACGTTGACATGATATTACCACCAGTGTAGCACCTCGCCCCAGTGTAAAAAAAATCGATATAGTCCAGCTGTCTTCAATACCAGACAGTTCTCTGTAAATGTTCGTAGAATAGAAATAGCGTCTCTTTACAGTGACTGATATATTGACGGAAAATTCTTAGAAAAACACTGCGCTTCATGCACCGTTTGGTTCGTGTACAATATAGACAAAACCACGGCGTTTATTATGTATTTACCAAACGCCAACATCGGGGTGGCTTCGCACGCGATTCACAGTTCTAGCGCGCGGTACAAGCAAATATTGGATACCAGTGTTTCCCATTAATAACAATATCTGTTATAGATAGCAAGGAAAACGAATGGTCCCTACGTATCAGTCATAGGCGAAGAACAATTTACAAAATGAAAGCGTAGAATCATACCCAACCTATTGAGTTCCACCCTTTTATAACGTCGTGATGAACCGGAGGTTGATTTGCCCAGGGAGATTTCTTTAAGTAATCAAACTCCATATCTAATCGGAAAGTGATTCCCTAATGTATTCCCCGCCCAATCTCATTGTAAAGCGATTAAGGTATTGTCTAGGTCTTGTATTAGGCGAGTTCTATATCTTTACAAATGGGTTGACGGTAGATCTAAGGCTAATTTGATATATTTCTCATCTACAGCAGATCTATGATTTAATAGTTTTTTTTCCGATGATATTTTTCATATCTGTAATTATTGATAACTCAATTTCTTCCTTGTATAATTTTCAGAGTTTTGTTCTGCGCATTCTTCCATGCATGTTTAAAGTCTTCAAGTTTTATATAATTATTTAGATAAAGGGCATAGATTGTTCATTTGCAAAATCACAATTATTTTACATATTTCAGATCTGACGAATATTGTTTTTACTAGTCATAAATGATAAAACAAAATACCAGAATCACGTCGAAAGGGGGATTTGGCAATCTTGAAAGTAACAGGTGTTTTAGACTGGAGCTATACATGAATTTCATTTGCATACTGATAGCCTGTCAACAACATGTCGTCCCTTTTGTTGAGAGGTTTGCCAGAACTCAAAGAGTCTTTCAAAACCACCTGTGATCAAAGTAAGCAAGAATATGGACCCCACAGTGCTTTCAGATTTATAGTAAAAGAAGATTCCGCTCAAAGCACCTAGATTACTCAGCGTGAGGTTTTAGGTAAGCCGTGTTGTTTTGACACTAGATTCATGGTTTTCTATTTCTACTGTCTTTTTCAAAATTTAAACCTACTGCGGGAACATAAAAGGATTTGTTTAAATAACCTTTCTATTTCAATTCCGTTTATCAATAATTTACAACCAAACGCTTTCGTAAGACTACTGTGTTTACTCATGTACGTTTTCATTTAGATTTATTAAAGAAAGATGCACAGTAATAATGGAATAGAAGGTTAACCCAAACTACATGAATATGTTAAAGGCACTTAATGTAAGATTTGGAAAAATCTGGGGAATTTTGGTTCGGGTTGTTTTTGCGCTTTTGATGAATGCTGGAAACATGAAATAATGATGCAGATGTTCTAAAAATGCATATTATGACCAATAACTCGGAGATTTTGTTATTATGAATATTTTCACTCTTGCAACCAAAATCTTACAGAAAAGAGCCCCTTTAATGATACGCTCTAAACGATCAACGTTTAATGTGCGACTAACTCCTTAGCAAGGGAACTACATGTAGACATTGTTTGTGTTTCCTGGCCACATTTGTTATGTCCATATTTGCAATCGGTCTAATAACAGTCAAACGCAGCGTTACCAGTTTGTTTGGTTTGATCTTCTTTTTCTTCATATCCGCTTATTTGACTAATAATGAGCGAATGGTTATGTATAAATCATCCTATTAAATCTACTGAAATAGAAATTACTGATAACACCCACAGTATACTTCGCATGTATAACGAATATTTTCTTACTTCTGTATATGTCTGTGTACATTGTATTTGTATATCAAGTATAACCGCCTTTCGGCGTAACACACCAGCTTCGCAGGCACGCGGCTCAGCTAGCAACAGCTGGTTATATTACACTGAACGACCTGTCACACCTAACCTTTGCGAATCTAGCTGCGAGCGTTGTTGAAAGCTATCTAGTGACGATGTTCCTACAGTAATTGTTGGCAACAAGTTCGAATCTACGATAGTTCTCGGGAAAAACGAATTTCTACCTCGTTTCTTCCACCGTCAGACATTAGAGATGTACCACCCCTGATGAATTGCAACCGTCTGCAAATAATGCTTGGTCGTGACATTTAAACCCTTTTCATTTGACATGAAATCCTATTGGATTCCAGAATGACTGAGGCGTTAGTAAACAATACTGAACAATGCCCGCCTAAGCCACAGATAACATTGTAAATACTAGAGTTCCACGACCTCATACCTTCGCCGACTGATGTTAGCCTTTTCGAGTAAATGCTTATCACTCAGTATGTAAATAAGGTCCTCGATTGCATGAATTTCAAGTGATCCTTTTCTCTACACAAAACAAAGCATTAAAGTAAAATCTTAGAAAAGAGGGCCATTGTAGCATTTCCTCATATATTATGTAAATGAGGCCATCATGATTATGTCTGATAACGTCCACATTTGATTATCTCCCAAACGCCACAAGAATGAAATCCCATCATTTACCACTCTGGAATTATAGTATTTGTCATAGATTATGCAAATTAGGTATTCGTTTGCATAATTGATATCTATCAATATTCCTCTCTTTCTCAGTTACATGTCACGTGTTTGACTACAATGGAATGCAAGGGTTTGTATGCTTTTTCACATCACAGATCCTGATTTGTATGATTCTTATACGATCATGTGAATCATCACTCAAACTATGTACATCCCTACAAATCATGACGATCCGTCATCACCTTCTTGAGTTACTAGTATTCTCTTTCAAAGTTTAAAACAAACCCATACCTATACCTACACGAGTTCTCCCAAGAGTTGTAAAAATAATCACTGTAAGAATATTTTTGCTTAATTGGTATCATAACTTTTATCTTTACTACAGAAAATAAGGCAATTTGTTGGCAATGTATTTGCTTCAATTATGCCCTCATTTTCATAGTCGACATATCAATCAGTTTTTATCAAACCTATACCTTCCAACAGGGAGAGCGTTAGATCGTAAGGCTGCTGTGTTTAAATGCCCGTGTGACTTCCCTGACCCCAAAACAGAGCCCTGCACCAGGCAAGTAAAGTATCACATGTGTCCTCGAGGGACGTCTCACAGGAAGCCTGCTCCGGTAAACTAGGTCACCTGTCAGTGCAATTTAACCTGAATATATAGACTTAAAAATAGCATTTTGAAAGGGAATTGTAGACATTTCCTTATGAATTATGTTAATGAGGCCTTGTCATGCATGATTTTTATCTGATATTCTTCACCTTTACTTAGCTTCCTAATGATACAAGAATGAAATTCCAATCATTTAATATTGTGGTATTTTCAATTAGTATTTTCTCATTAATTACGCAAAATAAATAGCTATTAGCATTATTGGTATCTATCGATACCTCTCTCTTTTTCAGCTTTATATGTCACATGTTTGAGAGTCCTATTTTGAAAGGCAGCAGATTTATAAACTTTCCTTGCTAATTATGCAAATTAGCTCCTGATTTGCATAAGGAATATTCATTATGTAAATCATTAATGGGGCTATCTACATACCATAAATCAAGACGATCCGTTGACCATAAGTCTAGTTATTCATGTCCAAAGGTCAAAACAAACAAATAAATTAAAAACACCCGCTGCAGCTCCAAACAAGCCGCTAGAGGGCCCAAACGTGCACAACTTATTTCATGTGGCATGGACTATCTACCACACAAAAATCATGACCGTAGCACTTGCAGAAAATTCGACCTCAAACTTTGAAGCTACACTGCAGTACCTAAAGTACCCGCTAGGAGGCCCATCATCGAACTTGACCTTCCCCTTTAATAAATCTACCTATTCACTAAATATCATGCACAACCATCAACAGCTTCTCGAGTTATCCTGTCGCATACATAAACAACCCACTGCAGTACCGCAGGAAAATGCCAGGTGACCCATTTTTGAACTTGAGCTTCGTTTTCACAATCTCTACGTACCCACCAAAAATCATGCAGATCCATCATCAATACGTCGAGTTATGTTGTCTACATACAAACACACTAACAAAAAAGTCCACTGGAGCACTTTATGAAAAGGCCAGGTTAACCATTTTCGAACTTGACCTTTGTTCCCACAACCGCCACTTACCTACCAAAAATCAGGAAGATCCGTCAAAGTTTTCTCGACTTATGATCTCGACATACATACGGACCCACTTTACAGCTGGCGTAACCGATAACATAACCTTACCGCGAATGCATACATTCCCGGCGAAGGTAACAATATTGTATATCCACCCGATATGCAACACATGATATTTGTCGTGACACAAAACATCACCAGTAGAACTTCATCCCCAAAGATTAGCTGTCAAGGCAAATTACGGAAAGGTAATTTCTTTTTGGACCATTACGCCATGATTCCATTTAAAAAGCATTGGGTAATGGCGGAGTTCCGTCCGATGGGAGCACAACCCAAGGGAGCACGAGCAACGATAGCAGGTCCCCAACTGGATTTTGCTAAGATTTTGTGTTTCCGGTTACTCGACCGACATTAGAAACAACCTGCCGACCATAGCCATTTTGGGGGTTTGCCACTTGTAATGCTACGGTCACATTTCCAATCCGGGGCCCGGCCGGGCAGTCTTCGGGAACGAAAATTTTGATATAAAAGACGACAAAAACACAAAACGTACGCAAACGTATTTAAGAGCATAGATTGTGCAAATTTATTGACCTACACTTTGATTTCTCGTTTCTGCAAACATCCCGGCCGGGCCCCGGTTAGGACATGTGACCCTAGCATTAGGTACATGTACGTACATATACCGTAAATGCATTAAAGTTCGCGTGGTTTTTATTTCGCACTAAGGGGAAAATGGACTATTTGCGTTGGTTTTGATTTCGCGACCGCTATAGTCACAGACTGCTACTGTATTGGACAAAAATGTTCGCGGTGAAACGGTCGCCGTGAAAACCGCGAACATAAAACAACCGCGAACATTTCTGCATTTGCAGTAGTTGATGTAGTAGGGAATTCGCCGTGTAGTAAACATTGTACTTCTTTGTTCAGTTTATTAATATAGTTGTACTTGTACAATGTATATCTGTACAAATAGAATATGATTTTGAAAATACCAGTTTCCTCATGCGTTCCAGTTTTGCAATCATGTTAGAATGTTTTTGTTGGATCACTTGGGCCAAAATCTACAAAAGGTACACCATAACCGGAAACAAGAAGAACCTGTCGGTGACTTTCACCATTAGCTTACGGCATCTATTTGTCTTTAAGGTCCCGGGTTGATTTTAACTGCGAGTTTTAAAAAATCCGCGGGGGCTCGGCCGTGCAAAAATAGCCCGGTAGCCGCAGGGTGGCCCCCGGGGCCATGTAGGGGCCACGCCTAAATCATAAAGAGCAAAAAAAAAACAGCCCGTGAACTACCCGGCGTAGCCCCCTTTTCCAATTGTGATTGTAGCATAACACATTGATTTTCCTTTAAAGCAACCACTTGTGTATAACAGGACGAGTCGGAGGTGTATTCTACACGACCTGTTGGCGTCAGTTGATTAAAACGAACGACAGCACAGACGGGCGGGGCATAGAATTGACAAACATAACACATCCTGATTGCAAATAGATAAACGTCTCTATCTGTCTTCCTCCACTCTCTTCCTTCCTCTATCTCTCTCTAGAGAGAGAGAAAGAGAGAGAGAGAGAGAACGAGAGAGAGAGAGAGAGAGAGAGAGAGAGAGAGAGAGAGAGAGAGAGAGAGAGAGAGAGAGAGAGAGAGAGAGAGAGAGAGAGAGAGAGAGAGAGAGAGAGAGAGAGTGAGAGAGAGAGAGAGAGAGAGAGAGAGAGGCGTCGCGGTGGCGTTGTGGCAGGGTGTTTGGCCCCAGAACCCAGTGATACCGGGTTCGAATCCGGGGTTCCCCGATTTGTCCCGTTGACGTTGTGCCCTTGCAATTTACACGACTTTCACCACTTTACTCAGGTGAAAATGAGTATCTAGTTTAGGTTAGGGACGTCCCTCGGATAGGTCACGTGTATGAGGAGAGCCACACATTGAGCACGTTAAAGAACCCAACACACTTATCGAAAAGAGTAGGGGTCCTTCCCGGTGTGTGTGGATCATATAAATCTGTCCAGATATGAAGCTTGTACTCTTCAGTACAGACCTGGTGTGCTACGCCTTGATGCGGTTTACCGGGTATGCAATACAAACAAACAGAATCGTGTATTCATAATAGAAATTGGCCGGCCTTGGAATTGCAATTTACAACGAACGGAGTCTGTAGCGAGTTGTCTTCAAGGACATTAAAAGTAATCCGCTCATTTACTGTACAAAGCCAAAGGCGGTAGCTTTAATAGCACGCCAGACCATTTTCGAGGGTTCGCAATTTGTAATTCTATGGCCGGCTTGCTTTTCTGGCATATCATTCAATCTCTAGATCTTTTTTCCAGCAACCCATAGATGTTGGTAAGAATACGCGCATTACGTCCCTTAAAGGCAACCCAAGCAATATTAGGGCTCGAAAATTGGATTGTGAAAGTCAACTTATTTAGTCATGTCTATACATGATTAGTTCAAACAACACTATCACAATGTATAGCAACGTCCATGATGCAGAAAATACGACACCGTTGTGATGTGAGAACTCACTGAAAATCGTCGTCGGGGTTTTTGTAGGCTCGCGAAACTAAGGGGATCATATATTCCGCTCGCGTTTGCGCTGTTTTGAAATGCTCAACGTATGTTATTACCTTAGTTAATATAGAACTTTTACAGTAGACTAGAAAACTATTTTGATCTCCATGTATTTCCATGTACTTGTTTGTCTGCAATTAGCCTTCGGGCATGAACTTGCAATAAAATTATTATTACACAAATGTGCTTAAGTCTGTTAGTGAATAATAGTACCATACAGATTTTACAATTTTTGTATTTCCATCATATTTTGGGCCGTAATATTGCTTTGGTTGCCTTTAATCTGATGTACGATTCCAAACATCGTGTACTGTGTTGACAGGGAGCGGCCATATCGAGGGGACCGAGCTGGACAACCTGTTCAAGGAGCTGTTGGGGAAACTGGGGAGCACCGATGTGAGTATGATCTCTGGTTTGAAGCTACACATCCGGCCAATAACGTCGCCGCCCACGGCCAAGAGGCAACGTGATTGGCTGGCAGATTAAACAACATTACCAGGAGAGAGGTGTCTGATTGGCTGACGACTGTCTAGCGCTAATACTGTGAGGAGGACGGATAGCAAGCCCGTGCGCCAGGGTCGTCGCTGGAATTTTACAAGCGACATGATACTAGGAGACACAGTACCAAAAAAGAAATGTGCTTTGTGGTGGTTTAAAGCTATCCCAAACGATTGTCGTGGCAAACGTAAAGAAAGTTTACGTTTACGAAGTATATCATGTTTAGCACATACACGAATTACTAGTTGCCAGATGGTAGTGCTGGACATTGGTTTTGAAGGCTTGACGGTTGTATACGGGAGAGAAACAGTTATCAACGAGAGAGTCCCATGGTTTGGCAGTCTGATGGCAAGCTTTTGCTAGCTGTAGAATGACTTTGAGACTTTTAATTGAACAGTGTGAAAATTTCACAACTGTAGCTTTGCACATCAATCAAATACAGTGTACTGTGATAGTTTGCAACCCGTGGCTATCTGGACAAAAATAAATATAACTTGCATGTTGATACAGCCGACACAGCTGATAGCAATTCTATCTGGTACAACATTTATGAAGGTTAGACATCCAGGTAAACAATATATAAAGACAATTCAAACTCTACAACTGGATGCTTTTTTAAAAAAGACGGAGATTTATTCCCAGACGTTTCGAGTGACATCCATCACTCTTCTTCAGCGTCACTATAATTAACTTACAGAATGAATTAACACCGGAAAAACTTGTTTAAACTGGTACAACATTTGATTATGAGTGCACTCGTATAGTGACAGAAGCAGAAACAGGTAGAAAGTCTCAATATCCCGCATTGGCCATCTTTCGATACCATATGAATAGCTTTGCTCAATGGCTTGACTAAAAGCTTTCAAGTAGTGACGTTAAAAGCTTTTATTGCACATTTTACAATGGGTTCTGGTCGACATGAATTACCCAGGAGACATGGTCTGGTAGAGGGTGTTAAATTATTTACATTGTGGTTTACCTACTGGCCTTGAACCAAATGACCTTTTCATTAAATGTCACACATTCATTTAAATGTCATATTTCATAGAAAGAAGAAAGAAAGTCATATTTCTTCATATCTATTGTCATCTTGAAGCGATGTGATGATACTGACAATGACAGTGGTTGAATCATCGAAAATAGCGAAGGTACGGATAATTAAAGGAAACCCAAGCAATATTAGGGCCCGAAATTAAAATCGGATGTTGAAAGTCAATTTATTTTATGATTTCTATTCATGATACGTTCAAACAACACTATTACGACGTATAGCGACTTCTATGATCAATTTTGAAATACGACATCGTTGTGATGTGAGAACTCACTGAAAATCGTCGCCGGGGTTTTTGTAGGCTCGCGAAACTAAGGGGATCATCGTTTTTTGCACGGTTTTATAAATGCTCAAAGTATGAAATTATTACGGGAATATGCTTAACAGTGTTGGTATATGTCACCAACAAATAGATTTCAGCAAATTTTTATTTCCATTTTTTTTGCCCTAATATTGCCTTGGTTGCCTTTAAAAAATGAGTCGTAACATGCAAATATGTCCCAATTTACTTTCTTTGATATCGCCGGCATGACAATATGTTATTCATTTATGGAAGTAATTCAATTAGTAGTGGGCCCGGGAAAGTCGGTTACTGCTTTCATCTAACGGTATGAAAATGTAAATTTGCTTTCACTCTTCTACGTATACGTACTTCTTCGCATTTAACGTAACTGTTATAGTACTGTCTACTGATTTATGTATACACATCTCTTATATACGTAAGACGTCAAGATTGTATCAAGTTATGCAGTCAGAAAGGCACATATCTTACTTATTCACAATACATCAGACTCTATTTCACGAAGACGTTTAGATAACTTCAAGCTAACAAATTGCAGGCTAGGCATATACTAGACCCTAGGGAAAACGCATACATTTTTCACTACTCATTCCTTTTCAAAGTCTCGTGCTTTCAGTGAACAAACCTCGAGGACAAGTTTATCGTACTTTTGCCTACCTTTATAAAGCCGGTACTTTATTTTCATAGAACTAAACGTTAGCCATCACAGTACCTTATTGATAAGAAAGCACTCTTTTTATAGAGATCTAGAGTAGCACAATGGTTCATAGGTGATGTATCCAGTGGCAGTGATGATCGTATCTTGTCTCAGGGCGTTACTAAAACCCCCTCTCACTGGACCCGCGGCACGCTGGTGGCGTCGCTGCGTCCTAACTGGATATGTGTTACCCTTGACTTTATGATAGGAATATCATTCAAAACGTACACGTATGACCAAAGAAGACAACAAAACACACACATCTCCAAAATATTATTTTTTCTGGATTGGATTCGTTGAGTGATTTGTCATGATCAAGTCAAACGGCCGCAGCGACGCCGCCGGCGTGCCGCGGGTCCAGTGAGAGGGGGGCTTAACCGTTTTTCTGCTACATGGATAAGCAGTTTGCTTTGACCATGAACGTCACGGCCTGATATACAATCTTTACGGCAAGTCGTAAAAGGAATCTGTATGTTCAATCTTAATGGGGAAAGTGCTCGCATGTAGGGTCGTATAAGCTGCTATATATCTTGTGAGCGTGAACTTTGCATGTGTGCTTTTCAGCGTTTAAATTTATGACAGTTTGGTTTTCATAGCTGAAAGAGAGTTTAGATACTGTTGTAAACTTATCTGATCTGTAGTGTGAAGTCCCTCTCTCACTGGACCCGCGGCACGCTGGCGGCGTCGCTGCATCCTAAACTGGATTTGTGTTACCCCTGACTTTACAATGGGAATATCATTCAAAACGTACAAGTTTGACCAAAAAGACAACAAAACACACAAAGCTCAAAAAGATTCGCTTTTTTTTTGGATGAAATTCGTTGAGTGCTTTGTCATGATCAAGTCAAACGGCCGCAGCGACGCCGCCAGCGTGCCGCGGGTCCAGTGAGAGGGGGGCTTAACCGTTGATTCTGCTATACGGATAAGCAGTTTGCTTTGACCATGAACGTCACGAGCTGATACAATCTTTACGGCAAGTCGTAAAAGGAATCTGTATGTTCAATCTTAATGGGGAAAGTGCTCGCATGTAGGGTCGCATGAGCTGCTACATATCTTGTGAGCGTGAACTTTGCATGAGTGCTTTTCAACGTTTAAATTTATGGCAGTTTTGTTTTTATAGCTGAAGAGGAGAGTTTGAATACTGTTGCGTTGTACACTTATCTGATCTGTAGTGTAAAGCCCCACTTTCGCTGGCGGCGTCGCTGCGTCCTAAACTGGATTTGTGTTACCCTTGACTTTATGATAGGAATATCATTCAAAACGTACAAGTATGACCAAAAAGACAGCAAAACACACAAAGCTCAAAAAGATTCGTTTTCTTGTGGATGAAATTCTTTGTCATTATGAAGTCAAACGGTCGCAGCAACGCCGCCAGCGTGCCGCGGGTCAAGTGAAAGGGGGGCTTAACGTACTGTACAAAACAGCCTTTTAGACAGAAGATATAAAAGCAAGATATAGCTGTAGCCAGAAAGACATGACGGGGGCTTATCTTAACTGTACTGTATGTATGCCAATACACTTAATACATGTATGTCAATCCATTCAAAAATACGGTACATCACGATAAAGATACCGACAAATAAAACTGAAGAGTGAAAAAATACCACAAAAAGGGGAAAACAATTCAAGATACAAACAACTTGTAGTTCACTTTTCTGGTTCTTTTTCTTTATATATTTTTTGCTATTTTATCCAATAGGGAATTATTATTTTCATAGCATCTCACAAAATGATACAAAACACATAATACAAACAGAAAGAAAACAAAGTTAAGGAATGCTATAAACTTACGCCACGGATCCAAAATGATAAGGAAACAGAAATGAGTTACAACGTAAACATAAGTAATATCCATGATAATAATGATAATAACAACATCATTGGCAAATAAATATAACAAATTCAAGATCAACCAAAGACGTCAGAATATTAGTATTAAATAGAACGGATGTTAAAAAAATCAATGCCAACTGAATATGACAAAGTCCATATCGATCAACAAAAATATTTCTGAATCTTATCATCTGTGTGGAACCTTCCTAGCTGATTTGAATATTCCTAATGGCTCTTGTGTCCTAATTTCAGATGTCCTACTAGATGACGGGAGAGATTATGTGGGTCAAGCACCACTTAAGAACTACATTGATTCTATCTGACGCTTCATAACGGATGTGACGTCATGTTTTCAGATAAGCCCGGAAGAGGTCAACTTCACCAGGGAGGCGTTCCTCTCCACTTATGACGTCACAGGAGATGGAAAGATTGACGTGTATGAGGTACGGATTTTTTTTCTTAATTGTTACAAATTTTTGTGGCCAAAAGTTGAGTTACAAGTTAAGATCCTCCCACACCCTAAGGTGTATAGGGCGGTGCCCATCCCCGTTTCATAGCCCTGGGCCACACTGTGGTGCAATCACTGTAGCAGGGGGCTAGTCCACTGGTAATGGAGTGTGTTTAACTCACGTATGTACCATTTTATAAAGTCTTTGGTATGACCCAATGCGCCTCTTGTCCGGAGTGTCCTACCCGGGCATGAACTCGGGCCTTCTGGTTCCAAATAATTTCAACCAGATGTGGTAAGTGACAGAAGCGCAGACTACAGGGAAACCCCTGTGAGGCCCAAGGGCTACTGAAAAGGAGACGGGCGCCACCTTATGCACCATCTGATGCGAGAAGAACTTACAAACGAATTTAGTAAAGAAGAGAGGACGAAATGAAATGAGTGATGTCAAAAAGTATACGCAGTAATCTAATTGTTACAGACTTTGTATCAAGCTTAAAACCAGCAAACGGCATGACACGCAAACAAACAAAAAAAGAAGCACAAATTTGAAATAATCGGTCTTCACCGCACGGTTTAATGTTATAGCATTTGTATTAACAAAGCTTTTTACAAAGCTATATTTGAAAATCCATACCTAGAATTGTATCAAACAAGGTACAAGGTTTCTCGACCTCTATTGCCGCTTTTAAGACGCAGACGAAGAATAAATTGCAGACGAGGCTAAAATCCTAGGCGTTGTTTTGACCGCCATTTTGACGTTCCCATAAGTATCGAGATGAAAAAAGGCTAAACTAGTCCAGCCACCCTGATAGAAATAAAATCCAATTTGAATCAAACTTGAAGCTTGAAATAACTTCTGCAAATGCGTTTATATCCCCTTTCACGCCCCTACAGCACAAACTAAATGGCCAGCTTTGGTGAAGTACGTTGAACTACGATACCGGTAGATAAGATGGCGCCGATGGATAAGGACAAAGCCATTCAAATGGTCTCTTGGAAGTAGAAATCTAACGATGTTGTCGTCTGCTCTTCCGTTTAACATTTGTCTAAATTATCCCAAATCACCCGTGTCGCTTTTGTAGATTCGAAGGTGCCGCAAATGTGAACAAAACTAGCCAAAAAGATGCACAGGGATTCTTGGAGAAAATTCTTCAAGGATCGAAAGCAAAAATGCCCAGATTATTTTCGTAAGCCCCAGTCGTCTTGAAGATCTCGCACCAGCCCGAAGATGTTTTCAGACGTCGTTACGCCTGTCTTGTTCCCATTTATCGTTATTATCTCGATCATCAATCGTCACAGACTAGATATGTGTCCATGATTTGTCTTGATAATAGTGCGCTTGTGAGAATTGAACGTCGCACTACTTTCAAATTAGCATGTCGGTATGCAAACAAAGGTGAGTTAAAGGCAACCCAAGCAATATTAGGGCACGAAAATCGGATTTTGAAAGTCAATTTATTTAGTCATTTCTATACATTATGAGTTCAAACAACACTATCACAATGTATAGCGACGTCCATGATGCAAAAATATGACATTGTTCTGATATGAGAACTCACATAAAATCGTCGCCGGGCTTTTTGTAGGCTCGTGAAATTAAGGGGATCATCGTATGGCATTTGAAAGTTCATCTGTGTTGGTACAAGTCATTCTGAATGGAGTTTAAACTGTAAAAGCCAACACAATAAATTGGACTTACCCAAATTTTTGACTGAACAACTTCAGTCTTTTTCAAGGAATGAACCATCCACTGCTTCTGTGACGTCACACTATGCAGATGAGACACGTGACTCGGTGATCATTTGTTGCAGAAAGTCTATGACGCCCCCCATCTCTGTTGAGGGATTGTCTTAGGCCAACTAGAACACTTCTAAATGCCCTAGTAGCCCTGAAAGACAAAACACCTAGGGAGTACAAAAGCGGAGTTGTGTATTTCATTCCGAGTCAAGGTCAAACCATTAGAGGTCAGTGCAAAGAAACGTACATTGGAGAGACTGAACGTTCACTCAAGACCCGTTTCAACGAACACAAGTGTCTCAACACATACATATTGAGTCGCTTGGACGTTCAGTTTCACTGGACAAGGTTAAGATCCTAGACAAAGAATCAGAATATTTTGCAAGAGGGATTAAAGAGTCCATCTACATCCGGGCATTACAACCATCCCTCAACAGAGACGGGGGTGGGGGGGTGGCGCCATAGACTTTCTGCAACATATGAGTCACCGAGTCACGTGTCTCATCTGCATAGTGTGACGTCACAGAAGCAGTGGATGGTTCATTCCTTGAAAAAGACTTGAAAATTTTTCAGATTTATTGAGCGGAAGATACCCTTGTATGGGTTGGAGAGTTGCTGTATCCATTTGTTCTTGATTTAGGGGATTTCAGTTTGTGGGTCAGGTGATGTCCGGAAGTTTTTGTTTTGTTCTTGCACAGTTCACAAACACCAAAAATAGACGAAATGATGAAGAAAATATGCTGAAAAGGGGTTGTACATGTCAGTACCCTGCATTCACATTAAGATTTACTTGCAAGAATAATTTCAATTTTTGCGCCAAAATCTTACATAGTGTGCCTTTACCAACACAGGCTCCATTTATTTGTATGCTAACTTCTACGCTTTGTCAAGATTTGCATCTATCAAATACTTCCGTCATGCCTTCTAAGTATGTTCCCTGTTATGTTCACGTCTTTTTGTCCGTCCGACTAAAAATTTACTCGACTTTTCAGCTGGCCACCATCATCATGTCGCCAGACGAGAACTTCCTGTTCGCCTTCCACCGCAAGCATCCTCTGGATTCTAGCGTGGAGTTTATGCGGGTGAGCGACACTAATATCAATATTTATGATTGGAGCGTACAGGAAAACACCACCTGAACCTGTCACTACTAGCACGTCACCGGAACGTACTGCGCCTGCGCGAAATCTTATGTGTAATGTGCATAGGGCATCAGAAAAACGTACCATTTAAGGTCGTGTTCGCATATTCAAGGATAATATACCGTTTATAGTTTCCAAATATAGTTTCGAAAAAGATATCTTATGCAACGGGAAAAAATTATGATGTAACGTTTACCAAACATCCAACAGAAAACCTAGGTTTCTGTTGAATGTTTGGTAAACGTTGCTTCATAATATTTCCCGTTGCATAAGATATCTTTTTCGAAACTATAGTACGTTCCGGTGACGTAATGTCACCACTGATTCTAAACTCCCAATCACGTGAGTGGGTCACAGGTCAGGGGCCGAACCAAATAAAATGTTTGTTGCTGATTACTAAAAATTCAGGGGCCAATTTTTCTCAGTCTAACTCTTTAGAAAATGTATCCAGTTGTTTGATCTATTTTGTATTGCGTCATGCTCTACCTGAATCTCTATACCATCGACGAGTCGTCTGATCGGAGTGCTAAATGTATTATCATTATTGTTTGGCAAAAAGCTAATCAAGATATTATTATCAACGTTTTACTGTTTTTCAAATATATACAGATACGTACGGAAAGCTACTGATAGGTATACAAGATGCGACTCCAAAACCGGATTTTAGATCGCAATCCTGATATAAAACGTACTTGAATCTGAATTCATTTCTTTAGAGTATCAAACAGGATTTTTGTGAATATTGGAGTCATAATCTTTTTTCTATGCATTCACATTGTTTTTTTTAACCACTTGAAAGGAAAATAACGCGCACAAGCAGTGAACCATCCTGTGAGAAAATATAATCAGTAATTTGATGTGAAATGATATGAACAGAACTTCTGAAGTTTCAAATACGATAATAACTGAAAGTCAAATATGCCGTGAACTTGTACATAAAAGAACAATGGCAATATGATAAGAGAAATTCAAGAAGTTCAAATATAACAATAATGACAACAGAGAATAGAATATATCATTAATGATACTAATAACCGAAATTGGAAAATTTGATTATTCATAATGTTATCAATTTCCCCAGATGTGGCGGAAGTATGACGTCGACTGTAGCGGTGTTATCAGTGCAGTAGAGCTCAAGGTGAGACTGGGCATGCGTCCAACTTGCGCATGCGTTCATTTTTTTTGTTAACTAACGATTAGCGATCACCCACTGCAAATAAATTGAAGATGATAGATACAATCAGACACCTCTAAATGATAAAAAATTGTATATTGTAACAATGATTATGTAGAAAATTAAGTACATTTTGTTTTCGAATGTTCATTATACGCAGACATGCGCAAGAGTCTTGTAAGGATCCTTCAACTAGACCAGAAACATGTTTCGGAAGGACAAAATATTCACGTATTTCATGTCATCTAAAACTACGATTTAACGTATTACTAAGAACTCCATCAATTTGTCTCCACATGTTTTAAAAAGAGGGTAGAGACTTTGTGGATATATATGGAATATAGAATAATTTTCCACACTTGTACTTTAGTTATATACGTCAATGCATTAGCCTATGTTGGGCATGAAGATGTATCAAAGATCATTGTCATTTTTAACATTTTCGAATGTTGAGACTTTAAACAAATCGACAGCACAATAGAGTGATCAATATGAAAGGCTCTTACTTTGATGATTGCTATTAATCATCTTTCTGCTACTTACCAAATGTCTAATGTTAATGTAAACATCATAGAACGCCTGTATGTGTTGGTTAAACCAGACTGAGTTGATCATGACTCTCGTTTTTTTTTTCCCTATGCCTAAATGTACAGAACTTCCTGAAAGACCTGATGGAGCAGGCGCAGAAGCAAGTTAGTGAAGAGGAACTAGAGGGGTACACCACCACGATGGTAGGCAGATGCAAACAAATATGAAATATTATCAATAAATGCACGCGCTATTTCTGTACACAAAGTAGAGCACTTACAAAAAAGCTTTTGGCCAGTCATCTGGTCATTCTCAAGTTCATTTGACCAGAATCTACAGTATCATCGACCTTCCCTGAACAGAGACGGGAGCCGACACCGACTTCCGAGGACCTTTGACCCTTTGCTGACGTCACACTTCCGCTCAGGTCAAATGGCATAGGCTTCAGGTCAAATCAACTTGAAAGGACTGGTTGACAGCTTGTTTGTAAGGGATCTACTTTGTGTACTGAAATAGCTATTACATTCATTAATACGTTGATTACCGTCACATGAACCTTCATACATATATGTATATACACTCTAGTGTTGTGTCGTCCTTTTCATGAAAGCTGAACGCGAACACAATGAAAGATGTTAACATCGAATTGGGAAGGTTAACACTATTGTTCTTACAACAAAAACTTACTGTTCTTATGAAAGATGAGTTCCGGTATTCATGATTAACTTCCAGTAAATATACAGCCGAATAAAATATGTCCAAATACAATTTAAACAGTTAACCTAAAGCCTCGGAATATTTTCTAATTTTTGATATCTATTTTTTGGGTGTTGATTTTAACTAGCGGCCTTGGGAACTAGAGTTACTAGCATTGCATTTTGAAAATATATCATTTAAACGAGTGCCCTGTTCTTTATACATATGTCGTGAACGATTAAGCTAACACTAGTCAACCTTCTTCCTGACATCTAGCTGGAACTATTTGACAAGAACAAAGATGGAAACCTGGAGCTGCAGGAGATGGCACGGTAGGAGTTTCACTTTCTTTGTTCAAAGGTTCAAAGAGAGAGAGAGAGAGAGAGAGAGAGAGAGAGAGAGAGAGAGAGAGAGAGAGAGAGAGAGAGAGAGAGAGAGAGAGAGAGAGAGGGAGGGAGGGAGGGAGGGAGGGAGATAGAGAGGGGGAGAGGGAGAGAGGTGGAGGAAGAGAGGGAGATAGAGAGAGAGGAAAGGAGGGGGAGGGAAAGAGAGAGATAGAGAGAGAAAGAGAGAGAGATTGAGAGGGAGAGAAAGAGAGAGAGAAAGAAAGAAAGAAATGGTTTATTCATTAGAAATAAACACTTGCAGCACAAACGGGTAAATTAAAGAAGAAAATCATCTATACCCTTCCGGTTTCTATCGTAGTGTGGGATTTGTACTGGCCTCGTATCCCGGCGTATACGTACAGGGATACCTCCGGAAATATTCCATATCCTGGTGCGGATTTAGCGTTTCCGTTAAAACTAACGGAAACGCTAAACCCGCACCGGGATATGGAATATTTCCGGAGGAATCCCTGTACGTATACGCCGGGATACGAGGCCATTTCGTGCAGAGTGTCATGTTTCAAATTGTTCTAACAGTCTTAAATCATTTCCAGACTGCTTGCACTGAGGGAAAACTTCTTGCTGCAATTGAAGGACTCGGTATGGACAACTGAAATATTGTTGTAGACAATTTTACCTATTTCTGATTTCGTAAGCACATGCACTTTTTCAACATATATTTCTGAATTCTTCTGGGCATGCGCAGTTCAAGATTATAAACAAACAATAGAATTTGTCGAATATTTTTCAGGCAAAGTCTCCAGAAGAGCGGAAAAGTGACTTCGAGAAGGTTTTCGCATACTATGATGAGGTAAGGTTTATAAGAACATCTAGAAAACAGAAAACGTTTTTTGCTGTCACTAAATCTCTAATTATGTATGCTAAGATTGGTGATTTCAATTTCATAATCATGATCAATCCATGACTCCCAATTGCTTCTGCCTATTTTTGACTCATGTTCTTCGACATTTCATCCGATGAAATGTGTCTGTTTTTTTCTGCAGAGCAAAACTGGATCGCTAGAGGGGGTTGAAGTGGATGCCTTCGTCAAAGATCTGATGGATCTCATTAAGGTGAGAATAGCATCTGTTGTGGCTAGGGGTTGGTAACGGTACAGAAGATTCAGGTCCAGGCCCGGTCCGGCCCATATTCGTAAAGTTTGGGGTATTGTATAGAATCTTGTCCGATTTTATCGTAAAATGACCCACAACTATAGGCTAAATTTTGGATTTGCATTGTAGTTTCGGGAGTGGGGACGCCGTCTACCGTTCAACAATCACACTCTTTTGTTACTCGCTATTGTCATGCTTGCAAACAAGCGATTTATAGTAATACTATGTCATACATTGGAGAGCGAGACACGGGAACAGGTCTCTGTGAGTGCTGATAAATTCAAAATGTATCTTAAAATGATATAGTTATTTCAATTCAAATGCAACTGATATGCAGAAGAAAACATTTTAGTTTCGTGTAAACTATTATTGAACGATCCTGAGGTACGAAAATGGGGCGCAATCTTCTCTGCATAAAAAAATAGCTAGAGTACTTTCCCTACCACAGCAACCCCTAAAATGTCCAGATTTAAAGAAAAAAAAAACACCAAGAAATGATGTTCAATGGATTAAACCTCGTTTTATTTGGCGTCAACTGTCCACCTCATGCGTTTAACCATGGTACTGAAGTGCCGGCTAGTGATCCGTGACGGTAGTGCAAGACCAAAACGTTCGACAGTTCTAAGACTGCTGTTTTGAAACGAATCACTAGTCGGCGCTACAGTACCGTGACTAGACGCGTGAGGTTCCGTTTTGGCTGTAATCATACAAAGCTTTATTCTAACCTTTAGAAAATTGCTATGTCACTGTTAAGGTTTGATATTATTTCAGGCCACGGCAAGTAAAATTTATAGATGACATCCTCTGCAGACAACAAATTTATTCTTTTTCCATACGAGGTAACAAGTAATACAAATATAACTAGAGTTCCACGAACACATTATCTTCGCCAAATAATCAAGGCTTATTATGGAGAGTGATTAATATTTACATGCCTATCACCCCCTGCAAATTTGATCATGCACCATACTATTTGGAAGTTATGATGTGGCGAATGAGTGTACTCTCCAAGCAGAGGAGTCGGTCTGGCTGGTTTTTGACGTGTTTTTAGGTGTTTTTGTCAGGCTTTCCATTTTGTCCCCTTTTCGTTATGTCACCAACCGTGTTGAACAAAAATGCCTAAACTGAACACGTTAAAAACCAGCAGGACCCACACCTCTGCTTGGGGAATAGTTTATTTATTTGACCTACATGTACGTTTATGCAAGGCCATCTGTTTACATGACCTTTAATACACTATCCCATGTCCCATAATGCAATGCAGTGGGTTAACAAACTTTCCTAACTAATTATGCAAATTAGCTCCTGATTTGCATAATCAGTCATTGATTATGTAAAGCACCATCTGAGCTCCCTACATACCAAACATCACGACGATCTGTCGACCCCTTCTCAAGTTATTCATGTCCGAATGTCAAAACAAAAACACCCACTGCAGCTCTTAACAAGCCGCTAGGGGGCCCAAATTTACAGAACTTACTTTCTGTGGCATGAACTATCTACCACACAAAATTCATGACCATAGCACTTTCAGAAAATATGCCCATAAATTTTGAAGCTCCGCTGCAGTACCTTAGGTACCCGCTAGAAGGCCCATTATCGAACTTGACCTTCCTTTTTGTAAACCCTACCCATCCACTAAATATCATACGGATCCATCAACAGCTTCTCGAGTTATGCTGGCGACATACAAATACACATCCACACAAAGCCCGCTGCAGTACCGACGGAAAACACCAGGGGAACCATTTTTGAACTTGACCCCCGTTTCCACAACATCTACACACCTGCAAAAAATCATGAAGATCCATCAACGTTTCCGTCACTTTTTTTGCCTACATACAAACACAAAAAAATGCAAAGTCCGCTGCAGTACTGTTGAAAAACGCAAGGTAAACCATTTTCGAACTTGACCTTCCTTTGCACAACCACTACACACCTACCAAAAATCATAAAGAATCATTGAAGCTTTCTTGAGTTATGCTCCTGACATACATTCAGACCCACCAAACAGATTTTTCAACCGAAAACATAATCTTCTCCGAGTACAAGTACTCGGCGAAGATAACAAGTAATATGGGGTGATGCCATCTATATATATAGTGATGTGGCCCTAGTATCATTACTTAAGATGAATTGAAACATATATAACCGGAGGAGCCAAGGGTACAATCTGATATGACATTTTACTCGCTTTGTTGTATAGTTTTTAACATTTTAAATAAAGTACATCACAAGAGTTACTCTTGAAAGTACAGCGTTAGCTAATGTTACAGTGACACCTCAAGCCACAAAAAGTAAAAACAACAAATCTGTCCAGATGGTTTCTGATAGCACGCTTAAACATTTTTAAAGCTAAGAGAAAAAGTTCTTCTACTTGATTGGCCGACACCTATAATCTAGGTACAAAATGTTCTAAAACTTGGCTCAACCATTGCGAGAAATCAGGCGCAAAAAATGGGGCGCAATATTCTCTGCAAAAAAAAAGGAGAAAAAAAATGTAGCCCTTTGATTGGTTCTTCGGGCTCAAAAGAGCAGACAGACGATCCTCACACTATCTCAACGGTGTTTCCTACCACAGCCAGCCCTAAAATACCCAGATTTCACAAAAACCCCACCAAGAAAGGATGTTCAATGGTTTAAAACCTCGGTTTTATTTGGTGCCAAATGTTGAGTCCCACCAAGCGTTTAATCATGGTACTGAAGTGCCGGCTAGTGATCTGTGACGGTACTGCAACCTTGAAACTTTCGACAGTTCCTATGCTGTAGTACTGCCACCAATTGCTAGTCGGCGCTTTAGTACCGTGATTGAAAAAACACATAACTAGAGCCCTTTAATTAGTTCTTCAGGCTTCAAACAGCAGACATACGATCCTCCAACTATCTCTGTAGTGTTTCCTACCACAGCCACCACTGAAATGTCCAGATTTCACAAAAATCCCACCAAAAAAGGATTTTAATGGTTTGAAACCTCGTTTTTATTTGCCGTCAACTGTTGAGTCCCCCATAAGCGTTTAATCATGGTACTGAGGTGCCGGCTAGTGATCCGTGACGGTACTGCAACCTTGAAACTTTCAACGGTTCCAAGACTGCAGTTTTGTCACGAATCACTAGTCGGCGCTCCAGTACCGTGACTAAACGCCTGAGGTTTTAGTTTTGGCTGTAATCATACCAAGTTTTATTCTAACCTTTGAACGACCTGCCCATTGTTCCAAGCGCTCTGTAAAGTTATCTAGTGAACTTCCTACCGTACTTTGCAAGGAGTTCAACTCTGCCTGAGCTGGTATTCAATAATAGCAGTTGGCATGTTTCCACCAACTTTGTCATTTTGTACATTATGCATAGTCTAGACATTTTGGAGATGCCCTAGAGGCAGAGAGACATTTTCTTCCAAGTGACTTACACCGTACTTTATTCGGTGACACTACCACAAGAGAACCATTTGGTCTTATTAAAAGGTTAAACTTTAGATAACCAACACTGAAGGAATTGGAACTTACACGCCACTTCCAGGCTGACTCCGTCAGGAATGGACCCGTTTACAGAAACTTGCGGGACGTTAGAGACACGTGACTGCAGCAGCGGGTCGCAAGTACCAGATAACCTGTGTCCGCCCCCGTCTATGTACATTACTTCTGTAACTCATTTTCCATTAGACCCGTTTACTGGAACTTGTGGGACGTGATGAGACACGTGACTGCAACAACGGGTCGTAAGAGCCAGATAACCTGTGTCGGCCCCCGTCTCTGTATGCGCATTGCTTCTTTAAAGGAGTCCTAAACCCCAGAGGGGGGAGTTATTTTCCAATAGATGGTAATTTTAGGAAGTAGAAATGAATATTTTTTACAGTATACAATAAAGTACCCACTAGTCCCATGCGCATCCAAAAGCATTCAGTATTCTACCAAATTCCCCAGGTGACCCTTAGCCTATGTGTTTTTTACAATGTACCTGACAATGCCTGACAAAAGTTAGATTACAAAAAGAATGTCAGGGTGGTTAAGAAAAACTCGTCTTGCTATGTGTTCTTTTATATCTAATTAACAATTGGCCTTCTTATTGTGCTTAACCACCCTCATTTACGCCGAAAATATCCACGTTTAAAAATGTATGTGTACGCATAGGGAATACACTGGTAGGGTCTGCAGGGGTTTAGTGAGTATCATATTGTTTTAAAAAACACACCTTGTGTAATTCACCACAAGCGGAATTCTGTACAAAGTCGGCTGATTATGTATTGATTGATACATAATCTAGTGGAAAATAACACCGCCTTCTGGAGTTTAGGACTCCTTTAAGTCATTTTCCATTTTGTCTTGTTGTTCCCAGCCCAACCTGACCATGCAGCAGATAGAAGACTACAAGGAGGCCATCCTGAAGCACGTGGACAAGAACAAAGACAACAAGCTCCAGAAGAAAGAGCTGGCCATGTGCCTTGGTGTCCGGCTTTAGAGGCGCCATGTAGTGAAACATGCTGGAAGTGCATGTGTCTTGGTGTCTGGCTTTAGAGGCGCCATCTAGCGAACCATGCTGGAAGCATGCACTTGCCTCCTTCTCTATCTTGTTGCTATTCTAGAATTTGATAAAACCTATCCTTATATTGGTAGAAATAATGTGTTAAAGTGTAGTATTTGCATGTATGAATAAATGTGAGCATTCATACAAGTCATTGTAATAGAATTTTCCAAGCTGTTTACATTTAGGCAAATGAACACTCTTCTATCTGTTATAGCTATTCTAGAATTTCATAAACCTATCTTTATATTGTTAGAAATAATGTGTTAAGTGTGGTATTTGCATGTGTGAATAAATTGTGAGCATTCGTACAAGTAATTGTAACAGTAGTTCTCAGTTGTTTGTCTACATTTAGGCAAATGTACACACTTGCATTATTGTCTCCAGAAAGCTTTGGACTTAATGTAAGATTCTGAGGCCAAAGCTGAAAATATTCTGGGTAAAAAAAAATATCTAGATCATTTTACATATCCAGCATTTGCGAACAGTGCAAAAGCCATGAATATTGTATTATGATTCTATGGGGTTGATTTAATGTGCTTTATTAATAAATGGGCAGAAAATTGACTTTTTTGCATCCCGATCCTACATAATGCTTAAAAATGAGGAGATATTGACACCTGTTGCATGTATTCTACCCCACCTCTTCAGATAAACTGAGCATAAAGGTTTCTCTGTCAGTAGGCTGCTTACACAGAACAAAGCCTTTACTCTGTATCTGTATAGCCGGTATAACTGCCCTTCAACATAACACCAGCTTTGCAGGCATGCAGCACGGCAGCAGCAGGCTATATTACACCGAACGACCTGTCACACTAGCTGCAAGCGTCCTTTGAAGCTATCCAGAGCAGATGCCCCTACCATACTTGGTTATTCAACAACAACAACGATCATAATACAAATGCTGTGTATGAGATAAAAGATGAACTTTGCAAGTGTGTACTGTGGTTAATCTATGGAACCTACTGTGCCTCTGATATATCTGAAGTGAACTGTAGTTGATGTAATATCAAGAGTTTGATTACATTTTGTATCTGTTTGATGGTTCTGTGCTTGTACAATGATTTTTCTCCCTCCTTTCAAATCCGTTTGGTGTAGACCAATTGTGTCTGTACGCTGATGAAGGTTAGACATCCAGGTAGTAAGATAAGCCAAAATAATTACTCAAGCAACTGGATACAATTTTGAAACAGTCAGACATTTCAGACAACATCCGCTTTCATTCGTCAGTGACTACCTGCATGCTACTTCTGTCACTGACGAAAGACAGTGGATGCTGTCTGAAACGTCTGTTTCAAAATTTTATCCAGTTGCTTGAGTAACTATTTTTGCCCTAGTGGGTTTGTGCCCATGCTCCAATGAGGAGCAGATCCTTTTTTTTTGCATGTCATGTCAAGACAAACAATCAAAGACTGCTATGGGGAGAGCACCTTTTGCATCAGAAAAGCGTGCTAAAGAAAGATCGAGCCAGCAGTTACTATGGAGGATGGCCCCAAGGCTTACTTTGTCATTAGTCTAATGTTTAACACAAGCTAAACATAGACAATAGTAGTTTTATGTACTTTTTGGCAAAGCCTCAGGGGCGGAGCCAGGTTTATATAGTTACATGTAACAGCATAAACGTTACTAGTCCAAATATCATAACATGCAGACACTGAAAAATATTTCTGTATAAAGCTTTGTATTGTTTTGATGCGAATGGTTGTCTCATATGGTATTAAACTATTCCTTAATAGACGTCGACAAGATCGTTGGTGTTTTCATTGAGTCTTGAATAAACTTCTGAGCATTGATGAAGGTTAGACATCCAGGTAGTAAGATATGCCAAAAGTAGTTACTCAAGCTAGATGGAAGGATGCCTCCACTGTACAGTTACTCAAGCAACTGGATAAAATTTTAAAACAGTCAGATGTTTCCGACGGCATCCGCTGTCTTTCATCACTGACGAAAGACAGCGGATGCTGTCTGAAACATCTGACTGTTTCAAAATTTTATCCAGTTGCTTGAGTAACTATTTTTGGCGAAACTTCTGTGCACTATCTTATATTGTAGATCTTTGTATGTATAGGCATACATGTATTCCTTGTTAATGGATCACACAAATTCTCCTTCAAATTTGGTGGTATAAACATGATCGCTTCTTCCCTATAAAAATTGTCACATGCTCCTTGTAATCTTCACAAATCATATTTCCAGTACGATACCAGGGGTGCCAAAGTATTCATACGAATTTTACGGAATACATACGAATTCTACCGAATACATACGATCCATTACGCAGAAACATATGAATTTTACGGAATGCATACGATCCATTAATAGGAAACATACGATCCTTACTATTTGTTGGGTCACATGACATGATCGCCAAATTCAAGATGGCGGACTCGGGATAACCAGTTCTTCATACGATATCTTGGCGTTGAAGAGCTTAATAATGGCGTTTCCCATCCTGCTAAACTTTAAATATCTCAAGCTGCATTAAATTCAGACTAATGTAGACTTAGACAAACTAGGAGGACCAGACATAGCTAGATTCTGTGCTAGCACAATGGCCAACAAATTAGTAAGGACCGCATGTTTCTTAAGTAATGGATTGTATGTATTCCGTAAAATTCGTATGTTTCTTATTAATGGATTGATGTATTCCATAAAACTCGTGTGAATTCCGTAAAAATCGTATGAATTCTTTGGCACCCCTGGATCTGATAACTTTTTTCTCTTGCCTCATAAAATGCTGTTATAGTAACTTATACTACGTACAAAAATAATGTTTACTATCTACTGAAACTATATATACTGAAACTCAAAATAACTGGTTGTGGTACATGTATATTAACAGCACCAATGTCTTTTTAAGTTATAATTCACGTCTTCCAATTTTGCTTTGGAAACTTTTTTTCCTTTCACCTACTATCTCATCTTTCCCAACTTGTTACAAGTTCAGTTCATTTCTGTCTGGAAATTCTAAGATAACTGATTCGATTGCACTTCATAACAGAATTTCCATATAAGTCCAGTTGCATCTACATGTAGAGTCAGTACCATCAGCTCTCCTTCCCTGGTTGGTTGTGTTTTGCATATATGTTAATGAGGGCCTTCAGCTGTCTGCGTGGGTACTTCAGGTTCAAGATCGCCTGCCGCAAGGCATGCTGGGATGGGTACACGTTGCTTGCCTCTGGGGTCTGAAATTAAGAAGACATTTTGTGAAAATGAAAGAGAATCACAGCAAATATGATAATAACAGCCTTTTTTTCTAATTTCTGCATATATTTGCAGCTTGAGGAGTTTTGGGATGTTATTGAAAAAACCCTTTATAATCGTTTATAAACCTTCCTCAACCTTGATTTTTTTTTCAGGTAGTACCATATAGCAAGATGATAATTTATGCAAATTGGTATGACGTCATGATTACGTCATCAAGAGTTATAAGGCCATGCCCATTTTTAGAAAAAAAGGTTCTCCTTTGCTTGTACTTCGATGTTTATCAATATTACATTGCATGAATGTACATGATAGTAATACATCAAGGATTCTGCGAGTCAATATCTATATTTTGAAATGACAATTTTTGGCGAATTTTTATTGTTATTTTTTATCAAAAATTCGCTAAAAATCGTCATTTCAAAATATGAAAGTTGACTCTCATATACATGTATAAATATAAACGTTCCTCTAAGCCATCTGACGGAAATTGCAGTGCAGATCCTGACATACTGAAACTTGAAGAAGTGTTGTATTTTAACCCTAGTCCTGCTGAGCCCGACAATTGTCGGTTTGTAAATGCTTGCTCTGTATGCTAACCCTGACAATTGTCGGGTTGAGGGTTTTTCTAGAATGTTGCACCCATGCGGTTGTAAACTAAAAGCAGCTAAAAATGAGTAATATCTAACTAGTACCCTTTGTTTCAAAGGTGTCTGGGCACTTCAGCAGTGGGGGTATATTTTTGCTCTGGAAATCCAACAGGACAAGGGTTAACTATGATTCAGCACTGCAGTTCAAATAAACCTGAAACTGTGGACTACAAAAAGATCATCTCACGTCATTAGTGGATGATGACCCTGGCTTATGAGGCTTGCGTGGCCCCTGAGTAGTAGGGGTGGTGCTCGGGAGGTTGGAAGATTTCTGGACGTCTGGAGCTTTCGTGGTGCGACCCTTGAAAATTGGCATTTTTGTCACAACTTGCGTTAAGGTATAGGGAGCATTTGAAGACGTTCTAGTCTTTCTTGATGGAGGACCCATGTCTGAGGAATCTAGTTTTCGCTTTCGAGTGTTTCTTGAACGGTCAACGTGAGACACCCTTTCGGCCTGCTGTGTATGTTCCTCATTGTCATCTTCTTCAGTGCTCAGTTGGAGAGAAGGTTGGTTGTCCAAGGGGTTGTTCAGGTACAGATCACCCGTCGAGCCACTATCTGGTTCATGAGGACTAGAAGTGGAGAACAAATATACAACAGGATAAAACACCAACCTACTGCATGATAACGAGTGTTTCTGATCAACATCATGATTCTAAGCCAATGCTTGCTTCTGTGGACTATCCTGGACAGCACATCGGCAGAACGTGTATAGGTCGTGTTCATGTATTTAAGGTAAATATCTCGTATATAGGTTGATTTAGTAGTGTCCAAAGACTTATCTTATGCAGCGGTTGTTACTCCGATGCAACTTTGACCGAAGAGAAAAAGATTCAGCAGTTATAATAGGATTAAATAGCAGGCTAATTACCATATACGAATTACGTTCTAAAGACGTGCTATCCAAAACAGGTGCTACAGGTAATGAAGTTCAAGTAGAAGTTCCCAGGAATCTGCGACCATGTCTTTTTTATCAGGTCATGACCCATAGCCCGGTATATAGAAAACACCGGGAGTGTGTGCAAGTTTCTAGGTACCTGTGACCCTATTTTTTTATCACAAACCTGTGGCTAGGACTGAGGTCTCTCTATAACTATAAGTAGAAGTCAGGGTGTTGCATGTTTATGGGAAGGTCACGACCTATTAGTCACGACCCATAGAATAGTCTATAGAAAACACAGGGAGTCTGTTTCTAGGTACAAGTGACCCTTCTTTCTTATCACAACCTGTGGCCAGGGCTGAGGTCCCTTCCCAAGTAGAAGTCAGGGTGTTGCATCTCTAAGGAGGGTTAGAAACAAATGGCATGGCCCTTAGAAAAAAATTAGGAGTCTGTACAGGTTTCTAGGCACCTGTGACCCTATTTTCTAAAATCACAAACCTGTGGCCAGGACTGAGGTCTCTCTTCAAGTAGAAATCAGGTGGGGATGTGCCTTGGAGAGGAAAGTCCCGACTCATGGCCTGGTCAAGGTATGAGCTGTCCGATGACTTCTCGCTGCATGGCGGGACGTAGTCTAGCTTCCAGTCTTTGGAACAGAGATGAAAAATTCATTACCAATAGCATGGGAACTTTGCAGATTATTTTGAAATTTGAAACTGCAGTAGCTGTACGTGCTTGAATTATAAGTTGGAGCTTATTTTTATCACATGCAAGAACACGCGTATGCACGGAATCTTTCTTAAATTGACATATTTCAAATTTTACTGATAATATACAAATTCTATTCAAACTATGAAAATTCTATTTGAAATCAATTTTACTTAGAGCAAACCAATTTCATAATCATGCAATTTTTATATCAAACTGAAATGCAGAAGAATGTAAGAGATAAATATGAGACAGTAGTCCACTTTGTAATACAGTCAGAAAACCTTGCAACTTTGTGCTTTATGCAAGCATAGTAATGGCTACATTTTTCAAAGTACATGATACTATGATAAACCTTATGGTAGGAAGTGTCTGATAAATTTTAAGTATATATTTCAATTTCAAGAAAAGCTAAAAGTAGCTATGAATAGCAAGTTTCTTCTATTCACAACCAAGTATTTTACAAGAGCCGACGTTTCAATGACAGTTATTATGTCATCTTCATCAGGGCAATACTGACTGGTTCACAGTGCACTGAAGCTAGGTGTTACTGCTAACCATGCAGTTACTCTTTTAATTTTTTAATTTCAACTATACATGTACTTTACATTTGGGACTGCATTGTCAGCAGTAACACCTAGCTTCAGTGCACTGTGAACCAGTCAGTATTGCCCTGATGAAGATGACAGACATCCGAGAATAATTTCAGGTTGGTAGAATATAGGATATAGATTCTTTTTACACAACCAGGTAATCTCACCTGCTAACGTTTCAATGACTAGAGGACAACACTAGTGATGAACCGAGACGAGGGGGGATACAGGCTTAGCCACGTTTGGGACAGTGTTCTCACCGCAAAAGCGCCATCTACATTGGCTTCTTATAGCGGTGAGAAGCAGTACTCCAGTCAGAAGCTCTGAAGAGGGTGTCTGATAGACATCGAAACATTAGCAGGTGAGATTACCTGGTTGTGTAAAAAGAATCTCCTATATCCCAAGATGACAGACAGTCGTCGAAACGTTGGCTCTTGAAAATACTTGAATAAAAGAACCTTGCTATTCAGTCATCGCCAACCTGATGAAATTATTCACGGATAAAAGTAGCAATGTTTAAAAGTGCAAACCTTCCAACTCCTCAAGCTGGTTCACCTGGTCCTCAGGTATGAGTAGGTTAGTGAGGTCATAGATAACATGGGCTAGATGACACTGCTCCGAGGATGGGATGACAAGATGGGTCGTGTCCTTTTCTACGATGTCATCTTCATCAAGTTCTTCCTGTTTGAAAACAGTCTTTCAGTTTGGATACTGTAAATGCATTTAAGTTTGCAGGGATTAATTTTGTGTTCCCGGTGGTTTTTAGTTTGCATTTAAA
Source organism: Branchiostoma lanceolatum (assembly GCF_035083965.1). NCBI lineage: Eukaryota > Metazoa > Chordata > Leptocardii > Amphioxiformes > Branchiostomatidae > Branchiostoma > Branchiostoma lanceolatum. The sequence continues at coordinate 19,718,514 of NC_089728.1, read as the reverse complement.
TCAAGGAGGTATTATAAATGCAGAAATGTTCGCGGTGGTTTTATGTTTACGGTTTTCGCGGCTACCGTCTCAACGCGAACTTCAAGTCCCCACAAACATCTGTGTCCAATACTGTAGCAGTGTGTGACTAAAGCCCTTCCGCGAACTTAAAACCACCGTGAACACTCACAAAATAAAAACATGCAAAATTAAATGCTATTTATTTATTTATTTATTTTGATTTACCACATTTTGTGGAAGGATTGACATAACAGGTGAACTATCACCTTTTCAAGATGTCATCCCAGACCGGACTGTAAGATTTGGACCATCGCACACCGGGGCATGCCCCTACTCTTTTTCGAAAGGTGTGGTGGGTTCTTTAACGTGCGCGGGGTGTTGCTCTCCCCAAACATGGGACCTCCATTTAACGTCCTATCTGACTATTACATGCAGTAGGTGGGCAGAAGACAGAACAAGCATTTTTTCCGGTGGCTGTAAGGGTACATCAAACCACCAGGATTTCAACATTGTTTATTTTAATACAATGTTTTGATAGTCCTTTTGCTACCTTCCTTGATGCAATAATACTTCTCACCATTAGGTGGCGCTGCAGTAGAGGAATGAAGTCCAAATGTGACTGGTGTATATTTTCTGACTCAGTTATTATTGCCCAAAGGAAGATTGCAGAAGGACAAAATTTGTCAAAAGGAATTGTGCCAGTATTACTGTCGTCCAATTTTTCAGTTTTGCCCACTTTAAGTTCTTCCTGTTTTAATCAAAAATATTGTTTCAGCTTGGTATGTAAAATGACGGATGTACATCATATCATAACAGCCCAAACAATATCCTTTATTAAAAATATGTCCCTGGTTGAATGATTGTGCTCACATGACAAAGACTAAGAGTAACTGGAGCCAAAACAACTGTATGGGAATAAAGGATATCCCTCTAGCTATAAGAAAAAATGAGTTTCGGTTTCTTCAACCTCTGTAATTTTAGTAAATGTTAGGGGGGAAATTCCCATTAAAAGTGATGCGCAAAATTGGGATATTGTCGGAAAGAGAAAACTCTAAGGTATAATCAAGCCAATTATAAAGAAAATCCTAACACTGAGATTTTCACAATAACCCGACGCGTGAGATATTGCAACACGGCCAACAGAACGAAACAAAGGTCAATCATTCTGTACAAAGACAAACTGTAAATCAACTCATAAACTCCAATTGAACATGACATAGTAGATGAGGAACATAAATTTGTGTCTTCAACTGGTACTACCTGCAATTATTCAAAGTTCTGCTAGGTGGCACTATTATACCTTACGTTTTCACTGCATGTACCGGATTACTTACCTCTTTCTGTGAGTCCTCTACACCTGCTAGTTCCATCAGCTCGGTCAAGTCGAGTTGGACTTGAGACTGAGTGGAGTTGTCTACACTATCTGAAGACGGGCCAGCTAACACAACAACAACAACAACACAATGACTGTCACATATAGGTTAGAGACGCCAAGAATGAAACTCTCAAAGTTTGTCCAATTCTAAGAGAAATATGAGCAAAATTCGGGCAGACTTATCGTTAGTAACGAGATTATAGGAGGAATTTATAGAACAAAAAAGGGGTTTACCAGAAATAGCTACTCAATAACCCACAAAGACATTACCCAAAAATGTATCAATGCCTTGGCTTTAACATAAACACACATTTACATTTTATATCCACTGGACTTTGTAGTTGACTCTTAAAGAATTTGCAAACATTTACTCTCAAACTTAAGCCTTTTAAAAGGTTTGGAATCTGACAGATGCAAATGTTGTAACATCATAGCAATGTAACGTTGTCAACAGTCAAGTTAATTCTTAGCATTTCGATTGTCACAGACTATCGGAGGTAAGTTGATATTGAGGATTTCACAACAGTACTTTGCTGCTTGGTAACAGGTTTGATAGCAGTGAGCCTTTAGATACCATATTTCTGAGTCTGTGCTCGAAACACTCTTTAGGTAAAGCCTACTTGATCCGCTTTGGCAGTTGCTTCGATGACAAATTTGACATTTGTTTGGACTGTTTAATGCCATGGTAAACTTCAGTTACATTTTATTCCTTTCAAACTTTTCTATCTTTTTTTTACCTCTTTGGCCATGTTGATGCAATTATATGGATGGCATCAACTTGCGCATAAATTTTTGCGCAAAATAAGAAATTAAAGTTTGTAACCATATGGGAAATTTTACAAAGTAGCTGCAAAATTAGCAAATATAATAATAAGTTTATTGCAAGTTCTTGCCCGTAGGCTAATTGCAAGTACAGTACATGAAACATGGAAGGACGGACAGACAATTGGTAACAATATAGCATGTGACTAGTCTAGTTCAAATACTAACACTAAATTATATCTTCTATGCCGTAAATTGCAAAGAAATATTGGTAAACAGATACTAATATCGCAGAATGCCAAAGTCAATTCTAAATTCAAAGAATAAGATGTGAAAGAATCAAATGAAGAATCTATTGTTTGGTATACATTACCATACTCTTTGACTTAACACATTTGTTTAACCTTCCTGACCACTAAGATTTTATAATGAAGGCAACTCCTTTTTTTGCCAAACATTTTTTTCGCACGCTCACATCAGTTTTGCGGTTCCCAGGGAATGTCATCCATTATAATCAAATCAAAATGGCTATAATGCAACTGCAGTTTAATTTCTTTGCCTGGGATTTTTGCAGGCGGGCGAAACAGAAATACAAGTACAAAATACATTTTATGAAATTAGAAAGAAGCCTAAAGTGTTAGATGCAAAACCTTCCACAGAAGTCACAATGAAGTGACAGATTATACTTACATGTTAAGGAACTTTAACTCTTGCAGTGTCACAGCCAGTTTTTCAAACCAGCCTGTGACAATTAAAGGCATCCAGACCATTTTATGAGGCTTGAAACCTGGATAAAAAATCTCAAATTTCTAGTCATTCCTACACATAGTAAGTTTCAATAACACCATACCATTACATATCGACATCAAAGGAGCCAAGATACGATGTCATTGTGTGGTGAGAACTGATAGAAAATCCAAGCCCTAATAGACTGATCCTGACTGTCCATCATAATTAGCGGTTCAACCAATGAGAGAGTGACTACACGTTCATCAAATATTTGCATCTTCATGTTTTAATTTTGCATTTCTACGTTTATAGTGTCAGTCTATTTACACTAGGCGCGTGTAACTAAAAGATCACCATGTATCTTATTTTTGTGCCGCTTTTGAGCACTTTTGATAAGAAATCTGCACGCAAATATGGTAAACAGTGGCATTGAATGTCAATTTCATAAAGATTACAGAAACAAGAATATTTCCAGTTTTCCAGCCTCATAAAATGCTCTGGGTGTCTTTAAAGGGTTATAACTTACATAAAGAAGCATACTCATGTAGATCCTATCCTTACCTTGGGACTCCTCCTGCAAGGCTTTCGCTCTGGACACATCCCTGTAAAACAGTACAGGAGGTAGTATCATGCTAAAATCCTCATACTACAACAAGTTAGGCCATGGTGATTTGATTGTATGGATGACATCATCTAGGGACCCCAAAACAGATGGGAGCGTGTGAAAAAAAAAGTCTTTCTGGAAAAAAAGTTGCCTTTAATCTGAAATCTATGCGGTCAGAAAGGCTAGCTGAACAAACCTCAACACACCGAGTATGATGTACCGAATAATAGATTCTTCATTTTTGTTCTTTACAAACTTCTTTGACTTTGGAATTTACTTTGGCATTCTATGACATTGTAGAACCATTTTCCCAATTTTTTTTTTTTCAATTTACAGGGGGGTGAGCATGTATTTCCTCATTATGCAGCTGCTTGTACAATTTACAGTATGGCCGAAAACTGTTTTTTTGGGGGGGAAACGGACTAGAATTGATGTAAGCGTGGATGTTATCCATATAATCAAATCCACATGGCCTTAGTGACTCGTTCAGAAGCATTTGAACAGGATTGGCACATAATATATAAACGACAAGGAAGAATTGCAACACTCAGCTTATGTAAAATGTTGTCCACTCTACTGTACATAATGATTTCATGTTTGTGTTTTGTCGACATCCTTTTTCTTTCGTTCATCCACTCTTGTCATCTCATTCTTGATAAAAAAAGACGCTAGATCTAGAATTTCTCAAGTTTCTATTATACTTGTATAGTTTTGAAGAGTACTGCATGGCTTGTATCATTAGAAGATTGTACATTTTGACACACACTTCTCTATCAGCTGTCTGTTACCTGAAACAAAATTGTCTAAATTTCTGATACTCAAGAAAATTTAGTTTACTAAATTTTCCCCATTGGTTGCGTTGTTAACTTAACCTTTAGCACACTGAAGTAGCCAATTGCCACACAATTCCCTATTGGTTACAGAATTAAGCAGCAGGGAGAAGGTTAAGCAAAAGAATTGCATCCAGGCTAACTGTTAGACTCACAGTGCAAAGACTGGAGCATCTACATATACTACAGTACTCTGAATCTATCTAATGTTGCGGTTGGTAATTTTAGCAGCTTGGTGAAATGTGATTAGTTCACTGCATTTAATCTTAACGGTGGGAAGAAACATTACCATCCCAAATGTTAGTGATCAAACATATGCGATTATGAGATTTCAGTTGTTGACTAGTGATCGTTAAAGTAGGAGTAGCTAAAATTAAGTTACCGTTAACAAATCAAGAATTACAGAACTACTCACCTGTGTAGTTGCATCATCATGTCTTTAACATGTGGCAGCTGATTGCTAAACAAAAACAAAAACATCAATAAACATCTGGGTCAAACACTTGGCATAATATCTTACACAAAACCAAAGTCGAAAATAAGTTTCATTTAAAAATTTTAATTTGTCCAGATATGAAGCCTGTACTTTTCAGTACAAACCTGGTGTGTTACGCCATGAGGCAGTTTACCGGGTATGCAATACAGCCAAACAAACAAACTCACCAGTCCATGATATCTATGTTGAAGTGGCCACCCTGCCCCCATAGTGTGAACTTCTCCACGTACAACATGAACTCACACCTTTTCTGTAACATCAGGGACAAGTAATACTTCACTGCACACAAACTACAGTACATGCATATGCAGAAGGGTACAAATTGAAAAAAAGAATAAGAGAGAAAAATCTAGAGCTGGAAATATTTCATCATAATAAAGTAGTGATGCATGCAATCGTACAACAGTTTTTTACCTTCACTCCTTAAGTGCCTGTACTGATTGAATTGGTACGCATTACCATATAGCAGGCTCTACGTGGATTAATGCCAAGTTTCACTATACAAGTAATACATGTATCTTGTTTCTAATGCCAAACAAGTACAGTTCATAGTTTGTCATCTTCATCCCATTCTTTTTCAGAATAAGAGAGAAAAAATGACAAATGAACATTTTAAACTATTTCTTGCATCTGGAAGTAGCGTATGTTTGATATACAATAATTTGGTATGTTTGAACATTGAAAGATGGTATAAATAAACAAACAAACAAACAAACAAACAGTTGCCTCACCTCTCTCATGACCTGGTTGATGATAATTGAGTACTTCTTCAGGATGACGTGTGTACCTGCCAGACTGGACTGCTGACTTGGACTGCTACTAGAAACAACAAAGATGAAGTAGACAATCGGTTTTTCTCAGTTGTGCATCTGTATCTGTTCTAGAATCTAGTATACCTGTGTCTGTATCTGTATCTATATCTGTATCAGTATCCGTGTTGCTCGTTTGTGCCTTAGATTTATTTAGTCTCTTATTTAGTGTCTGTATCTGTACGTATGTATCTACATGTATATAGCCGGTATACCTGCCCTTCAACGTAACACACCAGCTTTGCTGGCACACGGCGCAGCAGCAGCTGGTTATACTAGCTACATATAACGACCTGTCACACCTACAATGTAGGAGAAGAATTTTTAAGATTGAAGTTAAGGTTAGTACTTAATTTACGGGGCCTTGCTTTAGTGCCTCTTATCATGGGCTCCAATGGGGCAATTAACTTTGTTGTCAGCCCTACACTCATGCAGATGTGGGCATGTATAAAGTTAATAATAAAGTAGAAGAAACTTACTTTTCCTCGTCATCGCAGGACTTCAAAGCTTCATCACTAAAGAGAGCAGTAATGAAGACCTGGCTGTCACAGATGGACCCCTCGAAGCCTGTCTTCTCTGCATTCTCTCCAGTCTGACTGTCTTTTACATCTAGGTCGATCTGTTCTCTCCGGTTCAACTGTGCAAAAGGAAAAAAGGAAAAATATTGTCTTTGACCTCATATACAATGTAAAGTTTTATATCACTTATATAAAACATTACATTCTGATAATCAGAATGGGCATTTAAAATTATCTAACATCATAAAATCTACATATAAAATCTTCACAATTATGAAATATTGACATTTGGGAGGGATAGTCTCATACTTTGTCAAGGGACTACATGTAGGTATATGTAGGTACATGTAGGAAGGTATCCTAGTCTTCTTGACAACATGCAAGGGGTACATGGCTCTCCTTATGTCCTACCTAAAAGGACGTCTCTAACGGAAGCTAGCAAACTGAATCCAGTGAGCAAATGTGTGTTTTTTCCAAAGGCAAGAACATCGGTCCTGTCCTAGATTCGAACCCGGGATCTCTAGATTATGAGTCAACCACCCTTACCTGCACAAGGCTAACGATATTTGGAGTGATATGTTGGCTTCATGTGGGGTCGTGCGATGCAACGGCAGCGTGTTCGGCTCAGGACCAAGTGGTCCCGGGTTCGAATCCTGCTGTGTCACCGATCTTGTGCCCTTAGGAAAGACACTTTACAAGACTTTCCCAACATGCCAGAATGGTCGTCATGAAGACAGTGGGCAATAATGATACAATAAAAAGCAGAAACAGAAAATGTAGGGAAAACTATAATTATCATAACATTTGAAGTGAAACTTTACGTCTACAATCCTTGCTAGTACTGCAGCATTCTGGCGTTGTTCTGGGTTGGTATGGTTCATTATAGCATCCACTATCCATGGCTTGAGAGCAGTTCTCCTGTAGAAGTGAAACATTCTGTACGGCAGTCCACAAGCTACTGGGAACAACCTGTCAAAAAAACAGTTGTATACTTTAGAAAATAATTTTGTTTTCTTTAAACACAACATTACTACTAGTACATAACGTAGCCTGAATTCAACTATGCCCCGTGTCCGCTCGCCGCCTGTAACGGCTATCGGGGAGGGGACAGAAATCCCCGGACAGCTGGAGTTTGCGTTATACAGACTAGTACATATAACGTATGGTAAACTAGAGTTAAGAATTTGTGCTACATATACTTCAGGTTTGCTATGTTAGTTTAAGCGAGGTCTTTTTAAAAATATGAATTGGTTACGAATTTTTCTTTTTATTTCAGTTGAAATTATGTGTGATAGTTGTGTGCCGATTTGTTAGAAATAGAGAACGCTAGTGATCCCCCCCAAAAAACTCCTCCCAATAAAATGGTATGGCGACTCTGTGACGTCACAATTCAAGATGGCGGCCACCACACATGCCAACGGATCCAACGAAGGTTTTGCTACGCAAACCTGTAATAAAAGAATCAGCCGGAGTCTAACATCTGCTTGGAGAGTAGGAAACTGTTGACATGAACAACATGCAACAGACTTGCCAAAAATATTATCACTCGTCCCTTCGCTATCCTGTCTTGCCACTTTTCCACATAGTTATTAATCTATCATATAAAAACTAGGTCATACTTACCTACCACGGACAGACACTTATCCCCTTTCTTTAAACCTGTAGCTAGTACTAGTAAGAAATATCGGACCTCCTGGAAAAAACAAAAATATTTTTTTAGACTAGCCGCCATTTTTAATACCCACAATGCTTTATTCAAGTGTAGTGACGTCACCAGTTTGTGCTTGTCTGCAAAACCGTGAAAAATTCATTTTTCTTGTGGATTTTGACGTTTAAAATTATAGGGATTAATTTGTTTATAGTTTTCGAAGATAAGTATTATATTTAATTGATTTATTTGTTCTTTGTTATTTCATTGTGGACAGTTTGGAAGTTGGCGATTACGGACCGCTGGCTTTTCCGATATATGCAAATAAAGCTATTTAAATATATCTATACATAATTTTTCACATTAACCTCTCCACATAGAACAGGATGTAAGAAAAACTTGTAGATTTTAGGAGAATCATGGAGAATGATAGAAAATATTACGTATAAGCCTATAGTCTAATTTGCATTTAACGGAAAAACTAGTGGTCACGCAACCAGTTGGGTGGGGATATGACGTCACCAAAACACGCGTATTCAATTTCTTGGGGGCTGCCGACTTCATTAGAGATGACACTATGCACAGAGGGCGGACCTCGCGCTGTTTCTACTGACTTCTAACCCTATTTTCCCCGTCTGGAGTACCTTACAAGGCGCTAGAACCACTACAGGGGAGGCAGGGAAAGCCTCGAACATGTCAGGAAAGTCAAAATCGCTCGCTCGGGTGAAGAGTGGAGTCGTCGAGGTGAAAAGCAAGGTAAGAAAAATTTTGCATGTATCGCGTACCCTTGTCTTGGGTTGGACTTTCGTTGTTGTGTGTGTTGAGGGCGTGTTTTAAGACCAAGGTACAGGATTTACTTCGATTATAGGTCGTCAGGTTATTGTTTTAATATAGGGGAAGGTTCAGTGTAAAATTTGTGGCCGAATTCGTAACGAAACGAAATCTAGAAGGGTAAGAGTTTTCATGTGTTTCTTGTACTGTGTTGGTAGAAAAAAAATTGCGCTCGCTCGCTCAACCGCCTAGTCTACATACTTTTACATAACCTAGAAGTTTGACCTTTCTTAAAATCCCCCCTCCCCCTTGATAAACCAACATACCAGGCTCACTCTGATCCAAAATTACACTGTGTTTATACAGTTTGACGCCGAATACAGACGTTGGGCTTTGGATAAAACGTCCATCGAAAAATTCGACGATTTTTACCAACTTGTTGAGCGGAGGCATCACCTAGCAGACATTCCTTTTACTTTGTGCTACACGGATCCACACGGAGACTTACTACCGATAAACAACGATGAAAACTTCTGCAAGGCAATGAGCACAGCCGCTCCAGTAGTCAGACTGATCGTTCAAAGAAAAGGTAAGTTTTGGAAGATATTTTTTGTGTTGTTTCTTGGTCAAAGGGGGAGGGGGGCGCGCAAGCCTCCCTCCAACAAACCAAGCATGAAGTACCTTAGCCGTGTAATAGATCCTACTGGGTGGTATTTTCTGGGTTATGGACAACTCTTAACTCATTATAAACTTAAAAACCTGGTTCTAGCCCAGTGGGAAACCTTTAAACGCCAGAGGAAATATTTCTCCCATCATACCATCTGGAGTGATTGAAACTCTGGAGTTTTGAAAGGCAGAGAGATTGTAAACTTGCAGAAACAGTTATGGACGCCTCTTAATTCATGATAAACTTAAAAACCTGGTTCTAGCCAGTTAAATCTCCCCACGGGGAACATTCAAACTCAACACTGACAACAGGAATTCTTTCATCAAACTATCTGGAGTTGTTGAAACCCTGGAGTTTTGAAAGCTAGAGATTGTGAGCTTGAAAAGTTTAAGAAACAGATGTACATTCTAGAGAGGTATTCTCAGGATACTAACTGTCCTGGGAGCTTGTCTGACTCAACACTAGAACATCCACTTCCTGTACTTTAAACATAATATCCCCAATAACTCATGGTTATCTGCTAATAGCCCAGAGAAGGAAGCAATTTCAAGCTTAGTTTGCACTAACACACCGATTGTTATCACAGGGTGAAACAATTTTCCCTTCTTGAGTAATCCTCCCTTGTTACGACTTCCTGTTCTCGTGCGGTGAAGTGCAGTTTGCTCCCGCGTACGCTCGGTTTTACTCTCTGAGTAAAGACGAAATCTGTATCTAAGCGATCTCGGAAATGTCGTAGCCATAGCAAGGAAGTAACAGTAGCCCATATTCATGTGTACGGCTAATGGAAAAAGGTAATGGTTAGATTAGGCACATGTCCAACTAATTCCATAGGTAATGTGTGTGCGTTTCAGCATCTGTGGCTTTTCAAGCCGATGTGAACGCCCTGTGGCCTGTGTACATGTATCTAAACACCTTTTAATTCTGGACTACTTGATCCATGTGTTTGCATTGGCACGGACGGTAGCCCCAGATTTAGTGAGCGTGTTTGATATGTACCCACCCCCCCCTCCATTTCACCCACATAACGGATTATGAGTCGACATGCCAGGTATGCCGCCAGCCGGGACACGTAACCCCGACGCAACACGCCCGGCCTTCTGTCGAAAGTAACGGTTCACAGGTTTCCGTGCGTCCTAGGAAACACGTTCAAGCGCACACGCTGGAAGAATGTTCTCATTTCGAGGTCATGCCACCCCATACAAATGACAAAGGAATTCGGGGACAAGGAAAGCCGATAATGACTAGCCTTCCTTTAGAAACAGACATACCGCAACTACTCATATCCATATCCTTCAAAGTTCTCTGTCCGCGCTGTCGCATTCCAACGGAATTCCTAAGTATTAGCTCCTACCCCAGTTCAGCTGTCTCAAAGCTAGTTCCTCCCTTAGTGTTATCTGAGGGAGTGTAATTCAATTACCAATCCAGGCCCCTGGTTGATCGATCTTTATTATTAGATCCTTGTTTTGCATAATTGATTAACATGGTTTGTAAGGCTGTCAGTCATGGGCAGTGTCATGCTAAGTGGTTTGGGAGAGGGTTTTTTTGTTTTTGTTTGGGACAAAAAAGGGGTCGGGAGCATTTCTGGGTGTGTTTGTTTATCACAACTGGGTCAACTCAAGACAGAAGTAGTGTGTATGCATGGGATGTACACAAAGATACCGAGCTTTATTTTTTCAGATTAAAGGAAACCCAAACAATATTTGGGCCCGAAAATCGGATTTTGAAAGTCAATTTATGTAGTCATTTCTTTACATGATTAGTTCAAACAACACTATCACAATGTATAGCAACGTCTACTATGATGCAAAAATATGAATTTGTTGTGATGTTAGAACTCACTGAAAATCGTGGCCGGAGTTTCTGTAGGCTCATGGAACTAAGGGAATCATCGTTTTTGCACGGTTTTAAAATGTTCAAAGTACAGTCAAACCTGCCCAAGGCGACCACCCGGGGGACCGAGCAAAAACGGTTGCGATGGACAGGTGGTCGCCATGAAGAGGATTCCAATCATAACATGTTTCCAGGTCGAGGTGTTGAATACAGTGTACTACGTAGATATGGATGGAAAATTATGTGATTTTAGACAGCATCACCCCCACCAGGTTCAATTCTCATTGACAGAAAGATCTTTAAGTATTCACAATCCGTTTGTATTTACAATGTTTATAGTGGGAACGTTTTATTAAAGCACTTCATGGAGGAATCCTTGCTATTCATATATTTTTGTCCGTCAAGGTCTTAAAAACATTTCCGCGAAATCCGACAGCAAAATCGTCACCACACGCTGGAAAAACGCAGTCATCATGGGCAGGGTTTGTGCTCTGTGCGGTCCCAATTCGTGGCGGTCGCGGTCGCGTTGGACGGGTGGTCGCCTTGGGCAGGCCGCTTAATGCTTGTGCCTATGGGGAAAATGTTCGGGACCAAGAAAAAGCGGTCGCCATGGCCAGGTGGTCGCGTTGTAGAGGTGGTCGCCTAGGCAGGTTTGACTGTATGAAGTTATTACGCAAATGTGGTCAAGATGTTAGTAAATGTCACTACCATAAAGAAAGATCTTAGAATTTTTTTAATTTCCATTTTTGGGCCCTAATATTGCTTTGGTTGCCTTGAATACGTCCTTTTTTTGTAACTAACTGTTGTCCTTCCCATAACAACATTCCAACCACACCACTATCATTCCTCCATGTAAATTACAATGTAAGGTACAAAATGATTCAACCATTTGTCACTCAAGCAATCCAAAAGTCTTTAGACAACATGGTGACGTTCTAGCATTGGTTGCTGTGCACGGAAAGCCGCTGGTCTCTTAGTTTTACCACTGGTATAGAAAAAAAAGGTGGGCAATGCAAAACAGTGGGACAAAAGTCACAGGTGTAAATAGAACTGTGGGTGGAGGAACGCATGTACATTCATGAGTAAGGTTCCGACATACCTGGACCTATAGGTACCTGTGTTTGGTATGCAAATATACACACGTTAGTCAGGCATACTTGCAATTTGAGTAAGACCAGGTAATGTAATGGTTATGTAGAAGGTTTTGTACAATGTGCACATTGGAATGTTTTGTGTACAAAAATACAACGTGAGGCAACGGTCAGTTCTGTTGGTCCTTATCTAAACGTGACAACTGTCTGTTGAAATTAATTGATTTTGCGTAAGACTTTGACCGTTTTGTAGTCTTTGTACTTGCCAAGGTGCATGAGGTCTGTATGGATAATAATATGATGCAATCACGAGTGTTGACTGTTGACACTTTTGAGTTTGAGGTTGAAGATACATTGTGGTGACTGTGTTGTATGGATTGGATGACTCAGTTTATGGTTATCACTGCATAAAGTGTATCAGAAAATCAACCACGTACAAAATTTTCTCAAGCATATTAGGACTTAAAGTCATTTTTCTGATATGAATTGATCGAACTAGGTTATCCTTTTTCATATTCTACTTCGTACCGGCTTTGTTTCTTCTAGTATGTGGTCCGAAATTGTGCTGTGAATTATTAAGATTTATACATTGAGAACAGATTGTGTTTGGCCCTATATGGTTCATTTTAGGTACTGTAATTCACTTTATCTTCACGGTAGCAAACTTTCACGGTGTAAGGAAAATGGACATTTTCACTGAACTTTCTTAGCTTCACGGTGGCAGTAAGCGATTTACAGAACGGATGTGTGAAGGAATCATAAATAATTACAACAGGTTTTTTCACGGTGATGATAAGTTCACGGTACAGAGGTGACCGTGAAAACAGTGATCATAAAGTGACATTGAAAGAAAGAAGAATTATAGTAATATTTAGTGCCCCTCCCCAACCTGGTTGTTTAATCATTTCCCACACAAATTCCTGTAGCAAACCACCTTTGGTGATACCATCCATGGTTCAAATAGCCCTCCAGCCAGCAAATTTTGCGGTCAGATAATTCCATGGATCTATACAACAGCTGCTACCCAATCTCTATCTGAGATTGATGTTACAGTACTAGATGACATGTGCTTACAGGTGTATGTCATATCTCTGGCATTGTGTGCTAGGTCATGAATATTCATGAGTTATTGTTGGAGAGGATTAGGGACATAACTCACTCTAGTTCTAGTAATCCTTTGGCAAAGTGTCAGGATTTTGTATGAATGAAAAAAAAGGAAACCCTTTGGATTTTTGAAATGAAACTTCTAATAATTGCTTTAGTGTTCTTTCATATACTCTATGTGGAAGTGTCATTTATACATTCGTCAATTTATGTGATTTGTACAGCAGAGATCTAGTCAGGATATTTCACAAATTTAAAGTGTATTGTCAAGAATCGTGTAATGAATTAATTTGTCTTCCCGTAGTTTCCGTCAAAGAATCTTAGGGATTTCATTACAAATGCAACGTCTCTTCAAAATTGATATTTATGATTTATACAAACAACTGTAAGTACCTGAAATTGATATGATAAATTTAAGTAAGGATAGCGAGAATGATTTGGTTTACATGTTGTAATGTTGGTTTACAGAAAACTTTTTTCTTGTTAGCTGAAAATTGCATGTTGCAGGTGGATTTTAAAGCCTGTGTTGTCTCTACAATACTCCTCTAAATACAACATAATGTCTAACATAACACGCTTTAATTCACTTCTAAAGCAGATATTATCTGTGAAAAAAGCAGTTTTAGCAGGAAAGAGAGTGTATGTACATGGCCATTATAATTTGCAGACAATCCTGTCCCTACCCACTTTTCAAAAGGTTAAAAATTTTGGCATTTTTATGTTTCTAGGGTTTGTGATTTTTTTTACATGTACAACACTGTGGCTGAAGTACTGAATCTTTCTGATACATTTCATGTTTTTTAGACATTTCAGTGGTATTAATTTAGTGGATATTACAGGTTTTGGGTTTGCTAGCATATATTTTTTTTAAAGAAACGAAGTCTGCTTTTTTGTGAATAATGTACAATTTTTGACCAATTCTATAGTTGAAAAAAAGTGCTAACATTGAGGAAATATAACAGATTTTTTTGTAACCAAAACTTATAAGTCTGAAAGTTAGTGAAACAAGTTTTAACTGTAATTTCCAACTCAAAAATTGGACTTACCCGAATTCTCGACTGTACAACACCAGTCTTTGTCGAGGAATTAGCAATCCCTCAATGGAGACGGGGGGCGCCACAGACTTTCTCCAACTTATGATCCACTGCTCACTGAGTCACATGTCTCATCTGCATAACATGACGTCATCTCAGCGGTGGATTGCTCACTCCTTGACAAAGACTGGTGTTGTACTGTCGAAAATTGGGGTAAGTCCAATTTTTGTGTTGGAAATGTTTCAGAATGTTTCAGAATGATTTCTAGCTAAAACTTATATGTACTTGCCCAGAGTACTTGAAATGGGTCTACGTGCTATACATACATCATGGAACTGTCGAACTAATTTTTCACCTCTCTGCTCTTCCATGCCTTCCCTTGTCGGTACTGAGAAGAGCCCGAAAGGGCATAGCAATGAGAGGTAACGTGCCAAATTCTTTTTCTACTTCAGCAGTTCAGGCTTTTTGACCCATACTTTTGTAAAAACCTCAACCAGAGTACAAAATGTATGATACATGTAAGAGATGAAAATTGAGTAAAGCAATGCCGAAGTTCTAAAAATATGACCAGTAAAGTTTCAAATTCCTTTTCTACATGTATTTCAGGTTTTTTGAGCCATAGATTTATTAAAACCACAACCAGATTTATGAATTTTGATAACAAATTAGTAAAACAAATTGTTTAAGTTCTGAAAATATGAGCTTAACATAGCAACGAGCGGTTAAGTGCCAAATTCCTTCTCAATTTCAGGCTTTTTGGCCAATAGATTTTATCAAAACCACAACCTGATGTACATGATAACAAATTGAGTAAAACATTGTTAAACTTTAAGTTCTGAAAATGTGAGCTCAACATATGAATGAGAGGAAAGATGCCAAATTCCTTCTCTATTTCAGGTTTTCTGACCCACAGATCTAATCAAAACCATAACCTGATATTAATAACAGATGAAAATTGAGAACTATATTGCTGAAGTTCTGAAAATAAGAGCTTAAAAACATAAAAAAATTTCACTCAGTTTCATCTGTTACATAGTTTTTCATGCAACCGAATACAGCTAGACTTTGATGTAAATTTTCGTAAATTGATAAAAAAGAAGCAAAAATTGAGACGAATGAACCTTCTATCAGTCATTGGTCATTTCTAGACCACTTCAATCAATCATCTCCCGAAACTGACCCCCTAGGTTAGAGGTCAACACTTGAATTACACGCATAGCTGTCACAGGATACAACGTTGATGAAAACTGTTATTTGAATCCGTTTCGTGGACAGTGTTTCTTGATAACAGCGGATCTTTGATAAAAGTTCAAGTCACCTTTAAGTTGTAGGCAAAGGTCAAGACGTGACCTAGTGGTGTAATATCTGATTTACGTAAATGCATTTAAGTTCACGTTGTTTTTATTTCGTGCTAAGGGAGTGTTCTACTGTAAGTTTGCGGCAGTACTGTAGTCAATTGGACAAAAACGTTTGCAGTGGTTTTAAGTTTGTGGTGAAACGGTCGCCGCAAAAACGGTGCACATAAAACCACCGCGAACATTTCTGCATTTACAGTATTTTATGGAGAGAAAAGGTAGAAAAGATAGTGTCTGTCTTGCTCTTGGTGTTTGCATGTGTTTGTGACCTATTTTTCGTGTCCTACATTCTTGTGTTGTGTAGGTCTTGAAGGCAAAAATGTTTTAAGTAAAGTCGAAGGATTTTTGTGTCTTTTGTGGATTGGATGTTGTGATTCGTCGTTTATTCGTGGTCTCGTGCTTGTTTGTGTTTCGCCAGATAAGAAGGGTATTTCTGCAAATTCTTTCACGGAGGTCGAGCTGTTGCTATGGAACTAGGGAATAAAGCCGCCGTGAAATCACATGCAAGAACTGATTTTCTACAGGCATATATTCTCATATTTTGTTACTAGAGGAAGATTTTTCAAATTGTGAAGGTTTAATTCATGAATTTTCAGCAAAATCAGCGATTGTACATTTAGTATTTATTAATTTCTCCAAAACATCACTACAGACATGACAGATACAGCGACTATCATTCTCATGTTACAAAAGATTCAGAAGGTGATTCAGAAAAAAGACAATTTCCAAGCATGATCCAACGAAGGCTCTGCATGGGGCTTCCCATCATTGCATTCAACACTCAGCAAAGGAGAGCAACTCTGTTCAAAGGTCTATTGAAAAACTCCTATCACACCCAACAATATCTCTGTTGGTAGCTTGCAAATGGTCAACGATACTTTGGCTATTGGCAAAGGACAATACATGCACATATTCTTTGATTACTTTACATGATATACAAATCGTGTGTATTGTTACAGTGTTTCACCTACAATTTTTTAGTGAAATTATTATTCCAATATCCGGTTATAGACCGGTGTGTGATAGCCCGTGGCTAGCTTATTGTAATAACAATACCCAGGTGTGATTTGTACGATTCAGCGGTTCTCAATCAGTGCGATTGTATCAATAGTGCAGCAACTAAAACATTTCCTGTGAAAAACAAGCACCTTTGTTGATTTCAGTACATGTACATGTATGTAAATTACTTTTAACAAGTGACATACAATTTACAGCACCTGATTTTGTTAAGTACTGTAAATGCATAAATGTTTGTGATGGTTTTATGTTTTTCGCGGTAAGCTCTTCGCCGCAAACATAAAACCACCGCAAAGTTTTTTGCTCTCCTACGCCCTTGTTTACTATTATCTCAAACAAGAACTTAAAACCACCGTAAACACTCCATTTTCTCCCTACTGCGAAATTAAAACCATGCAAACTTAAATGCTTTTACAGTATCGCATGAACCTACAGCTGTTTTACTTGTTAACTATCCCCAGACATATGTATGGTTGTAGGCCATTAATTTCGTCACAGGGGTTTATCCATAACTGAATTTGGTTGTCCCCTGTGACAATCTAGGACTAGGAGGCAACCACCAAGAGACTGTATAATCTATTTAACTTCTTATCCAATCAGTCGGGCCAACAGACATTCATCTATCTCTTCTTATCCAATCAGACAGCAAACAGACATTCATCTATCATTCTGATCCAAGAGACTATAAATATATAATCTGTTTAACTTCTTATCCAATCAGATGGCCAAGAGACATTCATCTATCTCTTCTTATCCAATCAGACAGCCAACAGACATCCATCTATCATTCTGATCCAAGAGACTATAATCTGTTTAACTTCTTATCCAATCAGATGGCCTACAGACATTCATCTATCTCTTCTTATCCAATCAGACAGCCAACAGACTTCCATCTATCATTCTGATCCAAATCATGCCACCTCTGCAGAAAAGCAGGTTTGTTTGGATGTAGCCTGGGGGGAAATATTGTAATTTTATCATAAAAATGTCACAGGACATGGGAAATTAATTATTTAGTTGTTACACCTTTGTTGATGATCAGATAATAAAGTGTTTTATTGCCGATACGACCTTGTATGGTGTGAAGAATAACAATTTTGTGACACAGTAAAAAATGGCTTCCTTTTTAAAGTGATATTTATTTATTCATCTATCTATTTATTAAAATTCCAACAAGGCAATAAAAAAAGGATACTAAAGTGATATCTTGGGTGTCAACTCCCATATACTCTCACCTCTCAAATAAACGTACCGGTACGTTTATTTTTTTTCGCCAATAGTTCCACCCTGTACTTTCTTATTCTAGACGGTACGTTTATTATTTTTTGAAAAATTGAGGCTTTGCAAACCAGGAATCCCTCTAAAATCGTAAGTTAAGGTTTTTCTGCCCATATTTCCCCGGTATTTTTGCTCGTAATTCGCTATTTTTCGGCCTACCGGCGTTGATTTTCTCGCCGCTTTGACGGCCTTGTGAAAAGTATCCTGGCGGCACTCGTAACATATCGGTCGATATCGCTATGACGCCAGAAAGTAAACCGGAAAATAAGACGCGACATTGACATTTTAAAATACAATTTTCATATAAATAACTTTGATAGTCTCTGTTTACATCGTAAACCAAAGCACGCTGATCAAAAACGTGTGGAGTAGGGTGCTCGCCTACACAGGGAATAATAATTTCCTGACCACTATATCCGTAGTATCGGCAGCACGGCGGAAGAATTATTTGTTCGCAGAAGACATGTAACACGTTAAAACAACAATCATAACTAAACTTCCCTTGTGATATGTGTTTTGAGGCCACAAAATCTCTAAAACGGCAGAAATATGTCCGATATGATTCGGTAAACAACAGCGCGAAATCGCGAAACATGGCCGCCACTCTCAGGCATGGCGACAGTAAAACTAGCAGCATATTGCGTAGTGCGGATACCGATCTTTAAAATGATACCGTAAACGCATGGAAATATTATATTTTTTGGGCAACGATAGACACACAGCGCCATATTTATTTTCAGAGGGTTCATTTTTTTAAATAATCGTAAGATTTTCCCAATTTTGGCGGTTCATCGCGGGTTTCTAGTGTCAACACGTAATGGGTAACTTCTTAGTATGTGCGGTCTGTGACGTTGAGCTACTTTTACAGTCGATCTCTGTTCAATATTGTGGGATTTACCGCGGGAACTCGAAATCCGAGCGTCTCACTTTGTTTTCGACGCTATGGAGCAAAAGTTCATAGACATATTTCTTCTGTGGAAGGACTGTGTTCATATTTGTGTTTTTTTGTGGTTGATGTCTTTAGAAAATATGATCAGGTACATTTAACTTTTAAAAGTACTCTGATGATTTTTGCTATATGTCACTGATTGTCAGTCATAATAAAATGATATAACAATTTTCTTTGATCACTTGCTTCAAGTTCCAAGTAGAAAAAGCATGTATCATGTACATTTTCACTTGTTGAATTTGAAAGCACCGTGGCCCCCGGTTAGGGGTCATAGCGGGGAACCTATGCCCAATTTTTCAATATTACTATTATATTTTATGAAGAGGCGAGGAAGATCATCATGATTTGAACAAGCTATGGACAGTTATTCTGTTCAATATCTATATACTTAATAGGTATGGCATAATTGACTAAATATAAGTTACCTACCTGCTTATTATCTTATTTCCCTCTGACAGTGACAGTTGTACATGTATGGACACAGTTTACCTAGCCTCGACTGTCGATTTTTGAAATTTTCCGGGGGGTACTTTTATTCCAGGGGGTACTTATATTACATTTTGAAAATTTGTCCGGGGGGTACTTCTATTCCAGGGGGTACTTCTATTTGAGAGGTGAGAGTACAAATGTACACATAGCTTGTGTAAAATGTAAAATATATTAAGGTTATTTATTAGATAGATATTTAGAATGCCTATTACATCTATCTACAAACTCTTGCAGCAGAGTTTTATTACACAAATTATTACTATACCACCCAAATGTGAACACATAGACACACCCAAAACTATATCCCCATTTTTCATGGAGATAAAAACAAATCTTGTTTATGCCCTGTGCATTTCGTTGGTTTTTTTGTCATACTTGTTCATTTTGCATGATATTCCCAATATAAAGACAAGGGTAACGCAAATCCAATTTAGGATGTAGCGAGGCCGAAACGTGAAATATCCGCTTTTGGAAGTGATGGCTGGTTGCATGGTTTCCCTCAGAATGACTACTCAGCAGACTGACTGTGAATACATGAGGTGAATTGGGGGAGGGGGGCGCTTTGAAGTGCTGTACACGGTTGAAAGCTCGTATTTAGCATTAGCTGTGAAGGGTAAAAACTACTTCCCTAGATGTCTGTTCCGTGACTCCTGGAGATAGTGTTTAAGCACTCAACAGCAACAACAATAACAACAACAACTGAAAAGAATTCAATCAAATACAAGACATTGTGTACAGTCTGTTCCATGCAGTCAAAAAGCAAGGAGGTTCTTTGCAAAAAAAACACAGATAAAATATGATGGGATATTAATACAAATAAACCTGAAATATTGATTTTGTATGTCTTCGTTAACAATAACAGTCATCGTTTTGGTAGTCCCAGACATTCCAAGGTTATCATGCCCTTGTAGAACGGAAAAACGACAACATTTCTTCACAGACGCAAAACATAACATGTGCAAAGATAGGAATCAGTGTATACATAACGTGCATTTAGCCACCACTAGAGGGGTGAAGTCTGCCATCACCGATTGCTCACCTTTTTTTGGTCTCTGTACATCAGAGTTTTAGATTACATGGACTAACAGGAAAAAAGAAACTTTTTTGATGGTCAGGTCGGCCATTTTTGGCAGGTTGCTGTTTTCTGTCTTGGTGTCACCTATGTGCCATCTTGTATCTTCTACCAGTAGGCACCCACAAAAACAAAGAAACCATATATGTGGTAAAATCTTGCAGCGGCTATGTTGTCTTTTCAACCATAACAGACATTTTTTGTTGTTGTTGTCAGATTCAGAATGAACGAGGTATTAAAACTGGAAGTTCCGCTGCAGTGCCTTAGAGAGTTGCTAGGGGGCCCAAAATTTGATTATTTCTAGATCGCACCAAGACCTACCCACATACCAAATGTCAAGACAATTCACTTAGGCATTTTGTGAGTTATCGGGTTGACACACACATACACAGGAACAAATGCTGGCGAAAGCATCTAACCTTGTTGGCTAAGCTAAAAAAACATATCAACATATTATATTGTCCTCAAGGGTGTGGTATAACATTATCTGTTAACTATTGAAGATAAAGGATCTTAAATATCTATTAAGGATTAATTTTAAGCCTTGAGGCTACTGTTGGCTTGCTCTGAGGGAAGATAATACATTTTTGATGTTTCTGGACAGTGTAAGGTTACAAATAAAGGAACTCTGGTTTCCTTCCCTACCCTAGGGAGGTAGGAAAACATGGAAATGAAGACCAGACCACCAGCTAGAAGCCACCAGCCATATTGTAAATGGTCTAAAGTGATTGTAGGTGGAACAATATTTAGACCAGTGTGCTAGCAGACTTGTGTTGGTTTAGTTTTGGTTTCCTCCAAGTTGTGAGGCAGGTAGTGTCTCTGTGGCGCAGCTAGTTAGTGGTGACGCTTCTTGCATAGCACTGTTAGCAGGATGGTGGGTTCGAATCCCAGAACCCCTGAATCTTACACTACTTGATAGACTGCAAACTGCGGAATTCTGCCTGTATAATCATAGAACACTCAAGATTTTCAGCATTATTTGTATACAATCGTATTTTTATTGCATTTTTTTTACATACATATTTTGGTTGTTACACAGTTAAAAAGAATCTTAAGTAGAATCTAAGATAAGAAAAAACAAACAGCTGGTCCATACATGACATTTACATACATGTGGTCATGTACATAATCATTCTCTGGCAGAAAAATGTGGATGTTTTAGTTGTGATTCATATTGGTATTGTCTAGACTGAAGGGATTTTTGTATGATCTGCATTTTTTCTGAAAAGTAATGTTTATATAGATACGAAGGGATTATCATATAGTTTAGTAGATTACACCCAAGATTTTCTTGCCTTTTCTAGTTCTAATTGAGTTCAGGAATGAATGGTTTCAGTATACTGTAGAGAATATCTTAGTAATGTGGATAAAATCAGAAAAATCTGGAGAAAAGCTCCCTTGAAATTGTTTCTGACATTTCGGTGTCAACTTAAAGAGTTTGAGATATATATCCGTTTCATGTGCAATATGACATGTAAAGTTGATTTGTGTGTGAATTGTGCATCATGGGAGGGGGTAGCCTGGATGCCAGACCCCCAAACTCTGAAATATATATCTATCGTGTACGATAGATATTTCAGAGTTTGGGGGTCTGGTATCCAGGCTAGGGAGGGGGGCACCAACCTCTAGGGATACAGTATGGCCACAAGGGGCTAAATTGTAAGAGCTTTTGCCATTGATAGGGCCATTTGACACAAACTTATGTGTAGGGGTGCTGTAGAATTAGGTAAAACTAAAGGCAGTCCCATAGCCTTTTTGAGGCCGTAGGGGCAGTGGGTTGTTATCCACTGTGTCTAGTTAGGACACGGCTTGGAATATGGGGCCTAACCCTTTTCCTTCCACCACCTTTTACCTCCCCAACCGAAATCAGGTACCCATTTTTACACCTGGGTGGAGTGAGGAAAGTCGTGTAAGCATCTTTCCCAAGGACACAACGTCTAGCCAGGAATACCAGGAATGGAACCCGGGACCTCTTGATCTCGCGTATGCTTGCCTAGCCGCTCGATGCCACTTGCTAAATGGGGTTTATAGTGACTAGTGTAGGAAGCTTGGGATCGAACCAATGCAGTTTAATTTAATCCTCATCCCAAAACTTGTCCAGCGCCAATACTTCATCCCTAATTAGCGTCTCGTAATCACTAAGACTCCACCCTTCATTTCCTGTGTAGGTAAAGAAAAAACAATAATTAACATGTTGTCCAGATGACTAACCAATGAGAACGCTGTTTGTTTACTTCAGTGGGTTCTGCAAGGATTACTCCTGGCGCCCCTACAGGTGTTTGGGGAAAACATGCTGGATTAGTTCAACTGACCCAAGCCGATTTTTCACATGGGAAACTCAGAATTAGATTTCCGGTTATTGTAATTGTTGTTTCTTTTCGCTGTAACTTTATGTTCACTGTTTTCACGGTCACCTCTGTACTGTGAACTTATCATCACTGTGAAAAAACCTGTTGTTATTTTTTATGATTCCTTCGCTTGCTGCCACAGTGAAGTTAAAGTTCGGTGAAAATGTCCATTTTCCTTACACCATGAAATTTTGCTACCGTGAAAATATATAAAGTGAATTACAGTATTTCTGGAATAGATCGCAGAGAATTTGTTTTCAAAATATTCGTAAATGCAGGAAAAAATGTGACCCACCAGGCTTTGAAAAGTTTAGCTGCCTTTTTTGAAGAATTCCTTTTATGTTGTTCCATTCTTTTGACCTTGTAAGTTTCAATGTCACGACCTTGCCCCTTGTTAGGGAGCTTCCTCTGAAAGATGCCTAGCTTAGTCTCATTCTCAATTCAAGGGCAACCGTCTAACATAATCCAACTACAATGCACAGGTATAAGAAGAGATCTTAGGCTTTCTTTTGACCAAGGATCGACTCTATACACACAAGCTATAATTTGTCATCTAGGCTTAAACCTTATTTTGTGACCTTGCGTATAGCCGGAATAGGCTCTGTAACTACTTTAAGGGGTAGAATTTAGATCCGATTTTATTCTAAAAAGACTGGTTTCTCCAGAAATCTCTTTTTGGCGCATTAAACGATTTGCCAATCTAATTGGGATAGATATTTCTTCCAGTCTTGTTGATCTAGTACTGTAATTCACTTTATCTTCACGCTACCAAAATTCCATGGTGTTAGGAAAATGGACATTTTCACTGAACTTTAACTTCACGGTGGAGGCAGGTGATTTACAGAACGGATGTGTGAATGAATCATAAATAACAACAGGTTTTTTCACGGTGATGATAAGTTCACGGTACAGAGGTGACCGTGAAAACAGTGAACATAAACTTACAGTGAAAGAAACAAAAATTACAGTATCCTTTCTGTAAGTTCATTGTATAATTGTTGCCCACATACATACAAAATTACAGTACAATTGCACAGTCACAGCAAGGGACTAATTCTTAAATTTGTGATCTATATACTGGATATAGACATATGTAATGGCGTGTAAAGATCTATATGGGGGCAGGTGTTCTAGATCATTATACCAGTAGCTGGGAGTCCCTACCACAAGTGACCCTTGGGATGGTTTGTTGATATGGGAGGGTCAGTTATAGACAGAGTGATGGATGTGGCCACAAGGCCAGAGCTGACCACAACAACTGGTCAGTCCTGGGGGGTAGGTCAGTAACCTCAATCAGTTTATATATACCAGGCCTAGGCTTCGCAAATTTGTGTTCACCCAGGCATAGGATTGATCGATCACGATTGAGACTAGGAACCAGATTCCGATCGAGATTCGCAAAGCCTGGTACAACTATGCAGGGCTCAAAATTCATTTTTGGGAATAGATGCACTGGTGCACACAACCTAAAAATTTAGGTGCACAGACAGAATTTTGGGTGCACAACATAAAATAAAGTAGACTAGAATGGCAACATTGTCGGGAAAATGCAGGATATTCCCCTCCCATTACCATGAAGTCTCTGCATAAATTATGCAAAGGAGGTCGGCATTAGCATAATTTATATACAGGTGTGTTCACCTCTCCTAAAGGTACCTACATCTGAAATATGACAATCGTAGCCTTTACGGTGAGGGATATGCATAAATTATGCAAACGAGGCCCTCATTAGCATAATTTATGGCCAGGTTTTATGACCCTTCCTAATGGTACCTACATCTCAAACATGACATCTGTAGCTTTCACGGTAAGGGAAATACAAGTTTATGCCTAAATTATGCAAATGAGGTCCACATTAGCATAATTTATGGCCAAGTGTAGTCGCCTTTCCTAAAGGTACCTACAACTCAAATATGACATCCATAGCTTTTACGGTAAGGAAAATTCAAGTTTATGGATAAATTATGCAAATGAGGTCCTCATTAGCATAATTTATGGCCAGGTTTACTGACCTTTCCTAAAGGTACCTACATCTCATATATGACATCCGTAGCTTTTACGGTAAGGAATATACAAGTTTATGCATTAATTATGCAAATGAGGTCCGCATTAGCATAATTTTTGGCCAGGTGTGTTCACCTTTCCTAAATGTACCTACATCTCAAATATGACATCTGCAGCTTTTACGGTAAGGGAAATACAAGTTTATGCATAAATTATGCAAATTAGGTCCTCATTACCATAATTTATGTCCAGGTGCATTCACCTTTCCTAAAGGTACCTACATCTTAAAGATGACATCCGCAGCTTTTACGGTAAGGCAAATATAAGTTTATGCATAAATTATGCAAATGAGGTCCTCATTAGCATAATTCATGGCCAGGTGTGTTCACCTTTCCTGAAGGTACCTACATCTCAAATATGACATCTGCAGCTTTTACGGTAACGGAAGTACACATTTCTGCATAAATTATGCAAATGAGGTACTCATTACCATAATTTATGTCCAGGTGCATTCACCTTTCCTAAAGGTACCTACATTTCAAAGATGACATCCACAGCTTTTATGGTAAGGGAAATACAAGTTTATGCATTGAATATGCAAATAAGGTACTCATTAGCATAATTTATTGTCAGGTGTATTCACCTTTCGTACAGGTACCTACATTTCAAATATAACATCCGTACATTGTAATATAAGGTACATATAACTTTCTGCAATACCATTAGTAGAGCTACCACCGCGCATCTACTTGGTTTTTGGCAGAAGAAGAAGAAGAAGAAAGAAGAAGAAGAAGAAGAAGAAGAAGAAGAAGAACAGGCAAGCAAAAACAATATATCCCCCTTCCCACTGGAAGGGGAATATAAATATATACCAACGAAACATATTTGCAATACTACTACCTCTCTCAAGAACTTCAACCTGAAATACTACATGTATATAATATAGCAACTAACTTCAACCTTTTTAAGTAATACAGTCAAACCTGCCCAAGGCGACCACCCGGCGGACCGGGCAAAAACGGTCGCGATGGACAGGTGGTCGCCATGAAGAGGATTCCACTCACATGTTTCCAGGTCGAGGTTTTCAAATACAGTACGTAAATGGATGGAAATTATGTGAATTTAGACAGCATGACCCCCACCAGGTTCAATTCTCATTGACAGAAAGATCCTACAAAAATTTTATTTTCCGTTATCGTTGTAATAATTGTATACCGCTACATTGTGTACAAATTTTCGTCATAATTTTGACTACAAAACAATGGTTGCCTCGATGATCTCGCAGCGCCCTCCCGCATTCACACGTTACACACACGCACATCATCGAAGTTTTAAGGCCTAAGACAAATCCCGAGATAACACCTGCTGGCCCCAGCCTTTTTTGGGGCTCCGACCGCTGGATAGAACGGTCAAAAAAGTTTTCGATCTGACAACTTAAGATGAAAACGGAACGGTGTGATTTCGTCGCGCCACCAAGCTCTGTGCGACCGCATGGAAAGGTAAGTCAGTGCAGCAGAACGCACAGCGTCCAATAAAGGTTTGTGAGATTCATGGAAATAAAAAGAATATCAATTTTCATCAATAACTAGAGTATTCACAAATGTTCATTGACAAAAGCATCGTGTTTCAGAAAGGTCAGCGGTACGTCAAATCCGAGCCGCGCCAAATCCAAGATGGCGTCGGGACCAAGGAACAACATTTCTCGCCCGATGTTTTGCCCGCCGCGAAGTCATTTTTCGGTGGAATTTAGTAAGACACAGTCACATTTTTGTTGAATATTCAAAAATAGATAGTAATTTCTGTGAAATCTGACTTTTTGACGCCATGCACTACGTATTCGTTTTGAAAATTGAGTTTAAACCGACCGGAGTACGATAGGCACAACAACATCACAAACATTTGTCTTTTTACAATTTTTATAGGGGGAACGTTTTATCAAAACACTTCATGGAGGAATCTGTGCTATAACATTGCTATTCCATATATTTTTGTCCTTATTTTTGTCCTTCAAAGTCTTAAAACATTTCCGTGAAATCCGACAGCAAAATGATCCGATGTCACAGCACGCTTGAAAATTAGGCGGCCGCCATGGGCAGGAATTGTGCTCTGTGCGGTCCCAATTCGTGGCAGTCGCGGTCGCGTTGGACAGGTGGTCGCCTTGGGCAGGCAGCTTAATGCTTGTGCCTATGGGGAAAATTTTCGGGACCGAGAAAAAGCGGTCGCCATGGCCAGGTGGTCGCGTTGAAAAGGTGGTCGCCTAGGCAGGTTTGACTGTACATCAAACAGAGTACAACAAAGGTTATATTACTCTTTCTAATACTTGAATTTCAAGAATATTCTGTATACTAGTGTACAATAGTACCTCTACCCTTTATGAGCCTACAAAAATATCTGTCAAAAATTAGGTGCACAGCTCAAATAACTATAATAAGACAACTCATTTTATCTATTCAGTAACAAACTGTAAACGAATAGATAGAGTCTGAATAGACCTAATCCATTCTGCTCTGAGTTTGAATCCAAGCATTGTCATTGAATGTGCTCCTAACTATAACATTGTCAGCTTACTACATATTGTATTAGAAGGAAGTTGCATGCTACAGATTATGAGCTAACTCTAAAGAGGGACTAAAACGTGGTTGTCTCCCTGCATCTTTTCAGAGATAAACCCGCACGAGACATAAATACCAGCTCAGTAAATCAGCTAGAGTCTTTCTCACGACCTTCACGATTGACCTTTTCAAGTACGACATGTCAGAAATAATTTTCCAGTTACATAAACTGTGAAGTGTTAATAGCAATTTGTAATTAAAAATGACAGTCGGAAACTCATGAAAGTATTTATTTCTTGTAGTGATAATTTGTGGAATTTTGTTTATTAAGTGTCTGCAAGAAATTATCTTTTCGATGGTAAGAAAAGAAGTGTCGGCCATTTTGGATGTAGTGAAATACAAGCATGAGACTTGCAATGTTTTGTTCATAACTATACTAATCTTACTACTAGTTTCATACAAATAAATATTTAAAAAACATATATGGCCTTTTTTAAGCAATGCTAGGTTTAACAATTATAAATACTCTTCATTTGAATCTTAATATAAAGCTTAATACACGGTTTATTATTATTCAATAATAACAGAATCATTGAAATTCTTACGTGCACACTCGAGTTAGGGCTAGATCTAGAGCATTATTAATATTTGATAGCCCCTTATATCTGCATTGAAATCACACAAAGGAAGTGTCTAAGTTTGATATGGTGACAAATGTGGGTTCAGTTGAACTGAAGGCCAGCTGACATGCCCGATTAGGTCTATAGAATAAATGAAATGTCAGAACTATAGTATGAGACATGTGGGGGGAGGGGGGCGCCATAACATCAGTGCAAATAGGTCATATGGAAAATGGTGTCTTCATGGGAGACAGTTATTCAGAGAGATGGGTTCCTTATTTTGGGGATCAAAGTGTTAACGATATATGGAGAAGAAAATGGGTTAAAGGTCCTTAGGAGTACCGTAATTCACTTTATCTTCACAGCAGCAAAATTCCACGGTGTAAGGAAAATTGACATTTTCACTAAACTTTATTTTATTTTACAGAACGAATGTGTGAGAGAATCATAAATAATAGCTACTGTACAGGGTTTTTTCATGGCGATGATAAGTTCACGGTACAGATGTGATCGTGAAAACAGTGAACATAAATTTACAGTGAAAGAAACAAGAATTACAGTACCCCTAATCATGTGTAAGATGCCCTCATGATGTCAAATATCATTTTGATTCTTGTCTGTGTTGTTTAAAGGGCATAGTGCAGGACGCATGCCTAGAGGTGTTTTGTGCAGTGCAAAGTGTGCAGTTACAATCTGGGTGCTTTGTTGGAAATTCTTCATAAACTGTTTTGGATTTGCAATTGAAACAATTCTGCAATACTTAGTAATGATACAATGAAAAACATATCCGTGGTGTCATATAGATAAAACCACAAAAGTAAAAACATTATGGTAATATTTTCAAGATTTGCAGTTGGACAGGAAATCGTTTAGTTTCTCGATGCCCTATTTTCTGACTTGAAACCATCTATCAAATCTAGGGCGTCAGAATATAGTACAATTTTCCCTTCTTACATCTGCGTGGAGATGACACATGGCAGCCTTTACAGATGGTCTGCATGGGGGGTTCTTACAACGCTTTACGCTGAATTCAGAAGAATCCTCTGTGTATTACGCTGAAATCAAGGGAAGTGTTTACGCAATATTGGTCTCCTTGCTACGAATTGCCTGAAAAAGACGGCTTTCCCTACGAATGACCGGAACTTAAAATAGGTTGCCTGTGCCCTAAGGAAAAGAGCATGCAGACCCCCTTCATAGCCTCACTTTTACCACAGATATACATGTACATGTAGTCAAAACAAAGTGCTAGAAATGTGGTCTATGACTATGAAACCTGACCTTGCATTTCATGCCTCAACATCATAAAGAATTTGGAAACTGACCAACCATCCCAACAATTTTAATCAGGCGTGTTTGAAGAGCTGATAAAGCATTTGTGGGGCTATCAAAAGTTGAGCTACTTTCCAGA
Source organism: Branchiostoma lanceolatum (assembly GCF_035083965.1). Lineage (NCBI taxonomy): Eukaryota > Metazoa > Chordata > Leptocardii > Amphioxiformes > Branchiostomatidae > Branchiostoma > Branchiostoma lanceolatum. Next base: position 19,689,154 of record NC_089728.1, on the reverse strand, counting down.
GGCTCGGTAGTGAACTTGCACACAGACCAGCCCTGAGATATTTTCCCCTGGCCAATGGACTCCCAACCTCTGCTTGGAGACACAAGTTATGGGACCAAATAAGAGACATCCACCCCCTACTGAGTGCCCCTGCTGTTTAAAACCCTGATGACCCCAGACTTCATACTCGCCATATTTCATGTCACGTCACCTCTGGGAGCAGGGGATATCTTTCATGTACTGTATAGGACTTAACAGGTCAGACACAAAAACGGTAAAGTGCAACGCTTTATCTTTGGCTGGTATTACGATGCGGCATCGCTATATCCAGCCAAGCACACCCGGTCACCCCTTGTGTTGGGGTCTTCATAATGTATCTGTATTATTATTAGTATATAGCCCTTCGGCGGAACACACCAGCTTCGCAGGCACGTGGCGCGGCAGCAACTGGTTATATTACGCTGAACGACCTATTACGTCTAACCTTCGCATATCTAACTGCATTCATTGTTTAAAGCTGTCTAATGATGAAGCTTCTTCGGTACTTGGTGGCAACGAGTTCCACTCTACGATCGGAAAATACAATTTTTTTAACACATTCATCCTAGGTTGATAAGCCTGATACTTATCAACCAGTATCAGAGGCATGACTATTTCTTGTCCTTTTTCTGAGCTGGTATTAGATACTTATTAGTCGGTACCAGTTTATAAGCATAGTCTGGACATTTCCTATACAGACGTTTGATGCATAATGCAACATATACATCAGTTTCTATTCCCTTCAAACTAAATCTTATTCCCAAAAAATCTTTGGGGTAGACTCTTGTCCACTTGACATCTGAAGTGGGTGCCAATTTAGGTCACAGTAACCAAAGCAGCTGTGGACATGATATTTCATTTCAGACAACCTGGCCCTAGAGCACCTGTTAGTTTGAAACTTGATCTGTACAGCAACACATGTAAACATGTCTCCAGGTCCAGAACTGTCCATTGTGTGACATGTCCCTGTGGAACAAGTGTTACTGTAATTCACTTTATCTTCACGGTAGCAAAATGTCACGGTGTAAGTTAAATGGACATTTTCACTGAACTTTAACTTTATGGAAGCGAACGTTAAGTTACTGTGAAAGAAACAAGAATTATATAGTAATGCCCTACTGCTTGGCCATATGCAGGGGTTCATCTAAGTCGGGAAAGAGGGGCGCTGCACCCTCTTGTTTCAGCCGGGCAGCCCCTTGTCGAACTCAGATTTTAGCTTAATCCCCAGCATATAGCCTTCACTCAATGATTGATTCTTCCATAAATACATAGAATTTGCTCCCTTGCTTGTGTGTGCTCCCTCTTGTTCAATTTTTGTAGGAAAACCCCTGCATATGTATCAAATTCGATTGTAGGGTTGGCTCCAGCTTGGACATGTTGTAAGGGATTGCAGTTGTCATTTTCGGATGGTGACATAAAGCCGGCGGCCTCGTGTATGAGGGAGCTTCAGGCGTAAACCTCAAGCGTCAAACCTCTGCACCCAAGACACTTATCGAGAAGAGTAGGGGTTACCCGGTGTGCTTGGCCAAATACGCCAGCCGTATCAAAGCTGCATTGCACTACTAGCTAACGAAAAAGCGCCATGCTTCGTCCTCATGCTGAGGTTCGACCGCTTTACTTTTTTTTAGACCCGATACAGACTGAGAAAATTTTCCGGACATACAACGTACGACAATGTCTTTGACGTATGTCGCCTTTTTTCCTGGGTGTGAACCGGCCCCACGCGACAGCATTTTTATGGCCCGTACATCTTTGTATGATTTCGGCGTACATTCGGCCTGGATGTAACACACAACAAGGTCGCACGGGCCATAAAAATGCCTGACGTACGTCGCGCGGGCCCGGTTCACACCCAGGAAAAAGGGCTACATACGTCATTGTCCAGAAAATTGCCCAGTGTGTATCAGGTCTTAGTTTGCAACCTGATCCATACAGCCACACATGTAAACATGTCCCCAACTGTAGAACCAATCCATTGTGTGTACTGCCCAGTCATGATGGGGGATCAATTTGGAGAATGGGGTCAAGCTAGACTCTGCGTCCCCCCAGGAATTTCGTTGTATAGCTGTTGTGGTACTCAGGACCTTCATGTAAATAATTCAGGTGACAGGCTAGAGTTGTATCAATGAATGTCTGGTGGAAGACTGTCTATACATGTAGCTTTGAAATATTTTCCGTCCCACTCTTTGTTTTGGGGAGTTAATTTTGTTACTCATGATCAGTGAAGAAGTTCAGTGACCCTCGAAAGGGGTATCGTAGTTGGTCATGTCCGTATGTTTGCGACTAAAACTCACGATCCCTTTGCTGCATTTGTACGTAGTTTGGCATGTCGTCTACTAGTATGCGCGAGAAAATGCTCATTGTTTTGCTTTTTTACTCACGATCCCTTTCCTGCATTTGTATGTAGTTTGGCATGTCGTCTGCTACCGTAGTATGCGCAAGATAATCATGATAATGCACATTGTTCTTTTTTACAATGTAGCCGTTTCCGTAGGTAATGTAATGTTACAAAACAACACCCCCATCTTGTTAATTTTTGTCGTTTCATTGAGTTGGACGGATGGGGTGAATTTTGTGACCATCCCAACAAGGAAATTCAGTTGTGGGACGACGGAGAGACCGGTCCTAGAGACACTCCTGGTCTGGTGTTACTGTGATTCACTTTATCTTCACGATAGCAAAATTTCACGGTGTAAGGAAAATTGACATTTTGAACTTCAACTTCACGATGGCGCCAAGTGATTTACAGAACAAATGTGTTAAGGAATCATAAATAATTACAACAGTTTTTCACTTTGATGATGGTAAGGAAAATGAACATTTATTTTACAGAACTTTAACTTCACGGTGGCGGCAAGTGATTTACAGAACGGATGTGTGAAGGAATCATGAATAATTACAACAGGTTTCTTCACGGTGATGATAAGTTCTCGGTACAGAGGTGACTGTGAAAACAGTTTCAAACATAAACTTACAGTGAAAGAAACAAGAGTTACAGTGTCTCATACAATATTCAGGTGGGCTGCTACTAACCATAATGAGAAAATTCCTGAAATTGTTGAAGCAAGCTGGAGATATTTGATCCATCTGGAACCATAATTACACAAAAACATGGTACAATTTGTTTACCTATCTTGTTTACAAGAGACAAAATGATACACAGAAGGTAGGCTAATTATAAACACAATGTATCAGTGTAATTGTGTCGTTAATGAATTGGTCATTAATTTTCATTTAACGACAAGGTGTACCATCACCTAGACTTGGGACTGTGTAAACTTCATGTTTTCTGATATGTCGTGTGTTTGCACAAAGTAAACAGAGCCTGAATTCTACATGACACAGGTCTGGGCATGCAATAACGAAGGCTGATAAGGCCACAACAATTTTTTTTCTTGTTTCTCGGACAATTCGAAAGAAATCTACTTAGCTAGCCGTCAAGATTATAACAGTAAGCTTGAGGTAAAAAAAGTTGCATCTTACTACATTGTATTATACAGTCAAACCTGCCTAGGCGACCACCTTTTCAACGCGACCACCTGGCCATGGCGACCGCTTTTTCTCGGTCCCGAAAATTTTCCCCATAGGCACAAGCATTAAGCTGCCTGCCCAAGGCGACCACCCGTCCAACGCGACCGCGACCGCCACGAATTGGGACCGCAAAGAGCACAATCCCTGCCCATGGCGGCCGCCTCATTTCCAAGCGTGTGGTGACATCGGATCATTTTGCTGTCGGATTTCGCGGAAATGATTTTAAGACCTTGACGGACAAAAATATATGGACTAGCATCGATTCCTCCATTGAGTGATTTAATAAAACTTTCCCACTATAAACATTGTAAATACAAATGTTTGTGAATACTCTAATATCGATGTTGGTGTGCCCATCGTAATCTTATAGTTTACCGCAAGCTCGGTTCGGTTTAAACTCAATTTTCAAAACGATTACGTACGTAGTGCATGGCGTCAAAAAGTCAGATCTCACAGAAATTACTAGCCATTTCTTGTATTTTCAACAAAGATGTGTCTGTATCTTACTAAATTCCGCCGAAAAATGAATTTGCGGCGGGCAAAGCATCGGGCAAAACATGTTGTTTCTTGGTCCCGACGCCATCTTGGTTTTGGCACGGCCCAGATTGGCGTACCGCTGACCTTTGTAAAACACGACGCTTCTGTGTATGAACATTTCGTTATTGATGAAAATTAATATTCTTATTTTCTTTTTATTTCCATGAATCTCACAAACCTTTATGTACTTTATTGGACGCTTTGCGTTCTGTTCTGCACTGACTTACCTTTCGATGCGGTCGCACAGAGCTTGGTGGTGTGGCGCGGCGCGACGAAATCACACCGTTCCGTGTTCATCTTCAGTTGTCAGATCAAAAACCTTTTGCCCCTTTTATCCAGCGGTCGGCGCCCAAAAAAGGCTGGGGTCAGCAGGTGTTTTCAAGGGATTTATCGAAGGCCTTAAAACTTCGATTGAATGTGCGGGAGGGCACTGCGAGATCATCGTGGCAAACATTGTTTTGTCGTCAACATTATGACGAAAATTTGTAAACGATGTAACGTTAACTATATACAAACATTACAACGATAACGGAAAATATAATTTTTGTAGGATCTTTTTGTGTATGACAATTGAACCTGGTGGGGGTCATACTGTCTAAAATCACATAATTTTCCATCCATCTACGTAGTACACTGTATTTGAACACCTCAACCTGGAAACATGTTGTGAGTGGAATCCTCTTCATGGCGACCACCTGTCCATCGCGACCGTTTTTGCTCGGTCCCCTGGGTGGTCGCCTTGGGCAGGTTTGACTGTAATTCAATAAAAGTAAAACTTCCGAAAATAATTTCATCAGGTTGGTAGAACATAGGATACTGTAATTCTTGTTTCTTTCACTGTAACTTTATGTTCACTGTTTTCACGGTCACCTCTGTACCATGAACTTATCATCACCGTGAAAAAACCTGTTCTTAAATTATTATGATTCCCTCACACATCCGTTCTGTAAATCACTTGGCGCCACCGTGAAGTTGAATTTCAGTGAAAATGTCAATTTCCCTTACACCGTGAAATTTTGTTACTGCGAAGATAAAGTGAATTACACTACAGTACTACAGTCAAAAGCTTTGAGGAATATGTCTGACAGACATTGAAATGTAAGCAGGAGAGAAACATGACTGGTTATGTAAGAGAAACTCCAATATCATATTTCCTGAAATTATTGTTCCCACCAAGGTACAGCCCTCAGACTCTTTTTATGGTAATATTTCAATCTAACGTTATTTTATTTTAAAAATCCCAAACCACTGAATTAAATTGGTGTGGCCTAAATTTGTCTGGAATGTTTTGTACAGCCCTCAGATGCTGTTTTGATGGTAATATTTATAAATCTAGCATTATTTCATAAAATCCATGAACCAAGAAATGAAATTGTGTGGCCTAAATTTGTCCAAAGTGTTTTGCTGTGTTGGTTCTGTCTGTCCTTGCCTGTCCACATTCTTGGCATGCCAGGTCGTACCCTGAGGGAAAGCTGAAAAGAGCAGACAGCCAGAACACTAGATAACCAGGGTGCCATGGTTGGGAGGCAAGGGACAGGGAATGTAGACATACTGTACTGTAACTGCATTTAACTTTTAAGTTCACATGGTTTTGAAAATTGGGTGTCGCTGTGGTTTTGAGTTCGCATTTGAAACAAAAGTAGCTCTACAGAAACTCCGATGAAGGAAATGATTGTGGTGGTTTAAAGTTCGCAGAAAAGAGTTTACTGCCAACATAAAACCACCGTGCACATTATTGCATTTACAGTATTGCAAGCGTTGGCTGGAGAATTTTTAGTGGGTATGGTAGCTACTGCTTGGAAACGGTCAAATTAAAGCCGAAATATGTAAGATTTTGACCCCAAAATTGAAAATGCTCTGATGATCAAAATCTCCATGTGAAAGACTAAAACATTTACAGCAACTTTTCTGAATATTGGTTTGCAATTCTATAGGGTTGATTTAATTTACTATGTAATTTATAAAGAAATGGTGGAAAATCAACTTTCTATTTTGTGCATGAATAACAATCTTTGGAAAATGTATAGATTCTGAGATTGCCGGGCATAAATTAATAAGTAAAGGAATAATGACTTTTTTGTTATATTATCCAAAATGATTTAATGAAACTATAATGGTATCTTAAAAACTATCTATATGTCAGAGAATGTACAATGTATGCATTCCAAAACAGAATGCAAATGAATATGATTCATTAACTGGTTGCTCCATGTACACTGAAAAGCTATTTTCTACAAAAAAATCTAGGAGGCCCAAAATCAAACTTGGCCTTCGTCTTCCCAAGCCCTACCCACATACCAAATATCATCACAATCTATCCATTCCATAGCTTCAAATTATTCAAAAATTGAAAATGTATCAGAAATGCTGACACACACACAAATATACACACCAAAACAGTTTGGCCTTCACGGAGGTACATGTAACTAGAGCCCTACAATCCACCGCAAAAATATGATTCTAAATACACGTCTCAGTGGTAAACTTTCCACAACCACTTAACATCCCGATCAGGTAGCATGTCGAGGTTTTGACATGTACATGTAGTAGTCCCAGGGTAGCCTGCTATAGCACAGGGAGACTGGTAAAGTTGGCAGAAAGCCAGTTCATGTCTAGAGTGATGGTGGCCCTGTGTGGAATAGGCTTGAACCAGAGAGACCATATCTCTCCATAGGCTAGCTGATATTTAGCAGGGGTTTTTCTAGAAAAATTAAACAAGAGGGAGCACACACAGACGAGGGAGCGAATTCTATGTATTTATGGAAGAATCTATTGCTGAGGGAAGGCTATACATATGCTGGAGATTAAGCTAAAATTTGAATTCAACAAGGGGGCGCTTGACTGAAAGAAGAGGGCGCAGCGCCCCTCTTTCCCCATTTAGATGAACCCCTGTTTAGTGATATATATTAGGCTACAGCAATTTTATTTGTTGATTATCAGATTTTTTCTGAAAAAAATAATGGGATCGACAGGACAATTTTTTTTTAAAGATATGGCTAAATATAGCATTAACATAAAGAATAAGAGGATTATTCAAGTTTCAGCTTTGTATGGCTCATTTTATGCAATGAACCCCTACTTTGATCTAGTACTATAATTTCAGTAACAAAATTACCTTTTGCTACAGTATGTACATAGGAATATATGGATTAATATTGAGAAATAGTTTTAGTAAATGAAAAATTGTAACTTAATATTATGATAAAATGTAACCACACTTTTTAGGTACATTTGTATGTGCAGGCATTTATAATCTATTTTGGTGGCTAAAATGGGATAAACAGAAGAGGCTATTCCGAGAAGCAACCAAAAAAATTGGTATGGCCTTTTGCTACAAATTTGTGCTCTTCCCAGTGTATTCTATACATGTACACACAGTTATCTGACCACTGTAGTGTACACAGACCATCAGACAAGCGACTAAGGGTTTGTTTTTGGCCCTGGTGCAAGATTCTAGCCCCGCACGTTTGCTAGTTTGTGGCAAGTTAAATTGGCGTTGCCAGCTTCACAGTTTGGTGATACCCCCGAGAGGGGGGAAAGCTCGCAAACAGAGTCTAAACCAACGTTAGTCAATTGTTAGGACAAGCTGACACCGGAGTTTCGCAGCCAATTAATATGAAATGGCAGGGTTTGGCTTTTCAATTAGACGTCAAGCCTGCGGAACTTGTGTTGGGTGCCAAATGGCTGTCATACCGGTCCGTAGACTGCGTAATGTATTTTAGAACAGTATTTTGTATGCTTACTGAAAATCTATACTTGTCTATAGAACCTAACAAGATTTATTCTTGTGCTATGGGATAAAAATGGGATCGCTTTAGCTTCAAGTCGTAAACTTTCTCGATAGTGGTTTACAGTTATAAATGTATATTTCTTTGGAAATATGTGATAAAAGTATTCAATGTTATGTAGACAAAAAGGTTTTATTGTAAACGATAATAGGTTTTTTAAAACATGTTTTAAATTATACACCTTGCCCCTGTTTATGGAAAGGATAGATATCAATAATGTACCCATAGGCTGCATTTTCCTTTCTTTATCTTTTATAGGATTTTGTTGCATTTATCATCAATTATAAACAGGATAATGTGTTGAAAGATTTCTTGTAATGGTTTATAGAGATATATATCTTGGCCCATACAATATATCCATGGAAGATATATGTAGCAATACCGCAAGTGGTTAACGATAATTTCCCCGTCTCCAGCCATCTATTGTGTCGTTGTAAATAACCGATGTTCCGATAACCGTTTCGTCTGTCACGAATGATGCGAGCAGCCATGATAATCAATATACGGGCATATATCATGTCATACACTTTTATGCGTATCGTCTGTTTTAAGAGATATGTTTTTTCACGACTTGGCCTTGCTATTGTAGAAATGAATCGGTGTTTTGCCAAATTTTGTACCCCAAATTCCTATGTATCAATAAACTGTTTATTGCCTCCATGAAAAATGGAAGTACATAACAGTAATAATTCTTGTTTCTTTGTAACTTTATGTTCACTGTTTTCACGGTCACCTCTGTACAGTGAACTTATCATCACCGTGAAAAACCTGTAATAATTATTTATGATTCCTTCACACATCCGTTCTGTAAATCACTTGGCGCCACCGTGAAGTTCAAGTTCAGTGAAAATGTCCATTTTCCTTTCACCGTGAAATTTTGCTACTGTGAAGATAAAGTGAATTACAGTAAACAAAAGGTAGTTTTTGACCCGTCTGTCTGTTTGTGTTTGCTGGTGTTGCCGCATTTTTGGGCAGCATAATTCGAGAACCTCTCGATAGATTGTATTGACTTTGGTATTTGGGTAGGTCTTGGATAGACTAAGGTCAAGGTTGATTTCTGGCCCCCTGGTGTGCGACCTTAGTACTGCATTAGAACTTTTGTAGCTTTTGTCCAGGACCAGCTATGATCTTGATTTTTTGGTGGCAGATACAGTGGGGCTTTCGGGTTATGCATCAAAACCCGCGTGTCTCCCCGCGTGTTTTTGCGTGTCTCCCCGCGTGTTTTTGCGTGTCTCCCCGCGTGTTTTTGCGTGTCTCCCCGCGTGTTTTTGCGTGTCTCCCTTCGTGTTTTTGCGTGTCTCTCCGCGTGGTTTTGCGTGTATCCCCGCGGGCCGCTGGTCTGTCCCGCAGCCCGATCTGCAGTGTGAGACCTTCAGTCTGGAACGCACCGGCGCCACTTTGCCGTTGTTTCTGGTAGATTTTGCAACAATTTTCACGAGCCGACTCTAGAGCAAATTTGCAACACTTTATAATAGAGACAGCCGACTCTGCAACACATACCGTAAGAATAACAGAAGAAATAAAACTAGTGACTTTATTCCAGCAAGATGTATTTTTCAATAACACCGCAAATTATGCTGTGTCCGATGATGCGAGCCTCGCTGCCGCGGCTAGCGTCAGGGCCACCCCAAAAAAATGGCATCACATGGTAGTGGTATTATGTACTTGTACTCATAATGAAGAGTGTACTTAATCATGATAGACGCTACTGTAAATAGAATGATTTGTGTTTGTCTGTTAATCTTCCGGCAAAGATAAACTATCTTAGCATAACAATAACAAATTCGAGCTCCGAACAAAGAGTCACAAAAGATCACAAAACGCTATCGGAACGATCGTCAGGGAAATTATGACCCGTGCGCTGTAGTCGTGCAAAGTCCTGGGGGTCCCACTACCAGGTACACAAGTCACACGGCACGGGAGAGGCATGTCCATTTGACAAGCGTCGAGCTGCAATAGACCCCTTTCCAAATACCGCGGCCATTTTGAATCCAGGGCGCGCGCACGTGATTCGAGCGCGGGAAAAGTCAACACCCGGTAAGACCAAGCCAGCGGTAAGGCGCTCCCAGTAGAAACCAGCGTTGAGTCATCTTCGGCGGCGAGATGTTCTCCTTCTCGGTGAAATCCATCGATATATTTGCATGGCACAAGTAGATGATATTGTTGTGGACACTTGGACTAGATATCGGCCAGTAAAATTGTGAATTTCTGCTACTTTTCCACAGTTTCTGCCGGGATGTTGAACGCGCGCTACAGTGATAAAATGCTGATATGTTTACACCGCGTGCTTGTAATTTCCCTAATAATGTTAGCTAAAGTCGAGAAAAATCCCACAAAACATACACTTTTCGGATCATTTTAGCTTCGTTTAGGTATGAATATAACTCTTGAGCCTTTTGGCTGTCGTGACAATGCCAACATCATCTTGAAATTACGTTAGTTTGAGGGAGGGTTTTGTTTTCTGTGCAGCATTACATCGACTTCGCTCAGCAATATTTGACATTTCCGTTGAATGCAATCCCACAAAAAAAACACGACGTGAAAATATAGACTTGAGTTCAATGTCCTTTTGGGTACAAATTTGGCAGCATTCCGGCGGCTTTTTGACGATCTTTTTGGATGCTGAGGACTCCAAGTACGCGAGTGAAGTTGTGTTTTCCATTCTATCTGACGTTTCTTTAAATCATTTTGCGCGGCAATATTTCAGATATCTGTTGGCCGAATGGAACACAAAAAACGTTAAATAATATATATATTGACTTGAGGATAGGACTGAAGGACCTCCGGCCGATATTTTTCCTTTTGTTGTGGGGTTTCATCCTGTGGAAATCTAAGATATTTCCGCAAAAAGTGATGTAATAAAACGCTCCAAAGAAAACACGCCCCCTGCTTCACTCACAAGTCGAGAAAAAACCCGTAAAGCATACACTTTTCGGGCTGGGATCCTTGTAGCTACTTAGATAGAAATATACAGAATTTTACCGGTTGTGACTTCCCCTGGGAAAACGCGCGTTGAGAGGGGGTCGTGTTTCTGTCTAGCCTTTCTTTCTTTTCTGTCTAGCTTTTCCTTTCTCTCTTGTTACATCGCTCCGCAAGCGATATTTGACATTTCCGCTGAATGCAATCCCACAAAAAAGACCTGAAAATGTAGGCTTGAGCTAAAGGTAATTTTTTGGGGGAATTTAGCAGAATTTCGGCGGCTTCTTTTGACGAGTTTTCTGAAATATCAAAACCTAAAGTACGTGAGTGAAGATGGAGTGTCTTCACTTTGCGCCGTAATATCTTAATTTCCGTCGGATGATATTACAGAGGCGTGAAAATATAGGCTTGAGGGCTTTGCGAGTATAAAAATTTGACGGAACTTCGGTGGCTCCTTTGACTTTGACGATATTTCAGTGCCAAGATTAGCTTGATGAAGTTCGTGAGTGAAGCAGGGGGCGTGTTTTCTTTGTAGCGTTTCATTACATTACTTTTTGCGGAAATATTTTAGATTTCCACAGGATGAAACCCCACAACAAAAGGAAAAATATCGGCCTGAGGTCCTTCAGTCCTCAAGTCAATATTATTTAACGTTTTTTGGGTTCCATCCGGCCAACAGATATCTGAAATATTGCCGCGCAAAATGATTTAAAGAAACGTCAGATAGAATGGAAAACACAACTTCACTCGCGTACTTGGAGTCCTCAAGCCTAAATACTTGGCATCCGAAAAGATCGTCAAAAAGCCGCCGGAATGCTGCCAAATTTGTACCCAAAAGGACATTGAACTCAAGTCTATATTTTCACGTCTTGTTTTTTCTGTGGGATTGCATTCAACGGAAATGTCAAATATTGCTGAGCGAAGTCGATGTAACGCTGCACAGAAAACAAAACCCTCCCTCAAACTAACGTAATTTCAAGATGATGTTGGCATTGTCACGACTGCCAAAAGGCTCAAGAGTTATATTCATACCTAAACGAAGCTAAAATGATCCGAAAAGTGTATGTTTTGTGGGATTTTTCTCGACTTTAGCTAACATTATTAGGGAAATTACAAGCACGCGGTGTAAACATATCAGCATTTTATCACTGTAGCGCGCGTTCAACATCCCGGCAGAAACTGTGGAAAAGTAGCAGAAATTCACAATTTTACTGGCCGATATCTAGTCCAAGTGTCCACAACAATATCATCTACTTGTGCCATGCAAATATATCGATGGATTTCACCGAGGAGGAGAACATCTCGCCGCCGAAGATGACTCAACGCTGGTTTCTATTGGGAACGCCTTACCGCTGGCTTGGTCTTACCGGGTGTTGACTTTTCCCGCGCTCGAATCACGTGCGCGCGCCCTGGATTCAAAATGGCCGCGGTATTTGGAAAGGGGTCTATTATCTGCCTTCGAGGACTTCGAGCTGTGTTCGAGCTTGAAGCTCCGCACCGCTATCGTGGGAACCCGCTTCCGCATTGAAAACTGGAACGTGACCTGTTTATGCAAATTTGGAGGTTCCTAAAGTTTGACGCACGGCGCGCAAACACCATGGCACGAGGCATGTTCCTTTGTCATGTTGTCGAACTATAAGGATTTTTAGTGCAAACATGAGATCTGCATCGTTGCGGTCGGAAATAGATAGATATGATGGTCGTTTTGCGCGTGTATTGAGTATGTAACTTGTGCAGATACCAGTGGGATAATTTGTAGCAAAAATTGAACCTCCCGAATTTGTAATTTGAACTGGTCTGGTCCAGACCCCCGGTGGATACGTGCGCGACTCAGTTTGATTGACACATGGGCGGCGAGGCGCGGTTTCTTTGACGGCATGTTTTCAAAGAAGCCGACCGCGCTGTTTGTAATAGCATTTTGAACGTTTCTTCTCTGCCCTGTGAGATGTAATTATTTTTTCGTTGTTTATTCTATCTGTCATAAACAGTTTCTGGGAAATCGAAATATATCTTGGTGCGGGTGTAAATGACCCACGCGATCTGACTGGGCATATGTGGTAATATTGTAGTATGAATCCCGTACTGTATTGAAATGCTTTAATTTTTAGTTCTTGTTTTCTTTTTCAGATAAAATTTCCCCGGAAGTTTCGAGGCACGCTTTAAACTGTGTGATACTATTCGCCGAATTGGACCATCGCCGAACTATTTTACCAGTTATTTTGTGTGTAATTGTCTTTTTTCATGGTTTTTGAGTTATTTCTTACATGCATACAAGTCGGTACTTTGTCCACCGCAACCCTTGACTGTTTATTATAAACAGAACTATTTCTAAAACATCCAACTAACAGCTTTTCACTATTAACACGTTCATGTTCTTTGATTATTACTAACATACGATTAAGTAACCTACCGTCTGTCGCAATTTTCAAACCAAACTAATCACGACTAAAATCTAATGTTACTTCTGTAGTAACTTACCAAAAACGATCAATTAGTCATAACTGCAATGTTGAACCAAGGAGATTATAAACTTGGTAGAGCTAGTATCCGGAGGGTCAAAGATTTTGGAGCATACCTCTAGCAGCGTCTTGGCTGTTGTCTCACCAGTCGCAAACTTGTCTCACTCCTGGAACAGTAGCTGCCGAATGATGATCGATGATCCTGGTATAAACTTACCTTCCGTGTATATGTTCATAATGTTGTGACGTAGTATGTACATGGCATTGTGTTGTTGACAAACAGCCCAAGCACAAGTGAAGGAGGTAGAATAGGAAACATCCTTCAACGACCCATAACAGTTGTCAAACATGTTACAAAGTTTACATAGTAGAAGTTTAATGTTAGTTGCGTTAAGTACAAGCGCCAACACAATTTTGAACAGATATGTAACGAAACTTTGAAAGGGAAACAACATTTGTGTTTTGTGTCTGTTTCATATCAACATTTTGAAATCAAGAAATGATGATAAATGTTTCAGCAATCATTGCCTTCTATCTGTACTTGATGTCAAATCAAGACGTTTAAAATCGTCGAAACGCCGAATGTATTCCCTGTGGTATGGTTGAGTCGATCCGATGACCATGAACGACCCACAAGAGCTCCGACGGAAACAGGTAGGTCTTGTTGGTCACCCAGCTGCACCCTCGACGGCCCAAGAGCTCCGACGGAAACAGGTAGGTCTTGTTGGTCACCCAGCTGCACCCTCTACGGCCCAAGAGCTCCGACGGAAACAGGTAGGTCTTGTTGGTCGCCGAGCTGCTCTCTCGACGGCCCAAGAGCTCCGACAGAAACAGGTAGGTCTTGTTGGTCGCCCAGCTGCACTCTCGACGACCAGCAGTGTAATTCCACGGAAGCCGGCAGATGGAAACCTGAATCATAGCTTAGAAAAGTAGCTACTGATGTCTATTCACTCACTATATTGTTGTATTCGTATTAACTTAATTAATCATAAGGCCTGATGGCGTATAACCTTCATCAACGTAAATAACTTATCCAAAAATACAACTGTATATATACTCTAGTAACTCCCACCATTTGTATTTATTTCGCAGTCAAAAATTCTTGATCAGAACTTTTCTAACTTTCTTATACTATCGCACAGCCCATGATAGAGACATTTTGCACGTCTGTGTTGACTTGAATTATAGACATCCGCCCGACCTGATAAAAGAGGACCGACATGTGTACTGTCAATCACAATTCACAACCATAGCAACAGCCCAGGCAACAGCCAGGCTGGGGGGACTGACTCTACTGTCGCAGTGGATGAGATTCGTATTTACATATCAAAGATTGTTGTTTACTTTTCTAAATCAACTAGGCATAGAGTACAATACCATTCCTGTCTTATCGATACTCTTTATTACTACTTATCTTTATCACTTATTTATATGTTACGCACACTCTTCGCTATTGATCATGAGTCAGCACGTGTTTACGAAGACCCGCCGGCGCCTTGTGTCAAATTACTGAAGTTTCAGCCGGCGGACACAGGCACGCGCAAGCCTTAAAACCTTGAGATTCGAAAATACAACTTTGGTCGATCTGCTACTACTAGTATTAGTAACGTTACTAGTATTTTATTTCTGTCAAAACTGTATCTAAATGGAACCGATGCAAAATTACAATGCTAGTATCGATGCTTGTAAAATTCGAAAATATCAGGCTGGGATCTACAGGGGCGTGTTTCTCGTCGGCGTGCGAGTTTTTGCAGGTGATTAAAGGGAGTTGTTCATTACTGCATAAAATGACCGTCTTGGTCGGCAAGTGCAAGACAGAAATCGATCTCGGTAAAATCTGATATTTGCTATAAAGTATAATCTCTTCGGCAAGCCTACGTTGATCCGTATAGGGGGAAAAGGTTTACATTGGAATCTCCTAATCAACATGACGATTGTGCGGCGTCAAAATCAAGAACGGATCCATATCCTTGATCATGATGCCATTTTCCGCATGCCGAAGGCTTTTTTTCTTAGACAAAACCTTTAGTAAATGCCAATCTAACAAGTCTCGTCGTCGTCAGAGCAATGAAAGTCCCACCCAGTCTCTGATCGGGGATCGGGGCCCGAAACGCAGTGATAGAAGTTTCCGAGGTCGTCAACGAAATCTACGCTGAAGAAAAATCAATTAGTCTTCAACATGTATGACTCAAAACCTGATTATTGCCAATCTCTTATTTGTCTTTCTTTTTTAGAACCACAAACTTAAACACTATCGTCCCGCCGCACTCATGTCAACGCAAGTTGCGTAGCCAAATTTATTGGGGTCAACAACCTCATGCGCGCCGCTTGAAAAAAAAGACACAGAAGAAAACTGGCTTCTTCCGATCAATCACTGTATCCAAGGATATTTATAAAATGTCCTTGCTGTATCCGACGTTACTGTTGCAAAATGGACGCTCTAATCAGTTATTACGGTACGGACACGCAAGCTCATTATCAACCACATTAACCGGAACCAAAATCTCCGTAATGAAGTGTTCACCGGCCCAAAAAAATTGTCGCAAATTTGACCTATGTACACAAATGGCCGCGAGGGATTCCATCGGCGCAGAACAGATCGTCCGCCGAGTTCAGAAGCGCCGTTGGCCTGAAGGTCTCACACAACGTTTTCCGCCTTGCGGGTTCCGTGACACTATATTTACCCCGCGGGGATACACGCAAAAACCCGAAGGGATACACGCAAAAACCCGCGGGGAGACACGCAAAAACACGCGGGGAGACACGCAAAAACACGCGGGGAGACACGCAAAAACACGCGGGGAGACACGCAAAAACACGCGGGGCATTGATGCATAACCCGAAAGCCCCACTGTAGCTTTTGATGTAAGGTGTAAAGTGGTGTAGGTTTGGTCACTAGTTGAAATGTGATGCAACGTATTCAAATATTGTTCAACACTCAGAGATTATTATAGAATGTTGATTTGTCCGTTTAGTCATTCATTACTGAGAAATATGTACCTTTTGTCAGGATGTGACAGTTAGAATTGAATCAGCAGCTTTACAATGCCACTGAGTAAAGTGGACTTGAAATACAACATCATGAACATGTACCAGTACTAGGGGTGGGTACCAGTACAAAAAATTCCGCTCCAGGTCCAGAGGGTCAGGTCCAGGTTTGGACCTGTACCTGTACCTGATTATAGTAGTGTCGCAGTACATCATATTTTGGAGAGCAATACACACGTAAAAGTCTCCAAACGTCATGTCTGGAACGATATAATTTCTTAGGTTTGCACTTTGTCTCAAAATTATAAGATATATAACTATACTCTCCTCGCCGTCTGTTTACTTATCCTTTAAGTGTTTCTAGATATGATTCACAGCTAACGTCTTCGAAAACGAAGTTAAATCTGCTGTTTTGTATTTTCTTAGACCAGTTATGTGGCCGCCTGCTGGTAGCCTGGTACTGTGAATTTTCTAATCGGTCTATAGGTCGGTCCACTGATTTTTTACGGACCGGTTTTTTTGGACCGGTCCATTAAGAAATACCGGTTTTGTACCGATACCCACCCCTAACCAGTACCACTTGCGTAGGTAGTTTACTACAGGTTAAACAAGAGTTGTACAGGTATCACCTAGCCTGCACTTGATTTATGATCAAGCCATCCGCAACGCTATGGTCACGTACGGCCAAAACTTACCACAGAGAACACTGTGCGAAAGGTGAAATATCTTCTGCGCACTGCTAACAACTTGACTTTGATGTTAACGTTGCCGTGGAACCTCAAATTTACCCACACAAATTCCGTAGTCAGGATGGAATGAGCTCTGGTATTTCAAGAGCATCTTGACTTTTAAGTCAATGCCCGCTTTCATGTCAAATTTGCTCGCACAAAAACCATTGAGTGGACAGAATAGGCTTTAGTTTAGCATTTCAAGAGCACTTGGAGGCCCTGACATTTGCATGCGTAGTGGGTAGTACTAGTAGTAGTACAGTATTTTTCCACTACTCTCACCTCTCAAATAAACGTACCGGTACGTTTATTTTTTTTCGCCTATAGTTCCACCCGGTACGTTCTTATTCTAGACGGTACGTTTATTATTTTTTGAAAAATTGAGGCTTTGCAAACCAGGAATCCCTCTAAAATCGTAAGTTAAGGTTTTTCTGCCCATATTTCCCCGGTATTTTTGCTCGTAATTCGCTATTTTTCGGCCTACCGGCGTAGATTTTCTCGCCGCTTTGACGGCCTTGTGAAAAGTATCCTGGCGGCACTCGTAACATATCGTGTATCGCTATGACCCGGTCCGCTATGACGCTACAAAGTAAACCGGAAAATAAGACGCGACATTGACATTTTAAAATACAATTTTCATACAAATAACTTTGATAGTGTCTGTTTACATCGTAAACCAAAGCACGCTGATCAAAAACGTGTGCAGTAGAGTGCACGCCTGCAGGGGGAATAATAATTTCCTGACCACTATATCCGTAGTATGGGCAGCGCGGCGGAAGAATTATTTGTTCGCAGAAGACATGTAACACGTTAAAACAACAATCATAACTTAACTTCCCTTGTGATATGTGTTTTGAGGCCACAAAATCTGTAAAACGGCAGAAATATGTCCGATATGATTCGGTAAACAACAGCGCGAGATCGCAAAACATGGCCGCCACTCTTAGGCATGGCGACAGTAAAACTAGCAGCATATTGAGTAGTGCGGATACCGATCTTTAAAATGATACTGTAAACGCATGGGAATATTATATATTTTGGGCAACGATAGACACACAGCGCCATATTTATTTTCAGAGGGTTCATTTTTTAAAATAATCGTAAGATTTTCCCAATTTTGGCGGTTCATCGCGGGTTTCTAGTGTCAACACGTAATGGGTAACTTCTTAGTATGTGCGGTCTGTGACGTTGAGCTACTTTTACAGTCGATCTCTGTTCAATATTGTGGGATTTACCGCGGGAACTCGAAATCCGAGCGTCTCACTTTGCTTTCGACGCTATGGAGCAAAACTTTATAGAAATATTTCTTTTGTGGAAGGATTTGTGTTTTTTTTCTGGTTGATGTCTTTAGAAAATATGATCAGGTACATTTAACTTAAGTACTCTGATGATTTTTGTTATATGTCACTGATTGTCAGTCATACTAAAATGATATAACAATTTTCTTTGATCACTTGCTTCAAGTTCCAAGTAGAAAAAGCATGTATCATGTACATTTTCACTTGTTGAATTTGAAAGCACCGTGACCCCCGGTTAGGGGTCATAGCGGGGAACCTATGCCAAATTTTTCAATATTACTATTATATTTTACGAAGAGGCGAGGAAGATCATCATGATTTGAACAAGCTATGGACAGTTGTTCTGTTCAATATCTATATACTTAATAGGTCTGGCATAATTGACTAGATATAAGTTACCTACCTGCTTATTATCTTATTTCCCTCTGACACTGTGACAGTTGTACACGTATGAACACAGTTTACCTAGCCTCGACTGTCGATTTTTGAAATTTTCTGGGGGGTACTTTTATTCCAGGGGGTACTTATATTACATTTTGAAAATTTGTCCGGGGGGTACTTCTATTCCAGGGGGTACTTCTATTTGAGAGGTGAGAGTACCATTGCGATATACGTACTGTAATTTTTTTACTTGTTAACCATACGGTAACTTAATTTTACCTACTTAAAGTTAAAAGGTCACTAGTCAACTGTTAAAATTTCATCATCGCAAATATATGATCACTAACATTTGACTGATTTTGAGACAGTAATGTTTGTGCCCACCACTAAAATTGAATGCCACGAACTACATGTACTCCCTTTTCCCCAATCGCTAAAATTACCAACCACAATATCAAATGGATTTACATTATACGTACTTTGGCTCATCTAAGACATGTATTCGGAATAAAACATAAAGTTAAACATCAATATGTCTTGTATGATTCATGATTATATGATTATGGTTACCTCCAAGACTTCAATAATGAAATCTAATTTCATTCCTCCAAGTTAGTTCAGGTTTACTGATACTGATAGTGTGATAGTTGTAGCTACATTTTTGTCAAAGGAAAACATATTTTTTATGTTTTTCCTCTTCACAACTACGCTATATCCAGTTGTTGTGAATATTTGGAGAGGAGCTACATGTAGATATAGAATAACTCCTTTAATTAATTGTTTATTGTCTCTTCCTTATCATTTCAATAATGCATTCTAAATGACTTTTCTTTAACGTGTCATGTTGTACTTGTTTGCTACAGGCGAAGACCAAGGGGAGTTTAACGGATACGGAACTCTGAACAGGAGCAAGAAGTTCGGCCTCCCGGGCCCGCTGTCTGCGCAGAAGCCAAAGCCTCGTCTCCAGATCAGCCAACCGCAGGACTTCAGGCGTGTTTCCGCCATCATCGACGTCGACATCGTACCGGAAACCTACCGCAGGGTCAAGCTACACAAGCACGGATCCGACAAACCCTTGGGGTTCTACATTCGCGACGGCACGAGCGTACGCGTCACCCCCCACGGACTCGAGAAGGTTCCCGGGATCTTCATCTCCAGATTGGTTCCCGGAGGGCTCGCGGAAAGCACCGGATTACTGGCCGTTAACGACGAAGTACTGGAGGTCAACGGTATCGAGGTTTTCGGTAAATCTTTGGACCAAGTCACGGACATGATGGTGGCGAACAGCCACAATCTGATCATAACGGTGAAGCCGGCGAACCAACGGAACAATGCGGTACGCAAGGGCTCTCTGAGCACCTCGGTGGGGTCGGGACATTCCGCCGGGTCGTCAACGGACGACAAACCGCTACTGAATGACAAGGGTGCGCGGGAGTCGTCGTATTCGAACGACGCCTACCACAATGACGAGACTCTCGAAGAAGAGGAGAGCGACGAGGAAGAGGACATTATCAGAGACGTGGTTGTCACGAAAACGAACGGGAACGTACCCTCGACGGAACAAGATGGCGGACAAGAAGACGAAGAAGAGGAAGAAGAAGAGGGCGAGGAACAGACCAACAGTAAAACAGACCAGGACAGTGCTGTATACACGCTATGATGGGGGAGGGGGGCGTAACATGATGGGGGAGGGGGGCGTAACGGGCTAGTTACCTACAAGTACTTCTAATAGACAAACAATAGAAAATAATACACGAAGAAATGGAAATTCTGCCGTGGTGTGATAATAGTTAATATGGAGAAACTAAGGCAATAGCTGCAAGTTAAACAGGTGTAAAAAGAAAACTAATAACAAGCCTTTAATCATTCTCAGTCGTGGCAAATTTACAGAAATGCTGAAGAAATTTCTGGCAAGACAGTTGTATTAACATAGAGTCAAATATATCCTTCTTTTAGTTCAGATTATGAACTGTCCTGCTGCAAGGAAACATTCAACAAGGTTTCTATGAACACAAAAGTTTCTGTGTAAACTGTATTAGTACGTTCTGCAAAAGGTAGCATTTTTTCGGTCTAAACTAAAAGTGGTTTTTTAGAAGCCATCTTGCATTCCTATCTTTCTGTGACTTGTCACGCTCAGAGTCGTACGAGCATCTGCAAGAAAATAACAGCACATACCCCATGCTTTCCACAATTTATCCAGTGACAGAATTTAGAAGAAGATTAAAACGATAAAGCATAGACTGTCAAAGGCGTTTAAAGTTGTTCTTTGTATAATTATTGTACATTGTCACCACCGAAATCTTTTTGGGTAGTTTTTGGATGCATTTGTTTTTCATTAAAAAAATCTTGGATATTACTCTGAAACCTTTACTAGAAGCCAAAAATAGTGAAAAAAAGTCCCCAGTTAAAATAGGTCAAAGGTCAATGACACTTGTTGACCTCTCTAACCACCCAACTTAACAGTGATGCTTTGCTGTCTTACTATGTTAGATTTAATTTTTCTCAGTATGCTTGTCTCATTTTAGAGTCTAGCATACAATATTCTGGTAGATTTGTATTTTCTTTGTTTTTGTATTCCTTTTATACGTGGTCTAGTATTGAAAATGAAATCCTGCCGCCAAAAAGGTTTACAAAAACAAAGCCGCATTCATGTATCTGCTTGGAGATTGTAAAGCTTTGGGACCACCATTGCACAGCGGATATTTATTGTAAAAGTGAATAATATTGGTGGTAATTTAGGTATTATCTTCTTTGATCATTTTGCACAGCCAGGGGTTATGTGATATTAAGTAGGGCACCAGTAGCAATAAACGCAATGCTCACTAGGGGTATATTATTAATTATGGCATTTAACATTTTAAAGATGCATTTGACATTTCCATGTAAATATCTAATTGGAGGAGCAGATCATAAATGTGTGTATCATTGAAAAATAAGATTCGGCCAGATGATATGTAGTTATTGTACAGCACAAATTGGGACCATATTTTTCATGTTATAGAAGAGTGAGCGCCCTTGGACTTGAAAGTAAGAATGTCTGTATGCCTGCAATCGTGTATAAGAAACAAATTTGGAAAGAAATATAAATAGGATGATGCCTTACAATGTGCTTATAAACACTCTAGATATACATGAACTGTTTGATATATTGAAATCTTTGTTGTGAAAGTACATGTACCTTCCCTGGGGCCATTGTCATCAAAATAGGTGGCTTTTGCAATTTATCACAGTGCCGGTAGCTTGAATGTTAAAAATTTAGAAATGCCACTGCAAGCATTTTGTTGTAATACACCAGCTAACATGTGGACAATATGCTCAGTGAAGGCATCACTTTTCAACTTATTACAGGCAATGTTTTTTATTACAACAGCCACCTATGGATCCTTAGGGAGTGGTGATAGTCCTGTCAATCAAGTTAGTTCATGGCATTGATTGGTTGTAAAAATCATCTGGGGTTACAAGGAAAATTTCATATGTCTTGGAGCTCATGTATATCTAAAAACATGCAAACGAAGCTGCAATGCTTTTTTATTTGCTTTGGCCGCGAAGTCACTTGGCCGAATACGAATGAATTTTGAGAGCTTTCGGGACAATCTAATGTATTCTGTTTCTCAACATATCGTGTGTGAATACAGTAGGTCTTTGTGGAGGTAAAAAAACGGCAGCATTCTCGTTTCGTGGCAAAGTTTGGTATTTTTGGATCAAAGGAGTATAACGTATGGTTTGATTGAATGTTGGGTAATATTATTTGCTACTTAGATAATTGTATATGTACTTAATTTCCTCCAGATATGTGTCGTTTTGCTAGCACTTATGAGTTAGGATAGGCGAAGAATTGTACTAAAAAAAACATGTATGTCGTACGTACGTATATATAGGTATGTTGGTTGAATCGAGAGCGTATTGGGCTTGTTTTATATATGAAGGGGTATTTCTGGAGTAGGTGCTTTTAACAGTCTTTGTACATAAGTACCACTATTTTTACTGCAAGTATTGATGCTGAAGCAGTCAGTCGGAAGGAGGACTTCAATACAGCCTTTAAATGTGTCTTCATCAGTGTATTTATGTGTGCGTGTCATTCTTTCTTATAATTAGATGCTTTGTATTGGAAGATAGGCCACCCCCCACCCCCGGACGAACAACATTTAGTTACTGTACTAAAATCAACAGTAGCTAATTGAACTATTGGCACAAAACTTTGTCTTGAAATTAATCTTCTTTTAAAGACTACTTCAAGACATCCTAAATTGTCTTAACCTCATTAACATACCTATTCAGAGTTTTGGTATAAAACCTGGTGTTCTCAGTCCTATTGTTAGTCACTGACGAAAGACAGTGGATGCTGTCTGAAATGTCTGACTGTTTCAAAATTTTATCCAGTTGCTTGAGTAATTATTTTTGCGTATCTTACTACCTGGATGTCTAACTTTCATCAACATATATACATGTAGGCCATGTTGATTTGATAATATGGATGACATCCTCGCGCGCATGAATGTTCATCTGTTTCCAAAAAAAAGAATAGTTTTCTACCATGCTGTGAATAATACAAAGCAGGTTCAAAATTAGCAAATATATTCCATGAATTACAACAACAAAAATATTTCGGGAAACAGATAGTAATGTAGCAAGGTCAAAGATAAAGATGTAAAGAAAATGGAAAAAGAAAATTCTCCTGAATGGTAGACATACTCTTGTTTATTCATTTGTTCACTGCCCACGTAGATTTCATAATATGAAGGCAACATTTTCTTTGCCAAACTTTATTTTATTCACACGCTCGCATCAGTTTTGGGGTGCCAGAGGATGTCATCCATATAATGAAATCATATACAATGTATTGGCCATATATTGTAGTACCTGGATCCGGAGGGCAGGGTTTCAAAGCCCTTTAGCTTTGCCTGGATGAAAGACTGTTTCCAGGGTCTGCACAAGCCAGCTTCTCAACACTAGGCTAGGCTAGGACCAACATGCCCCCGAGGAAATTCAAGGTAAAATTTTCTTGGAAGCATGTTGGTCCTACAGCAAAGGAGCTGGCCTGTGTAGGTCCTGGAAACAGTCTGGCATCCAGGCTACCTGTAGGCACTTTTCTTAGGAAATAGAGAGAAGTAAACAGAGAAGCAGAGAATAGTAAACAGAAGTAGATAACAGTAAACCGAAGTTTAATAACAGTAAACCCTTATGTTTGGCAAACCATTTGGAGTCGATAAAATCATAATCCGCGATCAAAACTATCAATGTCCCTAGGTATACAACTCCCACAGAGAAGCTCTACTATCCTGACTGTATACCTGATTCATCATAGGAAATCAAACAGATATAAATAATGCATAATCTAACAGATGCTGTAAACGATTAATCACAGAGCTTTACTCAATTTCCTTCCAAATTGTGTGGGTGAATCTAAACGTTTGCTGTGCCCACGGACTATCAACCAAATTAGCAACTTTCTTAGATTAAAGCCCCCCTCTCATTGGACCCGCGCCACGCTGGCGGCGTCTCTGTGTCCTAAACTGGATTTGTGTTACCCTTGACTTTATAATGGGAATATCATTCAAAATGTACAAGTATGACCAAAAAATTAAACGACAGTAAAACACACAAAGCTTAAAAATATTAGTTTTTTGTCGATAAAATTCGTTGAGCTTGACTGCTTTGTCAATTCGATCGGCCGCAGCGACGCCGCCTTCTCCTGTCACCCGAGCACGATTCTTCCTCGTCTTTTGAGTCTTCTTGTTAAAACAAAGAGGCACAGCCGGAGGTGAACAGCTGTTGTATGCATGCAGGTCAGGAGCAGAGAGACAGGTGCAGCAGGTGTGATGTGACACGGACAGTAGTGAGTCCTGTCACGGGATGATGTCACTATCTTCGTGACCAATCAACTTACGGGGCCTGCAGGGTGAGTCGGTACAATCACAGAAGCCCTGTGTCATCACATATACTGTAAATGCAGAAATGTTCGCGGCGGTTTTATGTTCGCGGTGTCCGTTTCACAGCGAACTCAAAAACACCGCTAACATTTTGACTATTGCATGCTATAGAAGTATGTAACTATAACGCTGCCGCAAACTTAAATCCACTGCAAACATCCCATTTTTTGCGTTAGCACGAAATAAAAACCACGCGAATTTAAATGCATTTACAGTACATAATCTAATTAAGTATACATGCATTAGACCTGACGTTTTCTGTAGTAATCTAGAAAATTGGGGACAACCTTCTGCTGAAAGATTAAATTTTCAGTGTAATTATTTTGCAATTCTTAAGTACGAAATGCCCTACACTTCTCCCTATAATGTATGCCTCACGAAATATCTAAAATATGATTTCTTTACTGTGGAATCTTAATTTCTATAAAGACATATTTGCTGTGATTTGAGGTTGTTTTCAGGTAGATATTCAAAAGTGTTTGTTTTTCAATTATTAAGCATTGAGTATCAAATTCAGTGGATCCTAGGGCCCGAGTTCGATCCTAGGGGTCGACTACAGCTCGGATATATTTGAAGGGATTGCATTCGTCATTTCGGATGGTGACGTAAAGCCGGCGGCCCCGTGTATGAGGGACCTTCAGGCATTAGCCTCAAGCGTCAAACTTCTCCTGCACGTAAAAGAAGAGTTCGGAGACCTCATATCTCCATAAATTATTCTGTTTATGCAAATGACTTCGACATTTACATAATCTATGCTTGATCATAAACACCTTTAACTAAACTTCCACATGTCACAATATTGAGAGTCCTGTCATTTACCACTCAGATGATATATGGCGCTTTTGCATCAATTATGCAAATTAGGAACATATTTGCATGATTGGTACCTGTTAATGTTCCACTTGCCATTAAGTTCATGTTACAAGTATTTGAGCCTTATAATGGAAAACACTACAAATATAGATTTTCATTATTCATTATGCATATTAAGTCCCAATTAGCATTATTTGCGTTTATTATTTACAGCTCTGTCTAAGCTACCTGCATACTAAATATCATGGAAATCCTCCTTAGAACATTTTCATAATAGTACCCCGGCAGTTCCAAAGCAAGCTGCTAGGGGACCCAAACCTACACCACTTCTTCATTACATCACAAGCTATCTGCAACAACAAAATCAAGATCCATAGCGCGTCCAGCTCAAAAGATTCAAAAAAAAAAAGTTCTCCTGTAGTACCCAGTTCACATACCAGGAAGCCCAAAATTGATCTTGACTTTCGGCTTCTTAACACCTGCCCACATACCAAATACCATCAAGAGGTTCCTGAGTTATGCTGACTACAGTAGTCTGGAAGCACAAACACACAAGCACACACACACAGACGTACACACAGAGACACACCCAAAACTATATCTCAATTTTTCATGCCGGAGATAAATATCATTCAGCACAAATTGCACAGAAGCATTAGTCTACAACTTTTCAAAGGTTTCCAAGAAACTACTTCATGCCCCATCTACTCTCGTACTCCGGAGGTCGCGAAGGAATACTGTGTTCTGCGGCCTCCACACACCCATTATCCTTTTACTTTTCACTTCATATGATATGAAAAACTCCCTATAGACCAGAGGGTTTGTCCAGAGATAGTTGAAGACGAATATCACTTTTTGATTGTACGTCCCAAATATTTTGATATACGTAATTCACTATACTCAGTGCTATCGTCGGACTTACCAGGATTCATCTCAATGGACTTGAATAGCAAATTTAAGTACATAATGACATGTGACAATCCATTCATGGTATACATTGGGAAATATATCAAAGAATGTCTAGACGTTAGAAACTCCTCCAATAATTGTAAAATCCCATTGTCATCCCATACTACTACACCATATTGTATAAGATAGACTAGTACACCATATTGTATAATATAGACGGATTAGCCTAATAGAATGTTATCTATGTACCAGTGAATGCCATACTTTGTACCTTGTACAATTGTTGTGCAATAAAGTTATTATTTATGATATCTAATGTGAAAAATTGTGTGTAAAACCCAACAAAATGTGTTTACTGAAGTAACGCTGAATGGCAAACTGGCCGAAGGAATGGCGTTAACACAGAATGAAACAGTTTATGTTAAAAGATTATCAAAACATGTCTTGGAGAGTGCACAAGTCAACAGGGGATGACGTTGTGCCGCATGCAAAAGATAGATGATGTTAAGTAATAACTTATTGGGACCTTAGCCGGGATATGCAGTCTTACGTTGTTAGTGCACCAAGAAGTTTATGTTTTCAGTTGTCCCATGGTAAAGCAGCTACGCCGGGCGTGGGCGTGTATGTTTGTCAACAGCATAAATTAAGAACTTTAGATGGATCTTCGTGATATTTAGGAGGTAAATATGTCAAGTTTTAAAATGGTTCATCTGGCGTTTTCCTACGGTACTGCAGCGGACTGTGTGTGTAGTTATGTGTGTCTGTATGTGGACACCATAACTCAAGAAGCTGTAAATGGTTCTGCATGATATTTAGTGGATAGGTTTGGGTCGCGAAAAGGGAGGTCAAGTTCGATAATATGGCATCCTAGCTGGTAATAAGGTACTGCAGCGGAGCTTTAAAGTTTGAGGTCAAATTTTCTGCAAGTATACGGTTGTGATTTTTGTGTGGTATATCGGACCTTATTTGCATAGTCAAGGAGAAACATTTATTCTTTATAATACATCACCTGATAAGCTTAATGTCATTGGTGAATAAGGTCGTGGAACTAATCCATGGAATAATCAGGCGCATTATGTAACTGCAAATCAAAGATGTAAAGAATTCAAACAGACCATATCAAAGTAGAGCTACTTTTTTTTTGTGCCAGAGCAGAAATTTGGTTACATGCAAGGTGAGACCTATTCTCTACGACAGAATCTAAAATGGCTACAGGTCTACATACATCCTATTGTGGATTTACACCTGACAAGATAATACATACATCATCATTGACTGTTTAGAAATACACCATTCAATGAGTCACAAATGTTTTCCACATTTCATGTATGTAAAACATACATACACAGTTCATGTCACCATTTTGCTAACAATTTGTTCGGTATACATTAGAACTCTGAACATTAAATTTACCAGTACTTGTGGCACACATGTACATCTACCCAAACAGTCCACATAATAAAGGTTAAAACATTGACTGAACTGTCGCAATTATTGCCAAGAAACACTATAACAGGCAGTACATTGTCTCCTTTGCGACGTTCTCTGTTATTCCTCTAAAGTGTGCCAATGGTGGTACATATAGACAAACATCAAAACATCCACATCTTCTCGCCAATGAGACAGCTTTCAAATCTGATACTGTTCTACATCTGATACAAGACTCAGTAATTTCAATGATGTGCCATTTACTGCACATAATGAGAAAACAAATATGGTGCTGATAATGATAGTCGGATACAATGAAATATTACTTTTGGTCTGTTTGATACTTAAGAATGTTCAAGTTTTCGAAAGGAAATTCACTGATCTATCATCATTTTTAGGAACACATCTTGTTATTAGAAACACCTTTCAGTTTCTTCCGGTATATATAGTAGTATATGTCGTCTACAACTCGCTATTGTCAATCAAGTACAAATCCTATGGATGAAACAATAGAGGTTTGTTATACACATACTATGTGTATTTCAGTTTTGATTTGCTTACATCACAACAGCATAGAATGTCGCGGAAATGAACTTCACAATGCGTCGTGGGGAGACTCTTACTAACATGTAAATGGTACAAGAAAGCATAAAGAAAGTAACGTTAGATGAATCTAGTACTAGGAAGATAATTAAAAAATACTAAATTGAAAAGTAATATACAAAAAATCTACAAGTAACATATGGTATGATGTAGATAAAATCATCAAGGTAGCTTTGGATAATTGGAATAAACATTACATCAGATCATAGTTTAGGAATAAATGAACGTATAGAGATCAAATAAAAAACATAGGGAGGAATTTCATTTGTCTATGATATTTCTTGTAGAGAATTCAATTCTTTGATAGAAAAACCAGATCAGGCAAGAGCTTCTGAACGGGCACTGACTACAAGGTTTACAATTTACCGAGCTACAAACTTTATGTGCTTGCACAGTTATTTGTCGTTTTGTTTGTTTGTTTGCTTGTTTGTTTCGGCTTTTTTGTACATCTGAACATACCGCTAATACACATTAGTGTGTAAATCCTAGTTTATATTCAGACTTAGAAATTTGAATATCACTTTGTTCGAGGTGTAGGGGCTTTTTATTGAAAAGAAAAAACGTTTTAGTTACGAATTTAGTTTGGCCTTCGAAATTCTATTTATTTTCGAATACACACAAGTTGTCAAGGTATCTGTTTACTTTTCACACTGGGCAACAGCAGCTTTGCGTTTGAGGAGAAGGGAAGGAGGTACATCTTAAGGTTCACTGCTGTTGAGAGGTACAGTGGTCTTCTCTTCAGGACACTGCCCTGGACCCGGGTCTTTGAATACTGGGCGTGGAGTCTTTTCAATACATGGGTATAGAGAATTCGACTCTAAAGCAGATGTTTCTGTGTTATATGTTTGATTATTAGCACCCAATGATTCAGTGGACTGGCTCTGCCCTGTCTGATCATGACCACTCGTCAATACAGTAACCGTGATGTTTGTGCTTTACTCAGTTATGGCCTGAGACTGCACTGTCTGATTATCAATATATAGCTGGGGTGTTTGTAACGGATCCGCTGACGGCGTCAGCCTTGTCCTGCCCTGCCTGATCATGACCACTGGCTGTGGTGTTTGTTTTAGACTCAGTAAAGGCCTGAGACCGGCCCTGCGCCGTTTGACCATGAACATTAGTCATTATACCAGTCGATGTGTTTGTGTCGGATTCGCTAGTGGTCTCAGACTGGCCCTGACCTGACTGATCATGACCATTGGTCACTACACCGGCTATGGGATTTGTTGTGGATTCAATGTAGGCCCGAGACTGGCCCTGCAATGTCTGGTAATGCTGGTATTCTTCAGCATCTTCATACAGGCCGGAATGACCACTAACGTTAACAGCAGCTGTGGTGTGAGTGTAAGTTTCTCTGATAGCCTGAGACTGGCCCTGTCCTGTCTGCCAATTACCACTAGCTATTTCAGAATGTGTAGATGCTGGATGCTTTGATGGTGTCCCCCCATACATAGGATTTGGAATTAAGACTGCAAGCACTTCGTTATGTGACATATGAAACTGACCATGTCCTATCTGATCATTGCCACTGCTCAATACTGCAGCTGTGGTGTTTGGGGTGCTCAAACCAACCTTGGGATTTGGACATGGTGTATTTCCGACATCCAAATTTTGATGTCGAGTGGTACCCTGGGACTGACCCTGCCCACCTTTAATCACTGAAACTGTAGCAGTAGTTGTGGTGTTTGTGTTGTTGAAAACAGCTCCGCAATTTGGAGAGGGAGTATTTCTTGAAATCAAGGATTCAGTGGTGACCTGAGACTGACCCTGCCCTGTTCCATTATGAACATTAGTTTTTTCGATAGCTGTGGCATTTGTGCAGCTGAAAACAATATTGGGACTTTTAGGGCATGGATGGGCTTTCTTAGCCCTCCTCTTCCGACAGATCATGATAAATGCAACAATTATGGCAGTGCCAGCTATTGAACCAGCGTTAGATCCAATGACAACAAGTAATGTCGGACTGAAAGAAGATTCATAGAGATTGTTACTTTCAGCCGTTCTTACAGATGTTAATTTGGTATCCACGGACAGCGTTGTAAATACGGCACCTTCAGAACGTGCCTTCGAGGGAGCATTTTGTTTAAAGTGCCAATGATAGTGAACGGCTGTATCATGGTAACAGTTCTTATCACTTTTGAATTGGCTATCAACAGAACTTGTGGAGCCAGCATAAATTACTGTCGGGTGAGGATCGCTCTCTGTATGGCCAAATGAAGACGGTACAGACACTGGAGATGAGGTGAATGAAGCTTTTGTGTCAACAGACATTGTTGATGCAGTTTGTTCTTCACAGATCATGTCTTCAGGGTCAATGTCTTTCAGCAGTTTACCCACGTTAGCAGATGGGGCACATATCATTTGATTTTCAAATGGATAAGACCCTGTCATTTTAAGCCTGAAGGGAACCAAATTACAGTCACACTGCCAGGGGTTGAAGTAAATTTCTACCTCAGGAGTTGAAGAGAAAATATCATAAGTTGACGGGAGAAGGACAGATATCTGGTTGTTGCTCAGCAACAACTGCTGGAGCTTTGGTAGATTTAAAAATGTGCCAGCCTCAATAGCTGATATCTTGTTGACATTCAGGAACAAAATTTGGAGCTGTGGAATATCTGCAAATGTACCAGATTGAAGGTTTATTATCTGGTTTGACTGTAGGTACAATTTTTGCAACTGAGGCAGATTCGAAAACGCACCAGACTGAATCTTAGTTATCTGGTTGTGACTCATGCTCAAATATCGCAGCAATGGTTTGTTTGAGAATGCACCACATTGAATGAAAGTCATGTTGTTGTAGTCCAAGTACAATTCTCCGAGTTTTGTTAGCTTTGAAAATGTACCAGGCTGAATGTTTGTTATCTGGTTTCGACTCAGGTACAACACTACCAGTTTGGGTAGATTTGAAAATGTTTCAGGGTAAATGTGAATAATATGGTTTTTCATCAAGCTCAGCCACTGAAGCTTGGATAGATTTGGGAAACGATCTATGGTAAAGATACGATTTGCAGCAAGGTCTAAACGATCCAAGTTCTTGTACCTAGACAGTACTTTCATTTCTGACTTACTCAAAGTTGTTAATGTATTATGTCTCAAGTCCAAGGAAACTATGGGTGTTGGTAGGTTCTGAGGAATACTGGCGAGGTTCAGACTGTCACAATTGTCACAGATATAATCCGATATGCAGCTACAGTCAGCTTCCGGTATGTTGGGCTCATTCAGGATGATTAGTAGGACGATCAGCATTTTCTGAAATTTTCTTTCCATGGTGTTCTGTCACCTGCAGAGTCCTAGTAACAGTATTTAAACAGAGTGAAGCTTGTTAACGATTGGATATTGGGATGATCGCAATACATGTAACATGTCCTTTAAAGGAGTCCTTAACTCCAGAGGTGGAGTTATTTTCCAATGGATGGTAATTTTAGGAAGTAGAAATGAATATTTTTTACAGTTTACGATAAAGTACCCACTAGTCCCGTGCGCATCCAAAAGCATTCAGTATTCTACCAAATTCCCCAGGTGACCCTCGGACTATGTGTTTTTTACAATGTGCCTGACAATGCCTGACAAAAGTTAGATTACAAAAAGAATGTCAGGGTGGTTAAGAAAAAAACTCGTCTTGCTATGTGTTCTTTTATATCGTATTAACAATTGGTCTTCTTATTGTGCTAATGACCACCCTCATTTACGCCGAAAATATCCACGTTTAAAAATGTATGTTTACGCATAGGGAATAAACTGGTAGGGTCTGCAGGGGTTTAGTGAGTATCATATCGTTTTAAAAAACACACCTTGTGTAATTCACCACAAGCGGAATTATGTACAAAGTCGGCTGATTATGTATTAATTGATACATAATCTAGTGGAAAATAACACCGCCTTCTGGAGTTTAGGACTCCTTTAAAGGTTCACCACTAATGAATGATACAAGCTATGAAGCCATTAATTTGTACATCACATACTTTTGTTGGATGGAATACAAAACTGTGTACAGTGAAAGTCATGTAAAATGATTATGAAATATTCCATCCTTACCTTCAGGATAAAGAGCTAGTAAAAAAAACAAATCCAAAAAACGCTATATTCTTGTTTTAAACCATGAAGTAAAGATTTTCTGGAGGAACACATGATAAGATTGCAAAAGACATATGGTTTAAAATTAATTGGAATGCAGGACGGTCCCTTCAAAATGTCGGCAACATTGACAATATCAGGGAAAAATCAAACCATTAGAACATGGTTAAAATTTATTACTTTTTTCACGTCATCAGTAAAAGAAAAGGGCCGCTATGAAGCCTGCTATGAGGACAATAAAAATTGTACGACGATATGTTCACAATCCTTTTTTAAATTAAGGCCCCCTCTCACTGAGTTCCGGCACTGCGGCGGCACTGCGGCGGCACTGCGGCGGCAGCTCATGACGGCACTGCGGCGGCAGCTCATGACGGCACCGTCGAGAACTTTTCATTTGCACTCTCACTGACGTGCGGCGCATTTGCGTTTGAAGCCCAGATGAGCAAGTTATTGACTGAACGTTGTTGCTCGACAATCGTACATGGTACAATGTATGGCAGTTAATCAACAATAATGCAAGGCTAACCTATCCTACAATCATAAGTACAAGATAGTATCGATAACAGTGTATTAATTACAATATAGCCATGTATGGATGATTTTTTCCCTCGCTTTTAGAATGAAGTATAATGGAATTGACCTATGTAGGCGGTACTGAGGAGTTGGACGTGACAACAATACATGGGAAATATCGTTATATGTACCAGATAGGGTGAAGTTTGTCTTAGTAGTAATACTTTAACAGCGCATCTCTCTCTTTACCATAAGCAGGGCATGCCATCACAAAATGAAATTTATCTATAATATTTTCATTACATGTGGGACACAGTCTCTGAGTGCCTGGTGTGTTGTGGTGTCGATCCTTTTCAATTTCTAGACAATATGCGCTGATTCTCAGTTTAGTTATGCTTTTTACAAACGGTTTATTATTAATTATCTTCGCCGAGTACTTGTACTCGGAGAAGATTATGTTTTCGGTTGAAAAATCTGCTGGGTGGGTCTGAATGTATGTCAGGAGCATAACTCAAGAAAGCTTCAATGAATCTTTATGATTTTTGGTAGGTGTGTAGTGGTTGTGCAAAGGAGGGTCAAGTTCGAAAATGGTTCACCTTGCGTTTTTCAACAGTACTGCAGCGGACTTTGCATTTTTGTGTATTTGTACGTAGGCAAAAAAAGTGACGGAAACGTTGATGGATCTTCATGATTTTTTGCAGGTGTGTAGATATTGTGGAAACGGGGGTCAAGTTCAAAAATGGTTCCCCTGGTATTTTCCGTCGGTACTGCAGCGGGCTTTGTGTGGATGTGTATTTGTATGTCGCCAGCATAACTCGAGAAGCTGTTGATGGATCCTTATGATATTAAGTGGATGGGTAGGATTTACAGTAAGGAGGGTCAAGTTCGATAATGGGCCTTCTAGCGGGTACCTAAGGTACTGCAGCAGAGCTTCAAAATATAGGGGCATATTTTCTGAAAGTGCTATGGTCATGATTTTTGTGTGGTAGATAGTTCATGCCACAGAAAGTAAGTTCTGTAAATTTTGGCCCCCTAGCGGCTTGTTAATAACTGCAGTGGGTGTTTTTGTTTTGACATTCGGACATGAATAACTTGAGAAGGGGTCGACAGATCGTCGTGATGTTTGGTATGTAGAGAGCTCGGATGGTGCTTTACATCATCAATGACTAATTATGCAAATCAGGAGCTAATTTGCATAATTAGTAAGGAAAGTTTGTTTACCCAATACATTTAAAGAACGTCTGAAAAACGCGATTCTCCCTGGCTGGAGGGAACCACTTAGAAATATCAGTTAACTACACACATACTAGTCCTGTACCACCAAATGATCTTTAACCCTATCTAGACTGGACTCATTCGCCCCATCATAACTTCCAAATGGTATGGTGCATGATCAAGTTTGCAGGGGGTGATAAGCACATAAATATTAATCACTTTCCATAATAAGCCTTGATTATTTGGCGAAGATAATGTGTTCGTGGAACTCTAGTTTATGTGATATATTCTTAGAAGAATATATCACATATACTGGAATTCCACGAACACATATATAGCATGTGTGGAGTTAACTGATATTTCTAAGTGGTTCCCTCCAGGCAGGGAGAATCGCGTTTTTCAGACGTTCTTTAAATGAATTTCCAAGATGGTTGAAATTGACTGCGGGAAACATGTCTACATACTATGTCCTGAACGTGAGTAACCCAGTCATGGTCTTCTTCGACTGAAGTGTCGTGTGTTTTATTAATAATCCTGTCAGTAGGTAAATTATTCAATCTTACTGTGTTTGACTGTAAACGAACAATAGGGATTCTCCTTCTTCACCCAGTACGGCGAAACATTGAGTAAAATTTGCGATACAGTGTCTGTCTGGTATATCAAGTTCAGTTTATCACTGTATTTCTTGAAAGGCACAAGAGCAGGGCGAGTACAGGTAGACGAGGGGTCTGATTCCTTTAAGGCCCCCTCTCATTGGGCTCCGGCACTGCGGCGGCACTGCCACGGCAGATTTCTACGGCACCGTCGCGTTTCTTTCACCAATTTTCATTTGCACTCTCACTGACGTGCGGCGCATTTGAGTTTGAAGCCCGGATGAGCAAGTTATTGAATGAACTTTATTGTTCGACAATCGTATATGGTACAATATATGGCACTGAATCAACAATACTGTAAGGCTAACCTATCCTACAATTATAAGTACAAAACATTATCGATAACAGTGTATGAATTACAATAAAGCCATGTATGGATTATTTTTCCCTCGCTTTAAGGATGAAGTATAATGAAATTGACCTATGTAGGTGGTATAGGAGTTGGACATGACAACAATACATCGTTCTGTGTATCAGATATGGTGAAGTTAGTCTTAGTAGTAATACTTTGCAGCACATCTCTCTCCTTGCCATAAGTGGGACAGGCCATGGCCATCACAAATTGCAATTTATCTTCAATATTTTCGTTACATGTGGGACACAATCTGTGGGTGCCTGGTGTGTTGTGGTGTCGATCCTTTTCTAGATAACGTGCGCTGATTCTCAGTGTAGTTACTTCTTACAAACGGTTTATTATCATTATGCTGATAATGATAGTCGGATACAATGAAATATTACGTTTGGTCTGTTTGATATTTAAGAACGTTTTTTCGAAAGGAAATTCACTGATCTATCAACATTTTTAGGAACACATCTTGTTATTAGAAACACCTTCCTGTTTCTTCCGGTATATATAGTAGTATATGCCGTCTACAACTCGCTATTGTCAATCAAGTGCAAATCCTATGGATGAAACAATAGAGGTTTGTTATACACATACCATGTGTATATCAGTTTTGATTTGCTTACATCACAGCAACAGCATAGCATGTCGCGGAACTTTACACTGCGTCGTGGGGAGACTCTTACTAACATGTAAATGGTACAATAAAGCATAAAGAAAGTAACATTAGATGAATCTAGTACTAGGAAGATAATCAAAAAATACTAAATTGAAAAGTAATATACAGAAAATCTACAAGTAACAAATGGTATGATGTAGATAAAATCATCAAGGTAGCTTTGGATAATTGGAATAAACATTACATCAGATCATAGTTTAGGAATGAATGAACGTATAGAGGTCAAATTAAAAAAACATAGGAAGGAATTTAATTTGTCTATGATATTTCTTGTAGAGAATTCAATTTTTTGCTAGAAAGACCAGATCAGGCAAGAGCTTCTGAACGAGCACTGACTACAAGGTTTACAATTTACCGAGCTACAAACTTTATGTGCTTGCACAGGTATTTGTCGTTTGTTTGTTTGTTTGCTTGTTTGTTTTGGCTTTTTTGTACATCTGAACATACCGCTGTTACACATTAGTGTGTAAATCCTAGTTTATAATCAGACTTAGAAAGTTGAATATCACTTTGTTCGAGGTGTAGGAGCTTTTTATTGAAAAAAAAAGTTTTAGTTACGTCAAAGGCTTAAGAATTTAGTTTGGCCTTCGGAATTCTACTTATTTTCGAAAACACACAAGTTGTCAAGGTATCTGTTTACTTTTCACACTGGGCAACAGCAGCTTTGCGTTTGAAGAGAAGGGAAGGAGGCTCATCTTAAGGTTCACTGCTGTTGAGAGGTACAGTGGTCTTCTCTTCAGGACACTGCCCTGGACCTGGGTCATTGAATACTGGGTGTGGAGTCTTTTTAATACATGGGTATAGAGAATTCGACTCTAAAGCAGATGTTTCTGTGTTATATGTTTGATTATTAGCACCCAATGATTCAGTGGACTGGCTCTGCCCTGTCTGATCATGACCACTCGTCAATACAGTAGCCGTGATGTTTGTGCTTAACTCAGTTATGGCCTGAGACTGCACTGTCTGATTATCAATATTGGTCATTGTAACAGCTGGGGTGTTTGTATCGGATCCGCTGACGGCGTCAGCCTTGTCCTGCCCTGCCTGATCATGACCACTGGCTGTGGTGTTTGTTTTAGACTCAGTAAAGGCCTGAGACCGGCCCTGCCCTGTTTGACCATGAACATTAGTCATTATACCAGTCGATGTGTTTGTGTCGGATTCGCTGGTGGTCTCAGACTGGCCCTGCCCTGACTGATCATGACCATTGGTCACTACACCGGCTCTGGGATTTGTTGTGGATTCAATGTTGGCCCGAGACTGGCCCTGCAATGTCTGGTAATGCTGGTATTCTTCAGCATCTTCATACAGGCCGGAATGACCACAAACGTTAACAGCAGCTGTGGTGTGAGTGTAAGTTTCTCTGATGGCCTGAGACTGGCCCTGTCCTGTCTGCCAATTACCACAAGCTATTTCAGAATGTGTAGATGCTGGATGCTTTGATGGTGTCCCCCCATACATAGGATTTGGAATTAAGGCTGCAAGCGCTTCGTTATGTGACATATGAAACTGACCATGTCCTATCTGATCATTGCCACTGCTCAATACTGCAACTGTAGTGTTTGGGGTGCTCAAACCAACCTTGGGATTTGGACATGGTGTATTTCCGACATCCAAATTTTGATGTCGAGTGGTACCCTGGGACTGACCCTGCCCACCTTTAATCACTGAAACTGTAGCAGTAGTTGTGGTGTTTGTGTTGTTGAAAACAGCTCCGCAATTTGGAGAGGGAGTATTTCTTGCAATCAAGGATTCAGTGGTGACCTGAGACTGACCCTGCCCTATTCCATTATGAACACTAGTTTTTTCGATAGCTGTGGTATTTGTGCAGCTGAAAACAATATTGGGACTTGTAGGGCATGGATGGGCTTTCTTAGCCCTCCTCTTCCGACAGATCATGATAAATGCAACAATTATGGCAGTGCCAGCTATTGAACCAGCGTTAGATCCAATGACAACAAGTAATGTCGGACTGGAAGAAGATTCATAGAGATTGTTACTTTCAGCCGTTCTTACAGATGTTAATTTGGTATCCACGGACAGCGTTGTAAATACGGCACCTTCAGAACGTGCCTTCGAGAGAGCATTATGTTTAAAGTGCCAATGATAGTGAACGGCTGTATCATGGTAACAGTTGTTAGCACTTTTGAATTGGCTATCAACAGAACTTGTGGAGCCAGCATAACTTGCTGTCGGGTGAGGATCGCTCTCTGTATTGCCAAATGAAGACGGTACAGACACTGGAGATGACGAGAATGAAGCTTTTGTGTCAACAGACATTGTTGATGCAGTTTGTTCTTCACAGATCATGTCTTCAGGGTCAATGTCTTTCAGCAGTTTACCCACGTTAGCAGATGGAGCACATATCATTTGATTTTCAAATGGGTAAGACCCTGTCATTTCAAGCCTGAAGGGAACCAAATTACAGTCACACTGCCAGGGGTTGAAGTAAATTTCTACCTCAGGAGTTGAAGAGAAAATATTATAAGTTGACGGGGGAAGGACAGATATTCGGTTGTTGCTCAGCAACAACTGCTGGAGCTTTGGTAGATTTAAAAATGTGCCAGCCTCAATAGCTGCTATCTTGTTGACATTCAGGAACAAAATTTGGAGCTGTGAAATATCTGCAAATGTACCAGATTGAAGGTCTATTATCTGGTTTGACTGTAGGTACAATTTTTGCAGCTGAGGCAGATTTGAAAACGCACCAGACTGAATCTTTGTTATCTGGTTGTGACTCATGCTCAAATATCGCAGCAATGGTTTGTTTGAGAACGCACCACATCGAATGAAAGTCATGTTGTTGTAGTCCAAGTACAATTCTCCGAGTTTTGTTAGCTTTGAAAATGTACCAGGCTGAATGTTTGTTATCTGGTTTCGACTCAGGTACAACACTACCAGTTTGGGTAGATTTGAAAATGTTTCAGGGTAAAGGTGAATAATATGGTTTACCATCAAGCTCAACCACTGAAGCTTGGATAGATTTGGGAAACGATCTATGGTAAAGATACGATTTGCAGCAAGGTCTAAACGATCCAAGTTCTTGTACCTAGACAGTACTTTCATTTCTGATTTACTCAAAGTTGTTAATGTATTATGTCTCAAGTCCAAGGAAACTATGGGTGTTGGTAGGTTCTGAGGAATACTGGCGAGGTTCAGACTTTGACAATTGTCACAGATATAATCCGATATGCAGCTACAGTCAGCTTCCGGTATGTTGGGCTCATTCAGGATGATTAGTAGGACGATCAGCATTTTCTGAAATTTTCTTTCCATCGTGTTCTGTCACCTGTAGAGTACCAGTAACAGAATTTAAACAGAGTGAAGCTTGTTAACGATTGCATATTGGGATGATCACAATACATGTAACATGTCCTTTAAAGAAGTCCTAAACCCCAGAGGGGGAGTTATTTTCCAATGGATGGTAATTTTAGGAAGTAGAAATGAATATTTTTTACAGTTTACGATAAAGTACCCACTAGTCCCGTGCGCATCCAAAAGCATTCAGTATTCTACCAAATTCCCCAGGTGACCCTCAGACTATGTGTTTTTTACAATGTGCCTGACAATGCCTGACAAAAGTTAGATTACAAAAAGAATGTCAGGGTGGTTAGGAGAAAAAAACTCGTCTTGCTATGTGTTCTTTTATATCGTATTAACAATTGGCCTTCTTATTGTGCTAATAACCACCCTCATTTACGCCGAAAATATCCACGTTTAAAAATGTATGTTTACGCATAGGGAATAAACTGGTAGGGTCTGCAGGGGTTTAGTGAGTATCATATTGTTTTAAAAAACACACCTTGTTTAATTCACCACAAGCGGAGTTATGTACAAAGTCGGCTGATTATGTATTAATTGATACATAATCTAGTGGAAAATAACACCGCCTTCTGGAGTTTAGGACTCCTTTAAAGGTTCACCACCAATGGATGATACAAGCTATGAAGCCATTCATTTGTACATCACATACTTTTGTTGGATGGAATACAAAACTGTGTACAGTGAAAGTCATGTAAAATGATTATAAAATATTCCATCCTTACCTTCAGGATAAAGACCTAGTAAAAAAAACAAAGCCAAACTAGAAAGGCCGTCATTTGCCCCTGAGCAAATACAGCATGTTTAGCCATACTCCTCCCCATGCAAGAAGTGGGCTGTCCCAAAATAACCCCTGGGCAAATCGAAATATTAACTGCATGTAGGAAGGCAACATTTGCGAGAGCATCATACTTTGCCAATCTCCCTCCCGATGCATAAATTGACTGTTCCAAAATCACCCGTGCAAAAAAAATCTCTCTACAAGTTCTGCGAGACGCCAAGAGCTTCTTACTGCAAAGGCTTGCGTGTTTACCCGCAACATGACCTCAGGTAACCTGAAAAGAACACATGTTCTTTGGCCAGCAGCAAATGGAACGCCCGGAACTTTAGATAGAACATGGATTCTAAGATAGAACATGGAACGGGGACAGCACTTTTGACCCGTTTTTGGTCTGAAAATGGGTCCAAAAGTCCCCAAAACGAAACATTTTGAAGTGATGTACACCGGAAATGTGATTGTAGTCCTGTAGGGACATGTTCAAGGCAACATTGTACCGAATTTCAGGTCATTTGCTTGTAATACCAGGGCACAGGAGCCAAAAATATGAAAATTGCCTAAAAATGCCCCAAAAAACCTCCATAGAAATGATTTTAAGGCCTGTATCAAAGCAATTTTAAAATCACCTGAGGGTATTTGCCTTCTTTACCTCCATGCCAAATTTCAGGTCGGTTGATTAAAAAATGGCGGAGTTGAATCGATTTGAAGATTTGGCAGGAGGAGAAGAAGAAGAAGAAGAACATGAACAAAAACAATATGTTGAGCCATACTAGGTATGGCTAAACATAAAAACGCTATACTCTTGTTTTAAACAAGATTTTCTGGAGGAACACATGATAAGATTGCAAAAGACATATGGTTTAAAATTAATTGGAATTTTGTTATAACATAACATCATCCATACATTTTCAAGGTCACCACAGTGACCTTTACAACTATATCTTTTCATAATCAACGGTTCGTGCTCTTTCAAACTACAACTGCAGGACGGTCCCTTCAAAATGACGGCAACATTGACAGTATCAGGGTAAAATCAAACCATTAAAACATGGTTAAAATTTATTACTTTTTTCACGTCATCAGTAAAAGAAAAGGGCCGTTATGAAGCCTGCTATGAGGACGTCGACAATAAAAATTGTACGACGATATGTTCACAATCCTTTTGTTTGAATTAAGGCCCCCTCTCACTGGGTTCCGGCACTGCGGCGGCACTGCGGCGGCACTACGGCGGTACTGCGGCGGCACTGCGGCGGCACTGCGGCGGCACTGCGGCACTGCGGCGGCACTGCGGCGGCACTGCGGCGGCACTGCGGCGGCAGCTCATGACGCTCGACGGCACCGTCGAGAACTTTTCATTTGCACTCTCACTAACGTGCG
The DNA here is from genome assembly GCF_035083965.1 of Branchiostoma lanceolatum. Classification (NCBI taxonomy): domain Eukaryota; kingdom Metazoa; phylum Chordata; class Leptocardii; order Amphioxiformes; family Branchiostomatidae; genus Branchiostoma; species Branchiostoma lanceolatum. The sequence goes on along the minus strand of NC_089728.1, from coordinate 19,647,871 downwards.
GCGCATTTGCGTTTGAAGCCCAGATGAGCAAGTTATTGACTGAACTTTGTTGCTCGATAATCGTTCATGGTACAATGTATGGCAGTTAATCAACAATACTACAAGGCTAACCTATCCTACAATCGTAAGTACAAGATAGTATCGATAACAGTGTATTTATTACAATATAGCCATGTATGGATGATTTTTTCCCTCGCTTTTAGAATGAATTCGAAGTATAATGAAATTCACCTATGTAGGCGGTACTAAGAAGTTGGACGTGACAACAATACATGGGAAATATCGTTAAATGTACCAGATAGGGTGAAGTTTGTCTTAGTAGTAATACTTTAACAGCGCATCTCTCTCTTTACGGTACCATAAGCAGGGCATGCCATCACAAAATGAAATTTATCTATAATATTTTCATTACATGTGGGACACAGTCTCTGAGTGCCTGGTGTGTTGTGGTGTCGATTCTTTTCAATTTCCAGACAATATGCGCTGATTCTCAGTTAAGTTATGCTTTTTACAAACGGTTTATTATTAATTATCTTCGCCGAGTACTTGTACTCGGAGAAGATTATGTTTTCGGTTGAAAAATCTGCTGGGTGGGTCTGAATGTATGTCAGGAGCATAACTCAAGAAAGCTTCAATGAATCCTTATGATTTTTGGTAGGTGTGTAGTGGTTGTGCAAAGGAGGGTCAAGTTCGAAAATGGTTCACCTTGCGTTTTTCAACAGTACTGCAGCGGACTTTGCATTTTTGTGTGTTTGTATGTAGGCAAAAAAAGTGACGGAAACGTTGATGGATCTTTTTGCAGGTGTGTAGATGTTGTGGAAACGGGGGTCAAGTTCAAAAATGGTTCCCCTGGTATTTTCCGTCGGTACTGCAGCGGGCTTTGTGTGGATGTGTATTTGAATGTCGCCAGCATAACTCGAGAAGCTGTTGATGGATCCTTATGATATTTAGTGGATGGGTAGGATTTACAGAAAGGAAGGTCAAGTTCGATAATGGGCCTTCCAGCGGGTACCTAAGGTACTGCAGCAGAGCTTCAAAATATAGGGGCATATTTTCTGAAAGTGCTATGGTCATGATTTTTGTGTGGTCGATAGTTCATGCCACAGAAAGTAAGTTCTGTACATTTTGGCCCCCTAGCGGCTTGTTAAGAACTGCAGTGGGTGTTTTTGTTTTGACATTCGGACATGAATAACTTGAGAAGGGGTCGACAGATCGTCGTGATGTTTGGTATGTAGAGAGCTCAGATGGTGCTTTACATCATCAATGACTAATTATGCAAATCAGGAGCTAATTTGCATAATTAGTAAGGAAAGTTTGTTTACCCAATACATTTAAAGAACGTCTGAAAAACCGCGGAGGGAACCACTTAGAAATATCAGTTAACCACACACATACTAGTCCTGTACCACCAAATGATCTTTAACCCTATCTAGACTGGACTCATTCGCCCCATCATAACTTCCAAATGGTATGGTACATGGTGCATGATCAAGTTTGCAGGGGGTGATAAGCACGTAAATATTAATCACTTTCCATAATAAGCCTTGATTATTTGGCGAAGATAATGTGTTCGTGGAACTCTAGTTTATGTGATATATTCTTAGAAGAATATATCACATAAACTGGAGTTCCACGAACACATATATAGCATGTGTGGAGTTAACTGATATTTCTAAGTGGTTCCCTCCAGCCAGGGAGAATCGCGTTTTTCAGACGTTCTTTAAATGAATTTCCAAGATGGTTGAAATTGACTGCGGGAAACATGTCTACATACTATGTCCTGAACGTGAGTAGCCCAGTCATGGTCTTCTTCGACTGAAGTGTCGTGTGTTTTATTAATAATCCTGTCAGTAGGTAAATTATTCAATCTTACTGTGTTTAACGGTCAACGATCAATAGGAATTCTCCTTATTCACCCAGTACGGCGAAACATTGAGTAAAATTTGCGATACAGTGTCTGACTGGTATATCAAGTTCAGTTTATCACTGTATTTCCTTCAAAGGCACAAGAGCAGGGCGAGTACAGGTAGACGAGGGTCTGATTTCTTTATTACTAAGCGACTAACTTGCAGTCTATCAACTTCCGTACTGGAAGATATGTACAATGCAGAGATCTAATTTTCAGTGGGATTAAGCAATATCCCAATGAAAAGATCAGAACATCTACAGCTAAAATCCTCAACATCACTACAATGCAGTAAAATGGGTTTAACCAATTGCAAACTCTTAAACAGATGAATAGCTAGGGAGATGGACCGACTGGAGTTTCATGGTAGTGATTTCAACTAATCAGACATCGTAGTGTCAATGAATCGGAATACAATGTACAATCATAAAAGTGCATCAAAGATTGATTTCAAGGGATCAATGGCTTTTCACTTATGACACTTGGTGCAACAAAGGTAACATGTTATAGAATATACGTATAACCTAGAAATTGACATATCACTTTTTACACAATAGCGCGCGCGGTGAGCTCCCGGTAAGCTCCCGGCGAGCGCGCGGTACTTTGCCACTTGCGTTTTTTTTTAAATTTTAAAAAAATTCGCCATTTCAACCGGCACGCTGGCGGTAGTGGACCGGCACTGGAACGGCACTGGGCCGTCACTAGGACGGTACGCCGAGGTTTGTGCAGGGCACTGCGGCGGTAGCCATTCGCACGCTATCGCCGCAGCTCAGTGAGAGGGGGCCTTTAGTTTTTTTTTCCGTCCACGACATTGCGTCATGTCTCTACGACGTATGTGACCACGATCTTATTATTTTTATCATGTTGAATTATTGCGCCCGATTCTTCCCAAACGTACGACATGCGGCGGTATCACCGGCATTCACATGGCAGATAAATCCTGCGATCCATTTGACCGGGGCTAAAATGTATATTTGATAAGCCCACAACAACGCAGAAAAAGGTGGGTGGGCGGGTCCATCTTGGTCTTTTCACCACCCAAATACCACTCTACACAGAAGAAAACAAATAATTAAGTGTTCTCTGTCACCTTTTTTTCTACACCCACCCCTTCTATTGACCGACTTTGTTGTACAATGCACAATTACGTTTGTTGGATACAAATTAACATTCTTCTGAATTCTATTGAATTCATGACATCAGACCTTAGCTGAGAGGTCGCCCTGTTCAGAAAGGATTGCTGCAAAATTTAACCCACTGTTGTCTTTAGAAGAGGCTTGGCTACTATGTCATCGATATTGTTACAATGGCCGCTGCAAAAGTGAATCGTTCCAACGCGCGGTATATTTTCACCAACATCGCTGGAGGGAAAAGTTCGTGCCATATTATTTACGTATTGGAAATTTTAAACTATAATCCAACACAAAGAGTTGAACTAACCATACATTTTCGGCTGGACACTCCAACCTCCGTCAGATGTTCGAATCACTGCGACAGTTGTTAGTTTCACCCAAAGGCAAGACACCGAAAGAACAAAAGTGTGGGGTGATCTACCACGTACGTTGTGCAGGACAGAACATCAGAGGACCGTGTACAGAGACGTACATAGGTGAAACGGCACGTTCAATCAAAACTAGATTTTCGAAGCACAGACGCCCCAGTACTACTACGTCAGAAGTGTCTCAACACATACATATTGAGTCCCCGGGACATACAGTGACACTTGATAAGGTGTACATTTTAGATAAGGAACAGGACTGGTTTGTGAGGGGCGTGAAGGAGGCGATTTACATCAGGGCTCATCACCCCTCCCTGAACCGCGACGGTGGAAGATTCCGTCTGCCCGCTGCTTTCGATTCACTGCTGACGTCATCACGTCTCGGACTTCCCGGCGTTCAACGCAGTGATTCGAACATCTGACGAAGGTTGGAGTGTCCAGCCGAAAATGTATGGTTAGTTCAACTCTTTGTGTTGGATTATAGTTTAAAATTTCCAATATGCACTCTACCAACACAGATAAGCTTTCATGCGAATATAAATTACGTGATACATGACAGAAAATATCTAATCAATCAGAGCTTAGGAATGCAGTCTTCCTTTCATACAAGTGTAACTTTTCGACGGTGGGAGGCATCACCGACATCTGTTGAAAACACAAAATGCCGCCAGTTCACATTTCTCAAGTTTAAGCTATTCGTCGGCAAAATGGGTGTCGCATTGTTTTGGAATCGATCTGTCCACCGACGCAAACTGGTGAAATTCTATCAAAACATGGCGAGATGTCCTTTGACCCCCCTACACAAGAAATGAGCACATCCAAACTACACCTATTTCAAAGTGTACCGGACACTCCAAACATGGCTAAAACCCTGTTTTTCTAACTAAATGAAATAGCCACAACCCTTACCTGTCAATTCCAGCTCAAAAACGCCAACATTTCCAACAAAGAGGCCTCCTACAGATACTTTCAACAATGCTATACAAGGCTATTTCTAAATTTCTAGACTAAATGAAAATGGACCCTCTGCGCATGACTGTAATTGTGACCTTTGGCCTTCTACGTTTCTGTAACATCACGGGAAAAAGAGTGCAGTAATCATTATACGTGCGGGCGGACTAAAAATACAATCCACTGTAATTTTTATCAATTTTTAAACTTTACTATTTGTATGCCATGTTAAGATAAACGGTAGAGATGTATACGACATTGCTTCAAGGATCAGCAGAGTTACCAAGGAAACATCGTTTAAACTTTGTATCAGGTTTCAATATAATGAAACAGTCGAAATGTAATAAAAGTCATGAAAATCTGGATGACTGGATCCATTTCACGTATTATAGTGATCCCATCTTGAAGACAACCAACAAAACGGTCTAACATTAACTTACACGCTACGTGTTGTACAAAGTATAACAGTATCATACAGATTAGGTTGTTACTACATTATGTGTAACAAACTGTACAGTCTTCGATTAATCCAACTTATAGGGTGGTGATTTATGTCTTTTTTTTACGTCTTTACTTTTTGACAGACAAGGACGACGTAGCACTGCACTCAAGTTTTTATAACTTATATTAACAGTGAAAAAAAAAGACTCTTTTTTTCACAACCAAGGGATTTATTCAACCGACGTTTCGGTGACCCTCTGTCACCTTCTTCAAGGCAATTCTGACTGGTTCACATAGCAATACAGCACAGGTGTTGCTGCTTATACATATTAATGAGATGCAAACGCAAAATATTTACATATGTACAAACACAGGGGATGACATCACTATGCGGTCCCAAACATACAGAAGTGTAACACATACACAACTACATATCGATCAACAAACGATGCAACGATTATTTCTTTAGGATGCGTGGAGGAGGGCGACATGTTCCTGTCACATGATGTAGTGTCCCTGTTTACTAACACACCCATCCCAGAAACCCTAGACATTATCAAACGCAGACTGCAGGCCGACACAGATCTGAAGAACAGAACCAACCTGACAGTAGACGACATCATTGAACTCCTCACTTTCATAGTGACAACTACCTACTTCTGCTTCAGAGGGGAGATCTACCAACAGAAGTTCGGCACCGCCATGGGGAGCCCAGTATCACCAGTGTTGGCTAACCTTTTCATGGAGTGGTTGGAGCAGCAGGCCATTGCTACAGCACCCGTCAACTGTACACCCAAGCTGTGGAAGCGGTACGTGGACGACGTGCTTGAACTTTTGAAAAGGGGAGCGGAGCAGCAGCTGACTGACCACCTGAACACTATCGACTCTACAGGTAACATAAAGTTCACCCATGAAACAGAAGAGAATGGTACCATGCCATTCCTGGACACTCTGCTAGTCAAGAAAGAGGATGGCACAGTTAAACTGCTGATATACAGAAAAAAGACACACACAGATCAGTACTTGAACTTCAACTCACATCATCCGCTTCACCAGAAGCTGGGAGTCATCCGAACACTGATGGACAGGTGCAAGTCAGTTGTTACTGAAGAAACGGACAGACAGTTGGAGATGGAACACATCAAGCAGGCCCTTTCCCGCTGTGGTTACCCTGACTGGACTTTCAAGAAAGTCGAACATCAGACCAACAAAACCAAGCAGAAGAAAGACAGAAAGAAAGGAGAGGAGACGTCTAAAGGAAGGGTGACCTTACCTTACATCCAAGGCATCACAGAGCCACTAGAGAGGATCTTTAGGAAACACAACATTGCCACAGCAGTCAGACCCAAAACCACCCTAAGAAACCTACTGGTGCATCCCAAAGACAAACTACAAGACTCAGTAAAGACGGACTGTGTATACAAGATACCTTGCATGAGTTGCAACAAGGTATACATAGGGGAGACAGGGAGAACATTTGGATGCAGACTGGAAGAACACAGGAAAGAAGCTGAGAGCACCAAGGTGGGAAGGTACACCAGAGCACAGAAGCAGGTAGCTGAGAAGGAAGAGAACAAATCAGCAGTGACAGACCACATCATGAGAAACAACTGTGCTATAGACTGGGATGGGGCCAAGGTGATAGACCGAGAGGACAATAGAGTAACACGTTGGATTAAGGAGTCTGTATGGATCAGGAAATCCGCTCCAGTCATGAACCGTGATGAGGGGGGATATAGACTCAGTCACGTTTGGGACCGCATCCTAAAGAAATAATCGTTGCATCGTTTGTTGATCGATATGTAGTTGTGTATGTGTTACACTTCTGTATGTTTGGGACCGCATAGTGATGTCATCCCCTGTGTTTGTACATATGTAAATATTTTGCGTTTGCATCTCATTAATATGTATAAGCAGCAACACCTGTGCTGTATTGCTATGTGAACCAGTCAGAATTGCCTTGAAGAAGGTGGCAGAGGGTCACCGAAACGTCGGTTGAATAAATCCCTTGGTTGTGAAAAAAAGAGTCTTTTTCTTCAGTGACTTACCAACCTGATGAAACTATTCACGGTTATATTAACAGTGCCACGTACAGATAACAACATACCCAATTTTCTATACACCTGGGCGAAGTGTCGTGTAAAGTGCCTTTCCCAAGAGCACAACATCGGTGGCGTCTGGGGGATTCGAACTCGGGACCTCTTGGTTCTGGGCCGAACACCCTGCCGTTACGCCACACGACCCCACAATCGATTTATGTCTGAAGCTGACTATTTGAATATTCACATTTATAAAGATGAATAATAATGGTTTACAGATTTTCAGGGCCACAGGCAGTGAGGTCTGAATTTTCCACTGTGAATTGTGCAGTATCTCCACGAATCTTTGAATTTATACCTCGAAAAATGAAAACAATAAATGTGCAGTACTGAATTGTACTAGGAACATTAACATATCAAACGGTAATGATTGTCTGAAGCTGCATACTAATGAATACTAATATTTAGCAAGTTGTTTACACCATATTGCTATCCAGTAACATGAAAATTAGAAAGAAAGCTAACACTTCCAAAGCAAAATATCCTTTCCTTATTTGTTTTCTATGGCTGTTTTCCAATTAGAATTTGAGGCAAGACTTCTAAAAGGAATATTTGTAGATCAAGAAGAGCAAAAGTAAACTGCTGTTTTTAAGAGGAGGTAACATATATCTTACAGTTACAGCCAAACCAACAGATAACTCCCCTAAAGTCTGCACCTTCCTATAATGTTTCACTGTTTTGACACCGATACGATTGTTTAAGATTTGCTGGTAATTATTAAAAAAGTGCCGAATTTCCATGCTTTTAAATTTGCCCGCACTGATGTCAAATCAGATATTATGTTATCAAGCGGGTGATATGTATAATATCGTTAATCAGTTAGAAGACAAATTCACAGAAATAAAATTCCCCTATTGGGAAATGGCGCCGACCCGGGTTTACTTCTTAAAAATGGCGTTTGAGGCTTACTATTCATCCCCTTCTTACTGATTGAAAAAAATCATATTACTGGTAACTAAAAAGGTATGATATACACCACATAAGGGTCTTAGCTTTGAGGTGTATATAATCTTACCTTTCAAACTCGTCAAGCGGTTATCAGTCACTTCCTTGCAAGGTGACCTGAAGTTCTGTCGTCACCTGTTGCTGTCGTGCTTGTTGGATTCTGCTCTGGGTAGCCGTTACAAAGGTAGCCGTTATTTATACATGTATGTGTTTGCCGCAGAACAATATTCATCCGCGACCCCTGTTCATACGAAAAGTAGTTCCTTCAATACATCGTATAGACTCTTCTGTGCAAACTATGCTAAAAGTAGAGGAATGCATCAGCTTTGTTTCAGTTTATAATAGATTGTGGCGACTAAGGTGTAGATTTGCGCTTTTGGCTATCGTTCATTTTGCATCAACTGGATGCGAACAAAAAATGAGGGCGTCGGATCGAAGCCAACGAACCGGCAATTTCAATTTAGTACGTAGGCTCTGCCAAAGATGGTGTGTTTTTGGCAGCGTTTCTTTTCAAGAAGATTTGGATGGAGATGAAGATATATCTAGAATTGACCTATAAAAGACAGGGTTATATTATGCCCCCCAGCTAGGCAGCTTACCTTGGTACTACATTTTTGTGGTAAATCACTAATGTGCTCGGGAAGAAATCACATCGGGTTTGGCGTCGTAGTTTTGTGTGGGAATCGCAATGACGTTTTGGTTACCAACTTTGAACAGGTCAAGCGAAAAAGGGATAAAATGCATTTTCGTAATGGTTTGTGACCTGTATGTACCATAAATAAATACCTACATTATAATATGTATGTTATGCAGAGTGGAACTTAATTTGCATGTTTAATGCGGACAATATAGTGATACTGGATTGAACACATCTCTAGTGTTAAATAGAAACAGATATTAAGAAAGATTCTTAAATCTTCAATTCAGATGTATGTTGATGAACCTAAAGTGTTGAGTATCAACTGGGTATTGTGATGGAATAAACTGTGCTCTAGCTTAGTTTAATTGAAATCGCATTCTAAGAGTTTTTAGGAATTTTAGACAAACTCCGCTCCTATTTTTTTTATTTGGAAAGAAAGAGTAGCTATGCACAACTACATTTGTCTGAGGTTTGACCAGAGGTTTGAGCAGAAAAATAGAGAGCAAGCACAATGTACAGGACGGTCATATTCCAGTCCGTATACAATGTGCCGCAGGGAGAATGTTTACCGGAACCCCTGGCCTGTAAAATCCAGTCCACAGACTAATATAAACACAATTATGATCAAAGAAGAAAAGACGCTGCCCGTCGAATGCCACTCATTGATGTCGCCTCTCTATAAAAAACGTGAAGGACAGTTTAAAAAGAAGGATTGTGATTTAGAAGAATTGCTAATTGCTCACAATAGACCCCTTTCCAACAACTTGATACCGCGGCTATTTTGAATCTACCGCGGGCGCGCGTGGTTACCCTCTGTTTGTTTTATTGGGATCTCCATTAGTGTTCAATTATTACAATCTTACACTATTCTTCCTGGAGTCCATTCACATTGATACATTAAAATCAAAATACAAGAAGAAAACATATACAAATGATGGACAGTCATAAAAAAGATCAAATTTGATACAAGACATCTACGATTGACAGACAGTAATGAACAAAATCAAATGAGATGCAATAAAAAGAGCGCGAGGGGTCAGAGGTCAACTTGAAATACATATGTACATACATTCAGCTACCACCAGAGCTGTAATGGCTTATTTGTGTACATTTGTGTGATCAGTCTTTCTTTGAGGAATGTTTTGAACAGTGAAGGTGCGGATGTTTTGATGTGTTGTGGAAAGGTGATATATGATTTGATACATCTGTACAGAAAGGTTCTGGTAGCTGAGGTGGTTTTGGGTTTTGGCAGTTTGAAACCCCCTCTCTGGGCAAGACGGGTGCTGTGTTGATGTGTGTTGTCAATTCTCTGTAACCTTTTATAGATAGCTTCTGGCTTTTTGGCCGCCTGAAGTTTGTGAAACCTACAAGCACGCGAGCCTGGCTGTCGTGACAATGACAAGATCGTCTTGAAATTACGTGAGTTTGGGGGAGGGTCGTGTTTTCTGTGCAGCGTTACACCGACTTCGCTCAGCATTATTTTATATTTCCGCTAAATGAAATCCTACCAAAACGTTAAAATATAGGCCTGAGCTCAATGTTCTCAAATTATGCAGAATTCCGGCGGCTTTTTTGACGATCTTTTCGGATGCCAAGAATTTAGTCTTGAGGACTCCAAGTACGTGAGTGAAGGTGTGTTTTCCACTGTATGTGGCGTTTCTTTAAACAATTTTGCGCGGCAATATTTAAGATATCTGTTGGCCGGATGGAACAACAAAAAGTTAATATTGGCTTGAGGACTGAAGGACCTCAGGCCGATATTTTCTCTTTTTTTTGTGGGGTTTCATACTGGGGAAATCGTAATCCATCAAGAGGTTCTTGAGTTATGCTGACTACAGTAGTCCGGAACCACAAACAGCCAAACAGTCACACACATAGACACACCCAAAACTATATCTCCATTTTTCATGGAGATAATAACCCAACGCACTTATCGAGAAGAGTAGGGGTGACCTGGTGTGCTTGGCCAAAAACGCGAGCCGTGGCGAAGCCGCATTGCACTACCACTAGCTACTTGCGGCATCATGCTTCACCTCAAATGAGGATGCCTTGAAACTTGAAACGAAAAAAAAAAATCAGGCGAAACCATTAACATGATACATGATTTGTCCCCAACTGCTGAGACCCCGGGGACCATCCGTTAACTTCCACCCCCAGCTGGTGACCGTCACAGACAGCTATCTTATCAAAGTTTGTTCTATCGCTGTAGATAAACAATCTCCGACAGTTGGTCGGGGACCTCTTGGAGTGAAAAGGGAGGCCTTTAGGGATAAAGGGGTTTATGTAAGTCTGCTGTTCGGGAATCAGCTGTCTATGTAGTTTCAGTTAGGTAGCCTCTAATATCAGGCCTCTTGGGGCAGACTAAGCAGAGTTATAACGGGGAGGGCCCTAGCTTAAAGGCAACCCAAGTGATATTAGAGCCCGAAAATCGGATTTTCAAGGTCAATTTATTTAGTCATTTCTATACATGTTTAGTTCAAACAACACTATCACAATATAGCGACGTCCATGGTGCTAAAATATGACTTCGTTGTGATGTGAGAAATCGTCGCTACGGTTTATGTAGGCTCGCGAAACTAAGGGAATCATCGTATGGCATGTTTTTGCACTGTGTTCATATGCTCAAAGTATGAAGCTATTACACAAATGTGCTAGACAGTAAATAGTAAATGTAACTAGTACAAACAAGATTTCAGCATTTTCTTATTTCCATTTCTAATATTGCTTTTTCAACACTTGAACTCATCACCACGCTCCATTCCTAGTTGCCAGGTAGTTTGGACGAATTGCGCAAGTTGGTGGCAGCAAAGACGGAGTATGTATACTTTGTACCCTGTACAATTGTTGTGCGATAAAGTTATTGTTATTGTATGCATAATCAGATCATTAAAAAACGTCACATAACATAAATTAGGGTACGTCTTAGATTAGGGCCCTCCTCGTTATAGCCCTACGACAGCTTGAAGAGTATTTCGGCAACTAGCCACACTAGCTTTGCGATATAATAAATCATAGACCAATGTGACAATTGCTCCTTTGCAGTTATAGTAGCTTCAACTGCATATGTTTTTTAAGTAAACATGTATCTGTTTCTCTCAAATGTTGTTTCAAAAGTACAGCTTGAAAGAATAACGCAAATGTATAAAGTGTATGCGAGTCTATCTGTTTTATATTGCAGTTGGTCCAACTGTTGTAAATATCATAGTCGCAAGAGGGCGGTCTTGAGTGGGGGCGCGAGGCTCACCTGTGAAAACGACAGTGCAACGGCTTGGGAACAACAATTCTGGACTTGACAAATTGTTACTACTACGGATGTGAGTCAAGCTGGACGAGTTTGAGTTAAAGGAGACGTATTTCTTCCTGATGGCTGGATGAGTCATCGAGAGACACCACACATTCTTCCTGTTTTCTTGTTGTTATTGTTTTACTTCCCGGTTCAGTTTATAAACCTGTGCTCTACCAGCTAGATCACTTCTGAGCCAAAGGGACGCAGTTTGAGAACCTCCTGGCACCCGTTGTCAAAGGTAAGAAACGTTTCCCAATTTCAGCAAATGTCTTATCAAGTACCTTACACCACCACGCTCCTAGAATACATGTACGATGTACGGAACATGTGTATGTACGCAGTTTGTACTGTTCTTGATTTAGACCGGGCTTGATGAAGGTAGGTTAATTTATTCTTCAAGAAAATGATTCAAGTATGAACAAATATACTCAGGTCCTCAAGACAGTTAGGCCGAGACTTCTTTATTTGATGTACTACTTATCGTACTTGAAATATCCGTCTACTTCGTTACAGCATTTGTACTTGTAACAATTTGCATGTAGAGGAAAAAGTGACCTTTGATCACAACTAGTTAACAATTACTCGACCTCGTACGTAGGTCTATATGTACCAGAATCGTCTTGTGACTCAGAGTATTAGTACCAGTGAAATGAAATTTTCTGTACCATTCACGTAAAATATTGGTATGTCTGAAAACGTCTATCATAATCTATAAATCCATTGTCTACTGTGTGCTCTTTGGTGGGACAAATTAGCAATGGGTCGTTACGTCAGAGAAAGGACCCCACCCCCCCTCCCCTAGATGTTAGCTAGTATGACTCGGAGTCCTTCCGACCTGTTACTAATTTGTCCATTTTTTCAGAAAAGACATTTTTTTTATAATTGAAGAAATTTCTTTTTACTGACACTTTAAGTACAATCATTTTTCGACAATTTAAAGATGATGCAGTTAACCGATTTATCAGAACTCTACACACCATGCATATGGTAATAGAAGCCTCGAATACGTGACTTATAAGGTGGAACAGGAAGTGTATGAGCAGTAAATATCCTTCTTTTCTAGTATTGACTTTTTCTCACCAATGCAGATAGCATAAGGTGGTCAGCAAATAAAATGCAACACCTGTTGCGCTGTATTGGTTGTGAGCAAAGGACACTGAAAGGCAAATAAGTCAGCCCCTTTATAATGTTCACTGCGATTAAGTCATAGTTTTATTTAGCTCAATCCTCGTCTTTTCTGAAAATACACAACGCGAATGGCAATGAATTTATGAATCTCTAAGTTTGCACAACAAGCTTTAAAATTCTCATAGATTGCATTTTTGGATCATTTCCATACCCAATTCAGAAGACATACGATTCAGTTTGAGTCACAAAAGGCCACATTATTATTACGGGTAAACCAAAGGTAACTAGAGTTCCACGAACACATTATCTTCGCCAAATAATCAAGGCTTATCATGGAGAGTGATTAATATATACGTGCTTATCACCCCCTGCAAATTTGATCATGCACCATACCATTTGGAAGTTATGGTGGGGCGAGTGAGTCCAGTCTAGATATGGTTAAAAATCATTTCGTGGTACAGGACTAGTATATGTGTAGAGTGTGCTGATATATGTTATAACTGGTCATGAAAAAATATGAGTATGTTGATATTATATGGGCCACAAAGGTTCGATATTGCAGTGTTGTAAGTTGAAAGTGATGATGAAATAGTACAGTCAATATATATGAATAGAATAAATCTGGCTGGTGGTTGACGTGTTTTAGGTGTTTTTGTCCCTATTTCGTTATGTCGCCAACCGTGTTGAACAAAAATGCCTAAACTGAACGCGTTAAACCAGCAGGACCCACACCTCTGCTTGGAGAATAGTTTATTTATTTGACCTACATGTACGTTTATGCAAGGCCATCTGTTTACATGACCTGACACTGTCCCATGTCCCATTGAAATGCAGTAGGTTAACAAACTTTCCTTACTAATTAGGCAAATTAGCTCCCGATTTGCATAATTAGTCATTGATAATGTAAAGAACCATCTGAGCTCTCTACATGCCAAACATCACGACGATCTGTCGACCCCTTCTCAAGTTATTCATGTCCGAATGTCAAAACAAAAACACCCACTGCAGTTCTAAACAAGCCGCTAGGGAGCCAAAATTTACAGAACTTACTTTCTGTGGCATGAACTATCTACCACACAAAAATCATGACCATAGCACTTTCAGAAAATATGCCCCTAAATTTTGAAGCTCCGCTGCAGTACCTTAGGTACCCGCTAGAAGGCCCATTATCGAACTTGACCTTCCTTTCTGTAAACCCTACCCATCCACTAAATATCATACGGATCCATTAACAGCTTCTCGAGTTATGCTGGCGACATACAAATACACATCCACACAAAGCCCGCTGCAGTACCAACGGAAAATACCAGGGGAACCATTTTTGAACTTGACCCCCGTTTTCACAACATCTACACACCTGCAAAAAATCATGAAGATCCATCAACGTTTCCGTCACTTTTTTTGCCTACATACAAACACAAAAAAATGTAAAGTCTGCTGCAGTACTGTTGAAAAACGCAAGGTGAACCATTTTCGAACTTAAGTTTTCTTTGCACAACCACTACACACCTACCAAAAATCAAAAAGATTCATTGAAGCTTTCTTGAGTTATGCTCCTGACATACATTCAGACCCACCCAACAGATTTTTAACCGAAAACATAATCTTCTCCGAGTACAAGTACTCGGCGAAGATAATTATAAGGAAATGGAGTGAATTTGGAAGGCCTTATCCAGCACAAAAAGAAGGTAAAGCAGGTTATCATAACCTTTAGCACACTGAAGTAGCCGTTTGGCGCCCAATTCTCTATTGGTTACACAGAAGGTTAGACAGAAGGAAAAGGTTAAAGATTTTTTTTCTTTTTTGAAAACTTTTGTCTCTCTCAGATGAAGCCTTCAACCGCAAGAGTACTTGTTGTCCTCGTCGTTATCTTCAGTCTAGCAGGGGCTCTTGCGGGGTATGTCCCTGACAGGTGTATGGACTGTATGTGTCGCGTGCTGTCCCCGGGATGCCGCATGCCCAGCCCCCCGTGTGAACTCCAGGGCCCAGGGTTCGAGGTCTGTGGACCGTACCAGATCAGTAAAGCCTACTGGACGGACGCCCGCAAGATGGGAGAGGACCTCATGGACGGTACGAACAAATTGTTTGTTACTTTCGCCAAAAAGCTTATGTTTTCGTCAGCATTCGTGTGCCTGTCTGTCTGTTCGTCTGCCAACATGATAGCTCGAGAATGCCTAGATTGATTATCTTAAAATTGAAATTTGGTATGTGGGTGGGTCTTGAGGAGATCTCAAAATCATTAGATTTTTGCCCCCCCCCCCTAGCGGCTTGTTACGGTATTGCGGCGGAACTTCCGATTTTGGTATCTCATGTTCTGGACATGCTATAGTCATTGTTGTTGAGTGGTAAATAGCTCTTGAGAGCCCGAGGAAGAGTAAGTCGCGAACCCCTAGCGACTTTTTTGGAACTGCAGGAGCCGATTTTGTTTCAAGCATTGAAAGATAATAACTCTAGAAGGGGTTGACAGATGGTCGTGATTTTTTGTCTGAAGAAAGCTTAAGTGATGTTTTTTGTACACAATGATATGCTAATTATGCAAATCAGGAGCTAATTTTTGTTGACTACTGTAAATGCAGAAATGTTCGCGGTGGTTTTATGTTCGCGGGTTTCGCGGGAAACTTTCAGCGCGAACTTAAAACTAACGCGAAACTTTTTGCCCATCTATGACTGTAGCACTACCTTTGCTTCAAACGCGAACTTAAAACTACGGCGAACACTCCAATATCTCCCTACTGCGAAATAAAAACCACGCGAACTTAAAAATGCATTTACAGTATTTCATCATTTTAGACTGGCAGAGTTGTGCCGTATCGTGGACGTGTAGCCGGCGGGCGGTGGACGGCTACTTGAGGCGGTACGCCGTGAAGAACAGACACGGAAAGGAGGTGTTGGGGCACGACCCGACATGTCAGGACTTCGCACGGATACACAAGGGCGGGCCCTCCGGTTACCGCCTCGACGTCACGCTGCAGTACTGGGAGATGGTCGATAGGTGTCTACAAGGAGATCCCCAGTTCTTTCAGGTAAAAATTTGATGACGTGTATAGGACGACAAGTATCGATCTATCCGCACGACCAGTACGTGTTCTAGCTTGCCAGCATCCATCCACCCACCATTCATTCATTCATCCATCCATCCATTCATCCATCCATCCATCTATTCATTCATTTATTCATTCAGTCGTTCTTCCATTCATTTCTGTTGTCTTTTTTCCTGCAAAGTAATTTCACTTATTTTGAGACTCCAGATTTTTATTGCCGAATTTGTATTGCCATTTTCATACTCTACATTCTTTTTCTGTCCCTGATGTTGTATTTCAATTTGATTTCCAGCTCGACATGATGCACGGAGAACAGCGCAGTCTACAGTGGGAGCTGTGACGATGGACCTGGCAGATAAACCAAGGCAAAAGACTATCTCACTTGGACTGCGAGCTTGGCTAAATTCATTACGACATAATGATAACATGCTCTTGCCTTATCTCCCGCCATTCGTTTTAAGGGAATATACACAAATTCAATATACTATCTGTATACCCCAAAGTCAAGTTCTTACTTGTTTCACATAAGTCCGTCATAGTTCTTGGATCTTCCACCATTTGCAACTTATGCCGTGCTGACGCCTTTTCACCTGATGATTGAATCATGTGACGTCAGTGTTCTAAATCTCCCAAACAGACTAGTGAACAGTGCTTCTCAGACTGGCTTTCTTGAGGATGGTTATCGAGGAACTTTCCGAATTCAAAGCCCACTAACTCGACAATTCCCTCAAATTCGACGGAAAGTTCCTCGACCTCCATCCTCAGGAAAGCCAGTTTGAAAAATCAAAAGCACTATTCATTTTATTTGGAAAATTTAGAACACTGACGTTATATAATTCAATCATCAAGTGAGAAGGCGTCAGCACGGCACAAGTTGCAAACGGTAGAAAAACCTAGGACTTATGTGAAACAACTTGAAGTAAGAACTTGACTTCTGGGTATATTAAGCACAGTATAGTTGGCTTTTAATTTTTTTGTGTAGCTTTCCTTCAACTAGTACTGGAGAATGCTCTCATTGAACAGTTGTAGATATAAAGGAAGTAAAACAGCATAACAATCGAGCATGATTGTTCACAAATCGGTATTCAACAGGGTTTTAGCAATTAAACAGACATTTAAGCGACTACAGCGAAACGTAAATAAACACGGACAAACTGACAAATAAACTGCTAAGAAGAGCAGATGCTGCTTAGAAAACTTTTAATAGAAAAGTGTCTTTCAAGTCTTACAGTTAATTGTGGACGGTGTAAATGGGCTGCTATAGCTAGTAACGTCTTATCAAAGTTTACAAGAAAATTTCAAGTAGAGCGGGAATGTACAGCATTTCTCACAGTATGAATCTACATATGATTTTGCAGTTTCAAGACAATTTTATAAGGAATCTTTTCAGAACTTCATAATACAATCCATATTGCCACCAAGATTGATAATGCTAGCTTCATTGAGAAACAAGTTAACAATATCAGTTTTATCAGCTAAATTCACACATCTATATGGAAAAAAGAACAATACTCTTCAAATATTACAAAGAATAAGCCACAAATAATTGCTCAAGCAACTAGATAAGATTTTGAAACAGTCAGACGTTTCAGATAGCATCCGCTATCTTTCGTCAGTGACTAAAGAAGGATCTGGTAGAACTGGGTTTTATACCAATATATCTATTCAGAGTTTTGGTATAAAACCCAGCTCTACCAGATCCTTCTTTAGTCACTGACGAAAGATAGCGGATGATTTCTGAAATGTCTGACTGTTTCAAAATCTTATCCAGTTGCTTGAGTTATTATCTTTGGCGTATCTTATTACCTGGATGTCTAACCTTTATCAACGTATTACAAAGAATAGCCCCAAAGATATACAGTATACTACTATCCTCTCAGCACAGAAAGAAAAGACTACAGTATAAAATATGCTACTCTCCTATCAAATCAACCTCAAACTTACTTTACTGCACTGTAGCTGTACTGGCTAGGCAGTTCTATTAATCGATCCCAAAAAGTCTTCTAGGAAGTAGTCAATTTTACATGCAAGTTAAATAACCCAACATTCCATCTAGAAGAATGGGGTGACCCATGTAGAGAACCTGGCTGGATTCTTAAAAACATCACTTCGGGTCTAACTAATTACTGAAAACAACTGATTACAAGCCGAAAACAGCCGAACCGAAATCGGGTGTTTTCCGTTGTCTTCGGTTGTTTTCGGTAATCAGTGAGACCGCTTGCCTTATCTAGATCTCCTGTCACTTAACTCTGACTATGCGAAACCTGAAAAAAGAGCTATGGATCTAATATCAGAAATCCTTGCCAGTTTGCCGAGTTTTAGTAAAAAAAAAGTATATCTGTATGTACAATTAAAGAAGAGTCTGATCAGGTGACGATCACGTGACGATCACGTGACGATCACTTGCCGCACATCATCTGCACAAATTCTGTAGAGAGAAAAAAAGAAAACGGACAAATGATAACTACTCAGTACTCACCGAAGCACAGTCAAATTAAAATGCATCAAAAACAAAACACAGCACAAAAGCAAGGTCTGCAAAATTGATCATAAAGTTCTTCCCACGTTATGTTATACCTTTATTGCACAACAATTGTACAAGGTATAAATTATATAGGACGTAAAAAGATCAATCGTTTGCCATTATGCATCATGTAAAGGGTGATTAAATAGAGAATAAGAGAAGATAACATTGTCTGAAAGTTATTTTCTATATTTCAGTCTCATTTTTTAATCCTATAGATTTGTGAACTAATGGTTTATCGCTTCCCTGTATACATTATGACCCGAAATCAGGTGACTTTCGTGTCGATTACCAAAAGCGAAAGAGGATTCGAAAGGTGTTCAAAAGGTGTTCGATGACATGCAGTGGCCCCTTCTCTCCGAAAGGAGGAGGGGCGCCCGCCTCACCTTTTTCTACAAACTAGTTACCTTCGCCGAGAAGGTTATGCAGAGGGTAGCGTTTGTATGTATGTATGTATGTGTGTAATGTACAGGATAACTCGAGAAGGCTTGGATAGATTGTCTTGATATTTGGTAGGTGTATACGTAGGTCTCATACGTAGGTCTTGATGAGACTTGGAAATGATGAGATTTTGGGTCCCCTAGTTAATAATCATATTGAATGATACAAATACTGAAACCAGCTCAGGGGCGCACCCGGGGGGAGCCGCCATATCAAATTTCAAACTATCAACGCCAGAACAAACACTCATACGTCCCCCCTACCATTTCTTATTAGGATGTTATGCCTGGCACGCGTTTAGGACGGCTCCTACCGTTGAGTTATACGGTATTTTTAAGGGAGAGTCAGACAGACGTCAAAAATCCCGGAGACTCCTACCCTACTCGACCGAAACCTCTGCTTGGAGAATATCATACCGTGCCAGGCTGGAGGCCTGCCCGCCTTAGCCTGGGACCTCAATTCCCTCCCTACTTTGCCCTTGACGGGGCTATATGGGGGTAGCAAAGATAATGAATTTGTACGTGGCGCGTCGGCTGGCTGAAATAATTCATAATTCACCTTCAAAGTCGATCTTTCCGTCCCCGTCCTGATCGGCGTCATGGATCATCTCGTCCACCTCGTCATCCGTCAACTTCTCCCCCAGGTTCGTCATCACCACACGCAGCTCTGCCGGCGTGATGAAACCGTCACCGTCCTTATCAAACGTCTGCAATGGCAAGAAATCAACCGTTATGAATCGTAGCCTGATTTAATCGCGCTTATAGGCAGCCGCCCGTAACCAGCCAGCCCGCGGGGAGGAGCCATTGCAGCCCCAGACTGCTGTAGTTTGGTTTATACTGACTATCAATGACCGAGAACAGGCGCTAGGCGTGATAAAACTGTCTCCGTCATATTCAAACGTCTGCAATGGCAAGAAAAATAAAAGCTGCCATGACTTGTGTGCCAGCATGTTGAGAAAGATAGTCTGAGTACCATCCTCGTAATGACCGTTGGCTATAAAAGAAAATCGCTTGCTAACCACGTACCATCCTCCGTAGTGATCACTGGCTCAAAGGAAGAATCGCTTGCTAGCCACGGATATCGATAGCAAGCGTTTTTTTTTTAGCCAACGGTCAGTACTCAGTACGGAGGATGGTACTCAGACTAGGAGAAGGAAGAGAGGTAGACCAAAGAACATCTGGGGCAGGACCTTCCTAGAGAACCTGAAAACAACGGCTGTGAATTGGGTGCCACCGGGTGGAGAGGGCAGACCAAAGAACAGGCGTGATTAAGCCGTTTTCGTCCTTATCAAACGTCTGCAACGGTAAGAAAACAACTGCTATGAATTGGGTGCCACCTAGCCTGGAAACCGATACCATCGGGAGCTCCCTGGTATATCCACGGCGCTGGCAGTGGTGCCCGCTCGCCCAGACAGATTAGCCCCCCGGGGGTGGGTTAATTTACGGGCTTGACCTAATTAGTTTGTACGGAGAGGCGATAACTCAATATGACAGCCAAGAAGAAAGGCTGACAGAGACAGGTCAATATAGCACACTGGGCCCAGTATACAAACCTAAGCCGACCCGTAGAGACTGGTGACCAGGCTAGGTGCCACCAGGTGGAGAAGAAAGAGAGGCAGACCACGGAACACCTGACGCAGGACCTTCTTAGAGGAACTGAAAATGCCCTCGGAACCCCCTTCGTCATTCTGGCGGAAACACTGAATAAGTCAATCGGTGATTGCATGTTCATACAAAGTTTATGAACACTATTAGATATTATTAGTATTTCAGTAATTAATATCAATATCAAACCTACAAATATCAGTACTTCCATCTTTACAAATGAGAAGGTTCACCGACGGCAAAGGGATACGATAGCTGCTTGCTGTTGGGCAGGATAGCAATTTTTCACATAGATTAGAGAAGTGATACTAGGCAAGATATGTCTTATACCAGGCAAGTGTAACAATCTCAAGTGCTATGTCATTTACATGATTGTATACATGCCATGAAAATTTAGAAGTCCATGGTAAAATTTGGGGCAGACACCGATTGTAGTGATATGTTGCTGCACCAGCAGAAGTCAAGTGCGTGTCATGACAAAGTCCCATTCAAAGTTTTATTGTAGTGTGTTTCATGCAAAAAGGCCTTAAAAGGGGGGGGGGGGGGTATGGAAAACTTTTTTGGCCTTGGGGAGGGGCCATGAAAAAAAATGAGCAGAGGGGAGGGTCATGGAATTTTTTTTTTACCGGACCCTTTTTGCACCAGCCCTCTCCCAATAGATATCGTACAGTCCCTTTGCGGAGTGCGAAAGGGGCTTCACAAAGGCTGTGAAAGACATCTCGTGGAGACAACGGGGCTTCCCATAGTCTGCGAAAAATGTCCATGTGGGCTTTCGTACAAAATATGCAAAAGACGTACTTTGAAGGCATTTTTGAGCTCCTCCTCCTCGTCTACATCCTGCATCCTCTGTCCCATGAGTCCCAGGAACTCATCAAAGTCAATCTCGCCGCTACCTGGTAAACACAAGGGAACCAGCGATTATAACACAAATATCAATCGTAACTTATCATTAAAGGAATCCAGAGCATTTTATGAGGCTTGAAACTTAAATAAAAGAACTCCAATTTCTAGACATTCCTACACATAGTAAGTTTCAACAACATTATACCATTATATATTGACATTAAATGATCATGAGCAAAGATACGATGTCGTTGTGTGGTGAGAACTGATAGAAAACCCAAGCCCTAATAGACTGGTCCTGACTGTCCATCACAATTAGTGGTTCGACCAATGAGAGAGTGACTGCATGTCCGTCAAATATTGTGCCACTTTTGAGCACTTTTGATAAGAAATCCGCATGCAAATGATTACAGCTACTAGAATACTTCAAGCTTTGAAGTCTCATAAAATTCTCTGGGTGCCTTAAACATGTCTAATTTGCATGATAAATGGTAAGTCTCGCTATTATCAACATCCTGGCCGGGACTGGTGCGAGTGGAGTGTTTGCCTTATGGTAGGTCGTGAGTTCAATCCCCGGCCGAGTCATACCAAATACTTTTAGATGTCAGTGCTGCTTTTTATACTTAGCACTAAGCATTTCGGAAAGAGTATGGCAGTTGAATACACACTAGTGACTACCAGTGGACTAGCCTCCTGTTGTAGTGACTGTACAAATGTGTGGCCCAAGGGCTATTGAAACGGAGACGTGCGCCACCCTATGCACCATCTGGTGCGGGACGGACTTTAACTTACTTAAACTATGTCACGTGCCCTGGGAGGATGTGTTGTGGCAGCAACGGATTGATAATGTCAAATACCGTCACAGATGAACTTTCCATCGAATCGTGATGTAGCATTGACTTGTCTACTTTGCATAAATGGGACGTTTCTGTACGCCTTCATTATCTCCATGAAACTGGAGATTTTCCATGGAGATATTGTTTTGAGCATGTCTGTGTGCGTGTCTGCGTGTGTGTCTGTGTGTGTGTCCGGATGATTGTAGTCAGCATAACTTAAGAACGTCTGGATGGATTGTAAAGATATTTGATATGTGATCATGAGTAGGAGAACAAAGGTCAACGTTGCTTTTGGCCCCCTGGTATGTGACACTGGAACTGCATCTTACCATCAGAATCCATCTCCGCCATCATGTCCTGTATCTCTGCTTCGGTCGGGTTCATCCCCAGGGACCGCATGACCGTGGCCAGCTCCGTGGTGTTGATCGTCCCGTCCCCGTCCTTGTCGAACACCAGGAACGCGTCCCGAAGCTCTGGATACAGTATCAATCAATCAATCAATCAATCAATCAATCAATCAATCAATCAATCAATCAATCAATCAATCAATTAATCAATCAACCAATAAACCAATCAATCACCTTTCTTTATACTGGAAAAATGCTCTGTCGGCCTTATCCGTTCTTCCCAGAGGTCCAGTTGAAACAGTATAGAAACGCAGGTCAACATTTAGACATATTTGGTATAACGTTGTAAGGTTGTTCACACTTCGAAGTAGATTCAGATTCAGTTTTATTTCTTATGACCTGGCATGTGACAATTTCATAGAAATATGATTTACAAAGCGCTCATTAGTTGTAAAATTCACTATGTGAAATTTGTCTAAAACATTACGAGTTTAAAATAACATTGCTCGAACAGATTAAAATAAGGCGCCAATCCAAGTTTCCCTTATACATAAAACTTTAACAACTTGACAGTTTGCGCAGTTGAGATTACATTAGTGGCTCAATGTTCATCCGTAACACAGTACAGTAAAAACTTGTGTCAACAGTCAGTGTGGTAGAGCAGTTTTAATGCTCGGGGAATAAAAGAGGGTTCATGAGAGTACGCATGAGCAGCGACAGGAATTGTGGGTAATAGGTCAAAGGTGAAGGCCCCCTAGACTGTTGATTTCCTACTTTACTTATCTATCTACATGTGTATAATGATTACGTTTTTTACGTCTGACTTTATTTACTTAAGTTAAACTGATATCATGGTGTAATCAATTGTAGTTAATGTGAAACCCTGAATAAACCTTGGAGGTTTCTGGTTTCCCTTGCATGCTGCTTATTTATTTATGTTCAATTACTATTCATTTATGTTCAATGTACTTTTTACGCGCGAATTAACAATAAACAATGAAAGCCATTGCTAGGTGACGGTTTCTGCAAATTTAATCTTTATGAAAAGTTATCAAAGCTGAAAAAAAACTCACCCTTAATGCGCTCTTCACTCAACTGGTCAGCCTGCGGCAAAAAAGCAAAGGGTTGCTTTATTTCCTTTACAGCAGTAAATCGATTATAGAAAAGCATGGTACGGTTTTATGCAATGTGTAATGCTCACTATGCAAGAAATGCAACCTGCACGAATGCACACTTGGCTGACAGACAGGTACACACACACACACGCACGCACACACACACACACACACACACACACACACACACACACACACACACACACACACACACACACATACACACACACACACACACGCGCACACACACACACACACACACACACACACATACATACATACACACACACACACACATACATACACATATACACACACACACACACACAGAAAACACACGCAAGCACACACACATACACACAGACATTTGGTCCTCTCAAAAACGTATCTTACACGTATACAAATCTCACTAGGTTTATCTTACCATCGTTGTGTAAAGTCCAATATCGTGCACCAGCTAGTGACAATAGTTCTCCGTTCCTGTTTAAAACAACATCGTAGTGTCAGGGTGATCATACATACACACAACTTTCTATTCGAAAGAGCTTCTTTGTACAAACTTAAGAGCTTTGTACAAACGTAATAACCTTTTGTAGAAAAGTAAAGATTATCTAATTAATAGATCTCTATGTTTGAAGACAAATCAGTGTACCTATTTCATTCTTTCATGTTCATGAAACATTACTGGTACGGAGATGCAATCACATTTTAAGGCGCGTTCAGTTTGGGCACATTGAAAGCATCATGTAGAAAAGAAAGGATCTTTCGTCTTTAGGTTCGGTTACGAATTCTTTTCCTAGGATTTTCAGCGAGGCTAACCAACAATGGACAAGGATGTAGACAACTTTTTCTGTCACAGGACAGATGGATTTCCCTTGTTTCTAACGCGTTTGCTCATTGCAAGGTCACAGGGACCACTGCTTGGCTCTTAAAGGCAACCAAAGCAACATTATAATAAGGGCCCAAAATATGGAAATAGAAAAAAATTCTGACAGATTTACTAACACATCTAGCACATTTGCGTAATAACTTCATACTTTTAGCATTTTAAAACCGCGCAAAACGTGCTGTACGATGATTCCCTTAGTTTCGCGAGCCTACAAAAACCCTGGCGACGATTTTCAGTGAGTTCTCATATCACACAACGACGTCGTATTTTTGCACTATGGACGTCGCTATTGATTGTGATAGTGTTGTTTGAACTAATTATGTATAGAAATGACCAAACAGATTTACTTTCAAAATCCGATTTGCGGGCCCTAATATTGCTTGGGTTTCCTTTAACGAGTTTCCTCATTGCAAGGCCACAGGGACCACTTCTGGGCACTGAATTCGAACCAGCATCTCTTCTCTCTAAGTCAGAAACATCCAGCTTAGGCAAGCTCGACTAACTGACTCAATAGGGGAAGCAGATGTTACTAAGACTGCTCGGGAAATTCACTACCCCATTCCCCATTGTTTGTTTGTTTGTATTGCATGCCCGGTAAACCGTCTCATGGCTTAACACACCAGGTTTGTACTGAAGAGTACAAGCTACATATCTGGACAGATTTATTTGACCTACTCACACCTGGAAAGACCCCTACTCTTTCCGATAGGTTCTTTTATGTGCTCGAGGTGTGGCTCTCCTCAAACACGGGACCTCCATTTAACGTCCTATCCAAGGGACGTCCCTAACCAAAGCTAGATACTCATTTCTACCTGAGTGAAGTGAGGGAATTCGCGTAAAGCGCCTTTCCAAAGGGCACAACATGAATGGGGAATGTCAGGGTATTCGAATCCGGGACCTTTGTGTCTTGACCAAACATCGGGCCATTGCGTTACCGCGATGATTAACATATCATGAAATATAAGCATAACGTTAGAATACTTTTACAGTGACAGAAATTACCAAAACAAACTGACACGAAGGATAATTCAGGTTTCACTCTATTATGTGTTCTGTATAATGTATGGGTAATGATGTATGCTTATAGATTTATCAGAGCAAACATAGTATTACCTTGAACTGACTTATTACTTTTTACAGAATAAATGGCACCTTTTGGAGACTAATGGAGACCTATTGGTGACTAATGGTTGCAAATAGGGGGCCAATATTGTCGGAAACTAGTTCGCGTCCATTCGCTTTTCTTTAACTGTCAAAAAAAAAATCGCCACTGCTGGGACGAATTGGCGTTCATTGGAAACCGGTTGGAAACTAGCTACTTGTCAACTGTGCGAAACTAGTTGGCGAACGTCATTTGAAACTAGTCGCCAACTAGTTTCATCCCAGTGAAAGGGGGGCTTTCGAGGTACAAGGTGTGCTGTCAAGTCACCGGACGGAACTCTTTCAGACCGCTGTTCAGTTGAACAAACTGTCTGACAGCGTCAAACAGTTCGCATGACCTTGGCGCGCGCCATGTTATTTATCTGGCAAGCAAAGATTCATTACTTAAACCGGATGTTTGGGACTATTTAGTTGCGCCCCATTACTTCTTCTACTGGATAGTAATCAGTACATGACCTCTGAATATTACAACAATATATATAGTACAATATATAATGTATTATGGTGTCATTTTTTCCTAGTCGAGTGGTGTTTTGCTTAATCTAAGCTGATTAAGTAGAACTCGCCATCATTTTGTGTGTAATTCTGTTCATTTGATTCGACTTCGATCCTAGGGTCGACTCCAGCTCAGACATGTTGTAAGGGATTGCATTCGTCATTTCGGATGGTGACGTAAAGCCCTCGGCCCCGTGTATGAGGGAGCTTTGGGCATAAGCCTCAAGCGCCAAACCTCTGCACGTAATAGAACCCAACACACTTATCGAGAAAAGTAGGGGTGACCCGGTGTGCTTGGCCAAAAACGCGAGCCGTGGCGAAGCCGCATTGTGCTACCACTAGCTATATGAAAAAGCATCATGCTTCACCTCAATTGAGGATGACGTTATACCTTTTACTTCTGTTCATTATTGTTGTAATGTTAAGAATGATAGGGAAAACTACACATGTATAGGCCTTAATCCATGGACCTTTGAAGAAGATCACTCCGTCTTTTACAGATAATGAGGAAGAGCTATTCATTCACAAGGCACATGGAAACTAACTATAAGCTAGTATTACGGGTTTGTCCATGCATGATGTTGGGGTTTTGTTACAATTGTTGCAAACAACAAGCATGCCTTGCATGGTTGGTCATTCATTCGAATTTTACGGAACCTATACGCCTCTACCAGGCCCTGCCCAAAAGTAGTAGAAATTGGCCAAATAGAGTGAATAGTATGCTAAGGGAGTCGGCTACGGAGAGAGTGTCCAATATCCCATCCACGGGAAAACTGTAACTTCTATAGTGGACTAACTTCTATGGCATGTTATCCATCTATTTGGCCAATTTCTAAGATTTTTTTCTAGCAACCTGTGGAGTCTGGTAGAGGCTAACTATCCAATACTAAGAAACATACGCATTTTGGAAAATTCATACGAATGGTATGGAATACGCACGACCCTTGCTATCAATAAGACTCGCAGGAATTCCGTAAAACTGTATGTATGAACACCTTTAAATTGATATCCTGTTGCATGGTAGTGCAAAGGAAGACTAGAATGCTACATCTGATTTACTGCTGTATCCAAAGACATCGTCCAATCTCTCTAAGCGCATT
Source organism: Branchiostoma lanceolatum (assembly GCF_035083965.1). Lineage (NCBI taxonomy): Eukaryota > Metazoa > Chordata > Leptocardii > Amphioxiformes > Branchiostomatidae > Branchiostoma > Branchiostoma lanceolatum. The sequence goes on along the minus strand of NC_089728.1, from coordinate 19,620,581 downwards.
TGTTGTTTTGCCTCATTTCTTATTTGCCTTTTCGTTCGTTTTCTACGATGCGAGGCGACTTAGAACTGAAACGTCGGAAGGTAAAACGCGTAACGTTACAAACGGACGAGAGGGAGGGAAAACGCGCCCAAACCACACATCGCTTGGAAACCAGCTGTAGTAGACTTGTGCTTTCTGTCGTCCCATAACAACAAACACGACAAACTATAGCCTAGACAACAGGCCCTGCTACGGGAGACGACTTTCTTCTGCTAATTACATATTTTTTTCTGATCGATAGTTGCCATTTTATGAAATTTTGGAGTCGTAATTGTTGAAGAAAAAGGGAAGTAAAAATGACACATGTGAAAATATTACGTAGAAAATAGTACTTGATATATAGAACAAAACGGCCACGGCATATCATATGTATAACATATTGTGCCCTTATTGATAGCCTCCACCAGTCGTTTTTACGGGCGTTTGGATGGAATAATTCGGCAAAAAAATGAATAATTGGCCTGTAGAGTCAGTCCACGGTAAGGTCAATATCTCGACCTCTGACCAAATAAAACCCTCTGGTGGCCAAACTTCCCTGGCAAATATTCTCCCTATAGCTGGCGTACTTAGTCTGGTTGCGACTACTATAGATAGAAGCCAGCACAAAAATGTACGATCCAGATAACACAATTCTATCTTGTAGAGCCTAGCGTGTCCAACGTTTTCCTGTGTTTGTGCGTCACGCATCCCTGACATTCGTTCCCCTACATTTTGTCCTTAGCGACTTTACTATGCAAACCACTTCAAGCATGCAAATTACACAATCTTAATGGACTAGAACTTCTTCCCCTTCGTCAAGAGCGGCACAGCGTGTACTGTTGATGTTGAACAAACAATTCAAAACATCCCGACAAGCAACCACAACTACAAAGTACTCAACTCTTGCAGTTATCAACCAATAGGGGGAGGGCAAAATTACAATAAACATTTTTTTAAAATCCCCAAACGTTACAAACTTTGTAGTTCCTTTCCCTGATCTAGAATTTACAACCTTACCTGATCACTTACCTTACAAAACCCGAATGCTGTCTGTATATACATGCAATGATGGATTTCGTAAGATGTAACTATGGGGGAGGGGGGCAAGCGAGACGCTCTAACAAAGGAAGGAATTATGTGCTTAGACCCTATCAATATCATCAAATGAAGCTATTAGTTGGTAACCTAATTAGGAGAGAGGCACCTCATTCGCTCGACTATTCCAGACAAAGGACAGGCTTTAAAAGACTGAACAATAAGAATCTTTGAAGCGTACTACTCTTACAGGTGTTTTCTTTTCATCAAAAGTCTTTGTTATTCTGCTGCTACCTAACAAAAGAGTGTGGATCTGTTTCCAAGGAAAATTTTGTTGTACATTTTTGAAACCATTACTGAAATAAGATGAGGCTATCAAAAAGATTAACTGTTACTAAAGGAGGAGGATCTAAACGACCCAGTTTTGTAAGAGGTTTTGGTTTAGTGGTCTGCGCTTCTGTCTCTCACCTCATCTGGTTCAAATCACTTGGACCAGAAGGACTGGGGTTCAAGCCCCTGGTAGGGCACCTCTGGACAAGGGACGCATTGAGTCATACCAAAGACTTTACAAAAATGGTATATACTTCTGAAACAGTATGGAAGTTAAACACACTTCACTGCCAGTGGACTAGCCCCCTGCTGCAGTGATTGCACCACAGTGTGACCCAGGGAAACCCTATGAAACATGAAACAGTGTGACCCTATGAAACGAAGATGGGCACCACCCTATACATCAATAATGGTGTGGGAGGATTTTAACTTAACTTAACTTTGAATTTTTGACTTTTCAGTAAGGGCCTGGTCGTACGGTCGTTGTACAATCGCAACTAAACTGACGACACTCTCCGAATAGTCGTGTAAGTGCCGTAAAAAATTTCAGCTGTCTTTTCTTAATTAATCAACTGAATGATACACAGGACTAGCTAATATTAAACATGACCTCTTAAAATAAAAATTACTACAGGCATAGAAAAATTCAATAACAACAAGTAACATCTTTTGGGTAGACCAGTACCAACAAGCCATATAAACAGTAAACAATCATTATATGAACCCAATCATACTAACTTTTGAAACTTTTGCTCACCACAGTATAAGCCTGGGTCAAGCCCAAAATTTAATTATTACATTCAGAAGAAACAAAGGATGAACCCCTGAATAGCAAATAAATGAGAGCTTCGTCAGAAAGACTGTTAAGATCAAGGATGGGGGATAATAGGTTCTGTAGGTTGCCAAGGTGGTTTAGTCTTTAGATATCACTGCACGAAATGGCCACGTATCCTGACGGATCCGACGTATCCGGAATCGGGCCTCATGGCGTTTCCGAGCGAATCCGGAAAAATCCCAGTTCACTGCTCGGATACTGAAGTGCCCGCAGATCCGATCAATTCCGACGCCGTATTCTTCTGGATTCGTGATGCGCCTCGGATACCCGAAGATATTTGCGCGGATCCCTCGTTTTTTGATATTTGGAATGTTCGGATTGTTTGTATGTCGGTAGTTACTTCGGATCCTGACGAATAAATACACACGGCACGGCATGATCTCATTTCCTGACGAATCCAGCAGATCCGGAATTGCGCATCATAGCAGATACGGAACGTTTCCGATTGGATCCGATACACCTCAGATCAGACAATTCCGGCGCCGTATACGTCTGGATCCTTTATACGTTTCGGGTACAGATACGGCACGTTTCCGAGCAAATTCAGACAATTACCAGGTACACCTCAGATTCGGCAATTCCGACGCCGTATACGTCTGGATCCGTGATGCGCGTCGGATACCTGAGGATATTTGCGCGGATCCTTCGTTTCTAGATATTTGTCAATATGGCAGAGATTTTCGGATTGTTTGTCGGTAGTTGCTTCGGATCCTGACCAACAAATACACACTGCACGGCACGCGGCATGATCTCAGATCCTGACGAATCCAACAGATCCGGAATTGCGCATCATAGCAGATACGGAACGTTTCCGATTGGATCCGATGCACCTCAGATCCGACAATTCCCGCGCCGTATACGTCTGGATCCTTCATATGTTTCGGGTACAGATACGGAACGTTTCCGAGCAAATTCGGACAAATACCAGGAACACCTCAGATCCAGCAATTCTGATGCCGTATACGTCTGGATACGTTTCGGGTACAGATACAATATCTACTCGGATCTTTCATTTTTTTATGTATTTGCCAATATGTTAAAAGTTCAGATTTGCCAATATGTTAGAAGTCATGAGCTGTCTCGGACCCTGACGTGTACGGAACACGGATTCGTGTCGGATATCCAAATTACCCACAAGACACTTCTGGGCGCGACAAACGTTAACGGTTTTCTTTCGGTTAACAGCACAGACAAGAACGGCGTTTCATCACCTTCTGTGCTTAACATGGCATCGCCAGAGTCTACCATGGTCGACCAGTGATTTTTGAGTGACTTGAGAGTCGAAGGGAATTTTGTGTAAACTCAAACGCACGGAATTGCGACGTTGTCTTCTTCGTGCATGCAATATTCGTCGCCCCCCTCCCCCCTTGTAAACGCTGGTAGGGAGTTGATTCATCATTTTGAGGGACTGCCCTTTGGTAAGTACAAATTGAAAAATTCCCGTTTCTAACTAGTTTTGACGTCAGTTATCCTCTTATTGTGGCTTGACATATCATCGCATTCGCATGACCATAAGAATTCTCCAGCCGACCTGCCCTTTTACGGCGTTAGGATCTAGGAAATTTAAAATTTCAATTTGTTCATTCTTGCCAATGGTCAGCAGACATGTGTGTCTGGTTAACGTTTCAGATACAAAATAGCAAGCAGTGGAGGGAAAGATAATTAAAGATATGGAAGGGAAGAAAATGTCATAAGTATTTGTCCCACAAAGATCCCACAGTTTGTGGATAGTGAACTAGAACTTATAAGGAGGCAGTAGTGTGCCTCAGTGATTATTTCATTCAGTTATAGCTGTGCATGTTTGATCAATATCATATTCAAGTTATAGATGTAAGTTTTACGTAGTCAATTCAACGATGCCCAGATTCATTTTTTTACACATGCGAGTATGTGATATGTTTAATATTTGTCATTGTTTCCATTTATATATATATATCCAGTACAGCATCGGCAGATACTTCCTTCACAAATGCAGCACATATTGTGAGGACCTTGGCTGGGAACAAAGCAATCAACTGTCAGATGCTCAGCTGCTGAGTACCTCAGGCTCCTTTGGTAGGTCCATCATCGGTACACTTCAATGTTAGCTGAGAGAGGCATGATGGATATCCATTGTCCCGTGTTTTTTGTAGCTGCTGTGATGAAACGAAGCCCATGTCAAAATCATGTGACATGTTCCTTAAATACGTGAATTGATATTTATTCATCATTTGGTTTTATCATATAGGAACTGGTTTATCACAAGATGGACTCCAAGCTGAGTCCAACATGCAGATACAGAAGAAATCAGCCTTGCCTGTCCCTTACCAAGAATGCATGGAAGAAGTGAACTCAGATGTAGTCAGAGAATGGGGAGAGGACGATTATACACATGCAGTTCCACGGCATATGCTACTTACGTTTAAAATGTGGCGTGTCATCATGGGAGTTCTTCAGACAGTATAATGTTACTTTCTATTTTCAACCTCTGTATTTGAAATAATTGTATCTGATGGCTTTTAGACTAAGAGCTGGCCACAAATAAGGCTTTTATTACTTTAGTGGAATATTTAGAACATGTAGATAATTTTGGTCCAAGGGCACTATACAGTAGTAAATATTACCACAATGTTGTGATGGTGTTACTTGTAATACATTTCATAATTTTTCAGAACATTGTGCTTGCACAACCCCAATTTACCGACATTAACCTGCATATGCAGTGGTGCTTTGAGTATGTGGATGTCCCTCAGCCTGTCTCAAATGAAATGGATCATTTAGCCATATAGTACTTCCGTATTGTATTGTATTTGATAGTTTTTGAACTTAGAAATACATTATGTTGAGATATGAAATGATACATATGTTACATACAGGCTTTCCCAAACTTCCTGTCATTCAAAATGATGTTTTGGGTATAGTTAAATTAGGAATGCAAGCACATAGTCGGATCCGTTACGGATTCGTTGTTGGGTCCACCTGTACCCGTCAGTATTCACCATTTTCTTCAAAATACAGAAAAATCCCTGTACGCATCCGTCAGGATCTGTGGCATTTCCGTACAGTGTACGGCTCCGTATTCGTCGAAAATCCCTTACTTTCGGATTCTTCAGGAAATATTCCATATACCGGTGCGGAAATAGTCGGATACGTTACACGAATCCGCATGTATCCGTCAGTATCCACCAAAAATACAGAAAAATTCCTGTTCGTATCCGTCAGGATCGGTGGCATTTCCGTACAGTGTACGGCTCCGTATTCGTCGAAAATCCCTTACTTTCGGATTCTTCAGGAAATATTCCATATACCGGTGCGGAAATAGTCGGATACGTTACACGAATCCGCATGTATCCGTCAGTATCCGCCAAAAATACAGAAAAATTCCTGTTCGTATCCGTCAGGATCGGTGGCATTTCCGTACAGTGTACGGCTCCGTATTCGTCGAAAATCCCTTACTTTCGGATTCTTCAGGAAATATTCCATATACCGGTGCGGAAATAGTCGGATACGTTACACGAATCCGCATGTATCCGTCAGTATCCGCCAAAAATACAGAAAAATTCCTGTTCGTATCCGTCAGGATCGGTGGCATTTCCGTACAGTGTACGGCTCCGTATTCGTCGAAAATCCCTTACTTTCGGATTCTTCAGGAAATATTCCATATACCGGTGCGGAAATAGTCGGATACCTTACACGAATCCGCATGTATCCGTCAGTATCCGTCAGTATCCGACAAAAATACAGAAAAATCCCGGTACGTATACGCCGGGAAACGAGGCCATTTCGTGCAGTGTATATCCTTATCGGCGTTTAATCTCTCACCGAGAAGCTCTAGTCAGCCAGATAGCACCGTAGGTGCGGACCGGAGCTTATCTGGCTGACTGGAGCCTCTCTGGCTAGCATATACGATTTTCGGTGCACCGTGTAGATCTCCTTGGAGATTAATCGGCGGTTAGTTCTGTCACAGCCTTCTCAAAAACCCTACGACATCAAAATCGTACGACGGCCTACGACACGTCGTCCTGTGACCGTACCGTAATGATATATGCTGGTTTAATTATTAGATGAAAGGTAGACACTAACACTGAATTAAACTGTAGCGGCAAGAGCAAAATGACACTTGTTCTTGTTGGTTGTTATGTAACATACATCAACATAACACACACGAAAGTCCTAACAAGCCTAACATTGATTAACACTGAACTACAGCAACCTTGGTTCAACGTATTTTAAAGGAGTCCTAAATTCCAGAGGGGGGAGTTATTTTGAAATAGATAATTATTTTAGGAAGTAAAAATGAATACTTATTACAGTATACAATAAAGTACCCACTAGTCCCGTGCGCTTCAAAAAGCATTCGGTATTCTACTAAATTCCCCAGGTGATCCTCTATTTTCTAATTAATTAAATTAAACAACCTCAGCCTATGCCTAAATACAATGTACCTGACAATGCCTGACAAAAGTTAGGTTACACAAAGAATGTCAGGGGGGCTAAGAAAAACTTGTCTTGTTATGTTCCTTTATATCTTATTAACAACTGGCCTTCTTATTGTGCTTAGCTCCCCTCATTTATGCCGAAAATATTCACGATTAAAGATGTATGTTTACGCATAGTGAATGCATGGGTAGGGTCTGAACGGGTTTAGTGAGTTACATATTATTTTACAAAACACACCTTGTGTAATTCACAACAAGCGGAATTCTGCGAAAAGTTGGCTGATTATGTATTCATTGATATATAATCTAGTGGAAAATAACACTCCCTTCTAGAGTTTAGGACTCCTTTAACAAACGCTTCGCACTCTGGCATTGGCACTGCGTTTTCACGGACCCACTTTAGTAAACGGAGAGTGTTTTCGTCTTTGCAAAAACACTTACCCTTTATACGGTTGTAAACTATAAACACTCCACGCCACTGTAGTTAAAAGACGATCTGTTTTGCTCATAGGGAACTCGATCCAGCTTTTGATTTTACATGATTGACGGCTACAATAAACCGTCAAGTTTGTTAAAAACAAAAAAATAAACAGAGGGGGGCGCTGTGGGAAAAGGGGGCAGTGCGTACGGGTCTAAACATTCAAGCCGTTAGGTAGTTCAGAGCCTATATATCAAGTTAAAACGCCCCTTTTTTCTTGTCATAACGTTGCTACGTTGTACCGTGTACATGTAGAAATCTTGTTTACGTAAAATGCTACCGATTCCCCACGAAACTTTACCTTTACGACGTTGAATTATACAACTTACCTTGCTAGAACCTCCGGTGTGCGTATACGTGTCTTTTCGTGCCGCTTGCAGGCCCAAAACTTCCACGCTTGCCTAGCAAGACATGCTTGTAGTCAGCGAGGCTTAATTGTTGCGAAATGGTGCGGCACTGAGCAAATAGGGACCCGTCAGAGCGAAGCGTAAACCACGTCGAGTTCTCCCGTTGTAATCTAAGCTGTGTTCTAGGGCTGCCGTGACGGTTGTACAATAGAATGCACGGGTGGCGGTCCTAGTCTAAAAACTACAAGAGGCCGCCTACTTATACACAGTACAGCCAAAACAGTCTAAAAACTACAAGAGGCCGCCTACTTATACACAGTACAGCCAAAACAGTCTAAAAACTACAAGAGGCCGCCTACTTATACACAGTACAGCCAAATATAGATGGCTAGGAGGAAGACTATGATACACTAGAAAGCGGGTGGCGGTCCTAGCCTAGATACTACAAGAGGCCGCTACAACACTTCTATATAGTATAGTCTCCAAGCAAATGAAGTCGTAAATGTGTCTTCTTACGCCAATATACTATTTGATAACTAGGAACGAGACCATAGTTCCGAACTACTATGGGTAAAACATAGATGAACAGGTATTTACTATATTTTTGTTCTAATGATTTTAGGTAAATGGTATGTTTTGGTACAAAGGGGATAATAGATATAGGTCAGATCTGAAACCTGATATGATAAAACGTACGTCTAAAAATAGCCATTCTATTTTTCGTGTTCTCTGCAAGCGCTTCTAAATGTATTTTGATAACTTTCGAGCGCTCCATGATTCAAAATTTGGCGTAAGGTTTAAAGAAAAATATAAGAAAAGCATTTCAAGAATACAAACCTCTGCAAAGGTAACAACGTGATTTCATAATCATATATAATCGACATTTTCAAAATAGCTGGTAGTTTTTTTTTTGTTTTTTTTCTGAAATTCTTGTACTAGTATACATATACTATATATACCAAGAGTATACATATATACCTAGAGCACTTAATGGCGGACCGTAGTAACTGGAGGAAGAGGGTGGACTTAGTCCGGGCAACCCGCCCGACATGATGATGAGTATACATATATACATATACATACGTGTACATTGATAAAGGAGTAAGGTTAAGTTAGGTCATGTCACTCAGCTGTGAATATTCACACGGTTACACTTGCGACGGATAAGAATCGTTCAAAAATGTTGGATACGTGTCTTTATATATGATATCTTATGAAAGTTTATTCGTTTCTTTCTTAGACCAATATCTATCGGCAAAACAATAGAAGATGACAAAAAATACAAATCACAGGTATGAATTTAGAAAGTCTTTAAACGTTAAACACACACACACATGTGCACGCAGGTAGAACTGACTCAAATTTGCTTTGTGTATGCATCATGTGTATTTTATTGCTATTATTCTGTATAGGATGTAAACTGTTTATGCGATGATTTATCATTACCATAATACCTTATGACTTTTATTTCTATGTTTAACATTAGTGCTGTCAGTTAACGTTTGAATATAAACATTTGATTTAAACATGCACCAGTAATGCATTAATCGTGTAGCGGTGCAGCTAAATGTACTCATATAACAGGGTCTCAATCAACGTTAAACAAAATATCCTTTCTAAAAGGTAACTGATGCTAGCTAAGGTTAGAAAAGGTTAAAGAATAAACAAGGTTGGGAAAAAAGATTTTCGTTCATTCAAGGTAACGTCTACCATTAATCTGAAATGCTTACTGACTGACCTTCGAACTTGCTGACTGACAACAACGTTGCTATAGCAACCGTCTTTAAACAGAACTATAGCGCGTTACTCAAGTTCTCAGACCAGGCCACACACATGTAGTATAATGTCTGACTCAGTTACTCACGTTTATCAAAAGGGCGCCATACGTTCAAGAATGCCAGTTGTCCAAGACTCCAATGCCATTTTAAAACACTTTTAAGAAGAACTACTCATTCATTTTAAGAGGGGTGTCACGAGGAAAAAGAAACGAGGGGGGAACGATACGAAGAATGTAACAAAGGTAAATATATAAGCCCAACTTGTTTTTGATTGATCAAATCAACACTGGATGTGTGTAAGAGTTAAGTACACTAGAATAAAAAGAAGACGATGTTCTTGTCCACCCCTGCATGTGAGTTTATGATAGCACAGTCCCTAGGTAAACGTGTGATTGACAGGAGATTGATTGGATGTTTGTTTAGATCTGTTGTTCCGCAGTGTCCCTTGTGCGGGCCACTCCTTGCGTGGCGTCGTACATTCTTCGGCCTGTAGTCCACAAAAGGTCCCGATGAAACTCTACCAGAAAGGCGTGGCTGGTGTAGAGCTCTCACCCGTGGGTGTGTCAACAGAGGGATGCCCATCATCATGGTGTAGTGTTCCCTGTAGATGTCTTATAGGTGCATGGTTCGAATCCCAATCGTACCATAGGCGGAAGGACAAGGGATTTTCTAGCCTCCGTTGCAGTCCTTTTCCCGCAGCGATTTCTTTCCATTTTTGGGGGGGGGGGGGCGCCGGGTATCTGCTTGGGATCCCGTATCCGCCGTGCCCCTGTGTCCGCTATAGACCCTGTGTCCATTACGAAGAAACGAGAAGTCGACATCAATGTAGTTTATAATTCCTGTAGTAATTTGACAATGTATTTATAGATGTATCTGTTTACTTTTTGTGTGACCTGTACTTAATCCAGTGGGTATATTTGTATAATAATTCATCGTTTGGCAAATCGTTTCATCTTACGGGATCATCCACATCCGCCACATTATTTGGGGACTGTTCAGTGAGGAGGGAGGAAAGCGTTAAAATCGCCGCCACTCCTAGCCGTGGAGACTGTTGCAGGGCTTACTTTTACTTCTTCTTCTTCTTGTGATTATGTGCACAACCTCATCATGCTGAGGGCTACGGAACAGTATTTTGGTCAAGGTCAATTAGGGCACTGGTTGCTCGCAGTCTACTAGTATTTGTGTTTTGTGTCCGGTGTTCTCTGTCCCCTGCTGGCTCCTTAGAGGGCAGGGGCGCCACTCACTGACCGTCACCCGGTGCTAGGGGACGGCAAGTACCCGTCAATGTGAGTAAAGAGTTAATGTAGGGTAGTCTTGGAGGCTTCTAGGGTCTGGGCCTTGACAGCATACTCAGGTAGAGTGTTCCATTCACGTGCTGTCCTTGGATAGAATGAGTTCAAGTGGTAGTCTGATTTTGAAGTTGGTATGTGGTATGCCAGACTGTTCTCGGTGCGGGTTGGTACATTTTACTTGCTGTCTTATATAGCATACGGGCTATATCAGACAAGACAACAAGTAAAAGTATTGACAGCTAGGCCACTCCCGGCTCCCCGATCTACACCTCTGCTTGGAGAAAAGACACCACTCAAGCGATCACACATGAAGGGTGTCACCTGATTTTGTATTTGTACATTCATTCAATAAGACTCGTTGACAGTAATCTGCTATAGCTAAAATGTATAAAATTCCTGGTTAGAATGTACGAGAAACCTGTACACAATAACTGGCTGCTGACAGAATACACCCACATTAAGAGACAGTCATGATCACCTTAATGTTTGTATTAGAAATGTATTACGAAATGTTGATATGACACGAAAAAAAACTACGGTGGAAAAAACCTCAGTAATGTATATCCTATTGTAATCGGTGACGCGAAATTGAAAAATGTAAGACTATTCTGTCGGTTATTCTGTCTTAATTATGAATGTCTAAAACAAAGCTAGAATATTATCGCCTACGGCACCTCGCTAGAAAAGTAGTTTGCTGTACTATCAATAGACTAAAGCTTTTAGAATCTGCTTGTACAGGTGAATTATCTATTCGTCGTCACCTCTAGAAAATAGAGAAACTGAAGGCTCTTAGCACATTATATTATACCACGCTTGAACATATGCTTACAGATGCTTGCTCGAATGAATGTATGGCGTTGACTGGGGAGGGGGGGGGGGGGCCGTCAACTTATTCACAATACCCAATACCCAATAACAATCTCCCATCCCGTTAAATACAATATTGTACAGTCCCTTAAAGAATGGCTGTCGTGCTTTCCCATGCCTTATAACTAACTCACTCCTCGCTATTAAAATTCTGTACTGTACAAAAAAATTGGGCAGTTAGAAAACGTTACATTCCATCCGATCTGCTTAGACAAGAATACTCATGCTGAAATGAATAAAACTCCTTGGACGATGATCATGGGGAATGGATGCATCCCTAACAGAACTAGAACGACTGTTGCCCAATTTTTGTTTGTTTGGCAGTTCGCCCTCGATTTGGACTCCTGATTCCGAAACGTTCCGACTTTGCGGAATCTAACATCTGCTTGGAGATGTAGCCTGGGGGGACCGGAGCCTCGTGACGTCATCAGCGGCGTTCTCCCTGCCAGGTCCTACGCAGCTATCAATCCTTGCAAGACATGAACTCTCCGCATGAGGGCATGACTGACTTTTACAGGACAATTATTGCGTATTTTTCCTATGTGGTAGCTAAAAGTTATAACACCGTATTGCTTTGCTACTACACTATACTGGATGGTAATGTAGAAATGTAGAAAAGCTGGTTATCTATATATGCTGTTCTCTAAAAAAATACGAACAAAGGCCATTTTCAATACCAAGTTTTACTCAGTAGGTTTTATTGAATATTCCCCGTGTACACAGTATTCTTGTTATGTCCTTCAAAGGTAGGGTATTAAGGTGTGTATCTACTGTTCGACATTTAAAGCAAAGAACTTTTTTTTTCTTTAGATTTTGTTTATATTGTATTGTCTCTTGTGGGAGGCAAGCGATATTAGACGTTGCAAGACCTCAGGTACTACACAACGAATACTCTACATCAAGAAAACAAAACATGGATAAGGAACTTTACAAGACTGCATTTTCACGAGTTTCATCCATCAACCTAACGTTTGATCCTGCCCTTTTGACACCACTGAACACTCCGGTCTTCAGGTCGGTTGCAGGTTACAGGAGCTAGCGTCGCCTCCGGGCGTCTGTAAATAAGGACATCACTATTAGTGATAGGAAAATAGGAAAATCATTCTATGGTGAGGCCAGGAATGAAATCCTAGCACACGTAGAAGCAACTTCCTGCCTGTGCATTTGGGTGTACAAATAAACAATCTCGTATTGTACACGAAGGTCTCGAGTGAAGGACAGTCAAATACAAACAATTCCCGTAACGTTACACCCATGGCTAGAGACAGAGGCATTAAAAAAAACACCTGGCCAAAACAATACCTCCACACTTTTCATGAAGGTAAAAAGGAGCAAAAGATTTCTTACAGTCCTCCTCCTCCAGACCCTCCAACTCCCGAGCGTCCAGCTTGTCCTCCAGGACGTCCAGGAGCGACCTCACCTCCTCCTCCAGACCCTCCGACTCCCGAGCGTCCAGCTTCTGATCCAGTTCATCCTGGAGCGACCTCTCCTCTTCCTCAAGTCCTTCTCCTCGCTTCCCATGCAGAGGCGCTATATACGCTTCATATAGAAAGGCGGGCATGAGAAAAGATCTTCATGTGGCCACAATTAAAGAAGGACAAAGACGGGAAAATGCCACTGATTTTCTTTAGCGTCTGGGTTGAGCCACCATAATTTTTTGAAACGTTTGTAGATGCTTTAAAATGTTGTTTTCTGAAATTGTTTTCTGAATGAGATGCTAATTATATGAATATTACATAGAATACTAGCGAGCAACATTTGCGAGCAAAAACAACATATTTCACTCCTAATCCCCCCCTCGTGCAAAATGAAGTATTCTAAAAACACCCCGTCCTGAACCGGACTTACATTTGCCCTCAAAGTAACTATCAGCCAGAGTCATTGTAGTCCAGAATGGACATTTCTTGATTTTGACCGTGGTGCAAGAATGGACCTTTCCGAGGGCATCCCATGGGGAAAATGAGCCCTTCCAAAATTGCTTTTCTGCAGAAATGAAGAACTGTATTCCAAATCACTCCAGTTATTTTTTACAATCGACCAGCTTTTCATTTAGCTTGTACCCAAGCTGTTGTTTCTTTTCAACTTTTTGTTCCATATCTTATTCAAATATTTCAAAGAAGTCTATCCGGAAACAAAGCTTGCACAATACAAACCTGGCGTCTTACGCAATTAGGCAGTTTACCGGGTAAACATGCAAACATGCAAGCATGCAAACAAACAGAATAACCGCTACTCGAAATTGTAGATTTGATAATCAACAGTGGGAATACTTACTGAGCTGGCACCCGCACTTAGTGCATCCACCCTGAATCCACCTTCGGACGCCATACTTGCAATTCTTCGGGCAAACAGTCGGCTTGCACCTACTCCACCAAGCCGCGGTGTCATCAATCAGCATTGCGATGACGACCATCGTCACAAGCGTGCAGACAAACAGCTTCATGGTGCAGCTCCAACTGAGGGGAAAAGGAACAGTGGTGTTAAGTGGGACGTTTTCAACCGCACGGGACTCGGTAATCCTTGAACTTCAACTTATTTTGAAGGGGTCGTGTAGGGCTGACGTCACTGTTGAGTTGCGCAGTAGCGTGCAAAAATTGCGAACAAATTTGGTCCTTACACTAAACTTTTGAAACCCTTTTTTTTCTTGAAAATCTAGGTCCATTTTGGATTCTTTTGGGCTAGAAGGAACAGGTAGGGTCTAAGCTTTCCCAGTTTGGTCAAAATTTGTATGTTTCAGTCGTTTAATTGGTGTAAGGAGATATCTTTGTGGTTTGGTTTCACATGCTCTGAATGGACTCTTCCAGGCTGGGAGTAGGTCAAAGTTGACGATTGTTTTCGTCTGTCAGCTGTTACGAGAGAACGAGCTGGTCAACTGTCTATTTTCTTTGCATGATTCTAAAGTAGACAGATGTGGCTTTCTGGTGCATAAGAATTTTGTGGCCTTGCAATGAAGGTGAATACTTTTTTGAGCCCTTGTTTTAGTGCTTTAAAGCATTACTGTCAATGGGCAAGTCTATCTCTTGTATCTGCCCTGAAGCGTAACGGCAGGGTGTTTGACTCGGAACCAAGAAGTCCCGAGTTTGAATCTCCCCGACGCCACTGCTGTTGTGCCCTTGGGAAAGTCACTTTACGCGACTTTCCTCTCTTCGCCCAGGTGTATAAAGATAAAAATGGGTATGCTGTTATCTGTGCGTGGCACTGTTAATATAGCTTATGAAAACTTGAGTGCAGCCAAAAAACACACCTTATTTTGACACACTGACAACCCCGTCAAGGGCAAAGTGTGAGAGGGGGCGTGGCATGGCGGTCAGGCCTCCAGACAGGCCCGGAAACTGAATGACTCGACCCCATTATAACACGCTTGCATATATGCTTACAAATGCTTGCTTGAATGAATGTATGCTTGGATATATACGTATGTTGTATTGTTGTTGTATTGGTTTATTGCACAAGTATATGGCAGCCTAACGGCTGAATTGCACGCTCATTTACATAATATTACTGCAACACTTCACAGCACTAATATTACTCTATTGTACGCACGCAACAAATTTAAAATCGCTCTAGGCGTAGTTTTGCTTACTACGAAGGTATACAATAATTAAGAAAACGTATCATATAGGATAAAAAGTGCTCGCAACAAGTGCCCAGTCAGTTCACAACAAGGTACGTCTCAATATATATACGGTAACAATCCGTGAAATTAATATGTTTATGAAGCTGTCCCTTTAGGGTAAAATTGGCTTGGCATCTACCCAAGGTGATTTGCGGGCCCAAGAGGGATACCAAGACCCTGGTGGAATAAAGTGACAACACGCTCGTACCCAGCGCCGTAAAGAAGCCATAGGTTTAAATCGTGGGCTTAGAATTATGTCACATCAACTGCCGATCAACAAAATAAACTTCTGGAATTCACAGCTGTCGTTTTTGTTTTGTTTTGTGCCTTTCTTGTTCCTCCGCGCGTAGTTGTGTACACCATTACGTAACGGGCGACCTTCTACACTGGTAGTTAACCGTTATTTCTTCTAACTAAACACGTTTGAAACAAGACGAAAGTTCGCTATCTTGGCGGGTAAAATGTTGCTCAAGTGTGTTATGTTATAAGAAACAGAGATTTACAAAGTACCTTATCGTTGGCGCTGTTAGGGTGTTAAGATTACCTCTCTACATTGCGCTCGGAGGGGAGTTATGTCACGGACCCTACTTGGCCTCCCGCGGCAAAACACTCGTCCCCAGGACAGTTTGAGTTTCCCAGCATGCGTTGCGCACACAAACTGCGTTCTCTTTCCCAGGACACAGAGAAACGCACACACGCTAAATGCGCCCCGCTATGCCCAGGCCCGGGTCTAATTAGGGGAAAGAAAGGACGCTGTGGAGGAGCGTGAAGTGACAAAGAATCGGCAACGGGAAGAAAATAGAGCTCTCACACCGAAGTTATGTAAATGAGCAATGATGCATACTGCTGATTGCTTGTAGGGTAGTGGTCTTATTTCTAAGTTTTGGCGTTTGGAAATGATTGCACATTCCAACATGATGACACGCTCCGACTTAATGGCAGAGATGCGCATTCGTGTATTAGTCTTTTACTAGTCTATTTCATATGTTCTAAGTCATTATGATATGATGGAGTGCACTTTAGCCTTGGTAGCGGTGTTCTCCGTTATTATTTTAAGACAAAATCGGGTCTCCTTTCATTCAAAGTGAAACTTTTGTAACATATGGTTTGTACTGCCGTAGATTGTAGATTACCATGTAGCTTTGGGGCAGCAATTATGTCAGTTAGCAATTATGGGTATTGGTTATCAGTCAAGTAATTAACGAGAGGTTGTCAGATTTTTGCCAGGTGTTTGCCAATGCTCGTCTTGTACGCATCTTAAGCCCTGGTTACACATAGCCGAACATGGCTCCCGAACACCAGCCGACTCAGGTCGGCTGAAGTTCGGGAGCAGTCTGACCAGTTTTTGGGCCACGACTGTCTTTGGCGCCGAACATGCGTCGATCATCTCCTAACCAGTACACGAATTACTCCCGAATGAGCCCCGAATGCTTTCTAACCTACTCCCAACCATCCCGACCTCTAGCCGCAGACTGCCGAATCTCTCCTGACTAATCCCCGACCGAATGCAGACCCTCTCACGAATTGAAATGGACATATTCAGCGACTTACAAAAGAGGGGTCATTTTCGTTTGTAATTAAAACAATCCATTCTATTATGTTGCTAACATCACCGAGTGATCGAATTCGGATCATGGCTAGCTTTAATACTGCTTTCAGTGTTCCTCTATGTTTTTGGTCGTGTGAACGTCGGGGGTGATTCGCCCATGTTCCGATAATAGTCACTTAGTTGAGAATTAGTTAGCAGAGATTTATCTACGGCATTGGGGTGAGTTATGGGTAGGTTGGAAACTAGTTGGGAGTAAGTCAGTAGTGTTTCTGGCGTGAATAAGGTTCTAATTTTACTGCTGACTCACTTCCGAATACCAGCCGAACACTATAGCCGACCGCGCCGAACACCAGCCGAACACCAGCCGACCCATTTCAGACCCTCCGTCCAGAGCCGAATGTTTTGAAATTTTCAAAACATTCGGCTGGCGCAGCCGAACACCCGCCGACTCAGCCGAACGCCACCCGACTCAGCCGAACGCCAGCCTACCTAGCTCCCGCATCACTCCCGAATCACTCTAACCATGGTCGGGGGAGAGTCGGGAGGCCATGTTCGGCTATGTGTAACCTGGGCTTTATCGTGCATTTGTGATCGTCGGCAACACTTGCTCTGCACGCAGTGATTTGAATTTAGTCCCTACTACATTTGTAGTTAGCATGGAAACCACCACACAACCAGTTTATTCTAAGGAACTGTACGACATTTAGCGGGTCGGGTTAAGAAATATTTCCATGATCTTCCCTCCAGGTACAAAAAAATCTCGCCGCCCCCCTGCTATCAACTCTTGAAAAATCTTCAAGGCGACCAGAGAATCGGTACTGCGCTCCTGTTTGGAAGTGTCTCTCGCGTCGTACGTTTGATACTATGCCGCTAGTAGGATTTCAACGCGGAACAGGTCCCATTCGTCGTCACCCCTGCAAAGAAAGGGAAACTGAACGGCTCAGAGCCCATTATACCGCACTTGAATATATGCTTATCACAGGGGCTTGTCCGTCCTTTCTGAATAAATGATGCCACTGTGTTTAAGTAACATCTCAAAAATCCACGGTGTCTGGCTATACCTGGATGAGGACAAAACCACTGCCGTGGAAGTCAACAATCCACGGTGTCTGGCTATCGTGACCTGGGCTGGATGAGGGCAAAACCACTGCCGTGGAAGTCAACAATCCACGGTGTCTGGCTATACCTGGATCATAGGCGGTAGGCCAAGGTATTATCGTTGACTAACACATGAAGTTCCGATCGTGACCCGAAAATTTCGTTATGAACTAATGAAGTACACCGCGCGGGGATCACCCGCTTGGGTTGATGCCGAAGTTCCACCCGAGCGGGGGCCGAAGGCACCCGACCGTAACGTCGGCGAAGCCGACGAGCGAGCGTAGCGGTAGGGCTAAAACTCCGCTCGGGATTACCGGAAGAATAGTCAAGCGCTGACGGGGGCGTTTCTGGTAATAGCGGGGGTCCCATTGTCGGGTGACTACGGTGCCTTGCAGAGAAGTGAGAAGACTACGGTGCCTTGCTAAGCAGAGAAGTGTGTTCTTGGCGTGTTTCAATGCGTTTTTGTGGGGCTTTCTATTTTGTGCCGTGAAACATAATGCCAGTGAGGTAAGATATTAACTGAAAGCTGCTCCTGTAGCTTAACTGGCAGCAGCTTCACAGTTGAGCTCCTAATTTTTTGACCTGGTAACTGGGAGACCCCGGTTCGAATCTAAGTGACGTCGCGAAAATATTTGTACCTGGTGTATGAGATTTACTAGACCGGCTGCCCTTACACACAACGCTCATTTTCCAAAATTTGTCTGCAGAAATATTAGAACAGTACCTTAGTAACCTGTCAGTAGATTACGGACTTGCGTCTGAAGATTTCGGAATGAAGCGATAAAAAATGGAGACAGGAAGCATCCATATATACTCTTTTCCACTGGAATCATGCAAATGAGCCATAATGGATACTTCTGATTGGTTGTTGAACTAGCAATCGTGTCTGCCGTTCATTTGTTGCTTGTCTTGTTTTACCCTGTGGCTGATACATATGGTAAAACAACTGGAAAACAATCATTCAAAACGTACAGCCTAACGCGAATTCCAGGATAATGACTTTTGATTGTTAAGTTAGTATGTTTTTTGTCTCCTCCGCTAATTACGACTGTTGTCTGCGCACACCCTGGGGCAGTTTTGGTGTGTCCCCCAGAAAGGCACTTCACACAGACTTTCCAACTCGACTGAACTGAAACCAAAAAAAGGAACCTCCAAGCAAAACCCTACCGCATTGCTACTTCCGGTTGCCTAATGAATGTGGCTTCCAGCTCGTAAAAGTCCTAACCATGCCTAGTAGTTCCTGGCCCCACCGTGTGAAGCGAGTATCATCCCGTTCGTTAATCAGTGCCCAGACTGAAATGTAACTCTTGGATCGGTGCAGTAACTCTACAGGTAGATGCCTTTTATCGACATAAGTGCTATTATCAATGACGTTTAACTTTACACGGGTTTTATTTGACTCAAAGTTAAACTTTTACTACATCTGGACTGTACTGCTGTAGATTGTGACTGATATGTTGTGAGCTCTTGGGCAGCAATTATTTCAGTGGTAATTAACCCTCAAACCACCGTATGGGGTCAAAACTGACCCCAGGCGTATATCAACATGTGCCATTTTGACATTTCGAGTCGAAAACAAAATTCCTTCTATGAGTTTGTTTTTATATATGTCTTATAACTTCTTACAAGTTCTTACCGAGATTGGCTCATTGTTGATTAAGTTATCCTAGAAAGTTTACACATGGTCCAGTGGGGTCAAAACTGACCCCACCAAAATCTGCACTCATATTCCCTTTTGTTTGATACTTGTCATCTAGTAACATGTATGATAAGGGTTATTATGATCATAGTTGCAAAATATAATTTTGTAGAAACGTGAAAAAAACAAATTTTTTAAACGAACGTAAAAAATTAATGACATTGCGACGTATTATGACGTCATCTATGTGATTTTATTGACGAAAACCAACAAATTGGGTTTTTCCATATAATTCAAAGTTACAGGATAAAACTTAAATAGAAATTATGTATGATAAATCATAATATATCCAAAGACGTTATTTGTAGATGGCAACAGGAACGACGTCAAAATGACGTCATAAAATTATATTCATATCAAGTTACACTAGCGAAATCCGCCATCTTGGTTCCGCCATCTTGAATTACTTTAAATGCATTTTTTCATCATATAACCTAATAACACAATAAAAATGGACCAAAACGTTTATATAAAGATTGTTTCTGTTTTAATAAACATGGTGATGATGAAATTTGAGGTTGAAATAGCTGTTTAGAGCTAATCTAATTGTATCGTCCGCCATCTTAGATTTTGACCGATGACGTAATCAAATATGCATTAATTATGAATATCAAATCATAAAAGTGATGGTGAATTAAATTGGTTGGTTTTGATGTAAGAAAATAAGTGCAGTTTAAAAAGACAGCCCTAGAATTACATTGTAAATCCAAAATTAGCGACTTTTTCCAAATATGGCTCTAAGAAACCGGTTGCCATAGCAACATGAAAACATTGATTAGATATTTCATTAGATTAAGATTGTTGCCAACGAAATTTTAGCAAATGTGACCAAGTTTGGTTGTTCTAGCGTAAGACATTCAGATGCTATATGACATCAAGTGTTGCCGCAGGTCTCAAAAGAGCCCTCTTGTCTGAATTTCGTTAGTTGCAAAAGACGATGTTCCCTATTTTTGCATAAATTATGATAATGAGCAGAAATTATTCACACCTTATCATGTCAAACTGTCCCTTATAGATTACTTAAACTATACATATATACAAACCACAAAAAAAGTCACCAATAAAGCTGTATTTGTAGAAAACATTGTGGGGTCAGTTTTGACCCCATACGGTAAGATTAGTCGTAAAAAAGCTACGGTGGTTTGAGGGTTAATCAAGTATTTGATGAGAGGTTAGCAGGATTTTCCAAAATTGTTTGGACATACATATGTTTCAAAAACAGGACACACTGCATGTTGCCAATGCATGATAGCCCACCTAACCCTCTTACTTTTTAGGATATTAAACTTACATTCCGTTTATGTAAAGACAGAGCTGCCGATGGATTTAGAGGGTCTATGTTATTCCAAAATGAAACAACACACGCCCGCAGTACTGCGATTGTATCACATCAGTAGGCTACTACTTCAATTAGTTCAATTAGATGGAATTGTTCGCTCCCCAATTTTCAACAGCATCTGTAATTATACTGCTTGGCATGGTTATCCCGTAATCATTGACTCATTGTGTAAAATCCAGGCCAGAGGTTGATGACTCTGTAACGGCACCCGATCAATCGTGCTAGTCAGTTAGACAAGTAAAGATTCATCAAATGTTGTCTGTTCACTGAAGTTTTTCTTCCAGATTCTATATCGAGAGAAACTAGACGTACTGCATTGAGCTTTAGCTATTTAGCACATTTATTTAGTTCAGAAAAGTATTTCAGTAAATTCACGTGTTAACCGCATTTAGATGTGTTAAATAATCAAGTGTCTGCATTGATTGGTTATCAAAAGACTTAAAACTGTTTCTCTCAGTCCATTGGAAATAACACGTGACATAGCTGATCCGTCAGTTATCAACTCCCTGGGCTGACAACTCCCTCACTACCAAAAATAACTTGTCTTATTTTTCTTGTTGTTCTTATACGCAGGAAAAAAATTCTTAGAGGAAAAATTTCTGTGTTTAAGAAAAAACATTTTGTCCAAGAGGTTTTTTCTTAAGTTAGTTTTTCTTATAAAGTTTGTCTTGAAGTAAGATAATTCAAGACAGGGGAGAGAAAAATCCTAATATTTTCTGAAAATATTAAGAAAAATTGAAGTCAATAAAAACTAAAAATTTAGACTTCTTTCTATTAATTATTCGGGTTAGAAATGTTGTGTTCTTTTTATTTTACCAGAGTGACATGGATTTACAGTCATCCAAGGTTACGAAAAGGTTATAAAAAGTCCTTTAGCAAGATGTGCACACACAAAAGATATATCTTGATTGTGCCAGGTGTGTATGAAACATGTGCCGACAAGCATACACGCACGGCTTGTATAGATATACTGTAATTTAGTGTAAATCCATTTTCGCGGACAAGACATGTAAGCCTAGATGGAAAAATTAGATGTTCCTATGAAGTTCTGGCCATGTCACAGAACCACAAAACGAATATCTGTGTTCTATCATCAGGAACGGCGGCAAACGCAAGACCATACGATACGCTGTACCGTGTATCAATCTAATCCACCTCGCTCGGCTCTGCCTGTACCAAAAAGTATGCCTGACAAGTTGGGTAACCGGGTTGCATCACCGGACTATAGGCATTCCGTAGTTTGATATTTTAATGGCTGAAACTTGTGCTGTTGTGACTTGTGTGCCCCACCTTCCACCCATCACCCACACACATTCAGTTGGAACACAGGGTCTATAGCGGACACACGGCGGATACGGGATCCCAAGCAGATACGCGCCCCCCCCCCCCCAAAAAAAATAAAATGAAAAAAAAATCGCTGCGTGAAAAGGACTGCAACGGAGGCTAGAATTCTCGTTGAATCGCCAGTAGAACTGCCCGAATGGGCTGACCCCAAAGTTGCGTTGCGCAAAATGGAAATACGATTATAGCACCATCTAAACTCCTAGAAAATGCTTTTCCTTGAAAATTTGACCCAATCTTGATACTTTTTTGGCTTAGAAGGAACAAGTAGGGTCTAAGCATTTGCATTTCGGGTAAAATTTGTTCGGTTTGCCATTTTAGTTACTAGCAAATTGTTCTATATGTGTAATACATATTGCCAAAGTTTTAGTATGATTTGCAAGTAGAGATTGTGACATTTTCTAAAATCTGTCCCTTTCCCCTACATGGAACTTATTTTGGCCTCGTCCATTCTCTGTAAAGAGACCGATCACACAGGAAAGATAAGTTGCGATGCAGTACCATAGAAAGTTATAATGAAAGCTCATCTGTGTTGGTAGTAATCATAATACAATGCTAAACTTTCTTCCAACACTAAGGTATTCACGGATCGAATTTTCGACGACCACTGTCGCCTTCTTCAGGATCAATAATGACCAATCACTGACGAACGTAAACTCGCGAGAGTTATGGACATGTGACTTAAAAGTGATACGTGTCATTGTGGATTCGTGACGTCAGTAATTGGTCAAACGTGCCAGGAAGTTTATAACGCCCACTGTCTCTGTTGAGTGATGGCTGGAGTGCCCTGATGTATATGACCTCCTTTATACCTCTCATAAAGTAGTCTTGTTCAGTGTCCAGTATTCTGGCTTTGTCCAGTGAAACGGTATGGCCCGTGTCACGTGTCCGCAACTCTCGCGAGTTTACGTTCGGCAGTGATTGCTCATTATTGATCCTAAAGAAGGCGAAAGTGGTCGTCGAAAATTCGATCCGTGAATACCTTAGTGTTGGAAGAAAGTTTAGCATTGTATTACCAAAGAAAGTTGTTAGGTGGCCCAAAATCTAATCATTTCTTCCCTTTATCAACCTCTACAACATGCTAAATATCACAAAGATCCATCAAGCGGAAGTTGCGATGCAGTACCATAGAAATCTGCTAGGGGCCCCAAAATCTAACCATTTCTTCCTTTTATCAAGCCCTAAAACATACTGAATATCATAAAGATCCATGAACGACTTCTCGAGTTATGTTGTTCACACACAAACAGACGCGAACAGTCCCGAAAACATAATCTTCTTGTCCAGGGTAATGGACAAAATTCACGGTCTATCCGCCTATAAGATCCGTTTGAAGATAGATATTTCTCTGTTAGTGTTTAGGGGCGGTCAACATTGCTATTCAGGCAGTCGTTATAGAGTGGAAGACGGCTCTAACACCCCTAGCGATTGAGAAAAATACTACAAAACGATTCAAAATGTATTGAGTATTCTACGTATCGCATTGCAAGAAAGTACCATTCAACAGGGGACTCAGGGTAGACACCACAGTGGAGTTGCGCAGTTGCGGGCTCAAATTGGGAATTACGTTTTTAGTCCCTACTTAAAACCCTTGAAAATCTTTTTTTTTTCCTTGAAAATTCTGGCCGAATCTGGATCATTTTGGGGTTAGAAAGCACAGGTCTTAGCTCTCCCATTTTGGTCAAAATTTGGTTAGTCCGGCCGGCAGTATTGTTGGCGTAAGGACATGCGCGAGTTGTTGGGTCCTTCTGGCTCAGTGCGGATGTATATAGGAGAAACATGGGGTCAAAGTTAGGATTTCTGCAATACTTTCACCTTTGAGCAGGTCAATTGCCTTTTTCTTTTAATTTTTTTTCCACAGACCCTTCTGAATTTCAAGTGCAGCAGAATTTTTAAGATTTAAATTTGGGTTAGTACTTTTATGAAGCCTTGTGTTAGTGTATTTTAACTAGCCTCTACCAGGCTCAGCGGATGGCTGGGAAAATTGTGGAAATTGGCCAAATAGAGTGAATGATATGCTAAGGGAGTCGGTTACGGAGAGAGGGTCCAATATGCCATCCTAGAGCGGCAAACTGTACCCCTATAGCAGACTAACTACTCTTGCATTTTGTTCTGTCCATTTGGCCAATTTCTATTCTTTTCAGCCGCCTGTGGAGCCTGGCAGAGGCTATATTTTAACATACTTTCCTATATGGGAAGCCGTCACTGTAGCATCTGCCCCCCCCCCCCACTACTGCCGCTAGTCACGTGATAAGTGACATTTTTCTGTAGTGACGTAATGTATCTACCATGTGACCTTGCGCAATCTATTTGAATAAAGAGGAAGTTGAACCCAGTTTCACTTCCTCATTCTACTCACTGTGTTCAGATCGGAGACGGTAAGGTTTCCTTCTTTATGTACATAGTGTGTCAGTATTTGTTCGAGCTCTTGACTTGTCTATACCTTTCAATCAATAATATTAGCTTTAATTCTCGGTTGACGCTAAACTCAGTGGCTTGTTGATATCGTTGAGTTAAGAATTGTGAGAAGCATGTAAACTCGACAATCCCAGAAAGCTCGATGAATGTATGCATACAATGAAATTAGTCATCAACTCGACCTTGGGTTATTGTGTAGGGACGTGTTTTGTGTACAACGTTTGATGGAATAATAGAGCTCTTCCTAAAGCCTTGTTTAGCAGGCTCTGTTTAGTTGCACATGTTTCCTATCCGTGTAAACGGTTGCTAGTTCTTGCAATGGACAGCAAAGACCATTTCGAAACCACCGCACGGCGGATCCGTATTTTTTTTTTACCGAAGTTAATCTATTATTATCTCCATGAAAAATGGAGATTTTGTTTGGGTGTGTCTGTCTGTCTGCGTGTTTGTATTTCCGGATGTTTGTAGTCAGCGTAACTCAAGAACCTCTGGATGGATTAAAGTGATATTTGGTATGTGGGTAGGTGTTGAGAAGTCAAAGCTCTGCAGCAAAACTTCTCCTTTTTAAAATATTTTGACCTGGACGTGCTATGGTTTTGATTTTTTGGTGGCAGGTAGCTTGTGATGTAAGGAAGAGGAGGTGTAGGTTTGGGCCCTTTAGCAGCTTGCTCTGGAACTGCAGTGGCGTTTTATTATGGATCTTTATCCTGGCTATTGCTAAATGTAGATACTTACTGAATGATGTCTGGCGCACTCCGATCAATTCTGCTTTGAGGTGAGGTAGCTTACATATGGCATTGTTTCACTGCCATTGAGCCGTAGATCGCCGGTAGGGGTCGCTTTTAAGGAAGTACTAGTGGTGATGTTGCTAGTTTCTGTTCCCCTTTTCTAAATTATTTGGTGGTTTCTGTTCCCCGTTTCTTCGTTTGAGTTCCTCTAATCACAGACCATTGTTTCGCTGACATCGAGCCGTAGATCGCCGATAGGGGTCCCTTTTAAGGAAGTGATGACGCTGCTGGTTTTCGTTCCCCTTTTGTTCATTTGGCAGTTTTTGTTCCCCTTTTCTTCCTTTGATTTCCTCTTAATCAGGGACCAACTCAAAATCAAAGGTCTTATACCTCCGTGAAATATGTAAAGTTTTGTTAAAGGAAACAAGAGTAATATTAGGGTCCGAAAAATCGGATTTTGAAAGTCAATTTAGTTAGCAATTTCTATACATGATTAGTTAAAACAACATTATCACAATGTATAGCAACGTCCATGATGCAAAAATACGCTGTCGTTGTGATGTGAGAACTCGCTGAAAATCGTGGCCGGAGTTTTTGTAGGCTCGTGAAACAAAGGTTTTGAAATCCTACAAGTATGAAGTTATTACGCAAATGTGCTAAACAATATTGTCACTACCGTAAGGATTTCAGCACTTTTTCATTTCCATTTCTTTGCCCTAATATTGCTTTGGTTGCCTTTAATGCCTTAATACCATAGCCGTCATGTATATGTTAGTGACACCCCCTCCAGTTATCTCTCATATAAGGGGTCAATATAAAATGTATTCGTCTGGCGTTCGGCCCACCAGTGTCCATGGACTGTAACACATTACTTTCGGGAAGAGGGTGACGGACAGTGATGCAGCAGTACTTGATGATACTGATAGGAGGCCCCAAATCGCCATTTCCTAAGGGACCTCAATATGTACCAACATACCAAAATCTTAAAAAATCCATCATAAGGTCCTTAAAGGAAACCCAAGCAATTTTAGGGCCCGGAAATTTTGAATTTGGAAAGTCTATTCATTTAGTCATTTCTATACATGATTAGTTCAAACGACACTATCACAATGTATAGCGACGGCCATCATGCAAAAATACGACGTCGCTGTGATGTGAGAACTCACTGAAAAGGGGATCATCGCATGGCATGTTTTTGCGCGGTCTTGAAATGCTCAAAGTATGAAGTTACTACGCAGATGTGCTAGAAAGTGTTAGTAAATGTCACTACCATAAAGATTTCAGCATTATTTATTTATATTTTTTGGCCCTAATATTGATTTGGTTGCCTTTAATTAAGTAATACATGTATGTGCGAAAACACAGAACAACAAAAATCAGTACCCCAGTCGGAGGTAAACCTCCTTCCCCTAGGTATAATATTCTAATAAATGTTTTGTCTGTGTCTTGCCAGAAAGACGAAGCCAACCATGACGAATGCTCCCATCACCCTGTTCGCGGCCCTCCTTGGCTGCCTGGCCGCAGTGAATGCTGGGTACGTTCCAGATGACTGTATGCACTGTATCTGTGTTGTGGAGACGGGATGCCATATGCCGGACCCCCTCTGTCACATGGACGTCGGCTCGCTGTCCTGTGGGCCCTTCCAGATGAAGAGGAACTATTGGCTAGACGCACGTCTCAAGGGAGGTCCACTCATGAATGGTATGATACGATATGGTAGCATACTGTAAATGCAGAAATGTTCGCGGTGGTTTAATGTTCGCGGTTTTCGCGGTAAGCTCTTCACCGCTTTCTTAAAACCACCGCGACAATTTTTTGCCCTTCTACCCCCTGCCTACTATTGTCTCAAATGCAAACTTAAAACCACCGCTCCATTTTCTTCCTACCGCTAGATTAAAACCACGCGAACTTCGATGCATTTAAAGTATGATATGATATGATATCTTATATGATATATAATCTTACAGGCTTATGCGAAGGTCACATGACTTTAAGCATGACTTATGTGTAGGGAAAATGACTTTAAGCATGGCTAAATGACCTCTTTCACTCCTGTCACAAAGAAATCAGTGTTCAGTATATCTTTTACATGGTCTATCTAGGTACCTAGGCAAATAGCCTACTATATCAGAAAAACACATCAGATTCTGAATAGAAAGACTTTTTTTACACAACAAAGAGATTTATTCCACCGACGTTTCGGTCACCATCTGTCACCTTCTTCAAGGCAATTCTGACTGATTCACATAGTAATGCAGCACAGTTGTCGCTGCTTATACATAATAATGAAATGCACTCCCAAACGCAAAGTATTTACATATGAACAATCACAGGGGACCGGATGGCATCACTATGCGGTCCCAAACGTACATCAGATTCTGTTCTACACATTTTAATGACTGCTGTTCTCTCAATTTGCAGACTGGCAAACATGCGCCGCATCTTGGACGTGCAGCGAGCAGGCCGTGAACGGTTACATGGAGCGGTACGCCGTCCTGTCCCGCCTGGGTCACAGCCCTACGTGTGAGGACTTTTCCCGCATCCATAACGGCGGACCCAACGGCTTCAAGAGTCCTGCAACTCTCGGCTATTGGGCACTGGTGAAGAAGTGTCTGACTGGTGGTCCCGAACTGAACAAGGTGGGTTGTTTAAGCCCCCCCCTCTCACTGGACCCTCGGCACGTTGGCGGCGTCGCTGCGTCCTGAAGTGGATTTGTGTTACCCTTGACTTTATACTGAAATCTCATTAAAAACGTACCAGCAAAGACAGCAAAACACACAAATCTTACAAATATATATATATTTTTTTTGTCGATGAAATTCGTTGAGTGCTTTGTCAATTGGATCAGCCGCAGCGATGTCGCCAGCGTGTTGCGGGTCTAGTGAGAGGGGGCTTTAGCAAGCTTTGAAGGCAGGTCCCATTCTAGAGAGGTGAGTTCAATGTAGGAAGAATGGAAGGGGATGTTTCTTTTGATCAACCAAAAATCATGAGAATCGTTTGTTTGTTTGTTTGTTTGTTTAAAGAACATGTGTATACTAATCGCCTTGGAGTCCTTTACATCATGCTCAAAAATAGAATACAATTTCATCTAACAAGTTACAATTGAATAACAATATTAAGCAAACCTATAATTGCTTACTAATACATGTAACATATGTATAACAATGAAAGCTAACAAAGGAAACACTGACGGGTAGCTTGTTCTTTGTTTTTATTGTTTATTGTTTACTCTTTGAATCCTAAAATTGAAACCTCTCATGTTGTTTTTTACAGGTTGATCTGGGGCAACTGGCCAAGAACCATACCAAGCTGGGCTGATAGCATGCAAGCTCGTGCCAAAACCCAAAGCCATGGCATCCAGCCAAGAACAAAGTTCACTACGCATAAATAAAGGCGTTGTAACACTAACCTTTCTGCTTGATTTAGCATACTATTAGATTTTCGAGCCGACAATTTAAAGACTAACCACGTTTCTCTGTTTGGTTTCGGATCACGAATCTAGACATTTTGTATGACCAGTGCTGTTACGTTATCCGGATCACGAATCTAGACATTTTATATCACCACCGCTGTTATCCGGATCACGAATCTAGACATTTTGTATCACCGGCGATGTTATCCGGATCACGAATCTAGACATTTTGAATTACCAGCGCTGTTATCCGGATCACGAATCTAGACATTTTGTATCACCGGCGATGTTTTCCGGATCACGAATCTAGACATTTTTAATTACCAGCGCTGTTATCCGGATGACGATTCTGTTATCCGGATCACGAATCTAGAGATTTTATATCATCACCGCTGTTATCCGGATCATAGAATCTAGATATTTTGTATCACCAGCGCTGTTATCCGGATCACGAATCTAGACATTTTGTATCACATGCGCTGTTACCGTTTAAAGAAATTTTGAAAGTCATGCATTGAACATGTTTGGAAGTAATCTCAGCTTTGTGCAATAAATCATGTTGTGAAATTAATACCGTTCCATCATTGGGTTTACATTTGTGTCTGTAAATGTGATGATATACTGATTCAATCTAAAAATAATTTAAATAAAAAGAGAAGAAAACAGCCTAAACGTACTAGGCGACTGGGTCACATGTATCTCCATGGTCGTGATTTTTTGCCAACAAGTTTATGCATAAATCATGCAAATAAGGTCCACATTAGCAGAACATACATTCCGTTTTATTTTCCTTTCGAAAAGCTACACACACCTCCGATATGACATCAATAGCATCTACGGCAGGGAAAAACTATAATACTATCAATTGAGCTACCACCCTATATCTACTTGGTTTTTTGGCAGAAGAAGAAAGGGAATGAAGAAGATGAAGAAAGAAAAACACGCCGGCAAACATTATATTTCCCCCATAACCTTTTCAGGGTATAGGTAGGAAAATATGATTAGACCGCCTAAACGTACTAGGCGACGTGGTCACGTGTACCTTCATGATTTTTTGCCAACTTTAAGAGGAAGTTGAGGATCATCCTGTTTTTCCTTCGTGCTTGCTGATATGTTGGGGAAAAAATAATATTTTTGCTCATTTCAGGTAGCATGTACTAGTAACATGAAATGCTCGGACTTGCTGACTAACAACAATGTTGCTATGGTATAGTATCGTTAAATAGAACCATATGGTTCTCATGTTACACGTACCATAAGACATACAATCACAGCTAGCAGGCCCTGTGGATGGCTGAAAAAGTAGTAGAAATTGGCCAAAGGGAGTGAATAGTACGCTAAGGGAGTCAGCTACGGAGAGAGGGTCGAATATAGCTACTAGAGGTCGCAAACTGTAACTTCCATAGCGGCTTAACTTCTCCTGCATGTTATTCGTCTATTTTACGATTTTTAGCGACCTGCCGTGGAGCCTGGTAAAGGCTAGGATAGGATGTTGAAGCATACGTTGAAGAATGCGAATGAGCTCGAGTGCTCCACGACTCCAAGGCTATGCTATTTTTTTTTTGGATAAGTACAATAATTCATTCTAAGACAGTGTGACTCAACGAAGAAAAAAGAAACTACAGGAAGTCTGAAATGACGTAACGTACTTCCCATGTAACATTGCGCAAAAAGAGGAAGTTGGTTGGAATGCAGTTTCACTTCCTTGTTCCGGTTGCCGTTCAGATAAGAGAGGGTAAGGTTTTCTTTTCTTTATTTACACAGTCAATGTGTTCAAAATTTGTTCGATCACTTTGACATTCATTAACTTGTAACTAGTATGATTGCAATTTTTATTTTAGGTTGACACTTAACTCAGTAGCCCCCACCAGGCCCTCCTACGGGCGTATGGATCGTAGAAGTCGGCAGAAAAGGGAATAATCCAGTAGAGTCAGTCCACGGTGAAGATCACATTTCGCCCACGTAACGGAGCCTACAAATAAAACCCTGACGGAGTAGTTAGTCTGGTAGAGACTAGTACTCAGTGTTGGCGTGTTGCTATTACTCTATTACTAGATCGGGAATGCGAGAAAAAAATGTATGGCGAAATCCTGGCCAACCCTGGAGAACTGGGAAAATATATGTCTACTGACCAGGAAATTTGTTAGTATTCTAGACGGTACCGGTATGCTAACATATAGAAACATATTTTGTGGACATGGTTCTTGGGAAGTACTTTACATCTGCCTTAAACCTTGCATTGGTTCGGTGTAACGTTGCATTTGTATGTTTCTTTCCGTGTATGTTTACACGGTGTCTATTTCTTGCAAGGAGAGTAAAAGAATCCGTTTTCTCTACGAATCTAGACTAAAAGTTATCCGTCTTTGTCCTCGCGACTGCTAAACGTAGGCAAATACTAAAGAGTGTATGACGTACAGACGAAGCCACTTAATTGCACCTCGGATAAACGCACCTTCCATTTAACTGCACCGAATCCCAATATCCAAAACCGGTTCCCATTCACTGCATTGTTAGTGACTCCGCATATCTGCACCGCGCATGGTCACCAATGCCGGATAACTGCACCAATTTTTTTCAAAAATCCTCGACAAGTTAACTGAAAAGGTGCGCTAAAATCGGCAAACGCGGTACAAATGAGCCGATGCCTGCCAGTGTAAAGGCGCAATACCGCCAACATGTTTAAAACTGTTTTGAGTAACAAAAGAAGGCGGTCTCCATTGACAGTTACGTTGATAGGAATCGTATGGGAGGTCCCGGGTGGGTCACCCGTAATCAGTAACCACGTTTTACTTTCAATTCCTAGTTTCATGGCGGTAAATGATTTACGTCAATCGACAACTGCACTCTACGTACTGTAACACAAAAACTGTTATTCCATGAGTGACCATGAGTGGCATGACGATGTTTCAGAATGCCTCCCCTGTAACATTACGAGTGTTGTAATGCGGTAGATCGTATGGAAAAATGAGAGAATGCAAAATCTTTTAAATCAGGTTCGTAATCATTTCTTTATTTTCAGCAAAAAGGTCAATAAATAAAGTTAATAACTGAATAATTTCGTCTGTTGTCCTTGTGCTAGTGTTTCTGACTAACAATACACCCCCTCGCCCATGGTGGCGCGGTCCAGCTGGGCATTTCGCATAATTGCACCAGCCGGATAATTGCACCAAAAACGCTGACAAATGGGTGGTGCAGTTAAGCGGATTCTACTGTATTTGAAACTAATAAGGGCGATGCTTTGAGGCGTGATACAGACGTACATATGGTATTACTTCGCTGACATTGAACAATAGGTCGCCGGTAGGTGTCGCTTTTAGTGGTGACATTGTTGACAACCACTAAGGCGTCCCTTAGCCATGGTACCAGACCACCTCGCTACAGTTTCCAAATCCTTCGGCCGGGGAAGCAAATTGCCCCCCATCACAGTTAGCACACGGCCCCTAATTATCCCATGGGCGATAGGCCATCGAGTTTTTGTTGAAATCGCTGTTGCTTTGTGCAATGATAAATACTCACTGGGTACTCAGTCTACTAAATCAAATCATAAACACACACTGTGTCACTGTGTAGTCGGTCCTCAGAATCATACACTAAACACGCACTGTGTTCTTGGTCCACAGAATCATACACTAAACACGCACTGTGTAGTGGGTCCGCAGAATCACACACTAAACACGCACTGTGTTCTTGGTCCACAGAATCACACACTAAACACGCACTGGGTAGTCGGTCCGCAGAATCATACACTAAACAGTACACGCACTGGGTACTCAGTGTACTAAATCAAATGATAAACACGCACTGGGTACTCAGTCTACTAAATAAGATAATAAACACGCACTGAGTACTCGGTCCGCTGCGTCGTTCTTGTCAGAGGGAATGTTCGCGCAAAGGCCGAAGGGAGTAGAACAGGGTTCGCAGTTTGCGCGAATGCATTCGCGAAGCCGCTGTTCGAACTAAAACTGCCAGGGAGCTTACTCACTAACTCCATAAAAATGACAGGGTAGGAAAAGCTACCCATGGACAGCGTTACCACTTCATGTGGACAGCGATTTTGGTGACTTAGAACCACGTTCGACGGCGCTGCTTAGGGAAAGAGGCTACTACCCACTAAATATGCGGCCCGACGCACTCGGTGAATGCGGCCTGACTGACGTAATCGAGCAAACGACACCCATCGCTTACATCAACAACACTCCGTCTACTTATTGGCAACTATCTTTGCCATCTCTGTATTCAGTTTTCTTTTCACAGACGGTACCAATCACATGTTAGAGTGTAACAAATCTCTGGACCTCGCCGTGCCGAATAGTGGTTCCATTTTCGAACGAGGCGGGAAATCTGGGTCTTGCGTCTGATTGGCTATCAATGATGTCATTGTCGCACTGCTGGTAACGCTGTCCCCCGGAAATCGGGCTTTTTAAAATGCCGCATATCTGCTTTAAAATTAAGTATTGTATCCTAAGGAATTCTACATGGCTAGTAAATAACCCCTAGATTATAAGTATCATCAACGTGTTTAATTTCATGGCGATTTTTCGCCGAAAATAAGGGCTTTTGAAACTGCATTTCCTACCTATCTATTCTTGTTCTTAACACTACCCAAAGCGTTCGGCTCTCGGCAATCTTCGGGTGACTTCGCGGCATCCGTTCGTATGGTTCTTTGGAATAGACGGCAGATCGGGCGTTGTGGCTGTTACAGTTAGTGTGCGATTCTCGGGAATCTTTCAGTGGATCAAGTACACAGTGTGGATCGGGCGTTGTGGCTGTTACAGTTAGTGTGCGATTCTCGGGAATCTTTCAGTGGATCAAGTACACAGTGTGGATCGGGCGTTGTGGTTGTTACAGTTAGTGTACGATTCTCGGGAATCTTTCAGTGGATCAAGTACACGGGTAGTGTGGATCGGGCGTTGTTGTTGTTACAGTTAGTGTACGATTCTCGGGAATCTTTCAGTGGATCAAGTACACGGGTAGTGTGGATCGGGCGTTGTTGTTGTTACAGTTAGTGTACGATTCTCGGGAATCTTTCAGTGGATCAAGTACGCAGGTAGTGTGGATCGGGCGTTGTGGTTGTTACAGTTAGTGTACGATTATCTTTCAGTGGATCGATTACACAGTGCGTGTTTGAGTAAGTTCTCGGGAATCTTTCAGTAGGCCGAGTACACAGTCAGTACGTTAGTCTACGATTCACCGAAATTCTTCCGTTTGTTTGTTACTTAGCAGATCATCGGAGTTTATACATATACGGCAAAGTAATACCGATTTTAACAAAAACTCGATGGCCTACCGCCTATGATTATCCCCAGTGCGATAGAAATAAGAGATCGGGTGCCAACTCTATACGGCTCATGTGGCCTCCCCGGCCGGAGGGGTCTTGTATGTAGGCTACCATTCCTCGGCCCTTTTCTTTATTTCAGTCTCTTTTTTATGTTAACGAGCAATACTGTAAATCTATCTAATAGTGCGGTTGGAAATTTAATTTGATTTTAACGGTGGGAACAAAAGCACTATCGCTGATGTTAGTAATGAAGTGTTTGCGATGATGACATTTTAGCGACTGACTACCGTACTAGTGACCGTTAAAGTAGCTAAAAGTTACTGTTAATTAAGAAATCAAGAATTACTTCTTTGTTCCATGGTCTTGCCAGAAAGAACCGACCAACCATGTTGAAAACTCCCATCATCCTGTTCGCGTCCCTGATTGGTTGCCTGGCCTCGGTGAATGCTGGGTATGTACCGGATGACTGTATGAACTGCATCTGTTACGTGGAGACGGGTTGCCGGATGCCAGATCCTATTTGTCACATGGACATTCACTCCCTGTCATGTGGACCCTTCCAGCTGAAACATTCTCATTGGCTAGACGCACATCAAGGGGGAGACGTCCCACTCATGAATGGTATATGATATGATAATGAGTTGAATATAAGGGCTCGAATGTGTGGATATGCAACATGAAGTAAGCTTTAAAACTCAAAACTCAAGAAAAGCTAGAACGAATTTTTGACCAAGTCCTCGGTATTTCTTTGGGGTGCATTCACCCAATACGTCACGTGACGTCAGCAAAAGGTCAAAGGTGCTTGGTAGCCTGTATCGACCCCCGTCCCGGTTGATAAAATGTCGAGGTGCTCTGAGGTATATGCCCCCCTTAACTCCTCTCACAGAATGATCTTGCTCAGTGTCAAGTATTTTCACGTTGTTCACTTTTATGAAATGCCCAATTGAAACTATGATACCCGCTGGTGTGATACACCAAAAGGCGGTTATACCGGCTATATAGATACAGATATCAGAAAAAAAAATATTCAGTTATGGACACGAGTGAGGATCCAAGACGGAGATATGAATCAGATATGTGCAGATGAACGGAGTTCTCATAACAGAACAATAACCAAGATGGCGAATGGGCTCCACCTTGAGCACGTGACTCCATTACATCATAACATTACGTCATAACATTAACATATGTGACGGGTGTTCTCTCAATTTTCAGACTATCAGAGGTGCGCCGCGTCCTGGACGTGCAGTCGACAGGCCTTGAATGCTTACATGGAGCGGTACGCCGTCCTGTCCCGGCTGGGCCACAATCCTACATGTCAAGACTTTTCCCGCATCCACCATGAAGGACCAAACGGCTTCAAGAGCGCGGAAACTGTCGCATATTGGGAACAGGTGAAGAAGTGTCTGAGAGGAGGCCCTGAACTCTGACAGGTCTATTGCTTGGAGCAAAAATACGAGCTTCAAGAACGGTTTCATTTTGTAAAGTTGATTTTGATTCACCACGTATACGTAGGGAAAACTGATTTCGGAATGTCTTATGTCGGTGAATAGATCGACATAATTTGTTTATGGGCGCATGTGGGTGTGGAAGAAAATCTAGTTATTGCACCATGTGAGAGCTGTACTATAAATATCATACCGTTTTTTAACGTGATTCCAAAATAACATCTGTTTTTAATGTTGTTAGTTGCAGAATAATCCAGTGCAGCCAAAAGCCTCCCAAAAAATTCATCTGCGGCAACTTGTAATAAAAATTGAAGATCATGAAATATTTTTGCTGTATACAAAGTTGTGTAAGATGAGTAAGACTAACCACGCCTACCATGTTTGCAATCAGATTCAGTAGCATAGTAATATCGGTGCTGTTTCGCAAGCAGTTGTAGTATGTTGTACAGACTGCAGTGCTTTATGATATAGGCACACATGTGAAATCACGTTTTGTAACTTTATTGTTGCAATATCCTGTCTATGGTTGTTTTTGTAGTTAATTGTGTCGCAATAATTATATAATCTGCACACACGTAGAATAGCAAAGTGAAGATTACAAGCAAACACAAAAAACGTCAGCACTTACGATTAGAATTTTAAGGATTTTATTCAATCATTTCCTGGAATGAAAAACAATTCTTCTAATGAACTGTAACTTTTTTTCAAAACACTACTTTGAGAAACATTTAGATTCACCAGTTAAAATTCTGTTCCGAACGCGACAGAAGTAATAAATTGTAACTACACAATCAAATTGTGATTCAGAATAAGAGATCATCACAGATGTCGGGGGATCGAAACCACAGTACGATTATTTTGTTAACTTGACTTTTGTCAAGTTGACTTCAATAAGTTCAATTTTCAACAAAACGCTCAAACACTACTATTATCAAACACTGCGAAATCCAAGACACGTCAGCATCAATTATCATAAGTTTATAAGTATCTATAAATGGAATATTTCACACATAGTCTAGTATGGTTCTGATATGAAACATGATCATACAGTTTATTTAGTAATATTCTGTATCAGGTAAAACAAATATGTAAATTCTATGTCATTCTACAATCCAGCAATCTGATAATTACATAAACTATGTCAGAAAGTTTATTCATTTTTGTTAGCGAAAGGAGACAATACGATGTCTTTGATTATCAAATAGTAATCCAAGGCACACGAGGTGTAAGCATGCTCTTTTCCAAATAACAACACGGCATATTTTCACATCAGATTATTAGCACTTAAAATTATCAGTTAAATTACAGTTTTGGTCATAGTTCATATCTAAGCCATAATTTTCTAAAACTGATACAAGGACTGACCATGGTATTTGGTCAAGATAAGCCACTAGTAACTTTATTTTCCTAGTAAAAACAAATGTTAACTTATCAAACAAACTAAAAACCAAGTGACTCAATCCTACTAATACTTTCTTCAACAATTTACACCACACGACATGTTGTCAACAATTATCATCTATTTGACACTCAACGTTTGTCATTTAGTCGTCGAAGTCCAGTAGGTAGTTCTCCATGTTGGCCTGATCGGACCAGGCAGCGTGCCTCGCTCCGTCCATCTCCGGGGCCAAACGGTTGTCCGACCGAAGCGTGTGGCTGCCTCCTCCGATTCTAGCACTGCACTCCGGACACGTGCTTTCCTGTGGAAAACAAGTGAAGGAGGTGGGTTGATGTTTACTGACGCAGTCCGTTTATAAACTACGAATGTCTCCAATGTGCCAGTACATGCACCTTTATGAATTGTCTGTTGTATGTACATGTACTATGTTATTTCTGACCCCTTGAAGGACAAGCTCTGAGAAGAGGCTAAAGAGTTTCTCAATAAACTCAAACCCCAATGGCCAAACAAACATACAAACAAATGGCCAAAATTTATACTCGAGCCTACATAACAGTTTACCACAGATGCATGAAACAATGCTTACCATCGTTGCTCCTCCACAGTCTCCAATGGCGTACACATGTCCATTGGGACAGGCGAACCAGTGTCCACGTGTCAGACCCATGGCCGTAACCACTTGAACCCGTTCCTCCTCTGAGATACCAATGTCGGCACCTCCCGTCAGCCTGGGTGTCAACCTCTTAACCTTTTCCAGGGCTTGCTTGACCAGTTCCTCTCTGTTCTCCGTGAAAGGTTTCAGCCCGGTCAGCCTACGTTTTGCACTGGCGAGGTTCGCCTGTGCCAGGTCGTGCAGGGTGATTCCCTTCTTCCGGATCTGCGCCTGTAGGACTCGAAGCCTCAGGAGAAAGTTCATTCGGATCATCTCTCTCCCAAACTCCTCCCACTCCTGTGAACAGAGGATATCTTGTGATGAGCTAGCGCCAGGTTATTAGAAAAAATAACAGCAGCAAAAACAAACACAAATTTGAGCTAAACTTAATATGTGAAGTGTATTTAGTTCTTGTCTTACCTGATCACCAACACGGGCCGTCCGCCGATGCAACCACTTTTCCATCTCTGTGATTTCCTTATCCATATCTGTATTGTGGTGCGTGTATCCAAAGAGGAGAAGATCTCGCCTCTTCTCTTTCTTTATCTTTGAAAGCCCCTTCAGAAAACGGACTTTGTTTTCATACATGGTTATCTGGTCGAGTGAGAACAGCCGACGGCTTTCCATTTGCTGAAGGAGATCTTCTGAGGTCTCTGCGCAATACGTGACCAGGTCAGCATCAACTTGGAGCTCTCTTATCAACCTGTTGGCAGTGGCTGCTGTTTGTGCCTTTTGTACGTCGTCGCCGTACCACTTCTTCTTCACCTTTTCGATATTTTCCAGCGTCTTCTTGATAATGTTCCCGTAGCGCAGGTTGCGCCGGATTGGTGTCTTGCATTTCGGGCAGGTTTTGAGTTGAATGCTTTTGTCAACGGTGTCCATCCACTGGTCTACTCCGCTGACCTCAAGCACGTGACCGCAGTCCTCAAGCTGCACGAACTGGGCGTCGTCTTCGTCTTCTGTTCCGAAGAAAATCTCTGTTACCTCTTCACGATCGCAAACCGGGCACTTCTTCGGACATGGTTCCCCACACATACCGATACATGGCTGGTCTTTCTTGCACTTGTCACAGCGTCGGGTCTTCCGGCAGGGGCGGTCACATCGTGGACGATCGCAAGGTTCACCACAGGGCCTGTTACACTTGTAATGTCTGCAAGTCCACTCGCAGGGCTCTTGGCATGGGACGCATGGCTTCCCGCACTGGTGTGGGCAGCGGCTGTGGATGCAGCGGTTCTCACAAGGTTTGGTGCATGGAGGGCAATTCCGCGTGCAAGGTGCCGTGCACTGGTGGGAGCAAACGAGCACACGGTTACAGTGATGTGTGCACTGTTGGTGCAACCTTCCTTGCTTGCAGCGGCCGCATGTACCAGCGCAGGGGTGTTGGCACCTCAGCAACTGCTGACAAGGACTGTCGCAGACCAGGCTCTCTTCCTTGGCTGAACAGGCTGCCTGGGTAGTATGGCCACAGGGGAGCTGATATGTTACCATCTCCATGCAGGGCATGCTGCACTCCTGGCTACACGTGTTCTTGCATCTGTGGTTACATGGCAGGGTCTTGGCACATGGTGCCTTGCATTTGAACACATTTGGAGACGTGGAACATGGTATCATCTGCTTGTGCTGACACCTTGGAATGATCTTCTCCACTGGAACCTTGCAATCTCCGCATGGCTGAGAGCAGAGCTTCCTACACTTGTGTCCAAGGTTACACAGAACTTTAGGACAAGGTTTCTTGCACTTGTACTCTTCGTGTTCAGGGTCTGTTGGGTGGCAGACGCTTGTGCAGACATGGCCACACTTCAGTCTGTATGAGAAAGACAACTTTTTCGTTAGTATTTATATGACACTGTATTAGAACTCAGAACAGCCCTACGGCCGCACATGGGGCAATTGTCGTATTGAGGTCACCCGTATGAGAAGAGCAATCCTGTAGTTAGTATCTATATATGACATAGTCTAAAGAACTGAGAACACACAGCCCAATGGCCGCACATGGGACAATTATCGTATTGAGGTCACCTGTATGAGAACAACAACTTTGTCGTTAGTATTTATATGACACAGTCTAAGAGCTCAGAACCTACTGTCCTGTGGCCGCACATGGGACAATTGTCGTATTGAGGTACCTGTAAGAGAATAACAACTTTGTCATTAGTATCTATATGACATAGTCTAAGAACTACGAACCTACAGTGCTGTGGCCGCACATGGGACAATTTTCGTATTGAGGTCACTTGAGTTAGGCAGCGGCTCCAGAACCTTGCAATCTAGCCCCGCCAATTGTAAGCTCTTCGCAATTCAGCCAGAAGAGAGAGCAGTCGGCCCGCCCAATATAAGAACAAGTCATTGCCATGGCGACATACATGTATACAATGTGTTTACTTGCCTGAATTCACAGGGCAGCATGCAGCCGCCTTCTGGAGCCTTTTCAAAGTCCTTTTCGGTTGCAGCAGGAATCGTGCTGCCAGGGTGGTTCTGACAGCACAGGTTGAGGTGAGTGCCCACACAGCTTTGCTCTCGAAGCTCTTTGATGATCTAGAAAGAAAATAAACAAAACCTTTTTTTGTTAAGTTCCTAAAAGGTTTCGTATGTTGTGTTGAAATGCAACAAGTTTGCAATGATTTGACAAGAATCCACATTGTACATTACCTTGCTCCACAAAGGACTCGCTTCCGCCAACATTGTCAGGTTTCCAATGGCGTAGAAACCCTTCTTGGCTCGGGAGAGAGCAACGCAAACACGGTTCTCAACCTAAGAAGAGAAACAAATGATGAAATCGATGCATTTATGGAAGTGAAACTTGTACAGGAATTTTTCTACCTAAGATAATGTTTCATAGAGAATTAGAGACAAAACAGCAACACAAAAACAATATAAAATTGTGTAACATCTACACATCTACAAACCTTGAGGAAGCCAACGTTGCCCTCGTCGTTGCTCCGCACCAGTGACAGCAGGATGATGTCGTTCTCCTCTCCCTGAAAGTTGTCCACGGCGGAGACGCGGACACCCTCAAAGACCTGCCGCGGCATGACCTTCTTGAAGTTGAAGAGTTGGCCCGTGTACGTGGTGAGGATGGTGATCTGGGACGGGCTGTACCCTTGCTGAAGAAGGTAGCGGCAGAAGCTGGCAATAAACCGTGCTTCGTGCATGTTGGACCTGCTCTTGGTGTCGCTGTCGTGTGCTTCCCAGTAGCTGTGATCCACAAAGTACATATTGGACGAGACGCCCTTGATGTTCTCGAAGTTGAGCACGGATTCGTGGTTGTCCAGTGACTCGTAGATGTGCGGTGTCAGGAGACGTGCGAACTCTGGCCGCATGCGATGCTGTGACTGAAGCCGCTGACACTGCATGTCGTTCTTGACCATTCGCTCAAACAGAGAGATATCCATGTTGTATTTCTTCGCCAGTTGGTAGACGGTTGGATTGGGGCGGAGCTGTTGGTGATCCCCGATGAGGATGAGATGTTGGCACTGCTGAGACAGCGTTGTGACGATGTGGGCTTCCAGAACTTCTGCAGCTTCCTCCACAACGATGATAGCTGGCTTGATGTCTTGCAGGAGAGACCGGTATTTGGCAGCACCGGTAGTGGTCATTCCGATGACGGTTGCTTCCTTCATGATCTCTCCGTCTTCTTGGCTCTGGAACTCCATGAGACGTTTGGCTGCACGTTCGTAGTCTCGTTCATAGCCCTCGATGGACTTCTTGTATTCGGCACAGTACCTGGCCACCCAGTGACGATAGAGACGCCATCGGTCCCGTAGCTGCAGCGTCCAGACATTGTGGACGCGGCTAACGTCAGTTTCCGTCATCATGTCCGTCTTGCTGAGCTCGTGCTTCACCTTCTGTTTCTTCTTCTTTGCATTGGTCTGTACCTGCCATCCACCCTGGTTTTCTGCCTCAAACTGTAACGCTTCGACGTCAAGCGCGAGGTCCGTAGTGACAATTTTCCTCTTGGCTTTCCCTCTCGTCTTGTCATGACCGTACAGCAGCTCTTCGTCGTCGAGCAAGCGCTGTTCCTCCAACAAGTCGGCTTCTTCCATGACGTCAATCTCTTCGTCTTCCAGTGCCTCCTCCTCCTCTTCATTCCCTTCTTCAGGTTGGTTCTGCCCGTCTTCTGTAGGTAGTATGAAGACATTCCCTGCCAGGCCAAGCCACTGGACCATTACGGAACCCTTCTGTCCACCGCCGGACCACGCGTACGGATCGTCGTTTGCAACGAGCCAGGTGTCCATCAATGTGTCTCTGTGTTTGTGGTCCATGAAGGTTGTCAAAGCATCTTCATGAATGAGTCCTCTTTGCGTCGCCATCATCTGTGCCACGGCCATCTCCATCTGTTGCTGAAAACGCTGCATGTCATTCCTCGCTTCAGCAGCGCCTTCGTGAATATACCGAGGGACCTTTCTGTCCTTCCTCTTACTGAACCTGATGGTCTTCAGTTGGAACTGCTCCATCTTCTCACTGCGGCTTCGCCCTCCCACTCTCACAATGCCTGTCGAATGGAACTCAGAAATGCCTTCGAGGAACTGATCAAGGGCATGATTAGTGTAACAAACCACGAGGATCGGCCTAGTCGGGCTGTTCATCAGATCTTGCTCCCTCAGCCACACGCTCTTGTTTTTCAGCAGAGCTTGTACGATCTTGAGCCCGATGTAAGTTTTACCAGTTCCAGGTGGGCCCTGAATGACGGAGAACTCTTTAGTCAGTGCCATCTTCACGGCACGGTACTGGGACTCGTCAAGATGTAGAGCATCAGCAGAAGGCCACATGTGGTCGCGTAGAATGGGAACTGACCGAGCTCTAGCAAGATGTGGGTTGCTGCTGCCGTATACATCGCCATGATCTTCAATTTCATCGTCCGAGCCTTCTGATTCTTCAAGATCGGAGCCAACAAGGTCTCTAAACCTTGGCCTTGCACGGCGTCTCGGGGTTTCGTGCTTGGGGGTCTCAACTAGAGCCCTGAGGTCGTAGTTGACATCCGTACCACCGAATCCGTACCTCCCTCGCAGATAGGCTGGTGGATTCACGCCGTTGGCGCAGTCGCAGTCCACGATGTACTTGGTGAACGGCATTGTGTCTTGCTGTACCTCTTGAAGACCTTTTAGGACGTGTCGGTAGGCTTCAAAGTAGGCAGATGTCTCCACCATGATGAACGTGTCGGTTGGGCTGATGTCCGATGCGTCTTCAAGGTTT
Organism: Branchiostoma lanceolatum; assembly: GCF_035083965.1. Classification (NCBI taxonomy): domain Eukaryota; kingdom Metazoa; phylum Chordata; class Leptocardii; order Amphioxiformes; family Branchiostomatidae; genus Branchiostoma; species Branchiostoma lanceolatum. The sequence goes on along the minus strand of NC_089728.1, from coordinate 19,578,013 downwards.
TGCTCGAATCGTACTTCTACGCACCCTTGTTCGAGCTGTTTCGGGTCGCGATTTGCGACAGTGACGAAGAACATGGTCTTGAACTCGTCTTTGGAGAGGCAGAGAAGAGACCCGAAGATGAGTCGCTTTGTGGACCGCCAGCGTACACCTCGGAGTCTTGCAGCGTCGAACTGTATCCTGTAGACGATCCCACTCACCGTACAGATAGGGTGAACAACGTGAACGTCATGGTAGACACGGATGTCTTGCAGCCTCCGGTCTTTTCCCAACCCACGTCTGCGCATGTCCAGGAACTCGGCAATACCTTCTCGCAGTGGACGTACGAAGTCTTCTCGCAGTAGCCTGAACTGGACGTCGAGATACGTGTCCACGTCTGCGTAGCGGCCACGGACGATGTTGGGGCGAAGGAAGGGATCCTTGTCGGTGTGGATGTCTTCGAAAGTTGGGATGACCGTCAGTTCCCTGAAATCGTCCGGAGGCGTCTCGAGCTGAAGTTGTCGGTCCAGTCGGTTAGCCAGTGTCCCGTCGTCGTCTTTTAGAACTGCTCCCTTGCGATGGGCTTCGATAATCGCGTCTTTGCGCGAATCAACCTCCGCTAACCTTGTCTCTATGTCTTCGTCCACAACAGTGCTTACTGCTCTTAATGTGTTGATAGTAGTCCCTAACACTGCTAACGGGATCCCTACCTGTTAGGACATTACAATGGCAAAGTGGTAATCAAAGGTTACCTGAAACATTAGAGGCAATTATAGTATACATAATACAATGATCGTTGAGCTTGAAATAAGCTTATAGCTGACTTAGCATCTAAACACAATACAACTTATCAGTGATCATAAGAGCTAGGGGTAATAGGTTCAATACAAACTAGAAAGGTAACATTTGGAAACAAATGTACATGATTTTTCCTTCAAATGGTCTTGCCTGCTAAAAACTGCTCTATTTCTTCTTACTCAGATATATTAATATATATTATGACCAGCCCCTCTAGCTCTGTCCTGCCACTCGCTACAGTATGTAATCGAGCACAACATGGTATCTGCTACGCCTCCAGTAACCATGGAAACAACCGCCTCATCTGTTTCAAGAAGAAGAAGAGGAGGGAACGGAGCAAAAACAATGAAGGTAAACATAAAACTCACCTCTATGTGAGAACTGGGATTCCTGTCCAGGAGCTCACGGAACACCCGGAGAGCACATCTGATTGGTTCTCCGAACTCCTGCTGTACGTGGTACGAGCTCTCTGCTGGCATGGCGGCAAAGTACATCACAAGGGCCCCGGTCAGGAACTTGGAGTTACGGACCATCACCATCAACTTCATGGTGTTCTCTGAGAAAATAAGGAGACAGGGCATTTCATTAAAGGGCAAAGGTCAAAATTACAGGCATGGGCGGAGGGTCCATTTCCACGCCAGCTGGCATTGTAAACTGTAAGAAGCCTTTTTGTTGGAATATGTTGGCATTTTGGAGCTGGAAATTACAGGTAAGAAGGGTTGTGGCTATTATATTTTGTTAGAAAAACAGGCTTTTTAGCCATGTTTAGTGTCCGGTACATTGTAGGACAAGTTCAGTTTGATTATATAATTTCTTGTCAAGAGAGGGTTATCAAAGGTCATCTTCTTCCAGCTGTAACGAGACTTTCCACCGGTAGAAATCGGGCCCAAACCACTAAATAGACACTTTAGAGGTCAAGCTACGCCGCCAATGTGAGTTTTTTCATGAACTATAAACTTGACAGCCTTTTTCTTGCATGTTTTCTATATAAATAGGTACGGGAATTGATTAGTGGACTTTGCCCTAAACGTATAGATAAGTTCGTTTATGATTCCGTGTACGCATGCGCAAAGGCGAAGGCCCCTGACGTGTAAACCGTTCTGGTCTCGACTCTCGAGCATTGTCTAGATTTGCATAAAAGTGTTCAAACAAGTTTCGTTTCTGTCTCAGGGGCCTTCACCTTTGACATATTACCCACAGTACATGTCATTGAGCTTGCGTCCTCAGAATCTCGAACGAAGTTAAAGGCACCCAGAGCACTTTATGAGGCTTGAAAACTGGAAATATTCTAGTTGCTGTAATCTTTATGAAATTGACATTTAATGCCACTGTTTACTACATTTGCGTGCGGATTTCTTATCAAAAGTGCACAAAAGTGGCACAAAAATAAGCTACATGGTGATCTTTTAGTTGCACGCGCCTAGTGTAAAAAGACTGATACCATAGACCCGCCCACCTCCGTCAAAACGTAGAAATGCAAATGTTTGACGGACAAGCAGTCACTCTCTCATTGGTCGAACCGCTAATCGTGATGGACAGACAGGATCAGTCTATTAGGGCTTGGATTTTCTATCACGTCTAACCACACAACGACATCGTATCTTTGCTCCTTTAATGTCGATATGTAATGGTATAGTGTTATCAAAACTTACTATGTGTAGGTATGCCAAGAAATTGGAGTTTTTCATTCAAGTTTCAAACCTCATAAAATGCTCTGGATGCCTTTAAAGCAATGCTATTTGAATCTATTATGCCCCATTCTCGATTCTATCAGTCTATCTGAACAAGGTCGCACCTATTTTCTATTAAAGCGTTAATTTTTTTGTCTTCTGAAAGTAATAGTAAAATTCTAAGCTTAACACAAACTTACATTGTACGTTTCAAAACTGACTGACTGACATACTATACATTTATATATTTGTTGCAACTTGAATTGTAACCTTAGTATGACTGTGTTTATCATGTATGCTTGTCTGTATCGGACTACCCAACCGAAATGCTGTTTGTTATTTAATTGTTTTGTTATTGTAGTCGCCAGCTGTAATGTCTATTTTCAGAGATAATGTTTGATATTAGCTATTTGCTAGAATGCATCACCTCTGTGTCCTGTATATTCTTATGTTGATTAATAAAAAATGTATGTGATTATCTATGACGTTCAAGTAGAATACTAAGATCCCATAATCCCACGATTGTTAGGTAGGATATGTAAGAAGATAAATGCTACATACCGGGAGAAGAAGAACAGTCGCACGCTCGTGCGAGAACACGGAGTAGTAAAGCCACCATGTCTTTTCTGATGGAGGTCTCATCCAACAGTTCCCTACATCCGCTAGTCCGCTCCACCAACGTTAGAACGACCTGAGATAGACGGTAGAGAAGTTAGTAGGTGTACGTAGGTAGTTTAGGAGTTACGGCGGAAGGGATCATCTCCCCGACCCCTCCGTCACAGGATGCCAAAAAAAAAAGGCCCGGTCTGAATAGGGTTGAGTCATCATTTCCCAAATATTCACAAATGGTTGAAATTTTCTTGATATACACAAAGTGTGAATTAACCAGTATATGTTTTCGAAATAATTCATGCATTTTGTGTGATTGTCTATATCTTGTATTGTGTTTATGTATTTTCTCTCACCTCCTTTGGGTCCTTTTCACACAGTTCCTGCAGCCTCCAGTACCCTATAGGTCTGATGACCCGCTCCCGCCGTCTGTCGAAGTTGCCGTTGGACGGCCCCTGTCCATATCTGTACAACATAATGGATGGCATAAGTTGTCAGTCGTACAATATTCAATAGGCTAGGTGTCACTGCGTACAATACGATCCCATACGTAAACCTAGCTTGCTGTGTGCAATTAGTACCAGTCAAAATTGCCATGGGGAAGGTGAAAAAAGAAAGACGGTCACCGAAACGTGGAATGCATTTGTATGTCTTGTTTGTGAATAAAGCTATCCAAGACTGCATACCGTTCCAATTAGTTCTGCGTACCTAAACGAAACATCAGGTACAAGTACAGGTACAGAGGTTAAGGTACAGGTCCGGACCTGTACCTGTACCTGAACTTCTTCAATAATGACAGAAACATAAATTATCTGTTTTCAACTTGTCAGTATCTTTATATACAGAGAACATAACTAGGTTTCTAGTGACATAAGTAGTAATATCATCAATCAAGGTTGGATGTCTGAATCCTTCCCCCTTAACAGAGGTATCCGTCAGGGATGTCCTATATCTGCACTTCTCTTTATCCTAGCTGTAGAAGTTATGGCAGTGAACATTAGGGATGCACAGGACATAGTTGGAATAAAAGTTAAAACTAACTCTGTTGATACTGTTGAAATTAAAATCTCACAGGTAGCCGATGACACCACTTTATTTGTGTCTGACGTTACATCTATGGAAAATGCCTTCATACATATTCACAATTTTTGTAGTGTTTCTAGTCTTAAGTTAAATGTTAAAAAATGTGAAGGTCTATGGATAGGAACGTATGTAGACAGACAAGACACCCCCCTAGATATATCTTGGCCGAAGCGCCCCATAAAATGGTGGTTTACCCCACAACTACCAGCCGAAATGACATCCATACAGAATTTCAACCTCTTCTCTAAGTGTAGAAACGACAGGCGTGGAGGAGGAGTCGCAGTGTACACTAAAGAGAGCATTCCTTCGAAGCCTCTGGACATTCCTATTCCAACGGAACTTGAGTGTGTTTGGATCCACATCCGCCCCTATTGGCTCCCGAGATCTGTAACATCTATTGCTCTGTGTGCGGTATACCATCCCCCAAACTCGGCTCATGAAGAGGCTTTAGTTGACTTTCTGTCAACATCGATTGACGATATTCGTAGACTATATCCAGATATAGGAGTGGTCGTTCTTGGCGACCTTAACCGACTGGATGTTACTGGCCTTTGCTCGCAGCACTCACTGAAACAACTTGTGAAGATGCCGACACGTGAGAATGCCATCCTCGACCAGATACTGGCCAATGACATCTTGGCCACCTGCTACCAAGAACCAACAACTGATCCCCCCATTGGTGACAGCGACCACAACTGTGTTATCTGGGAGGAAAGACCAACTTCCAAAACTGGTAACGAGACCCATAAGAAACAGGTGCGACCCCTGCGAGAGTCAGACTTGCGAGCCTTTGGATGTTGGATTACTGGCCATGATTGGGAGGAAGTGTACTGTGCAGACAACACCCAGGAGAAGAGCTCAGCGTTCTACACTACTCTGCTCAGTGCGGTCGACAGTTTTTTCCCAGTTAAGACTGTAAGAATCCACAAGCAAGATAAACCCTGGATCAATCCACATTTGAAAACTCTGATCAGAGACCGACAACGGGCCTTTGCGGAGGGAAATCGCCCAAAGTGGAAACATCTTCGGAACAAAATCTCTAAAAACATCCAGTCGTCGAAGAAAGCCTTCTACAGAAACAAAATAGAGCACCTCAAAACGACAGATCCCAGAAAGTGGTACAATGCCATCAAAGATATAACCAACTGCAGCAAAGGACAGCTCTGTGTTGAAGTACCTGGCGTACCATCATCATCGCCCAAGGCTGTAGCGAGCGCCATCAATGTCCACTTGGCAGTGGCATCACAGCAGCACGCCCCTTTGCAGCTCCAAGATCTCCCAGCGTACTTGCCTGCCCCAGCCCCTCCACCTTTTGTCTCTTTCTGGGACATGTGGCATAGACTCAAGAAGGTGAAGATCGGAAAGGCCACTGGCAGCGATAATATTTCCCCCAGGATCGTCCGGGAGTTCGCTTTTGAACTGTGCCAACCACTGTGCGATATCATGAACACTTCGCTCTGTGAAGGTGTTGTACCCGACGTTTGGAAGGACGCGGATGTCATCCCGGTCCCTAAGGAGATGCCACCAAGTCTGTCAAAGTTGAGACCTATCTCTTTAACATCAGTGTTTGCCAAGGTGTGTGAAGGCATCATAACTGAGTGGTGTCTCAAGGATATACTTCCCCGTGTAGACCCGCGACAATATGGGTCACTGCGAGGCCGCTCGACTACACACTACTTGACGTTTCTGACGCACAAGATTCTGGAAACAGCAGACAAACGTAGCCACCTGTCGACGCTAGTCCTTACGGATTTTACACGAGCCTTTGACTCCGTCCATCACCACACTGCCATCAACAAACTGATTGAGCTTGGAGTCCGCCCATCTGTCATACCTTGGATCATTAGTTTTCTCTCGGAACGACGACAACGAGTCAGATACCAAGGTGAAGTGTCAGAATGGCAAACACTAACGTGTGGAGTGCCACAGGGTACTAAGCTTGGGCCGTTGGTCTTTCTAGTTCTTGTTAACGACGCGGTACCCGTTGACAACACGACAGCAGATACCTTCAAGTATGTCGACGACTTGTCGTTATTAGAACCACGACATGTTCTTAGAGTGCCCACCATCCAAGATGACATCGACGGCTTAGCCAGATGGACCGATGAAAACCATATGACTTTGAACCCGTCCAAATGTAAAGTGCTTCTGTTCTGTTTCATGAAGCATCCACCACCCCCACCTGTCATCACAGTGGGTCCCACTCAGCTGGAGGTTGTAGAATATGCGCGCATCCTGGGCATCATACTACAGAGCAACCTTAAGTGGACCAAGCACGTCGAGATGATTGTTGGGAAGGGCAGCAAACGTCTCTATATGTTAAGAACATTGTCCAAGCATGGCCTTACTACCGATGACCTTGTACTTGTTTATATCGGCTTCGTGCGTCCGGTATTAGAATATGCATGCCAAGTGTGGCATCCGGGATTGACTGTGGCTGAATCTAAGTCAATTGAGACAGTGCAGAAGAGGGCGTGTAAGATCATCTTGAGACAGAACTACACCTGCTACAGCTCAGCCCTGACAGAACTCTCCCTTACACCACTGGCCCAAAGACGACTAGAACTATGCAGAAGTTATGCTCGCTCCCTACTGAGATCCCCGATCTTCCGAGACTGCCTCCCACCGTGCCGCGAGGCGATTTCCGGCAGAAAGACTCGGTCGTGTAACCGGCTACAGACTTTTAAAGCAAATACCGCTAGATTCACTAAGAGCCCCATTTACTACATGGTAACTCTGCTAAACAGCACTGACTAGTAAGAGAATATGACATCAAGATTTTAAATCCGAAGAAATGTGTAATTGTTATGGTAACAATGAAATGTATTTTAAATTTGATTATTGATATTGTGAACTGTACTGTAAATTTGATTATTGATATTGTGAACAAGCCTATTAATTCAGCCTCAGGGCTGCCATGAGGCCTGTATCTGTTTGTCTACTGAATAAACCTGTCATCATCATCATCATAAAATCCTTAGGCATCTATTTCTATAACTCTTCCCTCCACCATGAGTGTGAACTTCTAAATTGGGAGAAAAAGATAGAAAGGCTGAAAAACACATTGCAAGTCTGGAGATGTAGAAATCTAACTTTGTATGGGAAAATCACTATCATTAAGTCATTAGCTCTTTCACAGATAATACACAATATGGCAATGATTGATACCCCACCCTGGGTTGTTACATATATAAAAAGAGAAATTTTCAAGTTTTTATGGAAAGGCAGAACGGACAAAATCAAAAGAGATGTCATAAGCCAACCCACTGAAATGGGTGGACTCAACATGTTAAACTTAGATTACCAGAAAAACGCACTCTTATCACGTTGGATATATAGGTTGATAGTGGATGATAAATCTAGATGGAAAGCACTCCCCCTGTTGTATGTTAATTCTTTTGGTCCCAATAATCTTATTTTGTAGATGAACTTTGAAAAAGAAGGGGATGGACCAAACTTCATCCATATATCCAAATTTTATAAAGAAGTCATTTTATCCTATCACAAAATGGAGCAAATTGATGACGTAAGGCCCCAGGACTTAAAAGAACAGATAATATGGTGTAATAGAAATATTAGATCACAAGGTAAAACTTTATTCTTCCCTCAATGGATTAAAGAAGGCATAATATATGTGAAAGACCTATTCCCCAGGGGAAAATTTATCTCATCAAATGAATACCCTACACTTAGCCACCGACCCAGTACTTTAATTGAGCAAATAACCCTGTATCAAGCCCTACCCAGCACCTGGAAAACTCTTGTAAAAAAGAACTCTACTCAGATGACCGCCCAACACATCTTGTAGCCCCACCTCCACATCAGTTTAAAGCTACAACAAAATCCTGTAAATTACTCTATTCTACACTCGCTCTTAAACATGCAGTATTGCCAAGCTGTCAACAAAAAAGGCAGACAATTTTTCATTTCACTGAATCTTTTGACTGGAAAAAAAATTGGACTTTGCTCTGCAAAATTGCATGTAAGGACACACAAATAGCTGAACTAAATTACAAACTACTACATCAAATATTACCGTGTGGTGAAAAATTAAACAAATGGAGAATACATGATGAAAATGGGCTAATAATAGATCCTATATGTAAACTATGTGATAGTGGTGATATTGATAATTATAGACACATGTTTGTGGAATGTAAGAGATTATCAGACCTGTGGGACACAGCTCAGCATTACATACCTTTCAGTAGCAGTAATACTACAATAGATTTTGAAGAAGTAATACTAGGAAAAGTCAGTCAGACTCTGAACATACCCCACCTTAAAAGACGAATATTAATAATATTTATAGCTAAATGGGTCATATTCAAAACATGGATATCTCTAAGAAAGACCCAAAATCCCGCCTCACATCAAAACAATTTGCCCATTCTTTTTAAATGGGAAATGAAGAACAGAGTTACCACTGCCTGTTGACCTCTAGCTACCTCTTGATTACTATAGATAGCTTTTATTGATGAGTTTTGTTGACTTTTGTAAACAAGGAACTGAGTTTGTTAGGATATTTTATGCATGTATGAGTTATGTTTTAGTTTATGGCTTGTTTTTTTTTGACGGCCTTTTAGTTACGCTGTTTTATGTTGTGAATGTGTTATTTACTTTAAAATGTGGAGTAAACGGGAAACAAACAACTGATAACCTGACTTAGCACAAAATGTATAATACACTGTAAATATGTTACTATGACACAACCAGCATCTTTATGTGATACGTGGTTTAATCTTGAACCATCCTGCCAGTCTATGTACTGTAACACAATGTCATATACTCTTTGGTGCCAACATTGTAACATGTGTAATATATTATGCTGTAACATTGATGTATATTGTGAATAAAATGTGGAAAAAAAAAGATTCCTACCGTCCAAATCCACTGTTGCATATTAGTTACGCTGTTCCAAGGTGTCACTTTGGTCACGTTTGGTGTTGCATGAGGCCATGAGGTCAGGAGATCAGTCACAAAATAAGCACATACTTGGTGTAAATTTATATCGGTACAGTACCGGTACTTCATGATCCGGTATTTTGGACCTGTACCTAATCAATTTTTATGGTAGAGTACCGGTACTGTGTACCGGTACGCAGCACTAGTTCCAATATGTTGGGCCACACTCTAAGTCCCCTTTGGCCGGAACCAAACTTAAGTTAGTGGGCCAAGAGTGAAAATTAAACAGAACTCGGTCGAAAATTTGAAGAAAAAATAAACTTGACCTCACCTTTCCTGCCCATCGACACCTCCTCTGCCCCTCCCTCCACCACGCTGTCCACCCCTCCCGCCAAAGTTGCCTCGTCCACGGCCTCGCCCTCGGTAGCCGAACCCCCTTCCTCTGTCCATGGGGAAGAGCTGGCGTCACAAGAGGACCCACGAATATCTACCAAGAGAAAAATACAAATAAAAATGAGCCGTTTGGCTGATGGCTCATGGAGACCTCCAATCTTTGGACAAAAGAATGGTCGGCATGACAACAACCTTGTCCAGAGAAATTTTCCTTTCATACACAAAGAAAATATGTGAAGTTTATTGCAAGTTCTTCCCCGTAGGCTAATTGCAAGTACATGTAACATGAAAGGACGGACAGACAATGGGTAAAAATATAGCATGTGACTATTCTAGTCTAAAAATTTATTCTAGATTGTCTTATTTGCGTTTGACTTCTTTTTCCGAGACATATAGAAAATTAAGGATTTCAGGGCGTGGAATGAATTTTTGATTATTATTCAAACGTAGGTAGCGAGGATGACTTTTTGTCGCTCTTACGGTTTGATTATTGAATTTCTCTTTCTTTTTTGTCGCATTTCAATGTGATCTACATCTTTATTTCTTAACCAGACTGTAACACACCATTCCCTACTATGTATATGATTTAAAGAGCTATTTAGAATAGCAAAAATCATCACGGGCACCAAATACTGTACATACATCTAATATTGCAGTTGGTAATTTTAGCGGGTTGGGGGAAAGTGAGTAGTTCACTGCATTTAATTTTAACGGTGGGAACAAACATTACTGTCCCAAATGCTAGCGATCAAGTATTTGCTCTGATGCAATTTAGTGGTTGAACAATGACCGTTAGAATTAAGTTATCGTTAACAAATCATGAAATTACAGTAGCGTATCTTGAAGTACATGGTAAAGTCCATGCCCTAGGCTAGTTATGATCGATATGTTACAAACATCAGGGGTGGCCTTTAGCTAGTTTCCATACATATTAACCCTTGTCGTCCGGGAAGCCTATATCTATAGGCTCTCTATGTATATAATAGAACCTGAATGTGGATCCTGTGTATGTACAGGTTGGGGGTATTTTTCAACTGAACGCATCACACCGCAGCAAAACGCACCGAAGGCGGAAGTAACCATGCCACCGCAGCGCAAAAAAAAGTCAAGGGAAAATGTCCTAATTAAGAAACCAACTTAATGAAATAGATTGCATTAAAAACGTCAGCAAGACAAGGGTTAACAGATAAGTACGCCTGCTTTTCCTAATCAGTTCAGTGTAACATGTTATGGCTCAAATATCGCATGGCTCTTGTCACCATGTTAAACAACCAGTATTATGATTACAACGGACCCCATAACATAATTTGTAATGGTTTGCCCCGTTCCACCTGACGACCAATCAAGGTACACGTACACAATGGGTGCAAGGTTACACCTGTTGACCAATCAAGACGCGCGTATTACTATATGACATGTCGGTCTACAGAAACTTGGCTCCCTTCCAAGTTTCACTGCCATCCCCCTTCTACAAACAATTCTTATCGATTGTGCCCCAATATTCTATACACAAAGAGTTGGCAACCGATAGATTTTCAATGCCCAACAAAGTTTAGTCGCAACTACGACAATTTGAACCCCCTAATTCTTTCGTGAACGTTTTAGATTGTTCAGAAGCTATGTAAGACATCCGTACGTCTGTGACCAAAGGTTCGCTGTAGTCTTGTTGAAAATCCGACAAAAATAACCTTACGAGGAATGTTATGCATTGCTTATTGCTGCCTATTTTAAAACTAGCCTTAGTGCTATTCTCCAAGCGGAGATTTCGGTCGGGGGGCTAGTAGTGGCCGCGATTTTTAATGGCTCCCTCCCTCGTTAAAAATCGCGGCCACTACTAGCCCCCCAACCTCTGATTGGAGAATACCTGATGCCCCTGGGTCCCACCCTAGTTAGTTTACAGGGGCTTCCATACTCTCCTCCAACCAACAGTAGTATGAGAGTCCCGGTAAACTAACTGGGATGTCACCAAGGTTAGTTCTAATCCAGTGGCGAAAGGTGATAAGAATGTGGCAACTGGTATTTAGCGATTCCTAGATCAACATGTTTGTAGTAGTAACTGCACTAATGGTAACGCCGCCAGGGGACTGCTTATGGAGGCTATGTAAGGGGATGGAAATGTTGGCCGTCTGCCATGTATTTACCCCCCAACTTCACTAGCATGTAATGTTACAGCAATTAGACCAATGTTAACGTTAGGTATGCTTGAACCTTTGTTTATTCATAACAAGCTAAAATCGGCATTCAGACTACAATTTAATCGATGTCTACAAGATTTTTACAAGCCTTAAAAATACCGAAAGTTGAAAGCCTGAAATAGACCCAGAATCTTTTAGTATATGCACGCAAAGCATAAGTCGTCGTCACGTTATCATCGCTACATTGCTTTGTTCGTTCCCTTCTGCTAACATACATAGATAACCACACAGAGGGATACACAGAACGGACCTGGGATAACTGCAGCTTTAGAAGTTCGACTAGATATATTCAATATATTATAATGACAGCAAGGATTCGATCCATGATTGTCATGACGTCACATTGAATACGACAAAAACAAGCTAGATCTTGCCTTTAGAATCGGAAAACCCCCACTTGTACGGTGAAAAAGACAGCTTGTGACGTTCAGTTTACGACAGGGGAAAACACGGAAGTTAAACGCGATTCGAGTCCCGCTTTTACCTGTACATTTCACGGACAGGTGTGTTCACCTGCGGCGAAACAAGCCATTTTGACAAACCAAGAACTCACCTAACATACGTCAGATTCGAGTGAAGCCGCTAACTTCTCTTTCTTGCTCAGTTTTTCGATGTAGAGCTGACGAAACTCAACTGCACTCTGATCTCCTGGCAGGCTATTGTTTCCTTATATAGCCCAAAGGCTGATGGGAAGGGTACTTCCCATTACGTCATACTCATAGTTTCGCATACGTCACTCTGTTGAGCCGGTGTGACGCCACATTTGTGCCCTGCCAGATATATGCTTCGCATGGTAGTGCTCTTGCGTGGAGTTAAGAGTTAGGCTTGGAGATAGGTTCAGGGTTGGCGATTAGGGTTAGGGTTACATGGGTCGATCAGACTTCTGTTTGAAAATCCAGGCCACAAGTGTGTGACACGTATTGGGGTATTTATTTGGTAGGGGCAGAAATTTGGCTTCACACCGGACGCATACATAAACTTGCGACTTTGTGCTTTCAAAGTATTCTTACAAACATTTTTGGGTATGTTTGCCTGAAAGACGACCAAACAACATTTTAATACTAGCAGAAATTTCAATCAAAAAGATTCAGGAAAATTTGCCGATGGCCTGACCAAGGTTCGGCAAGTGAAACGTGATCTGAGGGTAAGGTGTAAGGCCCGGTAGCGGCGTAAACAGGTCTATTGTTTCTATTGTTTACAGAACCACCCCCGGCTAGTTTCGCAGGTACATATATCACGTGTGGTACAAGGTTTAAAGAAGGCGGTTCGATAAAGATTTCCCCTGACCAACGTCTTCTTATTGTCAGAAGCTAAATTTTCACATGAATGATAGTACATATCCCTATAGCTTACATGGTTCTTCTCATTTATGAGCTCCCAATAGTTCATTCTTAAACAGATGCTAATGTAGAGTACCTCTCTGCATTCAACTCAGTATGAAAACACTTATAGTAATGTTGTTGGGTTGAATCTAGAGGGATTTTGCATACACTGGTTGTTTTTCTAAACTCATATTTCTACACAATTATACATATTCTTTTAGACACCCTTGGGCTAATATAATCTGCGGAACGAGACCGTGTGACGAAAAGACTAGCTAGAAGGAAAAGATAGTGATCCGTCGGGGGAAGTGTGCACTGCCGTAGTTGTTTCGTACATACTATCCACTATGTACCATGCGTATTTTACTATCAGTTACTGTCTTTAGGAAAGTGGAAAGCAGCATGGTTTTTAAAAGTAACCGCAGAGGGTTAACAGGTATGCCTCGAAACAATGAAACAGTGTCACATGACATTGAAAAAGGATAGTGTTACATACTTGAGTCAAAGTCGTCAGGAAGCAGACTTCTGCACAACAAGATAAACGTTTCTACTATCGTTCTAGTTTTTGAAGGACGCGGAGAAGACGTTATGACGTTGTATTCATTCTTTGCAGTTGTGGGGCTTGTGGTGGCGATGTTTGCAGAGAAAAACCATGGGCAAGACGTTAGGATGGGACAGGTGAGGGGAGCATGTGGGGCCGTGTGGCGTAACGGCAGGGTCTTCAGCCCAGAACCCGGCGGTCCCGGGTTCGAATCCCATGACGTTTTGGGAAAGGCTCTTAACGGCTTCCCTCACTCCCCCCCCCCCCCCCCATGTGTAGAAATGGGTACATTCTTCTCTGTACATTGAAATAAGTTATGAAAAACTTGAGTGCAGTGCCACGTCGTCCTTGTCTGTCCTAATTTCAAATGACGTAAAAGAATAATGTACAACGGAAGGGGGGGTGGTCTGGCGGCACGTTTAGTGACCCTGTGACGTTATACAAAAACGACTAGTTGGATATTACAACGTTTCGATGTCTTTCCAATGTTTTACTAACCAGTGAAGCTTGACTTGACGTTCCGTTGCACCAGTTTAAAAACGGGGAAAGCGTTGCAGTTTCTGTCAGCTACCTATATACCTGCCTATATGTGGCTGTTTTTCGTCGGTTTGCTTGGAGGACCTTATTTCAATCGATATCAATAACAGAAATGACAACTACATCCCAAATACCAAACGTACATCATTAACGAACTATCAATAAAGACAGGTCAAATAAGTACTAATGTCATTTTCAACTCAAAAGCTTTAGTAAACCCTTCACCATTTTACTGATCAGTACGTGAGACCTTTTTTTAAAGATTTGTTTCCGGGTTGCGCAATATGGAATGTGCCAAACTCGTGCATTATGAACTTTCACTGGAATAATCGCATTTGTCATGAAATGTGTCAAAAACTTAAACGCTTTTCTCAGATTCTCCTGATTTGGGTAGTTTGGAGTAAAAAGAAAATATGCACACAGAATGTAATGTTACACAGTTTTTGTGTGCGTCGTCATCGAGTGTTGTGAGTCAAAGGACATTAGTAGTGCGGCGCGCACCCGGTGACTTTTATCAATTAGGTGGCGCTTAAATATACAGTAACCGTCTATATTCATCACTTGCATATTTCACATGTATAATGAAATTAAATGCACACTTAGGTCCTTTATTGATATTTTCACCATGGTTTCAAGTCAAATTTTACCGTTTTCAACAGTGTTGCGGCAGTTGTGTTAGCGGGCCTCAAGGGTCACCCGGTATCCCTGGCAACAACGGTCTCCCTGGCAACCCCGGTAACCCTGGCAACAATGGCGTCCCTGGCAACAACGGGCGGGACGGTACTAAGGGAGACCGAGGAGAGCAGGGGTTCCCCGGCGGGGATGGTACGAAGGGAGACCGAGGAGAGCAGGGGCCGCCCGGCGGGGATGGTGCGAAGGGAGACCGAGGAGAGCAGGGGCCGCCCGGCGGGGATGGTGCGAAGGGAGACCGAGGAGAACAGGGACCGCCCGGGGAGAAGGGCAGTGCAGGGGAGACGGGGTCTCCCGGCTTGTCGGCCAGGGGGAACATAAAGCAGTGTGCCTGGAACAACCTGAACAATGAAGCGGACTCCGGGAAGATTGTGGTATTCCTTCTTGATATACTTTCTCTTTGTGTTTTTGACCTCCTTTTATCATAGATGCACCCTAGGTTATGAGGCCCTCCTCTTTGGACCCGTGTAACTACTAAACTACTTATGGTATGACCACCTAAGTTTCAAAGGATGGTGTTTAAGTCAAATGTGACCAATATGACAAGCATGACGTAATATGACGTTATTATGTTTGATTTTGGTTGGGACCTTTGTTTATTCATGATAAGCTCAAAGCAGCACGCATGACGCCTTTCATTGAGGTCATGAGGGAACAGTTCGTCATTGACGTGACTTTATTGGCTGGAAATGTATAAATAGTGTATTCCCATAAAACTCAAAGGTATGCAACAGATGCTTAACCTAAATTATGAATAGCAGAATATTAAATATCAAAAGCGCCCCCCCCCCGTCTGAATAGGGTTAATTGATCTTCCTTATTTTATAATAGTGACATACAACATTCTTTCCCACCCTCAACCACAGGAGTGCGCGTTCAACAAGGTGTCCGCGACATCCGTTCTCCGTCTGACTTGGAGCGGCACCATCAGAGTTACGTCCACCTCCGGCAGCTGCAAGCGTTGGTTCTTCACGCTTAACGAATCGGAGTGCAGCGATCCTGTCCCCATCGACGGCATAATATACACTTACGGCACCAACATCAACATCAACATCCATCGTGTGTCTACAAGTAAGCCATCAAACAGTTCTAACTCACAACAGCTTGGACAACGGGTAAAACAAATCAAAAGAGCAGACATCCTAAGGAATTTCCTTACACAATTGTAAACTGTAACATAAAGATCGCAAAACCCAAAACAACTTAAACGGCAAATTCTACATACACTAGTTTGTGGGATCTCCATCCTCTATCCTGTGACTTCGAGTCGAGCATTCTAAAATATTTAATATTACTGCAAAACTTCGGTACATCTGATACAATGTGTGTAAACAGTTTGCAAAATAAAACAGATCAGGAATCAGTTTTCCTAAAGATGAATAGCAAAAAAAAAAAAATCAAATATGGGAAAGTTTGAAATGTAGTGTCCTGTGCCTATCTAAGTATAACGGATGTCGTTTTCGTCTTTCGTAGTTGACGGCCTGTGTTTCAACCTGCCGGCCGGGCCTGTGACCGTGGCTCTGAACGTCGGCGAGTGCGCATCGGCATACCCGAATGGGGACGCCAGCACGGGACGGAACTCCTACTCAAGGATTATCGTGGAGGAACTGAACATTTCAACCGGAAATGACTAATCAGCTTGTCTGATGCTATTGGTCACTTTGTGCCATCTGATGTGACACTTGAAACGACACGTGATACAGATTCAAAACTTTGATAATGGCCTTTTGTTTGTTTGTTTGT
The DNA here is from genome assembly GCF_035083965.1 of Branchiostoma lanceolatum. Taxonomy (NCBI): domain Eukaryota; kingdom Metazoa; phylum Chordata; class Leptocardii; order Amphioxiformes; family Branchiostomatidae; genus Branchiostoma; species Branchiostoma lanceolatum. Next base: position 19,561,551 of record NC_089728.1, on the reverse strand, counting down.
TTGTTTGTTTGTTTGTTGATAACGTTAACGTACAGTCTTCTGATTGCTGTTGTATTTTGTAGGGTGCCGGAGTTTTGAGATGTTTAGACTGCCCTGCGCTTCCTTTTCTTTGGAAGTAGAATACCTGCTAACAAGGGCGAAAAACAATCTATCTTAAGATACAAATAAGAGGTCTGCATGTTTGAAATGATAATGAGAGTTGTGTGTGATTTTCTAGAGCAATTATTTCACCATACAACTGTATTTTCATTTCTACATGAGTTGAGGTGAACGATAATCTACGGACGTAGTAAAATGATTACAGCGTGATTTTTTTTATTTTTTTTACTTAAAACCCTGACCCCTTTTCACTGAGTGGAGACTGTTCTATGATCATGACATCATTACTTTATGTTCAATTTTGGTATGATTTGTGTGATTTGAAAGACAATGAAATTCGCATAAACTACTAATATTGATAGTTATGGTCGCTGACCGGCCGCCGCGTCAGTGGAAAGTAGTTATTATTATTAGTGACAAATATGTAGAGTGCATAGATGTCAATGTTTTCAGATGTTATTTTGATCTGGCGGAATAAAGACGTGCTCCATACAAATTCTTCATTCATTCACACTTTCTCTTTTTACAATTGGGCAACGTTGTACAGCTAGTATCATCCTTGTTTCTGTCCGATACCCTGGGAGCCCAGACTAGCACTGGGTCCCTAGCGATTTCCTTCGGCGGCCCAAGAACAGTCAGCCCGCCCGATCTTAATCAACGATCCGGAGAGTTGTAGGCCGGTCCCCTCTCGGGCTAGAACTCTCCCGGTGCGCTCATCACGGTATCGGTGGGCTTCGAGCTCTGGACCGCCGAAGGAATTGACTAGAAGGAACCGGCTAAAAGGCCCGACAAGCAGTCTGGTTCCCAGGGTAGTCCGATGCATGCATGCATCGTTTTTTCAGCACACTCCGCATAGTGTGAACTTCTGGCACGTTTTTTTGCATCGAGGACGATGGCAGGGTAGCCTAAGTGCCAGCCTTTTTAGCTTCCGTACGCCGGCTGGCACTCAGGCTAATGGCAGGGTTCACCACAGGGTTTACTCTCAAAGAAGGCTCCGGCTTGTTTTGGACGTCTTTTTTTCGGGTCCTCTAGTTTGTAAGGTTTTTGTTTTTGTCTGCCTAAAGGTTCGTGGATCTTCTTTAGAGTCCATTCCAAGTCACCAAGAGGGTTTTAGAATGGTATTTGTAATTAGTTTGAAATCATTTGAATATAAGGATATCTGAGTCACAATATATCTTTGTTTAGAATAATTTGCAAATATCTATAGTATGTGTTTCTTCTAAATTTCGAAATATAGAGAAATGTTTACAAAACTTTCTAAATAGTGGATTAGGGTAGTTGCCCCCATAAAAGTAGGTGCTAATCCAGCCCTATCGTCTGCCTCTGTGTATTTTTAGATGTTACTACTGGGCACTGTAAGGTCCTATGTGCAAGCCATCTATGCATGGTGCCCAAGCATGATTCGCAAAGATATGTGAAATGCTTTCTTTACAGCCCACTGACCCATTTCCAAAATGTTACAAATAATCAAAAAATGGTAGAAAATGGTAGAATGCTGTAACCATCATTTAGAAACTATTAGACATATCATATTCCACATCATTAATATAACCAAAGTTTTACACAACCGGGCAAATAATTATAAACTTGAAATGACATTCAAAGTATTTTTAAAGTATGAAATCTCCTAGACAAATAATTACAAAGAATTAAAAACAGTTGTAAATGTTTACAATGACAACCCTTTTGGTGAGTTGGAATGGACTCTATTGCAAAAATCTATTTCCAAATGGGAGCGAAATATGCATCAAAACAGTTTGCAGCTCCGAGATCGCTACTCGGGATATAAACATGTATGTGTCCGGTGACGTAGTAAATCTATCATGACGTAACGAGATGCCCCATTCCCATCAGGCTGTAGGCTAATGGGTCTTCCATTACGTCATAGTTTGTTGATAACTTGGCTGTTCAATGTTGCATAGATGAAACCTGATTTGAGGGCAAGGTGTAACGACCGGCGTAAACAGGCCCATTGTTTCTATTGTTTACAGTACTACACCCGGCTACTTTCGCAGGGCAAGGTGTATGTACATGTACAAGGCTTGTACAAGGTTCAAGAGGGCCGTTTAATAAAGATTTCCCCTTATTAAATTCTTGTCATTTTCGGATTCCGAAGCTGAATTTTCACATTATTCACAATTTCGTTTTATCTCCTTAGCTCACATTGTTATTCTTATTTCTAAGCTTCCAGCAGTTTGTATCTTTACAGGTGCTAATTAGGTAGAGTAAAAGGTCATGATATGCTCGGTTCAATGCAGATTGGTCAGCGGGTTCTTGTATATGCTGCCTGCACATTAAAAGTTATCCAGTTACAATCATTAATCTTTTAGACACACTTGCGGTAATAAAGGAACGAGACCATATATCTTCCAGTTAATGTCGAAGAGACTAAAATGCAGCTAGGAAATGATAGTTGTCGGGGCAATTTTGCAGCTGTGGTTTCGTTACATTACCATGTATGCGTTTTTCACCAGTGTATCCAGGATGGTTGCTCCTAGCGTTACAAGTAGAAAGCAACACGGTAAAATCCGTGACTGAAGAGGGTTGGCAGTCATGCTTCAGTAGACAGTGTCATTGTCATGCACCTGAAATTCAAGGAACCATAGCGTTACATACCTGAGGCAAGATCGTCAAAAAGCAGCATAAAGTCCGGACTTTCTTCCTTTCTACTGCTAACCTTTAAGTTTTTGAAGGACGTAGAAAAGACGGCTTTACACTCGTGGGTAGCAGTTGTGGGACTTGTGGTGGCGATGTTTGTGCAGACAAACCACGGACAAGACGTTAGGACGGGACAGGTGAGGGGGACATGTACAGGGGGGGGGGGGCTTGGTCGTCGTTACGTTTGGTCACCCTGTAACATGTTAACAGCCATTTGCAAGTGATTTGATTCTCAATTCACGATGTCAAAGCAACCATTAAGCCTCCTTGTTCAAGTTGACACTGGACATGCAGTCAAAATTTACATGTATCTTGATGTCAGCGGCTGGTCTATGAATTTTCTGTGATTTTATTGCATCGATTTGGTTAGATGATCGATATCATCAGTCATCACAAATACACCCCAAATAGTCATTGGGTATTATTATTAACAAACTACCAATAAAGATTGTTCAAAGAATGATAATTGTCGTCTCAAAAGCTTTAGTAAAATCTACCCCATGCACTGCTGATCAGAACGTGTGACGTTTTCTTCTGATTTTTTTCCGGGTTGTATCATATGCAGTGTCACGAAGAGCATTGATGGAATAAAACTCCAGGAGTCCTTACTTCTAAATGTCTCAAGAACATGTTTAGAGCATGCTTTTTTAGGTTTTCCGGAAAATTTTATAACGAAAATCGTTGAAAGATAATCCATTGCCTAACCTTTTGTTTAGGGTAGTATGAAGCACGCAAGGTATTTCTGAGTATGTCGTCATTGAGTGGCACCATGTGGCAGTAGTAGAGAGCGCACCAGACCATGATATTCAATCGGGTGGTTGGTCATTAACAAGGCGGATATGATTGACAATGTCTTCAGCTTATGCATATTTTCACATTGGGTTTATCTTTCAGATTTATGCATATTTTATACTACATTCTTCTTTTCTTTTCACCGTTTTACACAGTGTTGCGGCAGTTGTGTTAGCGGGCCTCAAGGGTTACCCGGTATCCCTGGCAACAACGGTCTCCCTGGTAACCCCGGTAACCCTGGTAACAATGGCGTTCCTGGCAACAATGGCGTCCCTGGTAACAACGGCCATGACGGTGCTAAGGGAGACCGAGGAGAAAATGGGCCCCCCGGCGGGGATGGTGCGAGGGGAGACCGGGGAGAGCAGGGGCCGCCTGGGGGGGATGGTGCTAAGGGAGACCGAGGAGAGCAGGGGCCACTCGGGGAGAAGAGCATTGCGGGGGAGACGGGGTCTCCCGGTTTGTCGTCGGGGAGCAACATAAAGCAGTGTTTCTGGAATAACCTGAACAATAATGCGGACTCCGGGAAGATTGTGGTATCTACTTTATTTTTATCTCTATGAAAAATGGAGATATAGTTTTGTGTGTGTGTGTGTGTGTCTGTCTGTCTGTCTGTCTGCTTGTCTGTCTGTCTGTCTGTCTTTTTGTATGATATTTGGTATGTGGGCTGGTGTTGTGAAGCCGAAATTCAAGATCGATTTTGGGCCTCCTGGTATATGTGACCTTGGTACTGCAGCAGAACTTCCGTTTTTGTATCTTTTGACTTGACGTGCTATGGTCTTGATTTTTAGCTGACAGACAGCTTGTAATGTAATAAAGAAGTGGTGTAGGTTTGGGCCCCCTAGCAGCTTGCATTGGAACTGCAGGGGCGTTATTGTGAAAATCTTCTAAAGAGATTAACTGAACAAAGGAACGACGGATTTCTATGATATTTAATACGCATGTAGCTTAGACAGAGATGTACACAATAAAGTGCAAATTATGCTAATTGGGACTTAATTCGCATAACTAATGAGGAAAATCTATATTTGCAGTGTTTTCTATTATTAGACTCAAATACATGTAACATGTAGTTTATAGCAAGTTGAGCATCAACAGATACCAATTATGCAAATAAATTCCTAATTTGCATAATTAATGCAAAAGCGCCATAATTCATCTAATTTTAAAATCCTAGGACTGTCAATATTGCAACATAAGATAAAGGTGCTTATGACCAAGCATATATTATGTAAATGTGTAAGTCATTTTTGAACGTGTTTGTCTGTGTGTTTGCTTGCGTGTTTGTGTGTGTGTCCCGATGCTTGCAGTCAGCATAACTCAAAAACGTCTATATGAATTGTAATGATATTTGGTATATATGTGGGTAGGTATTTGGAGAGCAAAGGTCAAGGTCGATTTTTGGCCCCCTGGTATGTGACACTGAAACTGCATTGGGTTTTTTTTGTAAAATTCTTCCAAGTAGAACAAGTGAACAAAGGAACAAGAGCTTTCCACATTTTTTAATATGCAGGTATCTTAGACAGCACGTACATAATGAAGTGCGAATTATGCAAATTAAGTCCCAATTTGCATAAGTAATGAGGAAAATATAATTCCATTCTAGGCATGCTCTATTGCTATATACTAGAATGAGGCCCGGCTTGCGGAACTTTGACCTTTGAAACTGGAAACTGTTGTACGGAGGATAAGAAGAAATGTTTAGGCACAGTCATTAATTTTATAACATGCCTCCAAGCTAGGCCAGCAAATTACAACTTTATTTTCTTTTGGCTCGACAATATTTTATTTTATTTTGGCTCTGCGCTCTCGAAACATCATAATATATGCTATGATAGTCAGCAAATTGACTGTGAGCATTAAGAAGAAGAAAAAGAATGCCACGTGACAATATGTAGATACGTTTGAAATCTGTACCCAGTCCAGACTGGACGTAAAATACCTTCTGTCATCCTCATCCACAGGAGTGCGCGTTCAACAAGGTGTCCCCGACATCCGCTCTCCGTCTGACGTGGAGCGGCTCCCTCAGAGTTCTGTACGCCTCCGCCTGCTGTAAGCGTTGGTTCTTCACGCTTAACGGATCGGAGTGCAGCGACCCTGTCCCCATCGACGGTATAATATACACTAACGGCGCCAACAGTATCAACATTCACCGTGTGTCTACATGTGAGTCATAAAACTCTCGGTCTAACAGCTATAAGCGGCTGATCTTGGGGATTGCAAAACGTATTCACAGATTAGGCATTCCCGAGGAAATAATAAGAAATATTCCACATTCACAGGGAAGATTACAAAAACAACAAAAAAGAGTGATGAGGCATTCTTTATACACTGGTTCGTGACCTTTGTGGGTTCCGACACTTACGGTCGTCTATCCCGTGATCATCAAGGAATCGAGAATACTTAAATGTCAGCTACTGAAAAACATTGTCATTGGTATCGGATGCAATGTGCATGTATGACTGTTCAAAATAAATCTCGAGCCATTGTTTTGGTAAACGAAACTTGAAGGTCTTAACAAAGTTATATATAATGTAACACATGTCGTTTTCGTCTTCTTCAGTTGACGGCCTGTGCTTCAACCTGCCGGCCGGGTCTGTGACCGTGGCTCTGAACGTCGGCGCATGCGCATCTGCAGTAGGGAGTGGAGACGCCTACACCGGATATAACTCCTACTCAAGGATCATCGTGGAGGAAGTGAACATTATGTCAACCGGAAATGACTAATCAGCTTTTCTGTGGCCATTGGTCAGTTTATGCCATGTGATTTTAGTGAAACGACATATGATGCAGATTTAAAACTTCTTCCTTTATATGTAGCTATCCGCATCAGCGAAGTCAAGCAGATGCAAAGTGCCGGCTATGTCTCAGTGATTGGAACGTATTTTTGCAAACTTTGATTCATCTTTCCGGTAGTTTATGTTTTCTAATTCCTCACAGGTAGGTGGACCAGTAATAAAAGGGGCTTCCCTAGTGAAGATAGTGGAAAAGCAAAACTGAAGGTAACAAAAGATCCACAAAACGAGCCCGACCGATACATCTGTTTGGAGATCACAATAAGCCTTTGAAGTATATTGGGACGGTTTTTTGACAATGCCTGTTTGCTTTTTGTTTGTTTTATTGTTTGTTCATTACCTACCGTCCGGTTTTCTGAATGCTGTAATGTTTTATTAGGTCCCGTTTTCTCGAATATTGAAACTATATGACTTATTCCTTTACAATCGGAATCTAATATAAATTTAGATATGATGCTTGATATCCCGTGTACAACAAGACTTACGAGCGCGGTTCAATAAAGATTTCAACTGAACAACTACTTTCTCCCGTGACCAGTTTTCTACACTTCTTCTTCTTCTCTTTCTTCTTTGGCAGTTCAGTCTCGGGAGACTATCTGTGCGCCTATGGAGTTCTCTTTTGACCTCGGCTGTGGCTTGAGAGTCCAGCTCTGGATTTGCACACCCTGTTGCACACACTGCATGTGTGTTGTGTGGTTAAGCCGGCGTCACAATTCATGCGAGCATCGGCCGATTTTGTAGATCGCCCGAAGCTCGCCGAATTTCACAATCGCCCGAGCTTCGACCGTATTTTTCGCTGAAAACCTGCCCCGTCACAAATTGAACGGAGCTCGGGCGACGTCCGTCAAACACTAATAATCATAAATACCTCATGAGACGGTACCATCTCTTGGACACGGACGAAGTCAGAATCAACTGACCTAGTAACAAGCGCATACTTGGACCAACTTTACTTTCTGAGTTGTGGCAAATCTGTAGGGCATGAGTGAAGTGAACGGCCACACTGAAAATAATACTATAGACAGGAATTTTGTTATAGACCAATCCAAATACAAGCTCAGGAGCCACAAAGTCAATAGATCAGTCGTTCAACCCCGATCCAAACATTTTCACCAAACGGAAATCGACCGAAGCTCGGGCGAACGCCGTCCGAGCTTCGGCCGACCGTTGGTAAGCCTATCGACGCCCTGCCGACGCCTGGGCGTGCCTCGGCCGACAAACATAGATCTATAATGACTCAGTGGACTTTCAAATACTAGTAGTCGTTTGTGGAGGAAAAACTCAGGAAGTCAAGTCAAGCCCCAGTTCATTGATATATAAATTGAAACATCCAAAACAATAACAAAAACGAAACAGGTATTGTTTTCGGTGTCCAAATCTCATTGATGATAATTTTTTTTCAATGAAAATTTAACTTTGCAATTGAATTGTCTTTCATTAGAAAGGTTTGGCAGCATTCTTTGACAAGATGATATTAGTATTAGATAATATTACAGTATCATCTATCATCTTATGTCATAAACTAAACTGTCGTTACCTTTTATATATAAACAAGAAGGAGTTCGGCCGGAGCCCGTCCAAGCGCCCATCGATACCAGTACAACGCTCGCCCGAAGCACGCCTTATTTTTCATGAGTCGGCCGGAACACTGACGACGGTCGTCCGATTATTGTACAAAGCCCGTGCGAGGCTCGCACGAGGCCGAAGAGCTCGGGCGACCTCCGGCCGACCAAAAATCGGGTCTAAAATCGTCGGATGCCCGCCCGAATATTGGCCGAGCGCTGGGCGTTGCTCGGGCGAGCTGTTTACGAGCTGTGCGAGTTCAAAAATCGTCGCCGAGGCCTCGCTGAATTTAAGCGCAGCTTCCAGTAACACGCGAACGTCGGCCGAGCTCCAAAAAATCGCCCGAAGCTCGCAGAATCGCCAGGACGTCGGTCGTACTTCGGCCGAAAATCGCCATTTGGAGCTCGCCGACAAGTCGGCCGAGCGAAATTGTTGATTTGTGACGGGGGCTTTAGGGGTGCATTTTACACAAACACGGAATAATATAGGAACGAGACCTTAGTATCAACTTATATATTGACCGGTTGATGACGAAAATGCTTGCTAGAAGGGGATAGTTGTTGTCGGTCGAAGCATGTGTGCAGCCGTAGGTTCGTATTAATGTACCACAAAGTGTACCGTGCGTCTTTACTAGTACCATTTTAGGAAGGTTGCTACTAGCGTTACAAGGTAAAAGCCTGCATGGGGCTATAAGTCATAGTTTGAAACAATAGACAGTGTCACATGACATTGAAGAAGGATAGTGTTACATACTTGAGCCAAGGGTGATCAGAAGACCGGACCACAAGACGTTTTCACTGACGTTTCAGTTTTTGATAGACGTGGAGAAGACGTTATGACCTTCTGAAATGCTATTTCCTCCATTCTGAGGGGCAAATTTTGCTGGAAAAGTAAGCTAGGTTTCATGACATCTCTATATGTAAAAAAAAGATACAGAAGGGTTTCAGCTTGATTTTGGGGGAACGGCGCCCTCCCGACATATTTTTTCGCCTGAGGCACGACATGCTCCCACAGGAAAATTTAAATTTCTTGACCCATTGAAACGCTATTTCCTGAATTCTGAGGGGCAGATTTTGATGGTAAAGTAATCTAAGTTAAATGACATCTCTATATGTGAAAAAGACTACAGAAGGGTTTCACCTTGAATTTTGGGGGACGACGCCCTCCTGACATATGATTTTTCCGCCGGAGCGTGACATTGAAAATTTAAAATTTTTGACCCATTGAAATGCTGTTTCCTGAATTTTGAGGGGCAAATTTTGCTGACAAAGTAAGCTAAAAGGGGTTTATGACATCTCTATATGTAAAAAAAGTAAAGACGGGTTTCAGCTTGAGTTTCGGGGTGCGACGCCCTCGAGCCCTCCCGACATATTTTTCGCCGGCTGCAACGTTCTCCTCCGGGAAAATTTTGAAATCTTGACGCCCTGAAATGCTTTTTCCTGAATTTTGAGAGGCAAATTTTGCTGATAGATTGAACAAATACAGAAGGGTTTCGGCATGAGCTTTGGGGGCGACGCCGTCCCGACATATACGCAGGAGGCACAACAATCCGGGAGTACGTCGGAGAAAATTTTGAAATCTTGACCCGCTGAAACGCTATTTCCTGCATTTTGAGAGGCAAATTGTGCTGGTATAGTAAGCAAAGTTAAGAAAATCTCTGTTAGTGGTTTCAGCTTGATTTTGGGGGGGGGGGGGGGCGGGGGGGGGGGGGCACCCCCCCCCCCCCAACATATTTTTTGGGGGGGCAGCCGCCCCCCCCCCCCCCCTGTGCCGCCGCCACTGAATGGAGAATAGGAAGAAATGAACGCCGGGGTTATATCTACTAAGTATGTATAGAACTGTGATGTTTATTATATGTCCCTGTAATTGGAAGGTGGTGCGCTGATACCTGTTACATTTGTTGTGCAAAAAAGTTTGAATGAAGAGCTGGGGTACTAGTCGTAAAATGGTGAGCTCGGACAAATTGTATCTTGTACCTAACGCTATTCAGACCTGGCTTTTCTGGTCATCCTTGGACCGGGGGTGCTATTGAGGCCCTCCTCTTCGGACCCCTGTTACTCCCAAACTACTTATTGAATATATATATATATATATATATATATATATATATATATATATACAATCATTTTTTTAGAGGATGGTGTTTAAGTCAAATATGAGCCATTGACGTAATCATGACGTCATTCACGTGACTCTGAACCGGCTGGAACCGTATAAATAGTGTACTCCCATAAAACTCAAAGGTATACAACAAATTCTTAACAGAAATGATGAATAGCAGAATATTAAATATCAAAAGCACCCCCCCTCCGTCTGAATAGGGTTAATTGCTCTTTCTTATTTCATTGACATACAACATTCTTTCCCACCCTCAACCACAGGAGTGTGCGTTCAACAAGGTGTCCGCGACATCCGCTCTCCGTCTAACGTGGAGCGGCTGCCTCAGAGTTCTGTCCACCTCCGGTGGATGCAAGCGTTGGTTCTTCACGCTTGACGGATCGGAGTGCAGCGATCCCGTCCCAATCGACGGTGTCATGTACACTAACGGCGCCGACAGGCTCGATATTCACCGTGTGTCTACAAGTAAGCCATCATCACTCTAGTGGGGTCGTGCGGCGTAACGGCAGGATTTTCGACTCAGAACCTGGCAGGGGTCCCGGGTTCGAATCCTCTTACGCCACCGATCTTGTGTCCTCGGGAACACGACTTTCCCCACTCCACCCAAGTGTAAAAAAAAAAAAAACGGGTACATTCTTTGTTTGGGTCACGACATCAGCAATAGCTGCCTGTGTCCCACGTGTATTGCACCATTGCAATTCACGCACACAAAAAAAACAAGAGTCCGTAGGACACAATTCTCCGTGAAGTATTTATAGTCTGTAAATTTTGGGTGAGGTGTTTATTCATTTCCTTTGCTAGTGACCTGCTCAGCTGTAAGCAAATGGATCTTGATGCAAGGTGTGGAATCACAGACAATTTATTTCTAGAGCCTGGAACTGAAACAGGATGACACTCAGGCTAACTTAACATACCCATTCAGCAACGGAATCGTGGATTGTATGTGGTGCCAGGTGTGAAAAGTAGCCTCCACCAGGCCCTCTTACGGGCGTATGAATCGTACAATTCACCAGAAAAAGGAATAATTAGCCAGTAGAGTCAGTCCACAGTCGGCTTAAACAGTCGGGAAGCAGAGGCTAGGGCAAGGGACAGGACTACATGGAGGATCCTCCTGGAAAGCAAGGGGCCACTTTCTGGCCTGAGCATGTAGGCAGGTAGGTTGGCAGAGTCAGTCCACAGTGACGATCATATTTCGCCCGTTTGCAAGTGAAACCCTGGCGTAGTTAGTCTGGTAGAGACTATGTGAAAAGTGCATTTTTGATAAGCGGTAATTAAAGAAGTAAAAATATTGACCCACACAAATTGCATCTCTGTACAGTCCAAGTAGTGTTTTATAGCAAGTAAAGAAAAGGTGTTTATTTATCTTTTTCTTTCAATACAGGAGGGGTCAACCTGCTGAAAAGTACGTTTTTACAGCATGGCACAGATAGGATCTAGAAATTCCGGGAAAAGTCACGAATTTAGATCTAGATGGCTTCTTTTGAAGATCAACGAACCATTCAGCCTTACAACTAAAATGTTTCAGAAAACACAAATATGCAGTAAATTCTCTTTCCACAATTCATTGCAGGCATGCCTGATCTATAGCTATCAGCCTATTTGTATTACCGTAACATTTCTCGAAGGTCAAAGGTCACCGGATCTTTCAATCCACCCGGAAGTGACACAGTCTGGCCGCGGCCCTCGCGCACTATTCTGAGAGAGATATCTTAACACTCTTTCATCCCCTGCGTAAACGTTTTATATTGTCACAGCCTCCGTATTACAAACTACAAGTGTGAGAAGTTTGAAGGTCCAGAGATATCCCATTTTCACACTGTGCGTAAAAGTGCACCGTCCGTCTCGTGCGCAAAACTAGTATGCGACCTGCGACTGGACACGGCATACACAGACTGAAGCTCACTCGGCACATGTTCGCAGTGAAAACTCACAATTCCCGTTGCCGCATTGGTATGTAACTTGGTATATCGCTAGCTAGGTTGCGTGTGGTGATGCACGTTGTCTATTTTACAATGTAACAGTGACTATACGATCATAGCAAGTAGGAAATTTTCGTACCCCGTATCTGCCTGAAGTATTGCATTCAAGCGTAACGGGTTATAACATGGTCGCTATGCAAAGGCAGTGGCCCTTACCATTAATTATAGGGGTGCAATTTCGATATTGCATTGACGATAAAAGTAGTTACGGCGTAACAAAGACATTGTGCATCACCACGCCGAACCAGGCAAACGATATGCCAAGTTACACACCAATGCGACAACGGGATCGTGAGTTATAGCTGCGAACGCGCAAACAAATGCATTCCCAATACTCCCAGAAGGAGGTATACCTCCTTCCCGGAGTAATAAATCGGTCTAGCCTGTGTTACAGCCTGGTGTGGCTGATATATCGATTGGGCCACTTTTTAGTGACATTCGACACCCGAGATCTTAGGCTTGTGGCCATAACCTCAGCTTAAAAGAACAATTCCCTTTCCTAGCTTGAGTCACCAATAGGAGTTCAGGATTCTTAATCACGATGGAAAACAGTCCAATAGGAGCTCATGATTCTCTATCTCTATGGAAACCAGTCATACCATCCTCCAACACCATGCAGATCTGCATGGAGCAACGGGACCGATTAGGATGTTCTAATTCTCCCGGCTTAATATGTGTTGGCCAGATAGCTTCTAGATGCTTGGCTGGTGGAAGGGCTTGTAGAGGCTTAATTTAAAGGAGTCCTAAACTCCAGAGAGGGGTGTTATTATTATATCCTTGAAAAATAGTTTTGGGTGTGTCTGTCTGTCTGTGTGTCTGTTTGTGTTTCCGGACCATAGTAGTCAGCATAACTCAAGATCCTCCGGATAGATTATTATGATATTTGACATATCGGTAGGTGTCGGGAAGACATAGGTAAAGGTCGATTTTAGGCCCCCTGGTTTGTGACTTTGGTACTGCAGCAGAACGTCCGTTTTTCTATCTTTTGTCCTGGATGTGCTAGGGTCCTGATTTTTTTAGTGGCAAATAGCTTGTGATGTAAGGAAGATGGAACTGCTCTGGAACTGCAGGGGCGGTGTTGTCAAAATCTTCCAAGGTGAATAACTGAACAATGGAACGACGGATTTCCATCACATTTAGTATGTAGGTAGATTAGACAGAGGTGTACATAATGAAATGTACATTATGAAAATTGGAACTTAATTCGCATAATTGATGAGGAAAATCTATATTTGCAGTGTTTTTCATTATAGGACTCAAATACATGTAACATTATGTATATAATTGAAGGTAGAACATTAACAGATATCAATTATGCAAGTGACTTCCTAATTTGCACAAATAGAGAGCAAAAATTGCAAAAATGGAAAGGTTTCATAATGAGATCTCGTGCCAACCCAAGTGCATTATATTTTGTTTTCGCACTCCCCAGTTGACGGCCTGTGTTTAAACCTGCTGGCCGGGCCTGTGACCGTGGCTCTGAACGTCGGCGAGTGCGCTTCGGTGCGTGCGAATGGAGACGCCCACACGGGGTGGAACTCTTACTCAAGGATCATCGTTGAGGAAGTCAACATTTCAACCGGAAATGACTAATAGGCTTTTCCTGCGTACAACTTTTTTTTCAACAAGCTTGCATTCCTACATGGGTTAAGGTGAACGTTAGTAATCTACGGACGTAGTAAAATGATTGCAGTGTGACGTCGACGGTTTTATTTACTTAAAACCCTGGCCCCTTTTCACTGAGTGAAGACCATTTAAGCGACCAAAATTGGATTTGTACGACCTATGATCACGACTTCATGCCCCATGATGCTAAAGTGTGATTTGAAAGACAACACAACATGAAAAAAAAGACATTCAATAAAAGTTGCCTGAACTACTAATGAGAGTAATGGTCGCTGAACGGTTGCCGTGCCAGGGCAAAGTAGGTTTTACTATTAGTGATAAATATGTAGAGTGTATATTTATGAATGTTTTCAGGTGTTATATTGATCTGGTGGAATAAACACGTGTTGAATTTAAATATTTTCGTTATTCACACTTCCTTTATTCAAAGTTGGATAACGTTGTACAGCTAGTATCATCATTGATTTTGTCTGATGCATGCATCGTTTTGCTAGACTACCAAAAATGCCTTTTCTTATTTTTCGTAATTCTCAAAAGAAAACTTTCCGTGTTCAAGAAACACAGTTTGTCCACGAGTTAAGATTTTTTTTCTTAAGTAATTTTTTCTTAGAAAATTTGTCTTGTATTAAGATTATTCAAGAAAGATGAGAGAACAATTCTAGAATTTTCTTAAACATAACAAGAAAAATAATCTTGAAGTCAATAAAGACAAGAACTTTAGACTTGAATTTCAATAAATTCTTGAGGGTGAAAATCTTGTTGATTAACTTCTGAGAATTAGGACCGTTTTTCTTGTTGTGAGAATTTCCATGGAACTAATTCTTCCATTTTTCTTTCTTATTCATTCTTGAAATTCTTAATATAAGAAAATTTGTCCACGAGTCCAACAAAAGCAAGAAAAATTATTTTTGGTAGTGTAGGCACACTTCGCACTCCGCAGTCTCTGACCTTCAAGCCTCTGACAGGTTTTTATTTTGTTGGTTGGTTGCATCGAGGACGGTCGTACGGCTCACCCCATGGCTTTACTCCGCAAGCAGGCCCCGGCCTTTTTTTATGTCTTTTTTGTCGTTTTTATCGGGATTGCCATTTTGTCATGTTCTTGTCAAGTTTTGTCAACCATGCGGTTGCGTGGAAAAAAGTTTCATAATTGAACGGCCTTTGAAAAAATCTCAGACAAGGAGTCAGACAGTAAGATTCGTGTAGGAGGAACCCAGAAGTCTTTGGTTTATTCTCTTAGAGTCTTACCATTTATATCGTGGTTTATAAGAAAGGAAGATGAGGAAAATTTATCTTCATTCTACTTCTTTATTCACCTCAGCTGTAATTTGTATTATTCAGTGCTCAACGTCTAAGAACATTATTTTGGAAGAGAAGGGAAAGTACAAGACTTGCCATCTGGAGATGCGAAACCTTCCAGGGAGTTTGTAAAGCTGATGTTCGCCGAAATGTCGTAAGGAGGTGCTTCATACTGGTCCAGGTTCAAGGCGGACCGAACCTCTTCCCACGTCGGCAGTGACAACGCCCTTTCGGAATTCCCAGGGTTCCTCTGTAGAGGCCCTTCCGGTGTTCCATCGCAAACCGTCCGGAGGCTGTTATACTCGTCGGTGCGACTGCAAATAATCTGTGTCGAAATAAGTTTTATGCCAATCGCTCATGATATATCTTATAACAATACATTGCATGATATATCGTTACTGGCAACAACATTTTTAGCGTAATTAGGTTCAGCAAAACTCTTGCCAAAAGTTCCCTCCTTCTCAGTCTTCCTTGCTCTTCCCTTCTTTCAATTCCTATCTCCATGCCCCCCCCCCCCCGAAAATAGTAGTTCGGGTATAAAGGATAAAGCAGTGCGCAACCATCTGGACTCATTCGCAACCTTCATAAGTTCCAAACGGTATGGTGTATGATCAAATCTGCAGGGGGTGATAAGCATGTAAGTATTAATCACTCTCCATAATAAGCCTTGATTAATTGGCGAAGATAATGTGTTCGTGGAAGTCTAGTTTCCTCATGAATTATGTAAATGTCTTTATTTCATCTTTCAAGTGACTGCTGAGGGTAAATCATTAATATGTAAAATAAACAGTAAGGGACCAAGGATGAAGCCCTGGAGCACACTTAATATAACTGATAAATGGAGCTCTGATTTGCATGGTTTATGTCTAATAATGTTCACCTTTCTTAACTTCCACATATTGCAGGTAAGAACTTAACGTAGTTTACCGTCTACGGAATTATGCTATTTTGTCGATGATGGAAGAAGGCAAAATCGGAATGTTGCTCAAGCTCCCGTTTGAATCATTTTGATAGATTCGAAAACGATTTATTCCCCAACATCGACCTATCTGTCTCAATGGACTTCAAACTTTGTGAACTCTATGGCTATCAATTCATATCTGTATAATTTGCTTTACTTGCTTCGAATCTATGCATTTATGTAATGCCTATTTCGGTGGCGGCATGACAATAAGTTTATGACTTGTCTGTTGTAAATAAATGTTGCATTAAGATATTATCGTGTGGGCGAGGGTGTGACGTAAGAATAAGGTTTCAAATTTGAATAAATCAACAGTCTGATTGGTCTGGATGCGTCAAGTGACCAAGCTGAATGCTTTGATTGGTTAGAATTCCTAGCGTAAAATATGGCGCCCACAATGCGATTTCAAAAAAGTTTTCGCTATCATTCACGAACTACACCAACCTGTGATTATTCAAATAGCCAGCTTCAGACAATTAGCATCGCCGTATACGTCTGTAAAATCTTGGGTTGTTTGTCACAAGGCATCACGGATCAGCTACCGGAGGACACACCCTACAAGAACAATAGCAACCTGTGGCAGAAGTTCTACACGAGCGCCTGCCCAGAAAGTGCCAACTGAAGCTGTTCTGAGTGGCTTGAAAGGTATTTTTCTGCTATAAGATAAACATAAATGGTAAATCTGTTGTGTATGGATAGTTTGTTATACCTTAACAATGGTTCAATTCTCCAATTCTATGTCGGGGTGAAAGATTTAATGCGTTTTTTGACTGTTGGCATGGCACAGTCAGAGAAGCCAGACCGTCAGAAAATGTTGAACAGGGGAAAAGGGGTGCTGCGCCTTACTTAAATTTTTTATTTTGTGCCGCTATACTCGCAGTTAGAGTACAACTTCCGAAATAACCGTCAAATCTATGTTAGCTATGCCACCTTTGTGGCCTGTTAATTTAATTTTCCCTCTTACAAGGCGTTCGGTAATAAACGTACATCGGTCACAGTTAATTTGGCTGCCCTTAACAGTTGTTTTCTATCATTACATGAATGTACAGCTGTCACGGCTTATTTGGCTGCCCTCAACAGGTGTTTTCGATTATTGTATAAATTGTACAGCTGTCACGGCTTATTTGGCTGCCCTCAACAGGTGTTTTCTATTTTCTATTATTGCATAAATGTACAGCTGTCACAGCTTATTTGGCTGCCCTCAACAGGTGTTTTCTAATATTGTATAAATGTACAGCTGTCACAGCTTATTTGGCTGTCCGTAACAGCTGTTTTCTATTATTGCATGACTTAGACCTAGAGTCCTATAATGGCTGTTATAACAATTATATTTCAGAAATAAGCAGATTAACGTTTGAAAGGGGGGATGAAACATCCCTGTCTAAAACGTCCTAGGGAGCACACGCTAGGTAAAATAGACAGTGGGAATGGCCCCTGTAACAATATGCAATTGTTTTTATTTATGGATTTGTAAACTGTGTAAGTGTGCTGTTATGCTATGTATTAATGCAGGTTTGAATAAATATGTGGGAAAAAGTAACCATAGCAAGAGAAGTGTTAGATTTTCCATCTGCTGATTTCGTTAACTAGAGGGTCATAAAATTATAAACGTCAGCAAAAAAAGAAAATAGCCTAGGTATTAATATTCAAACACCCGGATTCAGACATATCAACACAAACATATTATGTGATCACTAAGACCGCGTTACTTTAATCTATTTGTTAGACACTACAAAGGAACAAATACTGAAGCACGTATCGATTCAATTCAATTTTACAAGGACAGCTGACAAGAAGAAGGGAACATGTCACATGGCTTTCTGCCAAGCAGAACATTTTGTAGTTTCTCGACGTCTCTTGCTTTTAGGTAAAACCAATTCAGTTTCTTTGTTCTCTGACATTTTTTAGCCATCTGTAATACATTTAGCAAGGGACTAGAATGTATTTGCGTGTTGATAGATAACCTGTTCTTTGAATATCTACCTTTATTAATGTTCTCATTCTTTACATGTTTAATGTTTGTTTTTGTTGTTATGATTTGTCGTGTTGGTGTATTTGTATACATGTTTATTTGAATATTTTATGTTTGTTTTATTGGGGGGGGGGTTAAACTGATTAAACCCTCTGATGGTTCTTTTGAAATACTCTGATAACTTTGATGATGCAGTTGTTTGATATGTTTATGTGAATATTTTGACATTTTTTTGTATCTGTTAAGATATTACTTTGATTCGCAAATATAAAGCGTCTAATGTTGGTTCATCTGTAAATATTTTACATGTAAATGTATTTGTAATTGCGTACAATTTGTAAAACATGTTATGAAAACAGACAAGCGGTAAGTCTTAAATTCAAAACCACAGGGAAGGAAAACCCTGCACAGAAAGCCAGGGAAGACATCCCTGCACAGAAGTCTCAGGGAAGAAACCCTAGCACATAAAAGCCAGGGGGAATGAAACACCCCTGTCAAAAAAAGTTCTAGGGAGCACACCCTAGCCAGAAAAGCCAGTGGGAATGACCCCTGTAGCAATATGCATATTTGTGCAATTGTAAATGTAAAGTGTAAATGTGCTGTTATGTTATGTTATGTTATCTTATCTTATGTTATCTTATGTTGTTATCTTATGTTATCTTATGTAATGTTATGTTGTGTTATGTTATGTTGTTATGTTATGTACTTAGGTATGTATGTAAAGTTTTGACAAAAACAAGCAAAAAAAGCACCACAACGAAAAGAACGTGCTGAGAGGGCAAATTGATTTTAACTTCATTTTTCCTCCTTTGTGAACCAACTTATGTTATTCTCTTTATATTCCCACACTGAAACTGTGTGTACTTTTGTGCACCTTTATGGCAGTGCACTTTTTTATCAGGGAAAAATTGTAAGTGGGTGACATGATTTATGTGCGTTGTCATTGAGTACTTTTTATGTCATAAGTTGTGTGTGTGAAAGTTAAATTGTAGGAGTGACCCTTTCTGCAGCAGGACCCTCGGATTGCGCATTCAATCGGACGAACATTCATCTCAAAGCAGATATAAAAAGGCAAAATCGTAACGTTTCTCGAGATTCCGTTTCTCGTGACAGCTGGTATTTCACGGGCCTAACTGTTATTGGTTAGGACTGCGATAAAAGATGGCGTCCGAAACACTCACGATTTCAAAATTAGCTGATGAAACTTTGTAATATAAGTGTTAAATTTTCTATCCATCTGCCGATTTCCGTATCCGTATGCGGATATTGTCATAAAATCGTCAGCAAAAAGAGTAAACAACTTTAATATGAATATTCAAACAGCCAGCTTCATACAATAAACACAACGGTATATCATGTGATCACTACGACCGCATCACTTTAATCTGTTTGTTACACACTTACACACTACAAAGGAACAACTACTGAGGCACGTATCAATTCAATTCAATTTTACAAGGACAGCAAGAAAATAAGGAGGGAAAATGTCACTTTAATTATTATTCACCAATTTAATTTCTTTGTTCTCTGAGATTTCAATACAGTTAGCAAGAGAATACAATGAAAAGATAGTGCTTGGGTGGCAACATTAGTTTGACTACATTTTTCTCCTGTGTGAACTAAGACCTACCCTTTTTAACGATATTTTATATTTACCCTCTGAAACTATTTGTAGCATATACCACGCGGCACTGACGTCCCAATCAAACTTTGTTTTCATGTTTATTTTCCAGCTGAGAATGATATCTTTTGATTCGAGGTAAGACATAAAGTTAGTATGGCTTTACAGAGTAGCTTCCTGTTCTGTTCAGGTTGCAGAAAACCATGGGAAGAAAGCTGCGACACCTGCTGATTTTCCTTCTTATCATCCTGAAAGAGCCCAACATTCCAGAAGCTGGCTGCAGCTGTGCACCATCGTCATCCTGCGCATGCTCCAACCTGCGCCCCTGCCTCACCAGCATCCCTCAGAACCTACCAATATCCATCTATTCCTTGGATTTGTCAAGTAATCTTATTAGAACTGTACCTCAGTCTGAGATGTTACAATATAAGTATTTGATTACATTGAACTTGGCAAGTAATTACATTAGCATTGTTGATCCTTTCCTCAATCTACCAAAGCTTACTGTGCTGTGGTTAGATAGAAACGAAATGAGTAACATCCAGCCTGGTACATTTTCAAAACTACCGCGCCTCATGGAGTTGGTACTGTCCCACAACCGGATAACTAATATTCAGTCTGGTGCATTTTCAAACCTACCCAGGCTACGTCAATTGAACCTGGACCGCAACCGAATGACCAAGATTCAGCCTGGTGCATTTACAAATTTACCCTATCTAGAAATGTTGTCTCTGGCCTACAACCAGATAACAATAATTCTGCCCGGTACATTTGAAAATCTACCCCAGCTACAATCGATTCTGCTGCCCTCCAACCAGATAACAAAGATTCAGCCTGATGCATTTGCAAATCTACCCCGGCTAGGAATGGTTGAGTTGTACAATAACCGGATAGAAAATATTCATTCTGGTACATTTGGAAACCTACCAAAACTAAAAAAGTTGCATTTGAACGACAACCAGATAAAAATGATTCCGCCCAGTACGTTTGCAAATTTACCCCAGCTTCAAAGCTTGAAGTTGTCCAATAACAAGATAACCACCATTCATCCTGGCTTATTTGCAAATATTCTTACAATAAAACTTGACGGGAACCCATGGCAGTGTGACTGTAGGATGGCTCCCCTCAGGCTAGATATCACTCAATTTCATTCCTTCAAAGACCAGATAGTCTGCGTCCGACCCGCCAAATTACAGGGGCAGAAGTTTTTTAATGTCAATCTTGAGAAATTGATATGTGAGGAACCGACCATAACAACTCTGCCAGTTGATTTCCAAACCACATACGCCTTGCCTCTGTTTTCAAAATCTTATTCATTTGCCAACGCAGAAATTACTGCCAAACATTAGGATCTGCAGTGTTAGCGTTTACTTCATTTGACAACAACGAAAATCATGTACGCTCCATGTCTGCCACACAGCCCATCTATAGCCCATTAGAAAGTTCTAACAATTGTTCCAATGGCACCATCACTTCTCGCCATCACTTGTGCTTTAAATACAATACTGGCCCAACAGCTCATTCTGCACTTAAAACACTAATACCACTAACTACACCAGTTGTAATCACTGCAGACAAACCAGAAATCAACAGTTCTACTCCCAGGTCCCAAGTACCTGTTCTCATTGGCACTGTAGGTGGTCCAGTAGCTGGCATCGTCCTTATTGGTACCATCCTCGTGACAATCTGGTACAAGAGGAGGATCGGACATCCTCCTTTAGGACTAAACCCCAAAGCAACACAAACACAGCAGTTTCAGTAGCGACCAGTGGTAACCAGTATGAAGATATTGATAACCTTCATAATCAGACAGGGTATAGCCATTCTCAGGCCAATAATCAATCTCTGACAGTTGAAAATGTATCACGTCACGATGTGCTCGCTGCTTTGAAGCCAAATTCTATGTACGCAGGTGTGGAAATGCCAAAAATGTACCCAAAATCTACAGCAATGGTCAGTTGTCATGATCATGATCAGACAGGGCAGGGCCAGTCTCAGGCCACCACTGGCACTGAATTCAACAGAAACACAACCGCTACTGTAGTGACCAGTGGTAATGATAAGACAGGGCAGGGTCAGTCTCAGACCATCACTGAATCCAACACAAACATGACCGCTACTGTAGTGACCAGTGGCCATGATAAGACAGGGCAGGGTCACTCTCAGGCCACCACTGGCTCTGCATCTAACACAAACACGACCGCTACTGTAGTGACCAGTGGTCATGATAAGACAGGGCAGGGTCACTCTCAGGCCACCACTGGCTCTGAATCTAACACAAACACGACCGCTACTGTAGTGACCAGTGGTCATGATAAGACAGGGCAGGGTCACTCTCAGGCCACCACTGGCTCTGAATCTAACACAAACACGACCGCTACTGCAGTGACCAGTGGTCACGATCAGACAGCGCAGGGTCAGTATCCGGCTATCACTGAATCCTTGGATGATAAAAATCTGTCTTTAAGTTATGGCACAGGGCCGATTGCCGCACAGCTGAATTCTCTGTATACAGATTCGGAAACACCATGATGAAATCCACATTTCCACCGGTAAGAGATAGTCGGGTCACAGATGAGCGTCAAAAAGTTGATGGGTCTTTGATATGACATTATCATATTACTTTCATGATTAATATTTGTTAAGTTTGAAGGAGGAGGGCATAGTATAAACCATGTAGGCTTCATCCCTTCCCCCGAAAATTGATTTTACTTCTTTACATTTCCTTTATTTCTCTGTATTTTCTGTTTGAGCGAACAAATAAGAAAAATGAAATAATACTGAACTGCAATTAGAAATCATAACAATAACATGGAGTTTATTTAAATGATATTGACAATCTTTGAAAGGCCCATTCATCTTCAAAGTTTGGACGGCCAAAGGGATCGCTTATTTGGAATCCCCACTTTGATAATTAAAAACCTTAAAGGCAACCAAAGCAGTATCAGGGCCAAAAAAATGGAAATGAAAAATGCTGAAATTGTTATTGTAGGACATTTAATAACACTCTTATGACATTTGCGTAATAACTTAAAACTTTGAGCATTAATTTTAAACCCGTGCAAAAACGAGCCGTACGATGATCCCCTTAGTTTTGCGAACCTACAAAACAGCCCGCGACGATTTTCAGTGAGGTCTCACATCATACCGACGTCATATTTTTGCATCATGGATGTCGCTATATATTGTGATAGTGTTGTTTGAAGTAATAATGTATGGAGATGACTAAATAAATTGACTTTCAAAATCCCATTTTCGGGCCCTGATATTGCTTGGGTTTTCTTTACAGTCAAGGTAAATCTTTTGAAAAAAAGGGCACAACGGAAACAATCCTTGTGAAGTACGTGTACATAAGTCAAAGCAGTTTGCGAGCTTGGGAGGAAGAATATGATAGACTTTTATTGAGAAACATGTATCAAATGTCAAACTTTTGGTTTTACAAAAGAGGACTTCGAACAAAGTCTAAAAATGCAGTGGACAAATCAGGAGAAAGTCTAAACAATGTTTTTATTCAAGTAAGGATGCAACAAAGCGGAGGTCTATATAATGTTTTGACAATAAAAAGTGTACAATAGACATTATCATTAGGCATATACTTGTCTTACATGAATTATGTTTTAACGTGACGTCACAGCTACGTTGAAACACACTACATTACTTTGTAGATATAGTTGATTTTTCCTGTACTATATTGTTGATGTTATCTTATCTTAATAGTGTGTGGTAGGGAAACTTGTAAAGGTGCTTATGCACCTCGAATGTTAGCTCATCCTTGTTGGTAGAATACATAATTGATAATGCTTATTCACCTGTTTTGCCCTCATTGTGATAGATGCAATTAAAACAACAAACTTGCTGGTTGGTTGAGCCTGGGACCTATTACCTTACATGTGTATGACATGATTTTGTGGCAAATACAACTTTAAATAAATCAACTTCCGTGTTAAACAATCCAACACAATTGCAATACTTAACGGGGCATGCCCCAAATTGGTACGTGCCCTAGCTTGGTACGGCTATTTTGTTCTTCGTATATTATCCGAGGTGTTTGTTGCCATCCGCTTTTCCGTTAGAAAGTTACATTAACCTATTTCAGGCACAAAGCTGCCATTTGCATAAAAAATGTAAATATCTATTAATTTTTTGGTAAAAAAAACGTATTTCAACATCAATATGGTGATGCTGAAGAGAGCGTCTCGTGCCTCAAAATAGACGACTTGTAATAAGCATTCATAGAACTGTCGCATACATAAGAACTATAGTCAGAGTTTATTTCTGTTTTGGTGTATAGTGTATGATAATGAAGTGTTTGATAATGACTTTTGTTCTATTTTTCTCATAATGTGACAACAATGATACAACTCAATTCGATCATTTGTAACTCATTCTATTCAGAAATTTTACAAATTGCTAGAGAACCATGCCCGCTTTACGTATTGTTGTCATTATTTCTAACGTTATCGATTAATATGAATATCAATTACAAAACTATTTGCTGTGAAGTTCTTAAACGAGTTTTAACTGTAATTTCTGTAAAACAAAAAATGGACTTACCCAAATTTGCTGTGAAGTTATTTGCATGGATGAATTTTGCTGGTTGTAAAATGTTGTTAAACTATCAAGAAGGAAATAATTTTTCCATTTACGACTTGGACAACATCTCTGACTTAAGGGCTTGGTTTTGTATACTCGTTTTCGTTTCATATGCTTGTATTATTCATTTATTATTCGTGAGTTCATTATCAGTTTCTGTGTATACGTTCAATTTCATTTAACTTATGTTCAGATTTTTCCATGTTCTCGGGCCCCCCTTGGAAATCAATTAAGGTATATTGTTGAAGGGCAACCCAAATAATTTGTAGGTTGAATAAATAAACAAATGAGTAATAATCTTATATCATTGCTTGTGTCTTTTTAACCGAGACTTCTTCAGTCCGTATTTTAAAACAAAATATGCACTTTGACTGTCCTCTAAGCTCAGTAAAAGCTTCATCTGTTCAAATATTGTTGCATTACACAACATCACAACATCTTGTGGAAGGCAATGACAGGTTGATATAGTCTTTCTCTAGGACGCCAGTGCAACCGAAGGTAACCCCCTTGCGATCAAGTCCCCAAAGTAAACAAAAATAGTATATAGGGTTACATCCGTAACAAAAGATCCGGACAAAAGACGGGATACGACTGAAACTTGGCTCGCTACCAGGTTTCACCTCCCTCTCACTCTCACTGATTTGCAATGATTATAGTTTGCAGAGATTTAATATGTGAACAACTTGAGAAGTGATATAGTCTTCAAATCGGGTCACCCACTTTAAATGTTTCCAGACCGTCTGTCCCTAGCCTCCGTTGCAGGCTTCTCCCACGGCGATTTTTCAACTTATCGGGGCTAGATTCTTCGGCGGGGGGGGGGGGGGGGAGGGGGCGTATCGTATCTGCCCCGTATCTGCTTGGGATCCTGTAACCGGCGGTTGAAAAATCGCCGTGGGAGAAGGCTGTAACGGAGGCTAGTCTGCCCCACCTGTTGCATACATGATCGTCACCTCCAACGCTGGATGAATTCTCTAATGCACCTGATATTTAATATATCCGAATCCTCGTGAAAGCGTTAGTTGTCCTCCCCTGTTTTTAATGTCTAGTCCAAGTATATAGAATGAATTGCATTTTAGTATTCGAGGTCTCTACTTAATCTAAATCTCAGGATGTAGACAACTCGAATATCGAAAATTCAAAATCGTACTAATGATCTTAGCTAGCAATATTGAGCTTTGATATTGCTTGCCAAGATCCTTAGTACGATTTTGAACATTTCTTTCGTAAGCAAGAACGACTGGTTCCACAACCTCTGAGCCGCAGAACACGGTGGATCATCATCATCAAGCATATGCGACTACAATCACAAGTATGGTGCACTGAACAATGGATACATGTATCGTCTTACTCTGCCATTGACTAAAGTTTCACCTGTCCAACTTTATACGAGCCACCGACAAATCGTTTGAAATATTACTATAACATCAATGTTACTGATAACGGCTCGTGGGCCGTCTTCATCGCAAACATATGTGACAATGTGTGCAACAATGCAGTTTGCAGCACCGAGATCGCTACTATACTGTGTCTGTGTACATAAACATGTCTGCGCCCGAGTCAACAGAGTGACGTGGGCGAAACTGTTATGTTGCGTAACGGGAAACCCATTTCCCATCAGGCTATAGGTCATATAACAATAGTCCACCCATAGATCAGAGTGCATTTGAGTTTCGGCAGCTCTGCATTCTACAACTGACCAGAAAAGAGAAGAAAGTGACGAATTTAAGCAAGAAATAGACGTTATAGCTGTTTTATTCGAGTCTGGCGTGTCTCAGGTAAGATTTACCTTTGTTTAGATGGTTGGTTTCGCCGTAGGTGAACTCACCTGTCCGTGAAAGATACCTAAGGTGAAACTGGACTCGAAGCAACGATCGCTTCAGTGTTCGCACCTTTTCACGATAGGTCTGCTATTCAGTCTGGACGAGCTAGTATCAAGTTTACCATAGAAGTGGGCCCGGGCAATATTCTACGCCCGAGCATAGGTTTCGGTCGGTGGGAGGGGGGTGTTGGTAGTGGCCGCAATGTTTAATGTTTCCCTCACTCCTAGCCCCACCCCCTCCCACCGAAACCTCTGCTTGAAGAATAACTCGGAAAGCTGCACACTATCTGTAGCTTTTTTTCATATTCGATGTGGTGTGACAACTATGGTAGTTTAGTTCCTAGCATTGTCTGCAGCCACAAATGCTAGCGTGATTGGTCTGGGGGTAAGTTTCGCCTGCCTCTTGGCCTGTAGAGGATATTTTGAATCCCTGTCGTTGTTTCATGTCATGTTAAACATTTCATGTACTAGATACCTGATATTTCGTAAAGGTTGGATATTATGCAGATGTTTGAGGTCGTAAAGATCAAGGCTGGGAGGCATAATAATGGCAGACGACTAACGTTTACCAATAGTGTCATTGTGACATTTTATTTTAGTAATAATCTTTATTGCATGTTCGTTCCCCGGGGGGATAAATGCACATGGGGCCACAGGGGCCATACATAGGGTAATTGAGAGAATATAAAAATGACGTTAACGTCTAAATATACTACTAAGCACTATTCTAAATGTCCTACTGTATATCTAGGTTCTAGTGGCTTCTTCTCTCTTTTTAAAACATATGGCTACATAATTACATACTTCGTTCATCACATTAACATCTTTGCATGACATCAAGTGTCTAAAAGTATTTTGCTTTGATATTGTTTTACATCTCTTGTCAAGCTGAATTAATTTGAACAGTGACTGACGTTCTTCTTCATACAATACACAGTCTAGTAAGAAATGCATTTCATCTTCAATACAAGAGTTATTACAAAATTTACATATTCTGTCGTGTAGAGGGGTGTTATTAGTAACTGTCGTCTATACATTAAACCGTGATGCTAATGCTGTCATTTTTTATCACTTACCGCCACATGTAACTCGTACTATACAGCAAACTAAGAAAACAGCGAGTAAGCTATAAAAAAACTCATGCTAAATCACAATATTAGTGCTACTTCGTGGCTTCTCCCTCAACACAGACGTGGCTGTGGCTTTCTTATGTTTAAAATGTGCTAAAAGGATGGGTGTTATGTGTGTATTGAGGGTTGGATGGGATGCAATATTTACTACAAATCGTTAATTGATGGCATACTTATTGGTCGCTGTTGTGAAGCCAGCTCTTCCCCATGGACAGAGGGAGGGGGCTCGGCTACCGAGGGCGTGGCCGCGGACGCGGCAACTCTGGCGGGAGGGGTGGACAGTGTGGTGGAGGGAGGGGCAGAGGAGGTGGCGATCAGCAGGAGAGGTGAGCTCAAGCGATGTATGAAGCCATGTGCAAACTCGATTCTGTTGTTTGCACTGAATATGGTTCTGGTCATCTAATAGATGTAAATTGTTAAAGTCGGTCAGCAATAGTTTTTTTCTTATCCCCCACCCAGTTCAGTGAATTCACAATTTAGGTCCTCTTAGATTTAGATTAACTTTTCAGAGTTAACCTAATCAT
Organism: Branchiostoma lanceolatum; assembly: GCF_035083965.1. Taxonomy (NCBI): domain Eukaryota; kingdom Metazoa; phylum Chordata; class Leptocardii; order Amphioxiformes; family Branchiostomatidae; genus Branchiostoma; species Branchiostoma lanceolatum. Next base: position 19,534,008 of record NC_089728.1, on the reverse strand, counting down.
CATCATCATCATCGGTCGACCCCCCGGGGGGACGGGGCAAGTCCATGCACAACTTCCGACCACACCAGTTTATCTGCCATGGCCGCACTAAGGTCTTCCTGAAAGATTTAGGTTAGCTGGGTTTAGGTTGAATTGTTTCAGAACGATATGCAGTCTTCGTGATCTAACATTGACGTGTTGTAAGAATGAAATAAGTACCGAAACGACAACTCATGCCATCTATTTATGCCTTACAGAAATGGGCAGGGACCGACCGATGTTGACTCCGACGGACGGCGGGACTGGGTCATCAGACCAATCGGGTACCGGAGGCTTCAGGAACTGTGTGAGAAGGACCCAAAAGAGGTGACAGAAACATACATAGGCCTGCAAAATGTACAACATACAAAACTAAAAAAAAGACTTGGGGTTAGAGAGGCAATACATGCATGATATGATGTACAATTCCACCCTTAGCAGGAAAGGAGAGCGACATACGTGTCGAACTGCCAGGCACGTGGGACGAAGCGCTACCTGCGAACCAGCGTTAGCTCAACCAACAGGAGCTGATTGACTCATTAACATCAACTTTGTCCTGACATTATCTTGTTTTTGTTTTCGATTGGACTATCTAAAATTGGCTTCACTTTATTTGCATATCAATTCATTGTTCGTTGTTTAAAAATGGCTGATTGATAAATCTTGCTTAGTGTCACTGATGAAATGTAGTGGATCATATCCAGTTGCAGAGTACATCGATTTGCCTATTACCTGGATGTCTAACCTTCATCATCACAAATCATTCCTACCTATTTAGATTGTAAGAGATCAAAGAAGCTTGGACTAAAATATGATTAAAATCTCGGGCCGTATCATTCCTGTGTCACATGTAAGAATCAAAATCAACCGGGGCCCGGCCGAGCCCATAAATATTCTGGAGACCACTCGGAGTCCCACGGGATCCGTTTGACACCTGTTTCCTTTTCACTAGGATTAGACAAGCTGGACGTTTACATTTACTCATCAATAGCTTCCACATTTACTTAACTTCCATAATGAGGAATGAAATTTAAAAAATATTGAGGCATTTGCAAGCCACCAGAAAGTGTCAAAAAAAGGAAGAAGTCGCCTGGATATTGCATCAGTTTCAAAATATAACACCTATTTTCCCGTCTATATCAGATCGTCCTGACGTTGGTGGAGCGGTCAAGCGGGTGTCAGGAACTGCTAGACGAGACCTTCGTCAGAACCGACCTGATGGCATTACTACTCCGTGTCCTTGCACGAGCGTGCGACTGTTCTTTTTTTCCTGGTATGAGAAAACATACAAATTCTTTTATCATGTCATTTTGAATGAATTGAGCACAGTGAATCTGTAGAGAGCTATTATAGGACCGTTCGTACAGAGAACGGGGGTCGGTGTTGGTGTGGCCTCAAGTTATAATTTGATTGATTGTGTTGATATAAACTTTGCTTCGTTTCATCCCAGCAACATTGATATTCAGTAAGTGCCATAACTCCATATTTCTCAGAAAACACCAAGAAGCTTATTGTGATGGTACGTGACTCAGAGTTTCTGGCCCAGGCTCTCACAAGGTACTTCGACGGAATGCCGACAGCTATGTCAGACCACCGCAAGCTTGATTTCAGAGAACCGATCAAACATGCACTCCGATTGTTCCGTGAGCTCCTGGACAGGTCACCCAGATCTTACAGACAGGTGACTTATTTTTGCAGATACGTACGGACTAATGTGTTTCCGGATCATAGAAGAACTTTATTACACGACAATTGTACATAGTACAAGGTATGGCAAGAATTCGTTGACATAACACAAAGTGGAAGTATAGAATAAGACTTAACGTCATAATTACTAATACAATACAATAAGGGCTAGCTTACGTTTTCGATACTGTGTTATAATCATTGATTTAATCATTAGTTTCAGTATTTTCATATGTTGATAAGCGACTTAAATATTATATATGCTGGAATATGATATACACCATAAGAGCCATTGTAAGTGACAAAGGCAAAGCAATGATAATAATACGCCAAAAGTAGTTACTCAAGCAATTGGATAAAATTTTGAATCAGTCAGACGTTTCAGATAGCATTTCGTCAGTGACTAAGGATAGGACTGGGAATTTAGGATGTCTTGATGTAGTCTTGACAAGGAGATCAATTCAATACAAGGTTTATACTCATGATAATAATATTGTATGCATCACATTTCTTACATTCTATGAAGAAGTGTCCATATTCTATGAAGATACTATGGTAATATCCCCACAGGTAGTGGCACCTGTGGCAGCGTTAAGAGCTACCGTTAACACTTTAAGAGCAGTAGACGACGACGTTGACGGAGAGTTGGAGGAGGTTGAATCGCGCATACAGCGCAGAGGAGCGAGACGACGCAGAGACGACTACGGAACGCTTGCCACGCGCTTGGGCCGACAACTTCGGCTCGAGACGCCTCCAGACAATTTCAGGGAACTGTCGGTCATCCCAACTTTCGAAGACATCCACACAGACAAGGAACCATTTCTTCGTCCCAACATCGTCCGTGGCCGCTACGCAGACGTGGACACGTATCTGGATGTCCAGTTCAGGCTGCTACGAGAAGATTTCCTTAGACCATTACGAGAGGGTATTATGGACATGATCAGACGTGGATTGGACCCTGGAGGAAGGCTGCAAGACATCCGTGTCTACCATGACGTTCACGTGGTCTACCCTACCTACACCCATCAAGGTATCGTCTACAGGATACAGTTCGACAGCAGTAGGCTCAAAGGAGTAAAATGGCGAATCTCAAAGCGGCTGATCTACGGGTCCCTTGTCTGCCTCACCAAAGACAAATTTCGGACCATGTACTTTGCGACGGTCGTCAACAGCGAGCCGGCACAGCTTGAACTGGGCTGGTTGGAAGTTCGATTCGAGGATGACACATTGGATGTGTTAGGCATAAGCCCAATGGACACGTTCATCATGATTGAGCCAACGGCCTTCTTCGAAGCGTACAGACACGTCCTGAAAGGTCTTCAAGAGATTCAGCAGAACACAATGCCGTTCACCAAGTACATCGTGAACTGCGACTGTGCCAACGGCGTGGATCCTCCAGCTTATCTTTGGAGAAATACCGCGTACGACCTATCGGATGTTGTTGGAAAGGCACACAGCAGCCGTGTTCGTTCAGTTCCGGTCCTTCGGGATGACCTATGGCCGTTGGCTAAAGATATGGATTTTGACGAGTCGCAGTACCGCGCTTTCAAGTTGGGACTGACAAAAGAGTTCGCAGTCATCCAAGGACCGCCAGGAACTGGAAAGACCTACATTGGACTCAAGATTATCCAAGTTCTGCTGAAAAATAGCCATAAGTGGCGAGGACTCCAAGGAGGTCTAGGAATGACGAGAAGAGCGGCCAGGCCCATCCTTGTGGTCTGCTACACAAATCATGCCCTTGACCAATTTCTCGAAGGTATAGCAGAGTCTTACCCTGAGGATATCGTAAGAGTGGGAGGGCAAAGCAAGAGTGATAAGCTGGAACAGTTCAAACTAAAAAATATCAGGCAAAAAATGCGCAAGGGCAAATCCGTTCCGGGGTACATTCACAAGGGGGCTGCTGATGCAACCCGAGAAATGAAACGCCTTCAGGATGAGATGGATAAGTATCTAGATAAGTTAAAGGCAACACAAAGAGGACTCCTTCCTGAACAAATTTTGATGGACTTAATGGACCAACACCACAGGACAAGCTTGATGCGAGAGTGTCCCATGGCAAACGAGGACAAATGGATGACTGGTGGAAGAAAAAGGGAATCTGTGACAGTTGAATGGCTAGGGCTTGGAAGACACGTCATGGTCGAAGTAAACGAGCAAGACAATGATACCCAAGCAGAGGAAGAGGAGGAAGAGGAGGAGGAAGAGGAGGAAGAGGAGGAAGAGACGGCAGACTTTATGGACGAATCAAAAGAACAGAGGCTACTCGACGACGATGAACTGCTGTACGGACGTGGTAACATAGGAAAGCCCAAGAGAACCATCAGCGTAGACCTGGCCTTAGACCTCGAGAATGTGCAAATCAAAGAGCATCCGAATGAGAATCAAGGAGGATGGCAGGTTCAAATCAACAAGAAGAAGAGGGGAAACCTGCTAAAGCGTGAACTCGGCAAGACAGAGATGATGACTTACGAAGAAGTTCAACGAGTCCGAAACGTCTGGACGTTGCAGCTACGCGACCGATGGCGCCTCTATCGGTACTGGGTGGCCAAGTACTATGCATTGCACAAGAAGTCTATATCAGCATATGCAGACCAATACAATGACGTTGCCAGACGTCTAGAAGAGTTCAGAACTGAGGAAGATCGCAGGATTCTGGATGAGGCATGCGTCATCGGAATGACCACCACTGGCGCAGCCAAATACCGTTCAATTCTGCAAGACATTCAGCCTGCAGTCATCATTGTAGAGGAGGCAGCAGAGGTCCTGGAGGCCCACATCGTCACAACATTGTCTCAGCAGTGCCAACATCTCATCCTCATCGGGGACCACCAACAGCTCCGCCCCAATCCAACCGTCTACCAACTGGCGACGAACTACAACATGGATATCTCCCTGTTTGAGCGTATGGTAAACAATGGCATGCAGTGCCAGCGGCTTCAGTCACAGCATCGCATGCGGCCAGAGTTCGCACGTCTCCTGACGCCGCACATCTACAAGTCGCTGGACAACCACGAATCGGTGCTAAACTACGAGAACATCAAAGGCGCCTCGTCCAACATGTTCTTTGTGGATCACAGATATTTGGAGGCACATAACACCGACACGAAGAGCAAGTCCAACGTACACGAGGCTCAATTCATGGCCAGCTTCTGCCGCTACCTTCTTCAGCAAGGGTACAGCCCGTCCCAGATCACTATCCTCACCACTTACTCGGGCCAACTCTCCAACTTCAAGAAGGTCATGAACTTCAAAATCTTCAAAGGTGTTCGCGTCTGCACCGTGGACAACTTTCAGGGAGAAGAAAGTGACATCATCCTGCTATCACTGGTGCGGAGCAACAAGGAGGACGTCCTGGGCTTCCTTAAGGTGAGAGCAACTTGGAATCCATTGGATCCGACCGTTAATCACCTTTGACGTTTATTTGTTTAAAGATTTCTTCCATCTGTAATAATTTACTCATTGGGATTATTTGCACATGACGAAAAGGGTAGAAATCGGATAAACATATATTTTACACGCCACTTTAGATAATAAATGAAAAAAATGAAATGTATTCTATATTACATTTTAATTGCTCATTAATAACTTTTTTTTTCAACTGCACTTACAGGTTCACAACCGTGTTTGTGTTGCTCTTTCAAGAGCAAAGAAGGGCTTCTACGCTATTGGCAACCTGAAAATGCTGGCAAAGGCGAGCACACTATGGACCAAGGTACAGTGCCCTTTATCTTACCCATTGCTTTCATAAAAAGAGTTCGGAGACCTCATATCTCAATGAACAATTCTGGTTATGCAAATGATACATTTACATAATATATGCTTGTTCATAAACACCTTTATCTAACTTACACATGTTGCAATACTGACAGTCCTATTAAAAGTATGATATTCTAATTAGACTACATATGTTACATGTATTTGAGTCTTACAATGGAAAACACTGGAAAAATAGATTTTCCTCATTAGTTATGCAAATTAAGTCTCAATTAGCATACTTTGCACTTCATTGTGTATATCTCTGTCTAAGCTACCCGTATAGTAAATATCATGGAAATCCGCTGTTGCTTTGTTCAGTTATTCTCCTTAGAAAATTTTCACAATAACGCCCTTGCAGTTCCAGAGCAAGCTGATAGGGGGCCCATATCTACACCACTTCTTTATTACATCACAAGATATCTGCCACCCAAAAATCAAGACCATAGCACGTGCAAGTCAAAAGAAACAAAAACGGAAGTTCTGCTGCAGTACCAAGGTCATATACTATGTGGCCCAAAATCAACCTACTCTTCGGCTTTACATCACCTGCCCACATACCAAATATCATTGTAATTCATCAGGAGCTCGAGGTTCTGGAGCTATGCTGACTACAGTAGTGCGGAAAGACACACAAACGCACACACTCACACACACAGTCACAGAGACACACAGACACACCCAAAACTATATCTCCATTTTCATGGAGATAAAAATAAATGCTTATAATAACGAGACGTGGATTTTTTCTAGACTGTGACTTTTGCTCTCTGTTTAGATTGTCAGGGAACTTCAAAAGCAAGGCAGCGTGGGTCCCAACCTGACGTTGAGCTGTCAAAATCACCCAGACAACAGGATCCTCGTGTCAACCAGCGACGACTTTAAGAAAGCACCAGGCGGAGGGTGTATGCAGCCGTGTGGCTTCAGGCAAGTGCAAACAATCAATGCAAGTATATGCTAAGAAGTGTAGTGCCTATGTATGTGTAGTACATTTGGGTAAATGAGACGAGACTAAAGAAAAGTGGAGATGTGTGGACATCAGTTCTTGAAAAATGAACTCATCCAACCAACGTTTCGCTTTCAAGACAAAGGGTGGTAAATATCATACTTGGGACATATTTCATATTGTCATTAATGTATTTCCTTGCACAGCACAGCAGGGATACATTGTAATCCTCACATTTTTCTGGCATCCACAGGTTAAGATGTGGCCATATTTGTGGAATGAGCTGCCACCTACCAGACCCGGAACATGAAAAGTATCGGTGCAAAAAGCCCTGTGGCAAAGTCCTATGTGCCCTCGGACATAAATGCCAGAGGCTCTGCTACCAGGAATGTGGTGAGTGTGAAGTTTTGGTCGAAAAGATCTTCCCCAGATGTCAACACAAGCAGAAGATTCCATGCAATCAGGCATCCGGCTCATTGCGGTGTCAGATGCCGTGTGAGAGGGCTCTTCCTTGTGGACACAGTTGCAAGAACAAGTGTAGTCAAAAGTGCAGCATGCCTTGTATGGAAATGGTACCACATCAGTTCCCCTGTGGCCATACCACTCAGGCAGTCTGCTCGGGTAAAGAAGAGAGTCTGGTCTGTGACAATCCTTGTCGACAGCTGTTGAAGTGCGGACACCGATGTTCAGGTACATGCAGTCGTTGCAAACAAAGAAAGTTGCACCAACAGTGTATCCATCCATGTAAGCGGGTGCTCGTCTGCTCCCACCCGTGCTCGGCAGCTTGCGGAAAGCCATGTGTCCCGTGCCAGAAGACCTGCGAGTGGAGATGCAAGCATTACAAGTGTTGCAAGCCCTGTGGTGAACCTTGCGATCGTCCTCGATGTGACCGTCCATGCCGGAAGACCCGACGCTGTGACAAGTGCAAGAAAGACCAGCCATGTATCGGTATGTGTGGGGAAACATGTCCGAAAAAGTGCCGCGTTTGTGATCGTAAGGAGTTGACAGAGACCTTCTTCGGAAGGGAAGATGAAGACGACGCCCGATTCGTGCAGTTGGAGGACTGCGGTCACGTGATAGAGGTCAAAGGGCTGGACCAGTGGATGGACATGGCCGACAAAAACACCATACTGAAAACCTGCCCAAGATGTAAGACACCAATCCGACGCAACCTGCGCTACGGAAATATTATCAAGAAGACGCTGGCAATGATCGAGATTGTAAAAAAGCAGCAGTACGTTCCAGGGGCACAAAGAGAAGTCCCTGTCAGTAATTGCAAGCTATTGTCGATGTTAATTGAGCTCAGAACTGATGTCGATCTGCGACGGTATTGCACTATGTCTTCAATTGATCTCCGTCAGCAAGTGGCAAGCAGCAAGTTTCAAGAAGAAAGCGGCAAGTGTCTGTCTTCACAGGACCAGGTGGCCATGTTTGAGAAGAAAGTCCTTTTCCTGAAGAAAATTGCGAGACGTAAGAAAGATATGACGAGTAACCTGTCCGTCCTTAAAGACAAGCGCCATATCACGGAGTTGGAAAGGGAACTTGCTGAAATGGAGGAGCGGCTGCTTCGTCTAACGGCCCATGTGAGGGAACAGGTAAGGCCAGAGTTCATGTACTGCGGTTGTCGTTGCTACTTATATCAGTCACATATGATATGATGATGAAATCAGTCACACATCGCTCATCGCAAGTTGGTTCTATTCTGTTCTGTTCACAGGAGTGGGAGGAGTTCGGGAGAGAGATGATACGACTGAAATTTCTCCTGAGGCTCCGCATCCTTCAGGCGGAGATCCGGAAGAAGGGAATCAGCCTGGACGACCTGGACAGAGCAAACCTTGACAGAGCAGAACGATGGCTTTCTGGGGTCACACCTTTCACGGAGAACGTGGAGGCAGTGGTCAGGAAAGCCCTGAAGCCTATCAAGGCCCTAATCCTGCAAGGCCCTGCACTGCAGGGTACCGCGGCAATGTAGGATATTTTGTAAATGTCTTTAGTTAACGAATAAGACTTAGTGTTTCTTAGCACTCATTTATGACAAAGTAACAAAACCAATACGTCGATAAATGTTAGACATCCAGGTAATACGATACGTCAAATACCACTTATCATATAGACAAGCAACTGGATATGATTTTGGATATGATCAGAGTCACTGACGAAAAATAGTGGATGCTACTTGAAACGCCTGACCGTTTCCAAAATAATATCCAGTTGCTTGAGTAACTGTTATTTGGCGTAGCAACGCCAATAATTGATAAATATATACTATAGGACTGCAAGCTAAGATACCTGTAGTTTCAATATGCATTATTTGTATATTTCGTATAAATACATTGTACATATTGGATAACATGATTGTAAATAGATATCGAACCTTTATCTGTGAATGTAAACTCAACTTTTTCACCTGTTCTCGACAGGAGTGCTGGTGCTAGCGGGAGAGGGCAGCCACAGGCTTCGGCCAGACCGGTTGGCACCGAAGACGTACGGAGAGAGACACGTCGCCTGACCCGATCCTACCTGAAGAACTACCACTTAATGGAATTCGACGACTAGATGGCTTGTTTATTTAGTTATCACTTTCTAAAACCATCTATAGTTTGTTTGTTGTCATCGGGAAGAGATTAGTGGGGCCAAAGCTAACTAGTATGGTTTGTCATTTATCATCAATCGACTGCGATGTCTATCAGCTTGTGTGGTTTATTAACTAATGCGGTTTACTAACTATTATGGTTTATTAACTGGACAATAGATGCCCTGAAAGACTGATTGATGATGGATTGATTCAGTCACATCCTTACCTTTTGAGAGTCTTTGAGATATTGATCATAATTGATGCAGTGTGTGTTTCTTTTACGTTTGGTTTACTTACGTAAAATTGTTTCTTTTTTCAATCAGGTCACTTTTGTTACCTTGTCAATAATAATTGGTTGGCAATATGTCACTCAGATCCACCAACTTTGAAGCTTAGCGATCAATGTGATTCTACTGTGAGAGTGTTTGAAGTTTGTAAACGATTTTGATAGAGCGAAGTGTGTCAGTACCTTGCATAAAGTAAATGGGGACGATGGTTCAATCAGAGATTGCCCTATTGTGCTCCTCAAAATCAAATACAAATGGAAATAAAGTTGTGTGAGTAACAAACGTTTGATTGCCATCTTATTAACTAAGACTACACTCTCCTATGGGGTTATGGATGATAGAATTCGGCAAACCTTCACAGGGTAACCCTTTGGTGGCCAAAGTTCCCAGGCAAATCATTCTTCCCATTTTACAAAAAAAATTCAGCCAGCGTAGTTGAAGACTACTGCTTACTTCTCCATAACAGCTTAGATATTCCTGAACCATCCCAAATCGTCAGAGAAGCTTAATTGCATTGACTTTAAATTGTCACAAGACATTTGTCATAGTTAGAAGAAGAATGATTATTTCTTAAGTGTAAACAAAATAATGATTCAGGGAGATAAGAAGTGTCATCACCCATTATAGTAATGAATCATCATAACTTACTATTAAAAAGTTGATTAATGTAAAATGATGACATTCACTGTTCTGATAAACTTCAATCTTCTGATATATTTTTGAAACATTTCTTTTTTATCAATCACCATACTGTCGTACATTTGGACTCAAGCTGTTGCTTTATACACGTTTTAGTTTCTTGTCACCCCCCCCCCCCCAAGTTATGAAATGCACGGATATGGTATCGAGCGATCCGATATGGCGACGACCGTTTAAAATGGCAACGACTGTTTATGAGACGTACAACAGTGGCGATATTTGAGCTGTCATAATTCTCATCAGTAGTTAAAAGTAATAAAATTGATATAGAATTATATTTTGTTGTGTTTAGTTAAATCATTCTTACATCATAAATCATATTCAAATCATAAAGTAAAAGTAAACATGACATTAAAATCTGACCTCTGACCCATCTGATTACGGTTCTGAAATCCAATGGCAGTTTGTAAAGTAACTTTGAACGGTTAAGTATGGAAAACATTTTTTATTCCCAGCTGTGAAAGAAATTATACATTCATGGATCTCAATTATCAGATTATTTTGCAGCTGTGTGCATCTTGTGTTATTGTCTAATAAACATGCAGTATTATATTCATCCGTTCATCTATTTACAGACGTTATCTATGAAACATTTAAAATCATTCTATAAAGATTTACAATCAGCAAGTACAAAAGGATGTTCGTCGTATTGATGAGTTCAAAAGACTACAGTTGTAGCTATTTTACATAAATGAAGCGCTTTATAGTGATTTATTATTCGTTACTATGATCGATTATGACATTTCTTATCTTACTGAATCATTCTTCTTTTTCTTAATCTTCATCTGCAAATAAGCATTAATCATCGATTTATAATTGTTCATGATTATCTGATGATCAAAGAAGTATTTGGGATCGTTCAGGACAAGCATCTCTAAACTCTCATTGGAAGGTAAACAAGACGGCAACGAAACTTTCACCCTTTTCTATTGCATATATTTGAAATCTTTGATTAAGCTATTGTCTCCATTTATTTTAGAGACTCAGTATAGGTTTACCAGGAATAAACATACTGCCTTCTAAACAATAAAATCAGAAAGTCTGACACCAAATTTCGTACTCCAGGAAAACACACGTTGTTGAACATAGTTGAACATAGCTCGAGGCGTCATGAAATTGACATGATTCAAGCAGTTGGAGAAAACATAAAATTGTTTTCAGTAACCTACGAAGTTGTCACAATTACAAAGAACCACTACTCTTCTTGAAAAGAAAAAAAATGTGACTAATAAGTTCCATATCATATATATTTCACAGCAGTCATTGTCAGTTTATTAGTTTAGTAGTTAGTCTTCTACTAATATATATCTATTCCAGAGGGCATCAAAGAATTTATGCATGATTTTAGATTATAGTGTTTTAGATTATAATGCCTCTCCAGACGTTGGATCGGATCAGGCAGCGTTATTTTCACCGTCCATCGGTGCCAAACGGTTGTCCGACCGAAGCCTTGGCCTGTCGCCTTTGATATCATCACTGACACGCCGGGCATATGATTTCCTGTCGAGATCAGTTGAAAAAAGTAGTGTCATTTGAAAGGCAGTTGCATGATATCAAACATGTCATTGTATTTACACAAAATATGCAAAGAATGTGTCTCTGGACTCTATCTTGTCTTTGTTCTATTTATTGATAAAATCGATATTGATAGCAAATTTTTTCATGGATTTGACCAGTGTGAAGAAACGTGTATTTGTTAAAGATTCATACAGTGCTTACCATCGTTGCTCCTCCATAGTCTCCAACTGGGAACACGTGTCCGTTGGAACACATGAACCAGTGTCCCTGTGTCAGTCCCATGGCCCGGACCACCTGAACCCGCTCCTCACCGGAGATGCCGAGCACGGCTCCCGCCAGGCCTGGTGTCAGCTGCTTGACCTTGTCTATGGCCTGCTTGACAAGCTCCTCTCTGTTCGCCGTGAAAGGACCGAAGTCGGTCAGCATGCGTTTTGCACTGGCGAGGTTTGCCTTGGCCAGGTCGTCCAGGTTGATTCCCTTCTTCCGTATCTGCGCCTGCAGGACGCGGAGCTTCAGGAGAAAGTTCAATCGGGTCATCTTTCGCCCAAACTCCTCCCACTCCTGTGAACAGAAGCCATCTTGTAATGAGCCCCAGGTGATCAAAATATATCTATCAACAGCAACAATAAGAACAAAACAAGAGTCTGAAGACCCAAAATCTCCATGAAATTTGTTTTTATATATGATGTGTTTTATTTGCCCAAGTTATTTGTTGTTGCCGCTGGTTGTTTTGTTTTATGTGCCAGAGGGTATCCACATAAAGTATACAGGTTTGGTAGTGTACCCCTTTGTGCTTTGACCGCCAGCTGTTGGGACCTGGGGAATTCTTGTCCCAGATTTGAAACTACCAGGGGTGACAGGTTCGAGCTCCCACAACATGCCTAAAATGGAGGTATAAATTTTCCTCATTACTTATGCAGTTCAGTCCCAATTTGCATAATTGTAATTTGCACTTCCCATCTCTGTCCAACTTACCTGCATACCAAATAACATGAAAATCTGTCGTTCCTTTCTTCAGTTATTCTCCGGATCCTTAGAAGATGTTTTTTGCAGTTCCAGTGACACATACCAGGGGGCCCGAAATCGACCTTGACCTTTTTTCTCCCAACACCTACCCACATACTAAATATCATTACAATCCATCTACACGTTCTTTAGTTATGCTGACTTTAAGCATCCGGTGACACAAACATACACATGCAATCACACACGCAAATACACTCAAAACAATATCCCCATGAAATATTTCATGGAGATAACAACATGTTCATCTTAGCTGAATGCAGCGCATATAAAACTGGACTTACCTGTTCAGCCACGTGTGACGTTGGATGAAGCAGCCACTTTTCCATATTTGCGATCTCCCTCTGCAGTTCTCTAATATGGCTCTCGTTTCCAGAAACAGACAGTTCTCGGCCAGTCCCTTTCTTGATTTTGGCTAGTCTCTTTAGGAAAAGAAACTTGTTTTCGTACATTGTCACTATCTCCGTTGACAGCTTACAACGGCTTGTCATTTGCTGAGAGATACGCGCCGATGTCTCAGTGAAGTACGAATCCAGGTCAGCATCGACTTCAAACTCTCTCTTCAGCCTTTGGGCAGCGGCTTCTAGATCCCTCTGAGCATTTTGAACGTCTTCGTCGCACCTTTGCGTCTTCTCCTCAACCATTGTCAGTGCACGTGTCCTCTTGATGCTGTTCCCGTAGCGCACGTTGTGTTGTATTGGCGTCTTGCATTCCGGGCAGGTTTTGAGTTGTACGTTTTCGTCGGCCCTGTCCATCCACTCGTCCATCCCTCTAACCTCCAGTATGTGACCGCAGTCCTCCAGCAGTACGAACTGGGCGTCGGGCTCATCCTCGGTGCCGAAGAGAATCCTTGTCACCTCTTCACGGTCACAAACGCGGCACTTGTCCGGACATGGTTCCCCACACATACCTATGCATCGGTGACATTTCTGACACGCTCTGCAGCGACGTATTTTTGGGCAGGGTTGGTCGCATCGAGGACGATCACAAGGTTCTCCACAGGGCTTGGTACATTGGTGATGTCTGCATCTCCATTCGCAAGGATTTTGGCATGGTACACACGGCTCACCACATTGTTTTCGGCAGGGGGTGTGGACGCAGCGATTTTCGCAACGCTTGTTGCACGGAGGACAATTCTCTGCGCATAGTGCCGAGCATCGGTGGGAGCACACAAGCACGCGATTACATGGATGCCTGCAAGGCTCGTGTAGCATCCCTTCCTGGCAGCTGTCACATGTACCAGCACAAGGGTGGCCACATTTTAGCAGCTGACCGCATGGAGCGTTGCAGACCAGGTCTTCTTCTGTGGCTTTGCAGACCACCTGAATGGCATGGCCACAAGTCAGATGATATGTTAAAATCTCTGTGCAAGTACACACCTGGCCACACTTGTTTTTGCAAGTGTGTCTACAAGGAAGCACTTTCTCGCAAGGCATCTGACACTGGAATGAGCTGGGTGCCGCATAGCATGGCATCATCTGCTTGTGTCGACATCTGGGAACGGTCTTTTCGACCAATACTTGACATTCACCACAATCCTGGTAGCAGAGCCTCTGGCATTTGTGTCCAAGGTTACAAAGGATTTTGACACACGGTTCCCGACACTGAAATGCGCTGGGGCTCTTAAAGCATGGCATCATCCGCTTGTGTTGACATCTGGGAAAGGTCTTTTCTACCAATACTTCACAATTACCACAAATCTGGTAGCAGAGCCTCTGGCATTTGTGCCCAAGGGCACAGAGGACTTTAATGCAAGGTTGTTGGCACCAAAATGAGCGGGGTGCCTCATGGCATGGCATCATCTGCTTGTGTTGACATCTAGGAATGGTCTTTTCGACCAATACTTCACAATCACCACAAAACTGGCCGCAGAGCCTCTGGCATTTGTGTCCGAGAAAACAAAGGACTTTATCACAAGGTTCCTGACACTGACATGTGCTGGGGTCCTTATAGCACGACATCATCTGCTTGTGTTGACATCTGGGGATAGTCTTTTCGACCAATACTTCACAATCACCACAAAACTGTCCGCAGAGTCTCTGGCATTTGTGTCCGAGGTCACAAAGGGCTTTGTCACAACGTTCCTGACACTGAAATGCACTGGGGTCCTTATGACATGGCATCATCTGCTTGTGTTGACATCTGGGAATGGTCTTTTCGACCAAAACTTCACAATCACCACAAAACTGTCCACAGAGTCTCTGGCATTTGTGTCCGAGGTCACAAAGGGCTTTGTCACAACGTTCCTGACACTGAAATGCACTGGGGTCCTTATGACATGGCATCATCTGCTTGTGTTGACATCTGGGAATGGTCTTTTCGACCAAAACTTCACACTCACCACAATTCTCATAGCAGTCCTTGTGACATTTATGTCCGAGATCACAAAGGAGTTTGACACAGGGTTTTAGGCACATGTACTCTTCATGTTCCGGGTCAGTTGGGTGACAGCGCATTCCACAAACGTGGCCACATTGTAACCTGTGAATGTCAAAAAAGTTTAAGTTTATAATACATCCTTATGTGACAAGATGCATAGATAACAATAGAAAGGCCGTCATTTGCACCTGAGCAAATACAGCATATTTCCCTCCCTCCCCATGCAATAACGGGCGTTTTGTAATGATGTAAGCTTCATTTATTTGAATGTGTTGTTCAATGCGCGCGTGTTCTTGCAACATGACCTCAAGTAACCCGAATGGAACACGCGTTCGATGGCCAAAAACAAATGGAACTCCGTAGAAATGTTTTGAGTCCTGTTTAGAAAAGGAAAAAAAATTGGGTATTAGCCTTCTTTACCTTCATGCCAAATTTCAGGTCGTTTAGCCCTAAAACATCATAACGGAGTTGAATCGATTTAACTGAAATGACAGGAGAAGGAGGGGAAGGAGAAAAAGAAACCTGACAAAAACAGTATATTTTACTTTATCCATACCTATGGTATGGGGAGAGAAATATAATTATAACCCGAAGATATGTTACCTCCTTTTGACAGCAACATGTTGATTTATTGCGTCCATCTTATAGGTGTTGATATTCATATCCGTCAATTTCGTCTTACTTACCAATGTCCTTCAATTCGTTATCCGTACCTCTCTGGCCCATACGTTTGTGTACTTATTGATTATACTTGCCTGAAAGCACACGGCCGCATACACCCTCCGTTTGGCGCCTTCCTGAAGTCTCCATTGGTTGACGCGAGAATCTTGCTCTCCGGGTGATTTTGACAGCTCAACTGTAGATCGGTGCCCACACTGCCTTGCTCTCGAAGTTCTTGGATTATCTGCCAAAGTGCAAAATATGAAAATTAACCTTAAGCCAGAAAACAGTACATTATGGAAAAATACCAAATTTTATAATAAATTGTTACTAATGCAATGTCTAGTATAAAGCACACTACCTTGTCCCATAGTTTGCTCGCCTTTGCCAGCATTGTCAGGTTGCCTATGGCGTAGAAGCCCTTCTTCGCCCGTGAGAGAGCAACACAAACACGGTTGTCAACCTGTAAGAGCGATGAAATGAACCTTTCAACAAGCAGTTAAAATGTAACAGAAAATATGATTATTCTACGTATTCTTCTAAAGTATGAAATGGCCCGTAAAATCCCTAATACCGATCCATCTTATCTTCAACTGTTGTGTTCAAGTAAAAAAAAATGAGTACATCATTGAAGACAGGGGAACATAGAAAGGAAACCTTAAACAGATAGACGTCGAAGTACAATGGACAATGATGATAGAACCTCAACTGCTCTCACCTTTAGGAATCCGGCGATGTCCTCCTCATTACTCCGCACCAGTGACAACAGGATGATGTCATTCTCTTCTCCCTGAAAGTTGTCCACGGTGCAGACGCGCACACCCTCGAAGACCCCTTCCTTCATGACGTTCTTGAAGTTGAAGAGTTGGCCCGTGTACGTGGTGAGGACGGTGATCTGGGACGCGCTGTACCCTTGTTGAAGAAGGTAGTGGCAGAAGCTGGCTAAGAATTGAGCCTCGTGCATGTTGGACCTGCTCTTCATCTCTTTGTCTTGCACTTCCAGGTGACTGTGATCTACAAAGAAGATGTTGGACGAGACGCCCTTGATGTTCTCGTAGTTGAGCACCGATTCGTGGTTGTCCAGCGTGTCGTAGATGTGCGGCGTCAGGAGACGTGCGAACTCTGGCCGCATGCGATGCTGTGACTGAAGCCGCTGGCACTGCATGCCATTGTTTATCATACGCTCAAACAGGGAGATATCCATGTTGTATTTCTTTGCCAGTTGGTAGACGGTTGGGCTGGGACGGAGCTGTTGGTGGTCCCCGATGAGGATGAGATGTTGGCAGTGTTGAGACAGCGTTGTGACGATGTGGGCCTCCAGAACCTCTGCTGCCTCCTCTACAATGACGACTGCAGGTTGAATGTCTTGCAGGATTGAGCGATATTTGGCCGCACCAGTGTTGGTCATTCCGATGACGTATGCTTCCTCCAAAATCCTGCGATCTCCCTCATTTCTGAACTCTTGTAGACGTTTAGCAACGTCCTCGTATTGGTCTACATACTCTGATATAGATTCCTTGTACATTTCATGGTACTTGGCCATCCAGTAACGATAGAGCCGCCATCGGTCTCGTGGCTGCAAATCCCAGACGTTTTGAACTTGTTGAACTTCTTCGTGGCTCATCATTTCCGTCTTGCTGAGTTCGCGCTTTAGCTTGTTTCTTCTTTTCTTCTTATTGACTTGAACCTGCCACCCTCCCGTACCCTCTGAATGATCATTCATTTGCGTGTTCACGAGGTCTAAGGCCAGATCTAGACTCTTGTATTTAACGTTGTGCTTTCCCTTGTTCTGACGACCGTACAACAGTTCATCATCATCGAGCAGCCGCTGTTCTTCTGGTTCTTCCAGTAAGTCTTTCTTCTCTTCCTCCTCTTCGTCTGCTTGGGTACCATGGTCTTGCTTGTCTACGTCGGGCAAGAGATATCCTCCAAGACCAAGCCAGTCTATTATTACAGATCCCCTTTTCTGTTCACCAGTCATCCACTCGTCATCGTCCTCGTGTGCAATGAGCCATCCCTGCATCAAGCTGTCCCAGTGGTGTTGGTCCATTAAGTACATCAGGGTGTGGTCGGGAAGAAGTCCTCTTTGCGTTGCAGTCAACTGATCTAAATACACATCCATCTCCTCCTGAAGGCGTTTCATTTCTCGTGTTGTATCTCCAGCTCCCCTGTGAATGTACCCAAGGACCATTTCGTCCTCGCGTAAACGGTGCCTGATATTTGTGAGATTGAATTTCTTCAGTTTTTCACTCTTGCTTTGCCCTCCAACTCTGACGATACCCTCGGGGTAGGACTCTGCGATGCCTTCGAGAAATTGGTCTAGGGCATGATTTGTGTAGCAGACCACAAGGATGGGCCTGGCCGCTCTTCTCGTCATTCCTAGACCTCCTTGGAGTCCTCGCCAGTGATGACTGTTTTTCAGCAGAACTTGGATAATCTTTAGCCCAATGTAGGTCTTTCCCGTTCCTGGCGGCCCTTGGATGACGGCAAATTCTTTAGTCAGTCCCAACTTAAAGGCGCGGTACTGCGACTCGTCAAAATCCAGATCTTCTGCTGACGGCCAAAGATCATCTTGCAGGACGGGAACTGAACGAACATGGCTGCTGTGTGCGTTTTCAACAACAACTGACATGTCATAGGTGACATCCCCGAAGCTTCCCCTGAGATATTCTGGTGGATCCACCCCATCGGCACAGTCGCAGTCCACGATGTGCTTGGTGAATGGCATTGTGTTTCGCTGAACCTCTTGAAGACCTTTCAGGACGTGTCGGTACGCTTCAAAGAATGCGGATGACTCAACCATAATGAAGGTGTCCATTGGGCTGATGCCTAACACAACCAATGTGTCATCTTCGAATCGAACATCCACCCAACCCAGTTCAAGCTGTGTCGGCTCGCGGTTTACGACCGTAGCAAAGTGCATGGTCCTAAACTCGTCGTTGGACAGACAGACGAGGGATCCGTAGATCAGCCGCTTTGAGTACCCCCATCTCACCCCTTTGAGCCGACTACTGTCGAACTGTATCCTGTAGCCGATACCACTATAGGCGTAGGTGGGGTAGACTACGTGAACGCCATGGTAGACATGGATGTCTTGCAGCCTGCCTTCTTGGTCAAATCCACGTCTGCGCATGTTGAGGAACTCGGCAATGCCCTCTCGTAGTGGCCGTATGAAATCTTCTCGCAGCAGCCTGAACTGGACATCGAGATACGTGTCCACGTCTGGGTAGCGGCCACGGACGATGTTCGGGCGAAGAAATGGTTCCTTGTCTGTGTGGATGTCTTCGTAAGTTGGTATGACAGGCAGCCGTCTAAAATCATCCGGAGGCAGCTTCTGTAGTGCGGCTTGGTCTTTTGAAATGTTACCTTTGCGCAGGTTTTCCATGATGGCGTCTTTGCGAGACTCTACCTCATTGAAAGCTGTCACAATGTCGCTTTCGACATCAGAGCCTTCTTCCTCAAAACGACTAATGGCGGTCCCCAAAACGGCCAAAGGCACTGACACCTGTAAATGTTTGATATTGTCGGTATAGTTATGTTGGGCATCTCTTCTGGGATTATCCCTTCCTTCACGTATTGACGTACATGTAAGTTTTAAATCATGTGCACGCAACATTACCAATATCATAAACACCATTGCAATAAATTACCTACACGAATCATATCATTTGATTACAAAAGAAATCACAATAAGTACTGAATATCTCACCTGAATAGAAGAACTGGGAGACCTCTCCAGGAGCTCACGGAACAGTCGGAGTGCATTTTTGATCGGCTCGCTAAACTCCTGCCGATGGATGTTGACTGCCGGAATTTTGCTGAAGTACGTCGTGAGAGCCCGGGCCAGGAACTCGGAGTTACGGACCATCACCATCAGCTTCATGGTGTTCGCTGTGACACAAAACGTTATTTCTGGGTTACAAGGAACTGTTTTCTTCATGGCTTCAATGATCAACTTTTATTAAAACTGAGCGACTATGTACTGCTACCAATGACCATTCTTGTGTACCAAATTCTCAATTCAAGTTTTTTTCGTAATCGTTTAGAAAAACAAACAAACTGGAGTCTGTCAAGAGAAGGGTTCCTCCGAAGGAATGATGTTTAGAAGTTTAGTAAGTGTGCTATAACTGCTATTGGTATAGTATGTTCAGTGAAATCATCCAGGATAGCTGTATACGTTACACCGCTTTTACGGATCTTTATGTGGCCATTCGGTACTGTATTTGCGACATAGACGTCAGCAACTACGGTAGTGATTGGTGGTTACGTCGACATATATATACGAAGTTATTGTCACTTACCAGGAGATGACGAACAGTCACATGCTCGTGTGAGAACACGGAGTAGTAAGGCCACAAGGTTGTTTTTGAAGGTGGTCTCATCCAACAGTTCCTTACACCCACTATTACCGGCTACTATTGTCAGTAGAACCTGGTACAGACGACATAGAATGATGTGTATATATTGTCTGTCCCCCCAAAAAACATCACCATAGCATGTCCAGAACAAGATACAAGAATTCTACAGGGAATATGTTTGTAAACTAGGGGTCGAACCTTCCCATCAAAATAGTGACAACCCTTCTCATCATGCACTTCTGCCTTAGCATGTTGGGAAACAAGATGGCGCCAGTAAACAAACACACAAAATGGCACTCGCAAGAAAACATGGCCGCGCCCACAGAAAACAAGGAATATAGGCAAATCTGCAACTGTCACAAAAGAAGGCCGAAGCTATAAAGCTTTGTCTCTGCGGTGTCGCCAAAACAATGATGACTATTAGCCGGAACCATATATATACTTGGAGGTTACTTTCCCCTTACCTCTTGAGGGTCTTTCTCACACAATGCCCGTAGCCTATAGTAGTCCATAGGCCGGACTACTCGATCCGCCCGTCTGTCGGAGTTTGAATATGCGTGTTCATACCTAAAGAACACATACAAACTTATATCAATTTTCAAAAGTAGTCAATTTTCGACATCAACGGCGCTTAATGAGACAAAAATCGATTGTCTTCAAATTTTGTGTGGTGGTAGGACCTTTGCCCAAACTTACAAAAAGGGCAAAGTTTAAGGTCAGGGGTCACGGCCATGGCAACGGCCATTTTTCATGATGGTGGATTTTCACCTCGTGACGGCATTATACATGTAAATAGAACATCTTTGGACTTCTGTAACTCCCATAATTCAACAGATATTTACCTTTGATTCTATTTTGATGTTAGTACCCATACATTTATAAACGAAATGAGATAAAGTTTTGCTCAAAATGCTTTTTGTAGCAAATGACTTGTTTCGCGAATTTCCAAAATTGATAAAAATCCTTTTTTGGGCCATTTCTAGGAAACAATAACTCCTTCTTGGGCAAATTAATTTGGTTGATTTGTTAGTGTTGTTAAACCTTTGTATACACCATATCTAGAAAAAGAAGTTTGGGTCCTAAATAGGACGGACCACGGTGGCACCTAGACTAAACTATTGTTTCAATTGTGCCCACATTTCAGCCACTGGCTTCCCTCCCCTGGCTGTGAACGCTTCTCTTGGTGTCAGATGAATGTTTGCAGAGGTCATTGACCCGCATTTTACCGGAAGTGCCCGGGTGAGTCCCAAACAAGGGAAGTGGCTGTTCTGGGTCTTTTTTACGACCACCAAATGCCAATTTGGTCGTCAATACCCCAACAACATGATTTCTAAGGAACTTAAGACTATAACCAACCAAGAATAACGCTGTTGCGAGGTTTACCACCTGAACTCGCCATGATCCAACGGAAGGCAAATGTATCCCGAAGCTTTGAAAGGCAGCTAAAAATCTTGAAAAAATTCAGCAAAAATCAACTCCAAAAGACATATTAAAAAGCTGCTGTACATTGAACTAAATCACTATTATGCATCATTCATCAAAATATTAGCTTTGTACAATGAGTCATTAGGGAGGGAGAACCACTTTTGTAAAAAATTGGGGCATGGTCCTTTATTTTTTACTTCATCATGACGTCATACAATATTGCCTAAATTATTGCCTTGTACAAAGGTACTTGGAGAGAAAAAAAAACAGAACCAAACATAGCACCGAGTAGTATTTTAAGACACCCGCAGACCCACTGCGACATGCCTGTACTATGTTGTGTTCAATGTGATTTTGTTGAAATGTACGATTTATGAAATGGGGCAAGTTTTTATTTTTCATTGAATTCAAGAAATTATCTTAGCCTGCTTTTGAATAGCCAATGATGTTGTGCTTTGACACTAGTACTCTTAAAAGACAAGCCGACCTTACCATGGGTAACGCAATAAGGAAGTACTTCCCACTGTGGCCTTCCCAGCAGTTTGAGGGGTGAATTGGCCCCCATAACTACATAAACTCATTAAAAATCCCAGACTGTCTTTAAGCTGAAAAACAATAGCTGGAGCTGATTTGCAGATAGTACTGGTCAAAATTCAAATATTTTTCACTACTTGTTTTCAGGGAAATATTGTTAAACCAAGCTGAATTGCTAAGATAGATGTAACAAAGTTACATAATCAAGGCTTATACCATCTGCACTATTTGAAAAACCAACTTTGTGCTCAAATTTCAACTTTGAAATCTAAGTATTAAGGTGTCTAATTGTATCTATGTATCTATATTTTGAAAATTTCTTCCTTATAGTAGAATAAACTTTGATAGTTTTTAGTGTTTCTAGAAATGTGGCTTGTAATATGGTATCAACTTAGCAGTCTAAAAAGAAAGCAGTATAGATAGGGGCTATGTACATGTAGAACTGTGCATGTAACTTCCAGCCATGTCTCACATTACTAGTAAGAGCATGACCTACCAGGGTTTTCATTACTTTATATTCGGGGTTAGGTGAAGCAAACTTCTTTAGATACAGCTTCAATTCCTTACATAACATCACAACAGTACATGTATCTATAGGAGGAATCTGCGTTAGTCACTGTTTTAGCCAGTGGAGACCACGACAGTAAGTAGCAGACTGACCCTGGTAGTTCACGTTAGCCAAATTTAATGGGTGATTTTATAGTACAAGCTTCCTCTTATGTGTAGTTTGTACTGAATTGTTTCCGTCTATTTGTAAAAAAAAATTATTTCTGATTTCCAACGCAAAATACGTCCATTCGACCAATGCTGATCAATATGGCCATACTGTCTATAATACGTTATTACGTGACAACCACATGTCCTTATATCCAAGCTCACCTAAATTTGAAAATCTGAGATAGAAGACTTTTCAGCCCAAGAGTAACGTTTGATGTATCTACTTAAAATTAAACCAGGCACACACCAACCGCGACTGGAGCAACAGCATGTCTCTAAATAAGTTGAGAGGAGCACTCGCATTCCTTTGTTAACATACAAACTAATAGTGATGAAAATTAAAGGGAGGTTTTTTCCAATCAATAACGAAAACAAGTCACCTTTAAACATCTGCTGCACCATACCACAAAACATTTTGAGCAAAACTTTAAATGTTTTTTCTAATCAATCCTTACAATGTAAATAACATTATATCTTAAAATCAATAGAATATCTGTTAAATCATGGGAGTTACAGAAGTTCGAAGATGGTCTATTTTGGACGAGGACAAGGCTTCACTAGGTAAAAATCCGCCATTTTGAAAAATGTTCGTTGGCATTTGAGTAACAGCATATCTTAAAATCAATGAAATATCTGTTAAATCCGGTGACCCCAGACCTTAAACTTCCACCCCTGTTTTCAGTCCGGGCCACGTTTCTAGCACCACACAAAATGTTAGGAAAGTCTATTTTAGTTTGGCCAACGTATTGTGATTTTGGTTGGTCTTTAGACATTAGCTGGAGAAGAGCGACCCAAACTGAAATGAAATAGTATACGTCTTGCCATGTTTTATGTCTCCTACGAGCACAATATTTCGAATTGTTTGCAAACTGCTTAACTCACCTTGCTTTGTAACCTTCCCTGTCCCTCCATCCACCACGCTGACCACCCCTCCTACCAAATTCACCTCGTCCACGGCAACGGCCACGGCCACGCCCCCCGCTGTAGCTAAAGCCCCTTGCATCGTCCATGGGCATAGGTTAGCTGCAAAAGAATGCGTCATATGACTTGGTCGTCGACAAAACTAATGTCTATATATAGTCACTTTTTGCCCCCCCCCCTCCTCCTCGACAACGGAAATAGTTGGATAAAGATGGAGCTATCGCTTGCGAGTCATGGGGAGGGAGCACCCGAAGGGACTTTCCAATGCAACAGATAGTTAAGCCATCAAAAACAATCACTTAGAAACTCAAACCTCAAATCTTTACCACCCCTGCAAAGCTGGATTTGTAAGGTTTCTTTAGGTAAAAAAAGGAGGAGGTCAACTCCTGCATATTAACGAGCTAAAGACAGAAGTTTCAGATGAGACCAGGATTTCACCCCCATCCTTATATATCAGTCTATCCAGAAGAGAAGGGTTCAGAGGTCAATCCGATGTCAAAATATGCCAAAGGCCACCTATTTTGGCCAAACTTTTAAAATACATATTCTTCTGTCCTCCCTAGCAGAAAACTGGACCATTCTGAGTAAAATTTGACCAGGAAAAAAATTATTTCAAAAATAAGTAAACAAAATAGAATATGCACTGTGCACTCTACTGCGCAACTCATTAGCCGGTTCCTCCCCTCATGGGGGTAGGGTGGTGCTGGGCGACGTTACACTCTGTGTTCCTTATAAACATATTTTTTCAATGTTATAAATAACGACACCTGAACAGTCTTGTTTTCTCATTACGTCAATGCTACTGATGGAAACCACCCCGCCAACTCCACCCTTAACAAAGTACGTGTTTGGTCTGTCCACACGTCCAGACAAAAGAGTTTCGACTGAAACTTGGCTCATTTCCAGGTTATGCCCTCCCCCTCTTTCATCCAATGATTACCATGCAATCAATGATTTGAAACGTGAAAAAAGCCGTTTTGAGAAATATTGGTCTCCAATCTAACTTAAGATACAACTCAATTGTTACAGAAGGTTGCCATGGAATTTTTTTCCGTTTTGATCATTCTTGCACTAATGACATTTTCTGGGGGGTCAAATTTTACTGTTGATCTAAACTGGTTAGACTGCTCCCAACCTAGGTTGGCTGGTGATCGCGAGCCATGTTAGGCTATCTACTATGTGTAATCGGGGATTTACGTGGAATTTGTCGGGTGTACGAGCGGGTATATGAAAATTGACAGTAGCATCATGGATAGAAAAGCAGAATTTCATTGCCTAGATTTGTATGTATCTTCTACTGGCAGCTAGAGCCGAAGTGGAAAAAAAACCACTTACCTGGAACTCATCAAGTTTGACCGACTGAGAAGCCACAGTTTTCCGCCAAGTTAGTACAGCACAGTGCACAGCCGAACCAAACTACACTCTGATGTCTAGACGGACCATCAACGCATTTTATATCTAGCCTGGCGGGACTTTCCAATGACGGCATAGTTTCCTAACGTCACTCGCAACCTTTCCCCCGGACGAGTCTACTCCTCTATGGGCTTAAGGGGAGGGAACATCTAATGAGTTGCGTAGATGAGTGCACGGTGCATACTATATTTCGTTTACTTAGTCTTTAAATCATTTTTTTCCTGGTCAAATTTTTCTCAGAATGGTCCAGTTTTCTGCTAGGTAGGACAAAGGAATGTGTATTCTAAAATCTGGCCAAAATAAGTGATCTTTGGCATGTTTTGATCTCGGCTTGACCTCTGAACCCTTCTCTTATGGTTGGACTGATATATTAGGATGGGGGTGAAATCCTGATCTCATCTGAAACTTCTGGCTTTAGCTCGTTAATATGCAGGAGCTGCCCCCCTGCTTTTTTTTTTACCCACAGCAACCTGACAAATTCAGCTTTGAAGGGGTGGTAAAGATTTGAGATTTGAAATGTGGTTACTTGTGTTTTAAAGTGATTATTTTTAATGGCTTAACCATGTGTTGCATTGGAAAGTCAATTTGGAGGTCCCTCCCCATAGTTTTTTTCAGTGACACAATAAGCGCCATGTTAGGATACAATGTAGGCCTGTTATACCTAGTAAGTTTTTGCTCCAATCTAATATGTTCGCTGAAACATTTCAAAGCAGTAAAATCCCTTATAATTGGTGCTAACGTGTCAGTTACGTTTCAGAGAACACCTTTAGTTACATTTTATATGAACCAATTTAGTTTTTAGTTTCAGTGGAGCCTAGTTAGTAGATAGTTTAAGGAATATACATAGTCATAGAGCATGTTAGTTATTAAAGACGAACATTTTATCATTCTAACGACTGAGGCCTTGTACCGTAAGGCATTTCCACATCATAAGGGATTTAATTTTTGCCACTTATCTACTCGAAATGTTTTTCAGCTTTGGTTGCCATATTATCGCGTGGGTTACTTTGCTCTTTATATCGTTAATAACGGTGTCACATCTGACGTGTTTCCATATTTGTCTACCTGAACCTTGCACCACACGTAAAACCTGAGGGGGCACCACGACCTGAACTATAGAGCTGTTTACCTGCCCTTTGTTTGTCACGACAGGTACACTCAGATCTGGTTTCACCTGCCGAACTTTAAGCAGGTCATCAACAACTTTTCGTGATTTCTTGATATTCCCCTCAGTATCAAAAGGTGGTCGTCTTTATGGTGAACAATCTCAAAACTTAGTAGTCGGACTTAAAATACTTTCAAGCCAGACGTGTCAATAGGAACCACATTTGTGCCCTGATCAACAGAGTGACGTAAGTGAAAGTATGACGTAACGGAAAGTCCCATTCGCCCATAGCCTGATGGGAATGGGGATTCCCGTTACGTCATTATAGTTTCGCAATAGTCACCGGACACGTGCATGTTCAGATTACAGAAAAACTAGACTCTACCAGTCCCCCCCGGTCGCTGGGAAAATAGTAGAAATTGGCCAAATAGAGTCAAATGTTTGAAGGGAGTCGGCTACGGAGATAGGGTCAAATTGGCAACTTGACCCTATCTCCGTAGCCGACTCCCTTCAAACATTTGACTCTATTTGGCTAATTTCTACTATTTTCCCAGCGACCGGGGGGGCCTGGTAGAGTCTACTTTTTTGATGCACATTCTGCTTAAAATTTCGAAAAAAATATTCGCAATGAAGACGACCCACGAACTTTTTACAGCAACAATAATATCATTACTACGTTTCCAAAGATCTTTCGGTGACCTAGGACCTGTGTACGTACAAAGTTTAACAGGTGAAACCATCAATATGAGGGTGGAGTCGGACGGCCGACCATCGATTGCAAGCAAGCATATCATTCACTGCACTATTGTATGGTAGTTAAAGTTACATGGCAACGATGAACAATCGTAAGGCCCCTTTTGTTGAAGTTAAAATATTATCACTTCTTTACATTTTCTAGAATGCTCTCTTAGTAGTCCACTGTTTACTGCTGCTGCAGTAGTCGGAACATAGCTGTCTTACTCTGAATGAATGTAGAATTACCGCGAACAAGCCCAGTTCGATTCTTGAGTGGGCTTTGAGGTAGTATATTCAAAATACATGTCGGTAAAAGCAAACACAAACAGCTGGCTTAGACTAAATTTGTATGGCCACATGATGACGTATGGAAAATATGACGTGGGGACAGTCCCAATTCCTTTCCGCCCGTTGTTAATTGTATAATATCTGGTGTTCTGTATCATGTAAAGTCAAGTTTGATAGATGTGAATACCACAATGATTATTGTATTATCATGATTTGATATAAACTTAACGGTACAGGATGGGAGAATCCTTAACTAGTGATAATAGTAGCTATTCAACGTAACCCGCTGTGGAAAAAAATGATTTAATTCAACACGTTTTTATTCCACGAGTTTAAAACATCTATAGGCATTCAAATACAAACCTGAGGTAAAGAATGTACAGATATGCACTCTACACTTTTGTCACTTACACTCTCTTTCACCTGACGCGGGGACCGTTGAGTGTCCATTGAACAACCAAAACTCTCATTCATATTATTTCAAAGGAATGTCATTAGTAGAGAGGTTTACTATGTAAGTTTTGCGCGTTATGTTGTCTTTTGAATAATAGTCTTACCTCACGGATCATATTCCATATTTGTTAAGTCAAATAAATTCCGATTGTATAGTAATAGGTCAAATAGATCCAATAATCAAGAAAAACGGCACGCAATAAAACACAACAGCAATCAGAAAACCGCAGGGTACGTAATATACAAACAAACAAGCAAACAAGCAAACAAACAAACAGGCATCGTCAAAACACCGTCACAGCATTCTACGAAGGAATACCAGTAAAAACAGACGTAACGGTCGGGCTCATTTTGTGGATCTTTCGTGATCTTTTCTGCTTTTCTACTTCTGTATTCACCAGAGATAGATGTACAAAAGGAGAAGCTGTACTAATGCATGTTTTGTCTGTTCCATCTCCCGATATGGAGGTACATTTCAGGAAATACGTAAACATATGTTTTAAAAGGACGTGATTTGTCACTGAGACTGAGCCGCATCCTTACATCTGCTTTGGTTGGACTAGTGGGCATGCGCGTTCACAGGAATTGTGGATAAACAGGTCTCCTTTCCACCATTTTCTTTGATTTACATGACAATGTCCAGACCCGATTTGTTTCTGCCTTAGGGGCCGTCACCTTTAACATATTGCCCGCAATTACTGTCGCCGCGCATGCGTACTTGCAAGTATGAACTAGCTTATAGGCAAAGGTTTAGAATCTACAGCAAATGCCGTTTCACAGTATCACTTGACACAATCTGACCAATAGCAACAGTCAAGCTGATTAGTCATTTCCGGTCGTAATGTTCATTTCCACCACGATGATCCTTGAGTAGGAGTTATATCCGGTGTAGGCGTCTCCACTCCCTGCTGCAGATGCGCATGCGCCGACGTTCAGAGCCACGGTCACACATCTGGCATAGGCTCGAGCCACAGAGCCTAATAGAAAACCGTCGTTCGTGACATGTCGCCAGCGGCGGTGCCGTCAGCGGCGGTTCCATGATGACGTCAAACCAAGATGGCGGCGACCATCGGGCGGCATGGGGAGCAGCGAAACTATATGGCAGACTTCACAACAACAACTGCATGTGCATCGACAACTATAGATACAAACTGGCATACGTCTAACAAGGTACGATAATAAGAATATTTTAGAAGTCTAAAAGCATGAAACGTGCCGCTAGAGCTTTTTAGATCATGCGTAACAGTAGCCGACGTTAGAAATCATAAGTCTATGCAAGGACACTATATAATGTCCTTGGTCTATGCGAGGACTACGCCGCACGTGTTAATATTTTATCCTGATAATCTTGATCTTGATCGGGTACTGGGCAACACCCCTTTGTTGGAGTAAGGCTGTAGCCTGTCATAATGAGGATTTTTCTCCACTATTGGCAGACTGTAGTAAGAATATTAACATTTGATTATAGTCACAAAACAACAAATTTAAACACGAAAACAAACAATGCCAGGATAACGAATTTGGTTCACAAAGCCAGCTCTATACCATTTGGGTCAACCAGACCATATAGAATTGATGAAATGTTAGGAACACAAAGGAAGACAACGTTGATAAAGGAGAAATTTGACAAAAACTTATGGAAAATGTTCGGAATGACATATTACTGTAAAACACTGCATTCATGAGACAAATTATTGCATATCTTTGCAACAATAACAAACAGATGTTTGGATAAACCTGTCTAGCAAACAAACATTCCAACCTGACTTTTCGTGATTTTGATCTTTTCCATCTATACAGACATAACTATGCTACACATTATTTAGTCATATTATAACTCATGTGATAGTTATAAAACCTATTCAAATTCCTTTTTGATTCAGACCTGCTTCTGACCGTTACACAAGCTGTATAAAGTAACTATAAGCTCCAAATTTTCTAAACAATCATGCTAAATGAAAGATAATTGTCCCAAAGAGCCACATACTCCCAGGTAAGATGATTGTCTGTATCTGGAAAACTGCCACGAGGGGCTGAAATTGAAAATGCTGTCTCTTTTCAAGGAGAAAGACTTTCGGAATTGAAATTTGCGTACTGTTATATGTGATAACTATCTTAACACCAGAGTGCTTAATTGAGCCAAAGAGAAACGCACCCAAGCATCATTATAGAAAACTGCCACGAGAGGCTGAAGTGGAAAATGGTGTCTCTTTTGAAGGAGAAAGGTTTTTAGAATGGAAGTTTGTGGCTCTCTGATCTACACAGTGCTCCTACTGTCATATCTGATAATTATCTTACCACCTGTGTGCTTGATTACCCCAAAGAGACACGCTCTAAACCATCATTATAAAAGACTTCCACGAGTGGATGAAATGGAAAATGGTGTCTCTTTTGAGTTAGGCATTTGGAATGGAAATTCTTGGCTCTCTCATCTACACAGTACTCATACTGTCATATCTGATAACTATCTTAACACCAGTGTGCTTATAATTAATTAAGCCAAAGAGACTGCCACGAGAGGCTGAAATGGAAAATGGTGTCTCTTTTGAGGGAGAAAGGCATTTGGAATGGAATTTTTTGGCTCTCTCATCTACACAGTACCCGTACTGTCATATCTGATAACTATCTTAGAACCAGAGTGCTTAATTAAGCCAAAGAGACACGCCCCCAAGCATCATTAAGGATTACTGTCACGAGGGGCTGAAATGGAAAATGGTGTCTCTTTTGAAGGAGAAAGGCTTTTGGAATGGAATTTTTTGGCTCTCTCATCTACACAGTACCCGTACTGTCATATCTGATAACTATCCTAAAACCAGAGTGCTTAATTAAGCCAAAGAGACACGCCCCCAAAGCATCATTAAGGATTACTGTCACGAGGGGCTGAAATTTAAAATGGTGTCTCTTTTAAAGGAGAAAGGCTTTTGGAATGGAATTTTTTGGCTCTCTCATCTACACAGTACCCGTACTGTCATATCTGATAACTATCTTAGAACCAGAGTGCTTAATTAAGCCAAAGAGACACGCCCCCAAGCATCATTAAGGATTACTGTCACGAGGGGCTGAAATGGAAAATGGTGTCTCTTTTAAAGGAGAAAGGCTTTTGGAATGGAATTTTTTGGCTCTCTCATCTACACAGTACCCGTACTGTCATATCTGATAACTATCCTAAAACCAGAGTGCTTAATTAAGCCAAAGAGACACGCCCCCAAAGCATCATTAAGGATTACTGTCACGAGGGGCTGAAATTTAAAATGGTGTCTCTTTTAAAGGAGAAAGGCTTTTGGAATGGAATTTTTTGGCTCTTTCATCTACACAGTACCCGTACTGTCATATCTAATAACTATCTTAGAACCAGTGTGCTTAATTAGGCCAAAGAGACACGCCCCCAAAGCATCATTAAGGATTACTGTCGCGAGGGGCTGAAATTTAAAATGGTGTCTCTTTTGAAGGAGAAAGGCTTTTGGAATGGAATTTTTTGGCTCTTTCATCTACACAGTACCCGTACTGTCATATCTGATAACTATCTTAAAACCAGAGTGCTTAATTAAGCCAAAGAGACACGCCCCCAAAGCATCATTAAGGAAAACTGCCACGAGAGGCTGAAATGGAAAATGGTGTCTCTTTTGAGGGAGAAAGGCATTTGGAATGGAATTTTTTGGCTCTCTCATCTACACAGTACCCGTACTGTCATATCTGATAACTATCTTAGAACCAGAGTGCTTAATTAAGCCAAAGAGACACGCCCCCAAGCATCATTAAGGATTACTGTCACGAGGGGCTGAAATGGAAAATGGTGTCTCTTTTGAAGGAGAAAGGCTTTTGGAATGGAATTTTTTGGCTCTCTCATCTACACAGTACCCGTACTGTCATATCTGATAACTATCCTAAAACCAGAGTGCTTAATTAAGCCAAAGAGACACGCCCCCAAAGCATCATTAAGGATTACTGTCACGAGGGGCTGAAATTTAAAATGGTGTCTCTTTTAAAGGAGAAAGGCTTTTGGAATGGAATTTTTTGGCTCTCTCATCTACACAGTACCCGTACTGTCATATCTGATAACTATCTTAGAACCAGAGTGCTTAATTAAGCCAAAGAGACACGCCCCCAAGCATCATTAAGGATTACTGTCACGAGGGGCTGAAATGGAAAATGGTGTCTCTTTTAAAGGAGAAAGGCTTTTGGAATGGAATTTTTTGGCTCTCTCATCTACACAGTACCCGTACTGTCATATCTGATAACTATCCTAAAACCAGAGTGCTTAATTAAGCCAAAGAGACACGCCCCCAAAGCATCATTAAGGATTACTGTCACGAGGGGCTGAAATTTAAAATGGTGTCTCTTTTAAAGGAGAAAGGCTTTTGGAATGGAATTTTTTGGCTCTTTCATCTACACAGTACCCGTACTGTCATATCTGATAACTATCTTAGAACCAGTGTGCTTAATTAAGCCAAAGAGACACGCCCCCAAGCATCATTAAGGAAAACTGTCACGAGGGGCTGAAATGGAAAATGGTGTCTCTTTTAAAGGAGAAAGGCTTTTGGAATGGAATTTTTTGGCTCTCTCATCTACACAGTACCCGTACTGTCATATCTGATAACTATCCTAAAACCAGAGTGCTTAATTAAGCCAAAGAGACACGCCCCCAAAGCATCATTAAGGATTACTGTCACGAGGGGCTGAAATGGAAAATGGTGTCTCTTTTAAAGGAGAAAGGCTTTTGGAATGGAATTTTTTGGCTCTTTCATCTACACAGTACCCGTACTGTCATATCTGATAACTATCTTAGAACCAGTGTGCTTAATTAAGCCAAAGAGACACGCCCCCAAAGCATCATTAAGGAAAACTGTCACGAGGGGCTGAAATGGAAAATGGTGTCTCTTTTGAAGGAGAAAGGCTTTTGGAATGGAACTTTTTGGCTCTCTCATCTACACAGTACCCGTACTGTCATATCTGATAACTATCTTAGAACCAGAGTGCTTAATTAAGCCAAAGAGACACGCCCCCAAGCATCATTAAGGATTACTGTCACGAGGGGCTGAAATTTAAAATGGTGTCTCTTTTGAAGGAGAAAGGCTTTTGGAATGGAATTTTTTGGCTCTTTCATCTACACAGTACCCGTACTGTCATATCTAATAACTATCTTAGAACCAGTGTGCTTAATTAGGCCAAAGAGACACGCCCCCAAAGCATCATTAAGGATTACTGTCGCGAGGGGCTGAAATTTAAAATGGTGTCTCTTTTGAAGGAGAAAGGCTTTTGGAATGGAATTTTTTGGCTCTTTCATCTACACAGTACCCGTACTGTCATATCTGATAACTATCTTAAAACCAGAGTGCTTAATTAAGCCAAAGAGACACGCCCCCAAAGCATCATTAAGGAAAACTGCCACGAGAGGCTGAAATGGAAAATGGTGTCTCTTTTGAGGGAGAAAGGCATTTGGAATGGAATTTTTTGGCTCTCTCATCTACACAGTACCCGTACTGTCATATCTGATAACTATCCTAAAACCAGAGTGCTTAATTAAGCCAAAGAGACACGCCCCCAAAGCATCATTAAGGATTACTGTCACGAGGGGCTGAAATTTAAAATGGTGTCTCTTTTAAAGGAGAAAGGCTTTTGGAATGGAATTTTTTGGCTCTTTCATCTACACAGTACCCGTACTGTCATATCTGATAACTATCTTAGAACCAGTGTGCTTAATTAAGCCAAAGAGACACGCCCCCAAGCATCATTAAGGAAAACTGTCACGAGGGGCTGAAATGGAAAATGGTGTCTCTTTTGATGGAGAAAGGCTTTTGGAATGGAATTTTTGGCTCTCTCATCTACACAGTACCCGTACTGTCATATCTGATAACTATCTTAGAACCAGTGTGCTTAATTAAGCCAAAGAGACACGCCCCCAAAGCATCATTAAGGAAAACTGTCACGAGGGGCTGAAATGGAAAATGGTGTCTCTTTTGAAGGAGAAAGGCTTTTGGAATGGAACTTTTTGGCTCTCTCATCTACACAGTACCCGTACTGTCATATCTGATAACTATCTTAGAACCAGAGTGCTTAATTAAGCCAAAGAGACACGCCCCCAAGCATCATTAAGGATTACTGTCACGAGGGGCTGAAATTTAAAATGGTGTCTCTTTTGAAGGAGAAAGGCTTTTGGAATGGAATTTTTTGGCTCTTTCATCTACACAGTACCCGTACTGTCATATCTGATAACTATCCTAAAACCAGAGTGCTTAATTAAGCCAAAGAGACACGCCCCCAAAGCATCATTAAGGAAAACTGCCACGAGAGGCTGAAATGGAAAATGGTGTCTCTTTTGAGGGAGAAAGGCATTTGGAATGGAATTTTTTGGCTCTCTCATCTACACAGTACCCGTACTGTCATATCTGATAACTTTCTTAGAACCAGAGTGCTTAATTAAGCCAAAGAGACACGCCCCCAAGCATCATTAAGGATTACTGTCACGAGGGGCTGAAATGGAAAATGGTGTCTCTTTTGAAGGAGAAAGGCTTTTGGAATGGAATTTTTTGGCTCTCTCATCTACACAGTACCCGTACTGTCATATCTGATAACTATCCTAAAACCAGAGTGCTTAATTAAGCCAAAGAGACACGCCCCCAAAGCATCATTAAGGAAAACTGCCACGAGAGGCTGAAATGGAAAATGGTGTCTCTTTTGAGGGAGAAAGGCATTTGGAATGGAATTTTTTGGCTCTCTCATCTACACAGTACCCGTACTGTCATATCTGATAACTATCTTAGAACCAGAGTGCTTAATTAAGCCAAAGAGACACGCCCCCAAGCATCATTAAGGATTACTGTCACGAGGGGCTGAAATGGAAAATGGTGTCTCTTTTGAAGGAGAAAGGCTTTTGGAATGGAATTTTTTGGCTCTCTCATCTACACAGTACCCGTACTGTCATATCTGATAACTATCCTAAAACCAGAGTGCTTAATTAAGCCAAAGAGACACGCCCCCAAAGCATCATTAAGGATTACTGTCACGAGGGGCTGAAATTTAAAATGGTGTCTCTTTTAAAGGAGAAAGGCTTTTGGAATGGAATTTTTTGGCTCTCTCATCTACACAGTACCCGTACTGTCATATCTGATAACTATCTTAGAACCAGAGTGCTTAATTAAGCCAAAGAGACACGCCCCCAAGCATCATTAAGGATTACTGTCACGAGGGGCTGAAATGGAAAATGGTGTCTCTTTTAAAGGAGAAAGGCTTTTGGAATGGAATTTTTTGGCTCTCTCATCTACACAGTACCCGTACTGTCATATCTGATAACTATCCTAAAACCAGAGTGCTTAATTAAGCCAAAGAGACACGCCCCCAAAGCATCATTAAGGATTACTGTCACGAGGGGCTGAAATTTAAAATGGTGTCTCTTTTAAAGGAGAAAGGCTTTTGGAATGGAATTTTTTGGCTCTTTCATCTACACAGTACCCGTACTGTCATATCTGATAACTATCTTAGAACCAGTGTGCTTAATTAAGCCAAAGAGACACGCCCCCAAGCATCATTAAGGAAAACTGTCACGAGGGGCTGAAATGGAAAATGGTGTCTCTTTTGATGGAGAAAGGCTTTTGGAATGGAACTTTTTGACTCTCTCATCTACACAGTACCCGTACTGTCATATCCGATAACTATCTTAAAACCAGAGTGCTTAATTAGGCCAAAGAGACACGCCCCCAAAGCATCCTTAAGGAAAACTGTCAAGAGGGGCTGAATTGGAAAATGGTGTCTCTTTTGATGGAGAAAGGCTTTTGGAATGGAACCTTTTGACTCTCTCATCTACGCAGTACCCGTACTGTCATATCTGATCAGTATCTTAACACTTGTGTGCTTAATTATCCTAAAGAGACATGCCCCCAAGCATCATTATAGGAGACTGCCACGAGAGGCTGAAATTTAAAATGGTGTCTCTTTTGAAGGAGAAAGGCTTTTGGAATGGAACTTTTTGGCTCTCTCATCTACACAGTGCCCGTACTGTCATATCTTATTACTATATTTACACCAGTGTGCTTAATTAACCCAAAGAGACACGCCCCTGAAGCATCATCATGGAAAACTGCCACGAGAGGCTGAAATAAAAAATGGTGTCTCTTTTGAAGGAGAAAGGCTTTTGGAATGGAACTTTTTGGCTCTCTCATCTACACAGTACTCATACTGTCATATCTGAAAACTATTTTAACACCAGTGTGCTTAATTAAGCCAAAGAGACACGCCCCCAAAGCATCATTATAGAAAACTGCCACGAGAGGCTGAAAATTGAAAATGGTGTCTCTTTTCAAGGAGAAAGGCTCTTGGAAGGAAATTTTTTGGCTCTCTCATCTACGCAGTACCCGTACTGTCATATCTGATAAGTATCTTAACACAAGTGTGTTTAATTATCTTAAAGAGACACGCCCCCAAAGCATCATTATGGAAAACTGCCACGAGAGGCTGAAATTGAAAATGGTGTCTCTTTTCAAGGTGAAAGACTTTTGGAATGGAGCTTTTGGGCTCTCTGATCTAGACAGTACTCATACTGTCATATCTGAAAACTATCTTAACACTAGTTTGCTTAATTAAGCCAAAGCGACACGCCCCCAAAGCATCATTATGGAAAACTGTCACGAGAGGCTGAATTTGAAAATGGTGGCTCTTTTGAAGGAGAAAGGCTTTTGGAATGGAATTTTCTTTCTTTTTCATTTACACAGTACCTGTACTATTATATATGATAACTATCTTAGCACAAATGTGCTTAATCATCCCAAAGAGCTCACCCCCAATTTGGCCCCAAAGCATCATTATAGAAAACTGTCACGAGAGGCTGAAATTGAAAATGGTGTCTCTTTTCACAGAAAAAGGCTTTTGGAATGATTTTTTTTTGCTCTTTCATATACACAGTACCTGTAATGTTATATCTGATAATTATCTTAACACATGTGTGCTTAATCTTCCCTAAAGAGCCACACTCCAAAGCATCATTAAGGAAAACTGCCACGAGAGGCTGAAATTCAAAATGGTGGCTCTTTTCAAGAAGAAATACTTTGGGAACAGAATTTTTTGCCCTCTCAATCACACAGTACACATACTGAGAACCATCTTAACCCTCATAACTTTGGAGTATAACTCCTAACTTCAAAAATGGGACAGTCTCGCTAAAAACATTTCAGAAGTTGTAAGAAATATACACAGACCCGTGGAAGGAATTTTTCTTCGACGAAAAATATTGATACGGCACACATTGATATCTGCCTGAGGTCCAAACGGAACTCATACGGTCGGATGAGGCAGGCCGTCGTGTTTGTTGTTTAGCTTTTGTGATAATCTGACGGAATAAGGCATGCATGTCCCAGTTACCAGTGTGACTTGATATTTAGTTCTTCATACTATATATACAAATATATATGTTTATTTGAGATTTTTCATGTGAATTTATGTTAATCATATGGTCTTTTTTTCTTATTTAGGAACTGGCTCATTACCAGGACTCCAAACTCACACCAAGAAGTCCAACATGCAGACACTGACAGCCTTGTCAGTGTATGACAGCAGTGGATGTAGATGGGTATAGGGAGAGGACACACACAAGCAGCTCCACAACATACAGTATAACACTTAAGTTAATGATGTGATGTACCATAGGTGTTCAATGTTTTGTCAGCCCATATAATTTTACTTTCGTGTAATTCAATGTCAGTTTTATTGGGGGGGGGGGGTCATTTTTTGTATCTGGCTGTCAGACTAAGGGCCACAAAGGTCTTCATAGCTTTAGTAGAATGTGTAGCAAATTCGAATGTCTGTTTCTGTCTATTTGCACTATACAGCAGGAAATATTACCCTGTTATCATAATCATGCTGATGCATTTTAGAATATGTCCGAAACACATTGTACTTAAATAACTCTAATTTAATTGCCCTATTCCGGCCACATATACAAGAAGTATTTTAAGCCCTGATATGTACATGTTGTATATGATAAAACATTGTTTGGAAAAACATGCAGAGTAGTCACATGGCAATGGTCATCTTGTCAAAGTGTAAAGCAGTGCTGGCCCCATTAAATGTTGGCCTACATATTTCAAACTTTAACATATGTCATCATGGGTCAGTTTTCCTTGTAATGTTACTGTTTCTTTACATAGTTTTCAAGCTTTTTATCATACTAGCACATATTGATTCCATAAATGCCATGATGTTAGCAGTGAAAACATAGTCAGGATTTTTCACAGAAATATGATACAACATGTATTTATGTTCAAACCATTCTCCTACATGTATATATAATTTCCCAATTGCTGCATTTGTTCGTGTATAAAGATAGAGACTGGTGATATTTAGATTGCATTAGATTGTTTGTCAGCATTGTTAGATTTAAGTGTCATTCATTATAAATGATGCTTGTAAGTATTGTAAGTATTTATCTTGTGTAGTGTATGTGTGTGTTGATGCAGGATGGTTGATAGGTGTCTGATCATGAAATGAAATTTCATAGTCGATAAATCTAACGTTTATGTGTATACCCTTTAGAAATTATAACTAACAATGCTGCTATATTTATGAAATATATATTGCTATCAAAAACACGAGATGTCTTTTGACTTTTTTCCTTGATGACTGACGAGTTTCCTTTTTACTTAAGAAAAAATCAAGAAGGGCAAACGATAAAAAATTGCACAAACAGATCGAAAACAATAGGAATAAATAATCTCCTTTATCTGTATGTTTTTTCATAACTCCGTTTGAGTACAAAACATCGAAAAGTGCAACAATACATTCTAAGAATTAAATAAGTTGGTACACCATTCCATCATCTCAAACATTTCGTTTGTCGTCAGTGAATAAAAGAAGGCCAGTGACCTCATACAAAGCTTTACGTCCCCCATCGCTTTAACCCGATCCAGACTGGGCTTTTTTGGTCAGAAACCTGTTGCCATGGCAACATGAAAAATTATAAACTTAAACCATTATTATAAAATTGTTCCCAAGAAAACTTTAGGAAAAGCCACAAAGTTTGGGAGTCCTAGCATACATCGTTTGGCAGTAATACGATGTCAAAGTTGGCACGGGCACTTTTAGCCATAGGGTCTGGATAGGGTTAATGAAACATTCCTATCCTATCCCTACTCGACGACAAGTACATAAATCAAATAAGAGATACCTCACCCTTGTGATTTTTTCGTGTATAGCTTATGAAAACAGTCCTCTTTAGCATATCGTCCGATTAGCAACCAAATAGATTTAAAAAAAAACATATTGTTTCTGTGATACGGCCTTTTTGAAAACACGGGACTGGTGAGTTTCCTTTCCGTGACGTAAAAAAAAAAAGGGCAAACGATGAAGAATTGTACAAACAGATCGAAAACTATAATACATTTATACGTCAGAATAAAGAGTAAATAATCTCCGTATATGTATTTTCATAACTCCGCTTTGAGTACAAACATTGAAACGTGAAAGAATACATTCGAACAATTGACTAAGTTGGTACACCATTTTGAATAAAAGAATTCATAAGGCCAGTGACCCCATACAAAGTGTTACGTCCCCCATTGCTGTAATGTAACATTCCTATTTCCGGTGTCACGAGCGACGGTGTCACGAGGGACGGTGTCACGAGAGACGGTGGCACTTCGGCTCGAGCCTCCCCCTACTCCGGTCACAGGCCCGGCCTGCAGGTTGAAGCACAGGCCGTCAACTGGGAAAAACGAAAAGCGACACGTGTTACATTATATATAACTTTGTTCGGATTGTTTGTTTCTGTTTTATTTAGCCAGGGTGGCCCAACTCAGTGCACTACACTGCTTGTGCGTGCGAAACCACGGTTGTACGCTTGCCCCAACAGACCACTATCCTTCTCTTTTATCAAACCTATTTGTCAAGCGCAGCCATTGGTCAGATGGAATCAGGTGATACCTTCACACTATATAAGGCAACGTGTAACCACACCCGGGTGTTAGTTATAGGCCTCCGCCCGCCGACGGAGTCCCTAGCTCTTCGTCTACGAGATCAACCACCCGGAGAAATTGTCCAGCAAGCGAAGCCGAGGAAATTTGTCTGCAAGCCGCGAAGGCGTTCGGGCACGTCTGTACGGCAGCTTGCTCTCCGTTGTCCCTTCTTTTCGAAGGGGAAGGATAGGTTTCTTAGTGGTTATATGAACTGGTAGGGGTGAAAGTTTAAGCATTTATTTTCTAGTTGTGTCGATTTTTTTTTTTTTTTTTGCTTCTCCACGTGTTGCTTTATCCTATCTTTGAAAAGCTGTGTTCGAGAGACTCTAGTCTTTGGTGGGTTTTTTATTTGTTGTTCAACAGTTGCGCAAGATTTTGCTTGATTAGAGACAGCCGGAGTTATATTCTCGTGCTATTTGGTCATTTCCTTTGTCCTCCTTTGTTCTCTTCCAGCCACGCTGACACGCGGCCAGGTGCTCCAACACGTGTGGCCTAATTAATTTACGTTCTTTTTTCAGTGGACGCCGCTCACTCGTAGACACTCGCTGAATGTTTGGATAGCAGGATATGTCTAATCTACGTTTGTTTGTAGATATTTTAGGAACTTAGCAGGTTAAACTTCGGGAAGCTACTGCCACGAGGCCAGGACTATTCGATTTTTTCGTGCACTCGTTCGTTGCATTTTACGGGCGTTTTGTTTCCTTGTGTAGTCTGTTCCTGCAAACTGGTTACAGGTATGCGACACCTGGCTGCACGTGGGAATGCCATTGTTTTTCTTCCTCATGTCTGTTATTATTCAGGTGTTTGTGTGCGAGGTACAGCAATGTCAAGCCTGGCCTCTCGAACGGCTCCAGTCAGGTAATAGCGGCTCCGGTACATCAGGCACCAGCCCCGGGTCCGACGGCGGCGACGAGTGGTCTGGTCCAGCGAGGGACAGCTCAGGCGTTAGACCAGGTCGTCACACTGCGGGACCTTAACGAGGAGTCACCTTGGCCATCCGGCAAGCAGTGGAGCCGTGCGCCCTCACTCAGATTCCCGATTTCCCGGTAGAGTAGGCGGTAAACACTTCCCGTTATCGAGGATTTCTTTTGTTTGTTTTCGGTTGAATTTATTTCAGACGTTACACGATTGATTGTGAGATTCTGTATGGGTGCTGGATGTTGTATGGCTGGCCCGGGATAGTCATGTTATCGGCACGTTGTGGTCCCTTGAGGCCCGGGCAGTGTGGTTCAGGACATGCAAGGATTTGACATTGTTTTCCGTTGTCTTGTTACCTTGTGTTTTGGGACACATCTCTCAGTTCTCTTCAATGTGTTTTGGCTATGCAGGCTCCACTGTCCCACGAGCCCGTTCTACCTCCGGCAGTTCCCTCGACCGATGATGCGCCCGGGCAACCCAAGGGATCCTGCCAACGGCTACCAAGCGCCATGCAGGCATCATGCCAGAGCTTCACCGTCCCATGAGCCCGCTCTATCTCAGGCATTTCCATCGACATGCGACGAGGCAACCCAAGGTGTCTGACGTCCCTATCACGCCAGTCTCACCCTAGTGGTAGCCAGTTTTTGTGCACACCTGGTAGTTTGGTTTCCTTGTTGGTATATTCCAAGGGTTTGGAGTGTGGAAAAGACTGAGGTGTACGCTTTCTCACAAGAGATCCCTACAGTTTCGTGTCGCCCTCTCTAGTTTTGATTTACATGAGTTATGACGAAATTATCATTGCCTTGTTGAGCTCTGTAATATTTTTTTTTTTTTGTCGTGATTGCGTTTCTCTAATGTTTTGACAAAATATTTGATTGTTGTTTTGCTTTCCCCTTTTACGTTGTGAATGTTTTCGTTGTTGTTTATTTACTTCTGCATTTCGTAATTTTCCCTGTTGTGTGTCCCGGTTTTGGCAGGTGAGTATGTGTTATTTTGTGTATGTGTTAATGTGTGCATGTGTTCCCGGTAAGGCATTAAGCCAAGCGGGAGTGTTATTTTCCGGGTTCGGCACTTTGTCGAACAGGGTATGTGTTGTTGTGTACATGTGTTCCCGGTAAGGCATTAAGCCAAGCGGGAGTGTTATTTCCCGGGTTCGGCACTTTGTCGAACAGGGTATGTGTTGTTGTGTACATGTGTTCCCGGTAAGGCATTAAGCCAAGTGGGAGTGTTATTTCCCGGGTTCGGCACTTTGTCGAACAGGGTATGTGTTGTTGTGTACATGTGTTCCCGGTAAGGCATTAATTAAGCCAAGCGGGAGTGTTATTTCCCGGGTTCGGCACTTTGTCGAACAGGGTATGTGTTGTTGTGTACATGTGTTCCCGGTAAGGCATTAAGCCAAGTGGGAGTGTTATTTCCCGGGTTCGGCACTTTGTCGAACAGGGTATGTGTTGTTGTGTACATGTGTTCCCGGTAAGGCATTAAGCGAAGTGGGAGTGTTTTTTCCGGGTTCGACACTTGGTCGAACAGGGTATGTGTTGTTGTGTACATGTGTTCCCGGTAAGGCATTAAGCCAAGTGGGAGTGTTGTATTATTTCCCGATTCGACACTTGGTCGAACGGGGTACGTGTTATTGTTGCGGTGTGCATGTGTCCCCGTTAAGGCAGTAATTTTTATGTTTTATGTGTCTTTTTTTTCAGTATTAACGTTTATTCAGCTGTGAATGAGCGTTGTTAGCAAGACGTTTCACCAGGTGAAGTGTTACCTGTTCGACACAGTGTTATTTTATTTACGTTTCGGCCGAGTGTTATGTGAGGAGATTTTGTGTTTTTGTTCCGGTATTTAGAGACTGGCAATGCTTTATCGAGAAAGTTTCAGTAATTCCTTTTGCCCGGCGTTAGATTAGCAAAAGTGCATTGTTGTATAATGTGTAATGATAACAGGAGGTGTTTTGTATTCTTGTTTTCTTTTATTTGCATTGTTTTAACAGGAAATGCAAGCGTTAATGGAACGCACGGAACATCTTGAGCAAAGAGAAACAGAACAAACCACCATGCGGCTACTGAGGGAG
Organism: Branchiostoma lanceolatum; assembly: GCF_035083965.1. Lineage (NCBI taxonomy): Eukaryota > Metazoa > Chordata > Leptocardii > Amphioxiformes > Branchiostomatidae > Branchiostoma > Branchiostoma lanceolatum. The sequence continues at coordinate 19,491,590 of NC_089728.1, read as the reverse complement.
GTCTAGTCTTTTCAAGGGCTTGATAACATATAATTATATTTGATGAGTTTGTAAATTCGCATCAAGTTTGTCCTTCCTTGGGCATACTTATTAAAAGTCTGTTTATCTGCCTGTGGTATTCTATATTTTGTCATCAATAATTGTACGCATATGTACTGAGGTACGTTTACGCGTATTTATGTATAGTTATATATATATGTTTTGATTTGGCTGTGGGTACGTGTACACGTTTATAAGTATACTGTAATTAGTGATGTGTTAACTAACTTGATTTAGTTTATTCAACGTTCGATAGTCATCAGCCAAAAATTTTCGTCATCGCTTATTTTTCTTCACCTTTAAGGGAAACAGTAATGTTTATTCCCTCCCTTCAATTTTGGATTAAGACATATTCGATGTTATAATGGAGAATTGAGAATGGGAAGAAAAATAGAAAGCAATATCCAGGTTAACTTATTGCTGAAGTTGTTGAAGTAATTCGAGTGAGATTAAGGCACATTGAACATGAGTCTTTATCAATTTATCAAAGGGGATGGCAATATGTACTTTGAGCAATAGGGGCGAAGATTAGAGGATGAGTGAGGGGAGGGAATGAGATATCAGTTGCAGAAGGATAGCATAGAGTCAGTAAGGGATATATGTGACGTTGTGATGAAAGTAAAAGGTAGGTAGACTGACAGATACAGCATTGGCGGAAGACGGCAATTTCCGCATCACCCATTCCGGAGGACCTATGACTGCGCATGACAAATAGGAAACTATTTGTCAAGCGCAGCCATTGGTCAGATGGAATCAGGTGATACCTTCACACTATATAAGGCAACGTGTAACCACACCCGGGTGTTAGTTATAGGCCTCCGCCCGCCGATGGAGTCTGAAGCGACCCACCCACCCAAACCCCTGGACATTTTCTCCGGGGGCATAGATATCCGCTCAGGGGCGTTCGCCTCCGCCGATATGAATCTTTAGGCTCCAGACGGCAATTTCCGCATCACCCATTCCGGAGGACCTATGACTGCGCATGACAAATAGGAAACTTTTCGTCATCAACTGGGAAATATATGGGTGAATAATAAAACCTCGTTCCTGTATTACCGCGAATATGTCTAGAAAATTGATGATTGTAACTGGGTAGATTTTAATGTACAGCCAGCGTATAGAAGATTCCGATGACCAATCTGCATTCAATCGAGCATATAATAACCTTCTACTTTACCTTAGTATCTGTAAAAATAGAAACGGCTGGGAGCTTAGAAATAGGAATAACAATGTGAATTATAAAGATACGGTATTGTGCATAGTCAATAGAGAATAATGTGAACATCCGACAATGACAAGAAGCTAATCAGTGGAAATCTTTATTAAACGGCTCTCGTTAGCCTTGTACATATACCTGCGAAAGAAGCCGGTGTAGTATTGTAAACAATAGAAACAATAGACCTGTTTACGCCGGTCTTTACACCTTGCCCTCAGATCAGGTTTCATCTATGCACCATTGAACAGTCAAGTCATCGACAAACTATGACGTAATGGGAATCCCCCTTAGCCGGTAGCCTGATTCGTTACGTTACAGCATAATATTTTTACGTCATCAGATCACTTGACACGTACACGTCATACGAAGTAGCGATCTCGGAGCTGCAAACTGTTTTGATGCTCATTTCGCTCCCATTTCGAAATGATTTTTTTTCAATGACGACGACTCACGACCCTTTTACAGCAGCAACATCATAACTATTAACTACATTTCCGAAGATTTGTCGGTGACATGTACAACGTTGGACAGGCCTAGGGTGGGGGCAGACGGGCGACCATCGTGCGCAAGCAAACATATGATCGTTCACTGCACCATTGTACGGTAGTTAGGGATAATTGGTAACGATGAACAATCGTAAGACGCCTTTTGTTAAAGTTTAAATATTGATACTTCTTTACATTTCTAGAGTGCTCTCTCACACTGACTTAATGTAGATTTACCACCAAGAAGCCCAGATCGACTATCTGGTTGCTTTATGGTGGTATCTTTAACATACATTTCGGTAAAAGCAAGCACAGACGAAGTGGCTTAGATTACGGGTTGCCTGCCACGACGGTTTGAAAATTCTGTTGCCTCAACCGAGAAGCACTAGCAATAGTGACATTTTTCTGCATATGTGTGTGGACACCTTTGACGCCAAGCGCCAGAAATTGATGTAATCGTTTGTCTCTTGACTGTTAGGGTCTAGGAATGATATCATTTAGCTGCTGTTCCGTTCGGAGGCCTTCCCTTCCAGTCCTTTTTGGCGACACTACTGTCGACTAGTCCGTCCTCGGTAAGAGGGCCTTACTTGAGGTATACAACCAACTTTAGATATTTAGCAATATTTTCTAGGTGTGTTTGCCTATGTGTATGCGTTTGTCAAGATGGACCATTGAGCCTGAAATAAACAATGGTCTAAAAGTTCCTATTTGTATGGCCACTACGAAGATATGACGTAGGGGGAGTCCCAACTCCTATCAGCCCCTTGGATATTTACTGCTATAATATTTGGTGTTCGATATCATGTAAAGTCAAATTTGATAGATATAAATACCACAATTTCCCACGCATCCAGACTCTGGAACCAGTTGCCTCAGATAGTGAAGGAAGCGCCCAGTCTGAGCACTTTTAAAAACTCGTGCAAGGCTCACCTTCTCACTCAGCCGAGGCATCAGGCACGAAGAAGAAACGGCCCCAGACTTGATAACATTCTGGCGGCCAGAAGCCGCATGGACCAGTGATAGTAGCAATACGAAGTGATAGTTAGGTATATTTATTACGCTGCTTTTTAGATTGTATTAACCACTGTTTATTTATTTGCGGTCTATGTGCTTTGCACTGTCTTGTGTGTGGGCCACGACACAAGCAACAGCTGCCTGTGTCCCACGTGTATTGTATCGTTTGCAATTTCAATAAATCACAAAATCACAAATCACAATGATTATTGCCTGGGCAGATATTAACTTAACGGTACGGGAAAATCCATAACTAGTGATAATGTAGTATCCAACGTAAACCACTGTGAATAAAAACACTGATTTAATTCAACACATTTTTATTCCACCAGATCAAAACACCTGAAGGCATTCACAATGAAAAGGTACAGAATGTATAGATATGCACTCTACACTTTTGTCACTACACCCCTTTCCCCTGAAGCGACGATCGTTGAGCGACCACCGAACGACAAAAACTCTCATTCATATTAGTTCAAAGGAAAGTCATTAGCAGAGAAGTGTATTACGTCAGTTTTGCGTGTTATGTTGTCTTTTGAATGTTTTTTTTTACCTCATGGATCACATTCCTATCATGTTAAGTCCAATAAATAACAATTGTAAAGTAATAGGTCATATAGATTCAATTCCCGAGAAAATGGCACCCAATAAAACACAACAGCAGTCAGAAAACGGCAGGGTGCGTAAAGAACAAAATAACAAACAAACAAACAAACAGGTATCATCAAAACACCGTCCCAGCATTCTATGAAGGACTGCCAGTAATCTGCAAACAGACTCGTTTTGTAAATCTTTTGTGACCTTTTCTGCTTTTCTACTTCTATCTTCACGAGAGATAGAGGTAGAAAATGAGAAGCTCTACTAATGCATCTTTTGTCCTTTCCACCACCAGATATAGGGGTACACTTCAGGAAATACGTAAATGTATTTTCTAAAATAACGCGAGAAACAGTGAGACTGACCCAGGTCTTTAAAACTGCTTGGAGATTAGACTAGGCATGCGCGTTGACAGGAATTGTGGATAAAGAGGTCTCCTCTCAACCATTGTCTTTATTTGCATGACAATGTCCAGACGTGCTTTGTTTATGCCTTAGGGGCCGTCACCTTTGACAAATTGCCCACAATTACTGTCGCCGCGATTGCGTACTCGCAAGTGTGAACTAGCTTATAGGCAAAGGTTTAGAATCTACAGCAAATGCCGTTTCACAGTATCACATGACACAAACTGACCAATAGCAACAGACAAGCTCATTAGTCATTTCCGGTCGAAATGTTCAGTTCCTCCACGATAATCCTTGAGTAGGAGTTCAACCCCGTGTAGGCGTCTGAGTTCGGGTATGCCGGCGCCGCGCACTCGCCGACATTCAGGGCCACGGTCACAGGCCCGGCCGGCAGGTTGAAACACAGGCCGTCAACTACGAAAGACGAAAACCACATACGTTATACTTAGATAGGCACAAGGCACTACATTCCATACATTTCCATTTATATTTTGCTCTTCGTCTTTAGGAAAACTGATTCATGATCTGTTTCATTTCCGAACGGTTTACAAACATTGTATCCGATACCGAAGTTTCGACGTAATATTTGATATTTAAGAATGCCCGACTCCTTATCAATGGTCACATGATAGAAGACGGAAAGCCAACAAACTAGTGTGTGTAACCATTGCCGTTTTTCTTTGGTTCTTGTGATCTTTATGATACACCTTACAATTGTGTAAGGAATCTATATAGGTAATTTCCTTGGGATATACGAATTTCTGCCCTTTGAATTTGTTTTGGAATCGTCATTACCCGTTGTCCAAGATGTTGTGAGTTAGAACTAGAGTGTTTGATGGCTTACTTGTAGACACACGGTGGATGCTGATGCTGCCGGCACCGTTAGTTAACATGACACCGTCGATGGGGACAGGATCGCTGCACTCCGATCCGTTAAGCGTGAAGAACCAACGCTTGCAGCAGGCGGAGGCGGACAGAACTCTGAGGGCGCCGCTCCAGGTCAGACGGAGAGCGGATGTCGGGGACACCTTGTTGAACGCGCACTCCTGTGGTTGAGGATGGGAGAGGCTATTTTATGTCACTTAAAGACTTGAGCCTTTAAAAAGATAGAAAGATGCAATCTGTCGAGCTCCATCGGAAACCTTTTACGACTATACCTCAGCGAGCTCTTCATCTCTTCCTGTCTTCCATTACACCCACCAGGGTATATCTACGTCAAAAGGAGGTCATAAACACAAAGGAGAAAGTATAAGAACAAATACCACAATCTTCCCGGAGTCCACACCATTATTCAGGTTGTTCCAGGCACACTGCTTTATGTTCCCCCTGGCCGACAAGCCGGGAGACCCCGTCTCCCCCGCACTGCCCTTCTCCCCGGACGGTCCCTGTTCTCCTCGGTCTCCCTTCACACCGTCCCCGCCGGACGGCCCCTGTTCTCCTCGGTCTCCCTTCACACCGTCCCCGCCGGACGGCCCCTGTTCTCCTCGGTCTCCCTTCACACCGTCCCCGCCGGGCGGCCCCTGCTCTCCTCGGTCTCCCTTCACACCGTCCCCGCCGGGCGGTCCCTGCTCTCCTCGGTCTCCCCTAGCACCGTCCTGCCCGTTGTTGCCAGGGACGCCATTGTTGCCAGGGTTACCGGAGTTGCCAGGGACACCGTTGTTGCCAGGGACACCGGGTGACCCTTGAGGCCCGCTAACACAACTTCCGCAACACTGTTGAAAACGGTAAAATTTGTTTAAAATGCGGCAAACGACTTTAAGCGTGAGACCATGGTGAACATATGAATTAAAGACCTAAGTGTGCATTTACTTTCATTATACATGTGAAATATGCAAGTGAAGAATATAGACGGTTACTCTATCTTTTAGCGCCACCTGATTGGTAAAATTCACCGGGTGCGCGCCGCACTACTAATGTCCTTTGACTCACAGCACTCGATGACGACGTACACAAACATTGTGTAACGTTACATTCTGTGTGCATTTATTTTCTTTTTATTCTAAACTGCCCAAATCAGGGGAGTCCAAGAAAAGCATTTAAGAAATGATCTGGGGACACCGCTAGAAGGTATGCTTTGTAAGGTTTAGACACATTTCATGGCAAATGCGATTATTCTAGCGAAAGTTCACAATGCACGAGTTTGGTACATTCCATACTACGCAACCCGGAAATAGATATTTTACAAAACGTCGCACGTACTGATCTGTACATGGTGAATGTTTTACTAAAGCTTTTGAGATGAAAATAAGAATAGTACTTATTTGAGCTGTCTTTATTGATAGTCCATCAATGATGTTCGTTTAGGATGTAGTTGTCATTTCTGTTATTGATATCGATTGAAGAAAGGCCTCCAACCAAATCGACGAAAAACAGCCACATATAGGTACTAGGTAGCTGCTAGAAACTACAACGCTTTCCCCCTTTATCTAAACTGGTACAAAGGAACGTGAAATCAAGCTTCACCCGTTAGTAAAACTTTGGAAAAACATGGAAACGTTGTAAAATGTAACATGTTGGTTTTGTCCCCTAGCCATGAAACGTACAGCGTCAAGGGGCACTAAACGTACCGCCCGACACACACCCCCACCCCCACCCCCTTTGTACATGTCTCTCTCACCTGTCCCATCCTAACGTCTTGCCCGTGGTTTGTTTGTGCAAACATCGCCATCACAAGCCCCACAACTGCCAAACATGGATACAAAGCCATAACGTCTTCTCTGCGTCCTTCAAAATCTGAAATGTTGGTGAAACGTTTTGTCCGTACGTCTGTTTTTTGACGACTTTGACTCAAGTATGTAACACTATCCTTCTTCAATGTCATGTGACACTGTCTACTGTTTCAAAACATGACCTGTTAACCCTCTCAAATTACTTAACCATTGTGCTTCCCACTTATAACGATAGCTGCAACCGTCCTAAATACAGTAACTGATTGAAAAGACGCATGGCACATAGTGGATAGTGTGTACGAAACAACTTCCCTCGACCGACCACTATCCTTCCCTTCTATGGCCAGCCTTTTCGTCACAACTGGACAACATATGGGTGAATAATAAGGTTCCGTTCCTGTATTACTTCAAATGTGTCTAAAAGATTGCATGTAACTGTGAAGAAATATGAGTCTAGAAAAGCAAACAGCGTATACAAAATCAATGATGACGGCTCTGCATTCAATCCAGCAACCTAACTGTAAGTGTTAGCATACTGTGTTTAATGCAGAGATGTACTCTACCTTAACATCTGTTCAAAAATAATCTACTGGGAGCTCAGAAATGAGAATAACCATGTGAGGTTTATAAATATGTATTAACCTTCATGTGAAAATTCAGCTTCCGATAATAACAAGAAATTTCATGGGAAATCTTTATTGAATCGCCCTTGTAAACCTTGTACCCGTGTGATATATGTACCTGCGAAACTAACCGGGGGTCACAGAAGTACTGTAAACAATAGAAACAATAGACCTGTTTACGCCGCTACTGATCCTTACACCTAGACCTCAGATCAGGTTTCACCTGTCGAACCTTAGACAGGTCGTCGACAAGTTTTCAAGAACTTTTTTTTTCTTTCTTGTTCTCAATTAAAATTCCTGCTAGTATTTAAAGGTTGGTTGGTCGTCTTTAAGGCAAGCATTCTAAAATTTTGAGTGAGAATACTTTAAAAGCCCGAGGTCAGAAGGCTATGTTTGCGTCCGGGTCAACAGAGTGACGTTTGCGAAACTATGAGTATGACGTAATGGGAAGTACCCATTCTCACCAGCCTCTGGGCTATATAAGGAAACAATAGCCTGCCTCGAGATCAGAGTGCAGTTGAGTTTCGTCAGCTCTGCGTCGGAAAACTGAGCAAGAAAGAGAAGTTAGCGACTTCACTCGAATCTGACGTGTGTCAGGTGAGTTTTGCTCTTTTTAAATGATCACTTTTGCCGCAGGTGAACGCACCTGTCCGCTAAGGATACAGGTAAATGGGGGACTCGGGGTACCTGTCGTTTTTCACTTCCGTGTCTGCCCCTGTCACACTGAACGCGACAAGCTGTTTTTTTCACGGTACAAGTGGGGGATTTCCGATTCATTCTAAAGGCAATATCTAGCTTGCTTTTGTCGTACTCAATGTGAAGTCAAGACAATCATGGGTCGAATCATTGCTGTCATTATACATATAATATATTGAATGGTTGATAACCAGATGTCAGTTCACCTTCTGAGTAGTAGCTATCCCAGATCTACATTCGATTTTTAACCTCATTGATTCTATGTATCCCTCTATGTGGCGCTATTTGTATGTTAGTAGGGCTAAACGATGAAGGCAATGTAGCGATGACTTATGCTTTGTGTGTATGTACCTACAGAATTTTGGTCGATTTCAGACACTACCAGTATGTCTTTTATCTTGTTAATCTGTAACCTCAGTGAAAAGCAGCCCGCAGGCCGATTGAGCTTGTCATGAATAAACTAAGGTTCAAGCATACCTAACGTTAAAATTGGTCTAGCTGTTTAGGAATATGGGAGCCCCAGTAAATTAGTAAAGGTGGTAACCAGGCTTGATTAGAATAGGTAGCAATATTGCGTGATACATTCGTCGTACTTTTTTGTGTTTTTGTTGGGTTGGATTTTCAACGAAATGGCAATACGGCGAACCTATCGTCACAGACGTAACAGGGTTACCTTGCTTCTACACTTCTAAAACGTGCACAAAAGTATCAGGGGTTTCAAATTGTCGTCAGCTATAAGCCTAACCTTTGTTTGCCATTGCATGTCTATTGACTGCCAACTCTTTGTGTCTCAAATATTGGGGGCAATCAATAAGAATTGTTTCTAGAAGGGGAGGGGCAGTGAAACATGGAAGGGAGCCAAGTTTCTGTAGACCGACACGTCATGTTGTGATAAGCGCCTGGTCAACAGGTGTTATCTTGCACCCATTGTGTACGTGTACCTTGGTTGGTCGTCAGGTGGAACGGGGCAAACCATTACAGATTATGTTATGGGGTCCTTTGTAAGCATAATGGTTGTTAACATGGTGACAAGAGCCATGCAACATTTAATAACATTTTGCACTTAACTGATTAGGAAAAGCAGGTCTATCATGTGTTAATATGTGTGAGAACTAGCTGAACGCCACCCCTGATGTTTGTGACATTTCGATCATTACTAGCCTAGCTATGGACTTTACCATGTACTAATATACGCTATTTTGGTGCTGTTGATGGTTTGTTGCTATTCCAAATAGCTCTAAAGTAGGTGGGAAATCATATACATAACAGGAAAGGGTGTATCACAGTCTGTTTAGCAAATAATGATTCACATCACATCGAAATGCGACAATAAAAATAAATTCAATAATCAAACCGTAAGAGCGACAACTTATTCTCATTTTGTGCCGTACCCACCTACCTGCTCTTCAATACCTTACCTTAGACCTTAGATCCTCCCGCAACTTTGTTGCATAGGTCAACTTGGCTCCGAATACTTCTTCTCCAAAGGATGCGGTCTTGTGCCGCTACTGCCATTTCCTCCAGTGAATGTAATCCCAGCTTCTTCCCGTCGTTTTGCAGTGTTCGCCTGAGAGTGACCTTAGGCCGTCCTCTTGGACGTGTGCCTTTCGGTTTCCAGGTCAGGCAATTTTAGTCGTTCTGTGCTCTGGTAGCCTCCACGCATGTCCGGCAAAGGTTAATCTTATTTTCATTACAATTGTGCTAAGTGGGGGGACTTTTGCTCTTTGCATGAGCTCTTCATTTGTAACATGATCTCGCCATGAAATGCCAAGAATTGATCTCAGACATTTGCGTTGGAATGTGTCTAGAGCTTGTACTGTCTCTGTGGTGCTTTTCCACGTCTCGCATGCGTAGATGGCTGTCGGTACCACAATGGACTGAAAAAGCTTTAACTTTAAGGGTATGCTGATTTGTTTAGAAAGCCAGATTTTCCTTAAGTATTGCCACATTCCCGTGGCTTTACCAAGGCGAGTTTTGACGTCCTTTTCTGTGCCACCGTGCCTAGTAATAGTACTTCCTATGTATGTGAAGCTGTCGACATACTCTATTTGCTGGTTGTCAAGTAGGATTGGTAATAATAATAATCAGAAAAAAATGCATTTTACTCTCACTGAAATCCGTAATATTCTCTCTTATTTTAAAATTTTCTTTCGGTAAGGAAAATTTCTCTGACCAAGTTTGTTGTCATGCCGACCATTCTTTTGTCCCAGGAGTGGAGGTCATCATGAGACATCAGACAATCAGCTCATTTTTATTTGTGTTTTTCTCCTGGTAGATATTCGTGTGTGCTGTTGTGAAGCCTGCCTTTCCCCATGGAGAGAGGAAGGGGGTTCGGCTACCGAGGGCGTGGCCGTGGACGAGGCAACTTTGGCGGGAGGGGTGGACAGCGTGGTGGAGGGAGGGGCAGAGGAGGTGGCGATCAGCAGGAGAGGTGAGTTCAAGCGGTGTATGAAGCTGTATACGCAAAGGCGATTCTGTTATCTGTGCTAAGTTTGTTTCTGTGTGAAGCATAAATATGCAAATTAAACCAAATAACATCCAATCGTTTTTGTGCATTACATTACTTATAATATTGATACTTGGATTTCATATTTTGAAACTTAATGTGATTTAGGAGGAAAATCTGTACATTATGTTTAGCCATAAGTATGGCTAAACATATTGTTTTCTCTCATGTTTCTTCTTCTTCTTCTTCTTCTCCTGTCAAATCTTCAAATGGATTCATCTCTGTCATTTTTTGACCAAATGACCTGAAGTTTGGTACAGAGGTAATGTAGGCAAAAACCAATGTGCGTTCTTTTCCTTGTTTTGATATTGACCTTGAAAGTGATTTTATTGAGGTTTTTAGGCTATTTCTAGCATATCTTGGCCTCCTGCGCCCTGGTATTTCAACCGAATGACCTGAAATTTGCTGTATATGTGGCTTGAACAAATATTTAAAGGACTACATTCCCATTTTCGGCACACATATATTCAAAACGATTTATTTTGGGCTTTCTTGACAATATTTGCCACTTCTGTCACTTTCAATACTACATATGACCTACAGGTCATTGACCCCGAGTGCCTTGCACCTGGCCAAGCTGGAAGTTTGCTTACGAGGAGGAAAGACCGGACATAAACATTTAACGTGATTATCGGGAAAACACCATGTTCCCTTAAACTCAGTGGTTAAATTGCAGTTTAGGAAATTTTATAACAGAAAACAAGTTAAATCAATGATTTTGTGAATGTTTATTCTAGCATTAGTTATTCCAGATATTTTCAAACTCCAAATTTTTCAACACAACACGGGAGATCGTTTCTCCTCAGACTGGCGCGACACTCCTGTCAAAATTGATTGATGATCTCTCTCTGCCGCCGACTTCATACATGATCAAAGGCGGGTGGTAGGCGGTGCGCGGGGGAAACTTAAACATATAATGTAGCGAAGTGTTGCACAAGGAATTCTCACGCTGAGGGGTACATGAAATAATGCTTACAAAATAGACCTCTATGAATCGGGCTACATTCAGCAATGGTAGACGGATTCGGGGCATGCCGCTCAAAACACATGGTCTCACTGGGGACAGGCGTTTTGGCCCCGCACGTTGTCGCAGCGGTGCGTCGCCGCTACGCGATCGAAAGCACGCCGCTGTCTGTCTCGGACCAACACTCTCCCGTGATGTGTAGCGTCTACCACCAGGCCTTCCTACATGTCCTACGTACGGGCGTATGGATCGTAGAATTCGGCAAAAAAGGAATGATTAGGCCAGTAGAGTCAGTCCCCGGTAAGGTCAATGATTCGCCCCTTTGCGCTAGCTTGTAACGTTAAATGAATGTACCCTCTGGTGGCCAAACTTCACTGACAAACGTTCTCCCTATTATCATCATGAGCTTGCGTTAGTCTGGTACTAGTGACTATTATGTGCCGGGAATGTTTATCTATCGCACGCCTTGGAAGGAAGTTCAACCATGATCTAAGAGCGGTCTAAACTGGAACAGTCCTACCTTGCCGAAAATTCTACTCTACTCTACTCATGATAAATGGTCGGCCGTTGCGAAAATTTGGAATCCCATGCTGTTGATTTTCGTGATTGAATCTGTAAGAAAATATATTTTTATGTCGTTCATGTTTTTGGGACGGACGCCGGGACGGGGTGAATTTTTTCTATCATTTTCGTCCCGTTAGTAATGCAAATCGAATCGTGTTGCACAAGAGGCAAAACACTAAAAACGTGGGTCTTGTGGAGTGTTTTGGAGCGGGAAAATGCCGGATATTAGCGGTGCCGAACAGTGTACATCGTCGCGCGCGGGTGACGCTCCGTCAAAACAAATCCGCTGGTGGTCTAGCGCGGCCACCGAAAATAGGCAGAAACACACAGGAGGACTTAGCACCTTCGTTTATGAGGGCAATTGTGAAAATCTTTTGTTACAAATTGTTCGAACATTAACATTTGGATAGATGGTTTGAAACTGTTCTAAATAAAGAGATTTTTGTGTAGTTACGTTCGAAATGTTTCCAACGTATGTGAAATAAGTTCAAACATGTTATAAGTTTCAATTCTAATTGTTTGAACACTTTAGAACTATTGTGACTTAGACATTCTTTTAATCAAAACAGTTCAAACATATTACAAATATTATATTAAAACCCTCTCGGTGACTTGGAATTGACTCAAATATGTTGTTTTTGGTCATTTCCTTCGTCTCCTGTCAAATCTTCATATGTATACTATGGAAAACTTCATTCTTCCCTGGGGTTGATCTTTTTTAATTCAATTTTGAACTGGGTTGATTATGCGCAAGAGTGTAATTTTCAGCGGATATTTTTCGACTGGTTTACATGGAAATGGCACGGAATATCCCATTCTTGTAAGGGGAGGATTCTTTAATTATTTCTTTCAATTTTGAGCTGGAATGATTATGAAAAAGTCAATTTTTTAGCAGAAGTGTATTTGTTAATCAATTAGTGGATATGGTTGTGGACTGGTCCATATTGTGTTGAGGTGCTACTGGAAGACTCAATTTTGGACTGGGGTGATTCATTTTTTTAGTGCAAGTATTTTAGAATGGTCCATTGTTATTTTGGGAGAGTCCTTTTTTTGCATTGCGAGGAGTATGGCTAAACATGCTGTATTTGCTCGCAAATGTTGCCTTTCTAGTTATTCTTGCTTTTTCTGCCTCATTGGCCTCGTCTTCATTCTATCATGTCCGCCGCGTGAGAAAGGTGTATAAGGAATAGTATATAACGATGGCATGTGGCAGACTGTCACTGAAACGTCAGCTGTGATTGTGAGTCTTGGTTTCGAAAAAATTAACCTTGTTGTCTAGTAATTCTCCAACGTGATAAAATTGTTTAAAAAAAACAATATGCAGTCTTGTAAAATCTCATAATTATGCCATCCGTTATCCATTATCTCCCACAGAAATAGACAGGGCAATGGCAACTCTGACAGACGCCGAGAGCGGGTCATCAGACCTATAGGGTACCAGAGGCTACAGGAACTGTGTCAAAAGGACCCAAAAGAGGTGACAGAAAACCGCACAAAATATGGGATCTACCGATAGTGGCAAATGTCTGGTAACGCCGGTAGTGGTTATCCTGAGTACCAGCCTCCGTAGTAATCGCTGGCTCAAAAAATTCGCTTGCTCCGTGGTTAACAAGCGAATTTTTTTGAGCCAGCGATCACTGCGGAGGCTGTTACTCAGGCTAGGTAGTGGTTGTAAAAATCACCAAATTTACCTGTCATTTACCATTGTTTGTAAATCCCACTTTTCTACTAGAAAATTGGACAGAATGGGGGAATTATGAATCTGCCATAGGAAACACATGCCGATTATTTCACACGTTGTATGTATCAACCAAAAGTTTCATTAAAGTGAAATAGATAAGGGCTAAGATAGAAAAATTCTGATTATGAATGTCGAGCCCCAAATCCGTTTTAACCCTATCTAGACCGGGCTTTTGAGAGACTTCTTGAACCGGGGGGAGCTCATTCGCCCCCCCCCCTCATAACTTCCGAACGGTATGTTGTATCATCACCAAATTTGCAGGGAGTGATGTACACGTAAAATTTTATAATTCTTGTAATTTTAGTGACGTTATGACGTAATATGACGTAATTATGACGTCATCGATGTGATTTTATTGGCTAAATATAATATCTAAAGGTTTTAGACAAAATAGTGCGTATTATTGATTTTAATGTGCCACGACATTTGACATCAGTGGTGACTACGTTGACGTCAAAATTACGTCGACGAATGACGTCATGTGTTGTAAGCGACCCCCTGGGATCCGCCATCTTGGATCGGCCATTTTGAAATTTTCAAAACTACATTTTTTCCACTTATGACCCCAAATAACAATCAAACTAGACTAAAAACATTAATCTGAATGTGTTTGGTTAACAAAATTCCAGGTTGTGACGAATTTGAAGGCGAAAAAACCTGACTATAGCGAAAATAATGATCTTGGCCGCCATCTTGGATTTTGAGCGATGACGTCATCAAATAAGCCTAATTTATGAATATTGAATCATGACAGTTACATTAATTCACATATGATGTTGGACATGTAGGAAACTAGTGTGTTTGAGCAAGAAAACATTGGAAACAACTATGTTAAAATCGAAATTAGTGAAATTTGCATAAAATGCCTCTTCAGAAACCCGTTGCCATGGCAACACGAAAAATGATAAACTTTTACTTTTATCACAATATTGTTGCCAACTGAATGTTAGGAAAAGTCACCATAGTACAGGAGCCAATTCCTGAAAGTTTGGTTGTCCTACCATACTTCGTTTGGCAGTTATACGATGTCAAAGTTGGCGCGGGCACTTTTAGCCCCCCCCCCCGGTCTTCATAGGGTTAAGTAAAAAGATCATGCTTAACTAGTAGGCTTGTGGCACATCGGGGAAACGACAGAATTCAAATCTTGTCTTGATTCAGAAATGATGTAATTACCTTTCCTTCATAGGTCGTTCACGCCTTCTAACTTCTTTCCTGTCAACCACAGGTCGTTCTGACGTTGGTGGAGCGGACCAGTGGGTGTAAGGAACTACTGGATGAGACCACCATAACCCGTTTCGCGGATACGTCACAATACGCCGCCATCTTGGATCGCGCATGGAATTGTGGGAACGTTTGGGGGCAAGCTTGTACTGTATAACATTGACGAACAGCTAGGCGGCGTTCGCTGTTGCGCGTACTGCAGTGTTTACTATCTAACTATGGGGAAAGGAGATCGCTGCGCTGTTTTTGGCTGCAACAACGATAGGAGATATCCTGAAAAGTGAGTTTCTATTAATATTAAACCGAAAATGGCGATATATGTATATATTCAACGTTATATATTTCATTTTACACATGAATAACAAGGTTATCATAACTGGTTTCGGTTCTGCAACATACGTCTTTATCGCTAGGAGCGCCGTTTTTGCGGGCCCAGTCTGCTATTATTAAAGCCTACTTCTATGTATATCCATGTATCTATTTGTACTTCTAACTTTATTTTGAAATTGAATTCTAAAAAAAGTCTGCTCCCGGCTTATGAGTACTTTATCTATTCATTGAATTTTCAGATAGCTGAACTTCATTCCAAGACATGGCTTTATTCATAACTAAGATAACAATTGTGTACTTTATCAAGAACTTGGTACAGTATATATCCATATATATTACGAAGAGTATGTAAGATAGATGTTTTTGGTAAACACTGTGTTGAACTTTATTTTATTAGACTGCTGATCAAAGACCACGTGACAACAATCAAGTGGCATTACTGTCCACCAAAGTCCCGAAGAATATGGACCAAGCTGCTGAACAGGGAAGGCTTTGAAGTGACTTCGAACACAAGAATATGCAGTAATCACTTTGTGCTTGGAGGACCCCATGGCCAACATCCCCATCCATGCCTTTACATGAGGGGTCCCGACACCTCAACCCATAGCCTAGAAATCCAGGAGATCATTTCAGGAGCAGAGCCTACCTCTACCACTACTACTAGAGGTGGACAGGTGAAGCGCGCAAAACATGAAACAAGAGCAAGTAAAGTGGCAAAAATCAGTTCTGATCACTGCTACGACACTCCATCTGTGGCAGCCTCAGAGGAAATGCCGCTCGACTCTCCACCATCACCTTGTAGGTCATCATCGTTTAGCTGCCAGGACTTAAAAGAGGAGCATGGTTATGCATTTATGTCAGAGTCCGAAGTCTGTACATGTGTAAAATGTGAGGTGTGCAAGAGGAAGTGGAGGGATCTCGAACATGACAGGGACAGTCTAAGGGAGGAGCGTGATAGGTTGAAAGAGGAGATGGAGAAAAGGAATTCAGAAGTGCAGACTGGGAAAGACACAGTGAATCACATATACGACATAGAAAACCTTAAGCACTCTGACAAGCTTATTCACCTTCACACTGGCCTGGCTTCATATGCATTGTTTATCTGGATTTTCTCTCTCATTAAACCAAAACTACCATACATGCAGTATTTCAAAAGTTCTCAATCTCAATCCACAAAGTCATACCAAGTCAGAAGAACCAACAAGCCAGGACCAAAACGGTTGCTTTCTTATCAAAATGAACTCCTAGTTACTCTTATGAAAATAAAACTCAACCTAAGTGAGCAGTTTCTCGCACATCTATTTAGTTGTGGGATAAGTCTAATTTCTCAAGTTTTGTCTACTTGGCTACCTTTGCTGTCTTTGGAGCTAAGATGTCTGATTCACTGGCCAACAAGGAATGAGCTGAAATTGTATATGCCATCATGTTTTGCTAAGTATAGGAATATGTCTGCTATCATAGATTGCACTGAGGTTCCCCTACAGCGGCCATCCCTTGCAAAGGCTAACAGTCAGATATATTCTAAGTACAAGGGTAGGGCAACTGCCAAAATTTTGGTAGCTTGTACACCATCTGGAACCATATCTTTTGTTTCATCAGTAGCAGGGGGGAACATGAGTGACAAGGAAATGGTAAAACGGTCTGGAATCCTTGACAAATTTGCACCAGGCGACACCATTCTTGCTGATAGAGGTTTCAACATTCAAGAGCTTCTCCTTGACAAACCTGTGAGACTTGAAATACCCCCTTTTCTGAAGAAGAAAAAACAGTTTTCCGAATCAGAAAACAAAACTACCAAACAAGTTGCCAATGCTAGAATACATGTGGAGCGAGTCATCGGACGAATGAAAGACTTTAACATTATGAAAGCTGAACTGCCTCTAGATATGGCCGACCTATTTGACCATATTGTGATCATTGTTGCTTCTCTGGTAAATCTACAGCCTCCAATTATCCCCCTGTGAGATTGTAAATATATCCTAATAAATATTATATATACATGTACATACAGTATTTAAATTGTCACCTAGTGCAAATTTGATGAGGATGCCAGAATGTATCATAATCTCCTTGCACAATGAAATATTGTAAATACTATTACTATACAATACTACTATACAATAGTTTATTGTTCATTATCCCACAACTAAATAGATCTCCTAATATTATTCTATTACAATGAAATATTGTACGAATTGTTACTATACAATGAAACATTTTACCTAATATTATTCTATTTCAAAGAAATATGGTACATGTACATACTCTATTCATAGTAAATATGCCATTACTATTCTATTCCTGTGAAATATTGAATATACTATTATCATATTTCCAACAACTATGAGAGTTATTTGTTCTTTTTTGATTGATAGTCATACAAGAAAACTAATTCTGTTACTATTCACATTGTGTTTAGACATGGACTCAAGTAAAGATTTATGGCAGATCGTTAGCTGTTGCTAAATCTAACAACATTACCCAACACCCACCAACGAGGAGGTCATCTGCCAAGGGTGTCATCCCCCACCCCCAAAGAAAATAATTTGGTCCCCAGAGCCGAAAGTGTTACTTACATCAACCACTAACTCTGCATACATAAGGCAGTAACATGGAACATTAAGTTGGGCCCCCTCAGCGACTAGGGAGTGTAACCCTAGTCAAGCCCAGTCACGGAGGATCACGTGCCTCTGAAGTTGAAAAAAAAAAAATTATAACGTCAAAATCGAGGGTAATGTAATTAATGTTCCATGCTACTGTCATATGCATATGAAGCATAGAAGGTGGCAGTGCCCTCTGTTCGCATGATGCCCAAAAAGTTGCTTAACAGTTTCAGAACTTTCAGAAACATTTTTGAACAATTAACATGAGTAACATGAACTATGCATGTATTAAGTATGCTTGCTACACAAGGCAGTAATATGAAACATCAAGTTGGGCCCCCTCAGCAACTAGGAGTTGTAACCCTAGTCAAGCCCTGTCACCGAGGATCCATCCTCTGAACTTGAACACAAGCGACAAAAAAAATCATAATTGAGGGTAATGTCCTTGATATTCTATACCACTACCATATGCCTGGAAAGCATAGATAGTACAAAACCATGTATGTACAAACGTTTGGTTTTAACTTAAACTGTCAAGCTGACATTAAGGGCAACACTGACACTAAGAAATTGGGCAAACTATTGTTCCCTTAATAAATAAAAGCTCCTAGGTGGCTGCAGGAGGGAGGGGCTCCTAGGTGGATGCAGGAGGGAGGGGCTCCTGAGTGGCTGCAGGAGGGAGGGGCTCCTGGGTCTTGTTAGCTTCCATCCTTTTCCTGAGGTTTCCATGGATCAGCTCAGGCATGATCACAGCCTCAAACACCCTTTTCACTTTGTCCACTACATCATTCAGCAACTGTGTGTCAATACAGATCTCTTCACAGTGGAAGTTGCTGTATGGAGATGCAGTTTTCACAGCAAAGTACCCAATGTCTGCATGTGTGCACAGAAGCTGTGCTTGGACCTGGAAGTAATAAGGATGGTCCCTCTTCAGCTTGATTTGTCCATCTGTTGTTATATGGAGACAAGAGTCCGGCTGCTCAGCTAACTTATTCACAGATAGTCCACGGTAGGTATATGGGTTCTTCACCTCCAGTGGACGAAGCCCGCAGCAGCTGCACTGCACCATGGCATCTGGGGTTGCAGCCAGAATGGGCAATGTGTCACAGAGAACTAGTCCACATTTCTTTGTTGACATGTTTTTGTGGCTGTGGCGATTTGCCTTTAGAAACATTTTGACTGCACTGCTTTCATTGTACTTCCCCCAGTCTATGGCTACGGAAGATACTGCAGGGTAGTAACCCATAATGGTCTTTATCAGTGAGTCGTTCCTTTGGCTAAGTTCTCCAGTGCCAGGGTTGACCTTCTTTACCACCGTGGCCAAATTACTTGCAGTAATACGGCCTGCACGATAGTCAAACCAAAGGTTGGACTCGGCCTGGTCTTGGGTTGCATTTGAGACAGTCTGGACTTCACTCTGGCTCAATGGCTTCAGGCATTCCTCTAACAAGCTGCTTTCACTTGCGGTCTTCGCCAGCTCTGTTAGAGTGGGGGGTAGGCATGCCACAGGCTCATGCTCCACAATTTCCTCAAGCACAACACTCAAGTCAGCCATGCATGGCTCTTGGTTATCAGGAACTCCGGGAAAATAGGTCAGAATCCCTGCCGCGCCATTGGTTGCATCCCTCAAGCCATCCATGTCAAGCTGATATATGGATCGCTCTCCTCGGTCATTCGGTGCCCGAGGGTCGTACTTGAACCGCTTGGGTCTTCTTTCTTCATTCTCGATGACACAGTTGCCTGAAATGTATTACACATTTCATTATTCATAGAATGCACATGTAACTACAGTGATATTCCATTTTAAATTAGCCAACATAAGGTCTTAAGTTGCTTTCCTTTAAGGCAACTGCCTTCAGCCCTTGGGATACAAGTAGAAGCCATGATACCTTAAAATAAGGACTGGTCTGGAACACCAGTCTCAAACGTTATTGCGGCCAAAGTAAGTAATGTGATGACAATAAAATACATGATTGAAATGCATCTGTACCTTGTACTTTCCGGATGTTGATGTTATGCATGAATTCTGGAGGATGGAGATTCTTTGGAGGTGCATTCCACGTCTGCCTCTGTTCTGTGACGGCGGTGTTTTCCCCACGTGCTGCTATGGCAATGATGTAATGGCACAGGGCAGAGACGTGCTTACATGTACCACGGAGACTGAAATAGATGTCATATGCAGCAATGAATTAATTATGTCAAATATTTTTGTTGAAATTAAACTGAGGTCTCCTTCTAAATTTCATGAGACATCATCCGTGCAAAAGTATACCTACCCAGCAGGACAGGTGCAGAAACTCTCCACAAGGACCTGCTTCTCCTTGTGTATGATTATCCACAGCTTGTAAGGAACCTCACGCAAGGACGTCTCACGGATACACACCGACCGCATGAAGCAGTACGGAATGTTCCCCCCGACACCATGGTACTGAACCGACCCTATGTGTCCTGACACATAGAGCGATTTACCGTCCCTCAGGGATTCCCTACCTCCAGTGCTGATGTCAATGGCACGGTTTTCTACAAAGACAAGAATGAAATGCATTGTTACACTCGTGTCGTTTAAGAATAAAACATAAATAGGACAAAAAAGGAAGAATATAGCATACATGTTCTAAGGTGTTAATTATTTGATATACAGGACCTTTATTGTTTACACATTTACACCACCTAAAATACACTAGGAAACTTTGTGCAACATTACCTTTGTAGAACCATTTAAGATTGAAGAAGTTGTACGTGAAAAGGAACAGCAGAAGTGCACAGATCTGATCAGTGGTCCAACTGGACAAACATAACATACACATGTGTTAAAACTCTGCAATTCAGCTCATGGCTGCAAAGAGTTGAACCAAATAAACAAAATCATATAAGTGTATATGCATACATTTCATATCAAAGGTTACAACTGATTCTATTCATCTTCGTTAAGTCAACATGAAAGAGGTTCTTAATTCAATCGTTTTATTCTATATTATACTGTAATAGTTAGTTTCAAATATGAAAACTGTATTAGAATATTAAACCAAGAAATAACTTTAAAAAAACCGAACCGAATAGATAAGCTTTCATGTACAGCAATATACTTACTCTCATCTAGGTACCTCTCTACGGAGTCCTGGACAAGGTTGGGAAAACTCGCCGGGGAATCCTCCCACCCGGTCTTCAGCTCGTCTGGGTCAGGCAACCGGATGACGCCACCATCCAGGGTCAACTTCCGGCGGCGACAGTTGACGTTGTCTCCGGCGATGTTGGGGTTGGGAAGCAAGCCTAATAAAAATCAAATCATGTCGATTTAATAGAGCGTTAAAACTGTCTGTAGAAACGACTTTTCCCACCCAGCTCGCGGCGGCTGGAGAACGCCGCTTCCCCATGGAACGGCTCTCCCAACTAAAGAAAGTGAAATGCAATATGGCCTTGTTGTGATATAAGACACGAACTGTCAAATCAGTATCGTTCAATTTCAGCCGATTTACGACAATCAAAGTGGTTCGTACCTAGTTGGTCTGCGGCGATGCAATTCCTCACAAGCTCATCCTTCCTCGCGTTGGCAACGGGGACTTGCCTGTCCCTCAAAAACTTGCTGAGGTTGGCGACAGTCCAACTACTAAAATGGCGCGGCTGCTCGCCAGACGCCATCTTGCGGTCTTGCCTCAACTTGCCCCCAAACAATCCCATGATGCTTCGCGGCGACCAAATATGGCGGTATCCGCGTAAGGGGTTATAAGAAAAGACATGGTGGCTTTACTACTCCGTGTTCTCGCACGAGCGTGCGACTGTTCGTCTTCTCCAGGTAAGAGCCACCCTCCTGAGCGGGCCCGACTCGCTCGGTACGGTACCTCCCGTGTCGGCCCTGCTATTCCAAGCCGGTATTCTGACTTCTGGCGACGTCACCGCCAAAAAAAGCTTTCAGCCAATGAGAGGCTTCACACAAGCTCATCTTGTGCAAAACCGCAAAGGTCGCTGGGAAGCTATCAGCCAATCAAGTTACGTCTTGCATCACTACTTTGGGTTCAGAACAAAATAACGGCTGTTTGTGCCAAATAAGGCTAGCTCATTAATTATTCATGAGCAACAGTCAGTTACGTCGCCAGAAGCCAGAATACCGGCTTAGAATAGCAGGGCCGATACGGGAGGTACCGTACCGAGCGAGTCGGGCCCGCTCAGGAGGGTGGGTAAGAGCAAGTGGTCGTCTCATTACGCACCCGATTTCAAACCAATCATAAAGCTTTTGCCATGGGTTGTCACGGGCAGCGTTTTATCTATCGATTGCCTTATCCCTTGTGAGAGGCACCATATTGCACTGGTTCATGCTGATATATGAATTAATGAAATGCCCTTACCCTAATTTCTCAGGGAACACTATGGAGCTTATGGTGATGATCCGTAACTCCAAGTTCCTGACCATGGTCCTTTCGTTGTACCTTGGCAAGATGCAGACAGAGGGCTCTTACAACTTACAGCAGGAGTTCGGAGAACCGATCAAACATGCCCTTAGATTGTTCCGTGAGCTCTTGGACAGGACTCCCGGTTCCCACGTAGAGGTGAGTTATTTCGCCAAGAAGGTTATGTTTTCGGTTGCGTGAGCTTGTGTGTGTGTCTGTGAACACCATAACTCAAGAATAGAAGGGTGGGTTGTATATTTGGTATGAGGTAGGTTTTGATAAGACCACGAAATGATTGGATTTTGCCCACTCCCCCCCCTTCCATTAGCTTGTTAACACGTCGCATACCTCCTGAACGGCTTATGCTAGAACTGCCAAAATCGGTGACTTGTCATGAATCTAGTTGGCAACAATTTTATGATATTTACGTAAGTTCACAATTTTTCTTGTTGTCCAGTTGTTGTAATGGCAACGGGTTTTTGCCAATGTTTCTTTCTACAAAATTCGTAAATTTTGATTTTAACAATGTAGTTTTTATTAGGTTATTTCGCTGAACCATATTTATTTTCTGGCATTAATTACACCATACGTAATAAAGTGTAACTTTCATGATTCAATATTTATGCTATATTGATTTGAGGACACCATTGGTCAAATTCCAAGACAGCAGACCATATCTTTAGCTTCGGTATAGACAGGTTATTGTCCCTTGAAATGCGTCACTAACAAATTCATATGAACGTTTTAAGTTAATTTATATTGTGTTTTGCTGTTTTGTGCTGAGAAAAAATGCATTTTTTAGATTCGATCCAAGATGGAGGATCCCAGTGGATAGCTTAAGATATATGATGCCACTTTATCATTTTAGTCACGTTAACGTCATGAAGTTGCTATGGGCAACGGAAGTCTTAGTGGAAATTAATATTCTGTTACTCACTCCATTTTGTAAATATTCTGTTGCATTTATGGTAATGCCCTATCTACAGATAGGGTTTCTGGCAATAAAATCACGTAAATGGCGGGCTTCAAAAGCTGGATAGGGCCAAGGTACTGCAGCATACATGTATCTTCCAGTTCTAATATCTTGTGTTCTAGTCTTATGGTCATAATTTCTAAGAGGTAGATAGCACATGGGGCAGAGTGTAGGTTGGACCCCTCCAGCGACAAGAAGCCAATATATTATGCTAATTACAGCCTTATTTGCATAATCAATTAGACAAGATAAAACAGCAATAAATCTACAAACGCTATGGATATTTGATGCAGGTATGAGGTCTTCGAAATGATATGAGAGCCTGCTATTATCACTGATATCAAGTTCAAGGATCATATTGTACGTCTTTATTGCCCAATTGTAATTTCCCAACAGGTAGGAATCCCTTTGGCAACGTTAGGGGCTACTATCAACACCCTTAGAGCAGTAAGCACTGTTGTGGACGAAGACATAGATAATAGGTTGATGGAGGTTGAGTCCCGCAACAAAGCTATTATTGACGCCCAACGAAAAGGAGCAGTTTTAAAAGACGACGACGGGACACAAGCTAACCAACTGGACCGACAACTTCAGCTCGAGACGCCTCCGGACGATTTCAGGGAACTGACGGTCATCCCAACATTCGAAGACATCAGCAGTGACAAGGAACCGTTCCTTCGCCCCAATATCGTCTGTGGCCGCTACACAGACGTGGACACCTATCTGGACGTCCAGTTCAGGCTGCTGAGAGAAGACTTCGTACGGCCATTACGAAAGGGCATTGCCGAGTTCTTAGACATGCGCAGACTTGGGTATGGGAAAGACCGGAAGCTCCAAGACATCCGTGTCTACCATGACGTCCACGTTGTTCATCCCCTCTGCACGATGAGTGGAATCGTCTACAGGATACAGTTCGACGCTGCTCGCCTGCAACAGATTCGTTGGGTGGCGACAAAACGACTCATTTTTGGATCACTCCTCTGCCTCTCCAAAGACGAGTTCAAGACCATGTTTTTCGCCACTGTCGCAAATCGCGACCCGAAACAGCTCGAACAAGGGTCCGTAGAAGTACGCTTCGAGCAAAACCACGAAGAAGTTTCGGCAATTAGCCCAACCGAGACATTTATCATGGTAGAGACATCAGCCTACTTCGAAGTCTACCGACACGTCCTGAAAGGTCTTCAAGAGGTTCAGCAAGACACGATGCCGTTCACCAAGTACATAGTGGACTGCGACTGTGCCAACGGCGTGGATCCACCAGCCTATCTTCTGGGAAGGAACGGAAATATCAAATACGACCTGAGAGCTCTAATTGAGACCCCTAAGCAAGAGACGGCAAGGCCAAGGTACAGAGACCCTGCTGGCTCCGATCTTGAAGAATCAGATGACTCAGATGATGACGAGGAGGTTGTTGATATAAACGGCGGCAACAACCAACATCTTGCCAGAGCCCGGTCAGTTCCAATTCTACGAGACCACATGTGGCCTTCTGCTGAAACCATGCACCTTGACGAGTCCCAGTACCGTGCCGTGAAGATGGCGCTGACTGAAGAGTTTTCTGTCATCCAGGGTCCACCGGGAACTGGGAAGACATACATCGGGCTTAAGATCGTACAAGCTCTGCTGAAGAACAAGAACGTTTGGATGAGGGATGAATATGCAGTGGACGGCCCGACTAGGCCCATCCTTGTAGTTTGTTTCACTAAGCATGCCCTCGATCAGTTCCTCGAAGGCATTGCCGAGTTCCACCCGACAGGCATTGTGAGAGTAGGAGGGCGAAGTCGCAGTGAGAAGATGGAGCAGTTCCAACTGAAGACCATCAGGTTCATCAAGAGGAAGGACAGAAAGGTCCCTCGGTATATTCACGAAGGCGCTGGGGAGGCAAGGCATGACATGCGTCGTCTCGAAAAGGACATGGAGATGGCCGTAGCGCAGATGATGGCCACGCAAAGAGGACTCATCCACGAGGATGCCTTGACGCCTTTCATGGACGACGAACACAGAAACACTTTGATGGACATGTGGCTCGTAGTCAACGACGGTGAGTGGTCCGGTGGTGGACGGAAGGGCTCTGTATTGCTGCAGTGGCTTGGTCTGAGAGGAGAAGTTTTCATACTGCCAACAGAAGATGAACAATATCAAGCTGAGGGAGGCGAAGAAGAGGAGGAAGAAGAGGAGGACCAGGACGACGACGAGGTTGACGTCATGGAAGAAGCCGACATGTTAGAGGAACAGCGCTTGATCGACGACGAAGAGCTGCTATACGGTCATGACAAGAGGGGCAAAACCAAAAGAAAAGTTGTCTGTGTGGATCTCGCGCTCGATATCGAGGAGTTACAGCTCGAAGAACACCAGGCAGAAAACCAGGGTGAATGGCAGGTACAGACCAATGCGAAGAAGACAAAACAGAAGGTGAAGCTCGAGCTCAGCAAGACCGACATGATGACCGACACCGAAGTGCTCCATATCCGAAATGTTTGGACGCTGCAGCTACGGGACCGATGGCGTCTCTATCGTCACTGGGCCGCCAGGTACTGTGCCAAATACAAGGAGTCTATCAGAGAATACGAACGAGAATACGAACATGCGGCTGAGCGCCTAAAAGAGTTTCAGAACGAAGAAGACGGCGAAATCATGAAAGAAGCAACCGTCATCGGAATGACCACTACCGGTGCTGCCAGATACCGATCTGTCCTACAAGACATCAGGCCTGCTATCATCGTTGTGGAGGAAGCTGCAGAAGTTTTGGAGGCCCACATCGTCACAACGCTGTCTCAACAGTGCCAACATCTCATCCTCATCGGCGATCACCAACAGCTCCGCCCCAACCCAACTGTGTACCAACTGGCCAGGAAATACGACATGGATATCTCTCTATTTGAGCGAATGGTAAAGAACGACATGCAGTGTCAGCAACTTCAGTCACAGCATCGCATGCGGCCAGAGTTCGCACGTCTCCTGACGCCGCACATCTACGAGTCGCTGGACAACCACGAATCGGTGCTCAACTACGAGAACATCAAGGGCGTCTCGTCCAACATGTTCTTTGTGAATCACAGCTACTTGGAAGCACACGACGGCGACACTAAGAGCCGGTCCAACATGCACGAGGCGCGGTTTATTGCCAGCTTCTGCCGCTACCTTCTTCAGCAAGGGTACAGCCCGTCCCAGATCACCATTCTCACCACGTACACGGGCCAACTCTTCAACTTCAAGAACGTCATGCCGCGGCAGGTCTTTGAGGGCGTGCGCGTCTCCGCCGTGGACAACTTTCAAGGGGAGGAGAACGACATCATCCTGCTGTCACTGGTGCGGAGCAATGTCGAGGGCAACGTGGGCTTCCTCAAGGTGATTTAATGCAGTTATCTATTTTAGTGTTAATGTTTTGTCTCAGGTAGAAAATGCCTATACAGGTTTTACTTGCAAATACATCCACAATATCATTTGTGTTTTTCTTCTCAGGTTGAGAACCGTGTTTGCGTTGCTCTCTCCCGAGCAAAGAAGGGTTTCTACGCTATTGGCAACCTGGCAATGTTGGCAAATGCAAGTACTTTGTGGAGCAAGGTAATGTACAATGATTTTTTTTTTCAAATAAGCAGCTTGGATTAAGGCGTATCTTGCTAGCCTCCACCAGGCCCTCTTACGGGCGTATGAATCATAGAGTTCGGCAGAAAAGGTATAATTAGCCAGTAGAGTTAGTCCACAGTGAAGATCACATTTCGCCCGTTTAGGAGCCTGCAAGTGAAACCCTGGCGTAGCTAGTCTGGTAGAGACTAGTATCTTGCTACAACCTATTAAACGTTATGTAAAGAAATTGACAAAACTTTATTTTTCATATGTTTTTCCAGATCATCAAAGAACTGCGAGAGCAACGCTGTGTGGGCACTCACCTCAACCTGTGCTGCCAAAACCACCCTGACAGCACGATTTCTGCTGCAACCGAAAAGGACTTTGAAAAGGCACCAGAAGGTGGCTGCATGCGGCCTTGTGAATTCAGGCAAGTAAATACAGTCATGTACGTTGCATTAACCATGACTTGTTATTATAGAATAGGACTTCAAATACTAACGACAAACCTGTTTTTTTTCTCATACAGGCTGAAGTGTGGCCATAGGTGCACAAGCGTCTCTCATCCAACAGACCCTGAACACGAAGAGTACAAGTGCAAGAAACCTTGTCCTAAAGTCCTGTGTAACCTTGGACACAAGTGTAGGAAGCTCTGCTCTCAGGTCTGTGGAGACTGCACGGTGCTAGTGGAGAAGATCATTCCAAGATGTCAGCACAAGCAGATGATCCCATGCGCCACGTCTCCAAATGTGTTCAAATGCCAAGCACCATGTGAAAAAATCATAGCCTGTAACCATAGCCACGGATGTCAGAACAAGTGTAGCGAAGCATGCAGCATGCCTTGCATGAGTAGTGTGGCACATCAGCTCCCCTGTGGCCACACCATTCAGGCAGCCTGTTCGGCCAAAAAAGATTACCTGGTCTGTGACACTCCATGCCCACAGCTGTTGAAGTGCGAACACCCATGCGCTGGTACATGCGGTCGCTGCAAGCAAGGAAGGTTGCACCAACAGTGCAGACATCACTGTAACCGTGTGCTCGTCTGCTCCCACCAGTGCACGGCATCTTGCACACGGAATTGTCCTCCATGCACCAAACCTTGTGAGAACCGCTGCGTCCACAGCCGCTGCCCACACCAGTGCGGAAAGCCATGCGTCCCATGCCAGGAGCCCTGCGAGTGGAGATGTAGACATCACAAGTGTGACAAGCCCTGTGGTGAACCTTGCTACCGTCCTAGGTGTGATCACCCCTGCCGGAAGACCCGACGCTGTGACAGGTGCAAGAAAGATCAGCCATGTATCGGCATGTGTGGGGAACCATGTCCGGACAAATGCCGGGTTTGTGATCGTGAAGAGTTGACAGAGATCTTCTTCGGTATGGAAGACGAAGACGACGCCCAGTTCGTGCAGCTGGAGGACTGCGGTCACGTGCTAGAGGTCAGTGGGCTGGACCAGTGGATGGACACCAGCGAGAGCAACATCCAACTCAAAACCTGCCCGAGATGTAAGACACCAATACGACGCAACCTGCGATACGGAGACATTATCAAGAAGACGCTGGCAATGATCGAGAAGGTGAAGATGAAGTGGTACGGCGATGACGTACAAAAGGCACAAACAGCAACCACAGCCAACAAGCTGATGAGAGAGCTCCAAGCCGATGCTGACGTGGTCTTGTACTGCGGAGAGATCTCAAAGGATCTTCTTCGGCAAATTGAAAGCCATCGGATTTTCTCACTGGGCCAGATAGCCATGTATGAAAACAAAGTCCTTTTCATGAAGAATCTTGCCAATGTAAAGAAAGAGAAGAAACGAGATCTTCTCGTCTTTGGAGACACACAACACAATGAAGAAATGGATAAGGAAATCGCTGGGATGGAAAAATGGCTGCATCGTCGAACGGCCCGTGTGAGTGAACAGGTTAGTCACTCAAAGTTGTATACACTACGTCCATTCAGCTCAGTTGTTTTAATTTTGCTAATAGAATTTTCCTAGTCACCTGGCGCAATAGCTAGTTCATCACAAGATGTCCTCTGTTCACAGGAGTGGGAGGAGTTTGGGAGAGAGATGACCCGACTGAACTTTCTCCTGAAGCTCCGCGTCTTTCAGGGACAGATCCGGAAGAAGAGAATCAGCCTGAACGACCCGGCCCAAGCAAACCTTGACAGCGCGGAACGTATGCTGACCAAGCCGGCACCTTTCAAGCAAACAACTAAGGAACAAGAGAGCCTTGGAAAAGGTCAAAAGGCTGACACCTGCACTGTCTGGGGCCGCCATCGGCATCTCCGATGAGGAACGTGTTCAGGTGGTCCAGGCCATGGAACTGACCCAGGGACACTGGTTCGCATGTCCCAACGGACATCCGTATGTCATCACAGAATGCGGCGGAGCTATGGTGGTAAGCACTATTCCATGTTTTAACACTTACAATCTTATTTTAAGGCAACTTCTGTTACTTGACAACAATGAACAAATATGAAACACTCGTTCATATCCTATATGTGCGAAACAATGTTGTAACTGCTCCCAACTCTTCTCCACAGGAAAGCACGTGCTCAGAGTGTGGGGCTCCAATCGGAGGAGGCAGTCACACGCTTCGGTCGGACAACCGTTTGGCCCCGGAGATGGACGGAGCGAGGCACGCTGCATGGTCCGATCAGGCCAACATGGAAAACTACCTACTGGACTTCGACGACTAGGTGAAAATTGTTGATCCAATTATCACAATCTTTAGTTGTTTGGTGTTTAGCGTTGTGGAAAGTATTAGTAGAAAATTGAGTCACTTGGTTTCTATATCTTGTTTGTCAATGACAGCTACTTCTACTGGGCATTGAACAACATGTTTATCTTATCATGAATGATGGTTATCCTTTGAACATGTGAGTGATATTCCCCAATTGTAGAAAACTGTGACTTAGAAATGAACTATAACCAAACTTGTAATTTTACTGGCCAGGCACTCATAATCTGGAGTACGAATGTTCTGTGTTGTTGATACTATTTGGAAACCAAAATCTAACCTTCATCAACATACCATTATGTTTACACATATTGTGCCTACTGATTACTGCTAAATAAGCGATGGAAAATAGCCTTATCAGTGAAGAGCTCATCTACTTTTACCAGCACAAGAAACATATGACTTTTCTAACCTTAGCTATGTAATTAGTGCTTTGACGGAGTGTGAAATGACATAGAATTCACTTATTTGTTACAAACGATACAGAATATTGCTAATTAAACTGTATGATCATGTTGTATATGAGAACCGTACTTGTGCGAAATATTCCATTTATAGACAAATACTAAGTCTTATAATAATTCATGCTGATGTGTCTTGGATTTGTCCTATTGACCAAAAACAAGCATTTTTGTATGAAATGAGTTGAAAATTGGCACAAATATAAAGGAACATCTCTTCTTGAGACTGATGTATGTCACTGTATTTTTCACAATTTTACCAGCGACTGAGTTGACTTCAAAATGAACCTGCTATGATAGAAATTGCGTTTGTTTTTGTACCGCCCTCGTACAATGGTGTTTTGGTGTTATGTTGACGATTGATGTGAAACTTGAAAAAAAAGTACGGTGGTTTCGATCCCCCCGACGACTTTGATGATTTCTTACTCTGAATGATGACGTGATTGTGATCGTGAATGCATTCTACTTGTTTGTAGCTCAGAATTTGAACCTTTCATGTTTTTCAAAGTGGTGCTTTGGTACAGCAGCAAGAGAAGTATTATTCTACTCCACAGAATAATTGAATAAAAATCCTTTTAATTTTCGATCGTGAGTGCTAATTTTCGGGTGTGTGCTTGTAACCTAAACTTTGCGTGTGTGCAGTTTATATGAATATTGCGACACAATTACCAACAAACGCAACCACAAATTTAATAGAACACTGCATAATTAAGGTTGCAAAGTCCGATTGCGCAAAGATGCATATCACCAAACATACAGTACTAACCGTTTGGGAAACATCACTTACACAAGTACGATGCTGGATCCGACTGAAAATTTAGTAGACGTGCGTTGATGAAAGTTACACATCCATGAAATAACATACCTCAAATAACAGTTACTCCTGCAACTATATGGTTTTGGAGACAGTAAGATGTTTCAGGTTGTATCCACTACCTTTCATCAGTGACACTGAGTAAAATCTGTGGATCAGCAACTTCTAACCAAAAACTATGAATTGATATACATATAAAGTGAAGACAATTTAACCCTATGTAGACTGGGCTTTTTTGGGATATCTGGGACTGGGGGGGGGATCATTCGCCCCCCCCCCCTCATAACTTCCGAACGGTATAATGTATCATCACCAACTTTGCAAGGAGTGATGTTCACGTAAAGTTTTATAATTCCTGTAATTTAGTGACGTTATGACGTAATATGACGTAATTATGACGTCATCGATATTTTTTAGCTAAATAGGGAAATCCCGTAATATCTAAAGGTATTAAACAAAATAGTGCGTATTATTGATTTTAAGGTATGCCAAGGCATACGACGTCAATGCTAACTACGTTTACGTCAACATGACGTCATAGAATGACGTCACGTGTTGTTAGCGATCCCTTGTGATCCGCCATCTTGGATCGGCCATTTTGAAATTTTTAAAAATCCTTTTTTTCCACTTATGACCTCAAAGAACACTGCAAATAGACTAGAAACGTTAATCTGAATGTTTCTGGTAAAAACAAAACTCAGATATTGACGATTTTGAAGGCGAAAAGGCGTGCTGATACCTTGAAAAGTTATATGGTCCGCCATCTTGGATTTTGACCGATTACGTCATCAAATTAGCATAAATTATGACTATTTAATCACGAAATTTACATCTAATTACATATGATGTTATACATGTCGGAAAACTAGTGTGGTTGAGCAAGACAACCTAAGAAATATCAGGTTTTTTGAAAATTAGTGATTTTTGCATAAAATGCCTGTCAGAAACCCGTTGCCATGGCAACACGAAAAATGACAAACTTTAACCATTATCATGAAATTGTTGCCTAAATTTTAGGACAAGTCACCAAGTTTGGTAGTTATACGATATCAAAGTTGGCGCCGGCACTTTTAGCACCCCCCCCCCCCCCAAGTCTAGATAGGGTTACCGGTTAAGGAAGTCCAATAGGAACCAAAAAAAAAACACAAAGAAAAACCCCTTTTGTTTTGGGTTTCCCCCCAGGGCTCATTGAAAATCGCCAGCTGGCGACATGATTTCCCCTGGTGAAATGAAAAGTAAACATACAACAAACAAATAAGTCAAAACAAGGTTGATACTTATGAGTCAAGTAGCTCCTGTTGTTTGAGTACAGGAGCTAATGTTGTGCCAGAAAGTTCGGCACGTAGCCCTCCTTCCCTGTTGTGGGCGGGATTGTGGCAGATGTTTCAAGTAAGACATCGCGAAATCGCCGTTTCGAGCCCAATCCCCGCTCGCGCCGTCTTTGAGGCATACCCGAAAGCGCGTCCTTGTGCGAGCCATGTCATCACGAAATCGCCGGCATGCGCAGCCACGGGCGCGGGCAGTGTCGGGCCCAGTACCCGAACGCGCCGTCCTTGTGTGATATACGTAACATTCCCCTAGCTAACGTCGATGGCATACCAATCCACAATTACGCCCCCAGTTTTCTAGTGAATTTTGATGCTGACGTACTGTTTTGTGGTAGTATATATCGACCTTAACGACAAGCCGACACAATGCTGGCCTTTTGCGGCAATCTAAGTCGGCAAATTCGGGAGTTCCGTGGAGCCTCGGAGGAGGTGATTTGATTTTTTTTAGAACAGGCAAAAATCAATGCGCGTGCGGATGTCATTCATAACATTAAGTTTGTGTGGCCTAAGTGGTAAATGATTGGATTGTTAAGATTGTGACCTGTGTAAGTCAGTTAAAGCAAGGAGGTTGAAATGAGATAAAGGTGTACATAGCCAAACCTAGATTATGCAATTCATTTGCATAATCCAAATATTTCATGAAGATAGGAGGTCTCTGAACTCTTGTTGTGCCTGAAATACATTCGCGGGTCTTCATTGCAAACATTCCCGAAATGCGCACCAAATTCAAAACAGTTTGCAGCTACGAGATCGCTGAAAATGAATATGTATGTGTCCGGTGAAACTATCATAACGTAACGGGAAGCCCCATTCCCATCATGCTATAGGCGAATAGGACTTTCCGTTACGTCATACTTTTACTCGCGTCGCTCCGTTAATTCAGACAAAAATGTGGTTCTTATTGACACCTCTGGCTTGAAATTATTTTGAGGCTACAACAAAATTTTGGGAATATTTGCCATCAAGACGACCAACTTTTGATACTAACGGGAATATCAAGATTCACGAAAAGGTTGTCCAAAGTTCGGCAGGTGAAACCAGATCTGAGTGTACCTGGCGTGACGAACAAAAGGGCAGGTAAACAGCTCAATTGTTCAGGTCCCGCCACCCACTCAGGTTTTACGTGTGGTGCAAGGTTGAAGTAGACAAATGCAAAAACACGTCGGATGTAACACCGTTTTCAAAGATATAAAGAGTAAAGTAACCAAGTCAATAATGTGGCAACCAAATGTTTAAAAAATATTTCGCGTAGTAAAGTGATAAAAATTAAGTCCCTTTTGATGTTGACGGACATGCGCAGTTTAGATGGCACTCTAAACCAAGACATTATTATCATGCTTTACGGTACAAGGCCTCAGTCGTTAGAATGATAAGGCGTTCGTCTTCAATAGCTAACATGCTCTATGACTATGAGTATTCCTCAATCTAGTCCCCACCAAAAGTAAAACAAAATTAGTTCACTTAAAATGTTTATAACTAAAGGTGTTGTCTCCAACGCTACTGGCACTTTAGTCATTGGCTCGCAACTGATCATAAAGTGTTTACTGCCTCCCGTTCGAATTCTCCCAGCGAACATACTAGATTGGAGCACAAACTATGTATAACAGTCGTACATTGTGTTCTAACACGCGCTTATTGTGCAAAACAACAATTCTTAAGCCTAGTATATAGAAGTAGACTCGTCCGGAGAATAGGGTGCGACATAGAGTGACGTTACGAAACTATGCCGTCATCGGAAAGTCCCGCCAGGCTAGATATAAAATGTGTTGATAGTCCGTCTAGACATCAGAGTGCAGTTGGGTTTGGTTGAGCTCTGTGCTGTACTAACTTGGCGGAAAAGTGCGGCTTCTCAGTCAGTCAAACTTGATGTGTTCAAGGTAAGTTGTTTTTTTCCACTTCGGCTCTAGCTGCCTGTAAAGGATACATACACATCTAGGCGGTGAAATTTTGCTTTTCTATCCATGTTTCTACTGTTAATTTTGATATGCCCGACATATTCGGCGTAAATCCCCGGTTACACATGGCCTAACATGGCTCCCGGCTAAGGTTGGGACCAGTCTAACCAGTTTTAGATCAAGAGTGAAATTTGACCTCCAAACACACCCTGACCACTACTAACGTACTTCCAACCACCAGCCAACCAATTCCAGACCTCGCGTCCACAGCCGAATGTTTTGGAATTGCAAAGCATTCGGGTGGCGCAGCCGAACACTAATTAATGATTTCTTCGTGATCTTAGCTGTTGAATACCACGTACAAGCAACCTGAAGTTTGACGCTCAATCCCATTGCCTTTAGCCTGGGTGCCATCCTATTTCTACCGGGGTTCCTTCATAGACACTCTTATGTAGGAGCCCCGGTAGAAATAGGATGGCACCCAGGCTACCTTGCCTTGCCATCCACCATGTTGTTGGTATCGTACAGCGTAGACACCACTACTGATGTTAAATAGCACACCGTGGAAAATGGCTGGCAGCAGGAAAATTTCTTGTTAGATTTAAACTTACTTCAAGGGACTTGGCTAGTAATATAGACCATAGTGATCCTGATAGAATCGTGAATGCTTCGACAAGATTCTTAAATTGATATGGTCGTTATGTGACGCCGTAAAGTTTTCATGAGTAGACATGCTATGACATGTGTGCATAAGTGATTAAAACTGAAGCAATTGCCATGATTGTGACTTGCAACAGTTCAGATACATATTTCAAGACGACTTTTCCACATTTCAAATCAGACTGTGAATTTGAAGTCAGTTGAAAGAGGGGGAGGGTATAGTTTGGAAATGAGCCAAGTTTCAGTCGAAACTCTTTTGTCAGTACGTGTTGCCAGAAAAAACACGTCTGTTCTATTTCTTTGTTAAGGGTGGGCTTGGTGAGATGGTTTCCACCAGTAGCATTGACGTCATGAGATGAAAAGGACTATTCAGACGTTGTTATTTTTAACGTCAGAAACTTTGTTTTCAACAGACACAACATGTATTGGTAGTGAATGAGTCCCCCCCCCGACTGGTCACAAGCGGTAGATAAATATGGTTTCCAACTACTTTAAGTTGTGGAGTTGATTATATGAAATTTAAGACTAAGACGTTTGACACCATGTTTTGCAGCTAACCTATGCCCATGGACGGTGCAAGGGGCTTCAGCTTCAGAAGGGGGCGCGGTCGTGGCCGTGGACGAGGTGACTTTGGTAGGAGGGGTGTTCAGCGTGTTGGATGGAGGGACAGAGAAGGTGACATCAAATTCAACTGCGCCAGGACAAGGTAAGCAAATTGCAAAGAATATTCCACATTGTGCTTGCAGCAGACATAAAACGCGACAAAATACATACTATTTCATTTCATGTGATCATTTAACTACCCCTGTTGATTATATTTCCCTCCCTATACCCTGTATAGGGTATGAGGATAATATATTGTTTTCGCTGGCGTGCTCTTCTTTCTTCTTCTTTCTTCTTCCCCTTCTTCTCCTGCCAAAAAAAAACCATTACATGTGGGTGGTAGCTGTATTGATGCAGAAACTTATAGTATATCTCTTACGTTACATGCTACGGGTGTCATATTGGATGTGTAAGTAGCTTTAAAAAAGTGAGTACAACGGAATGTTTGTAATGCTAATGAGGACCCAATTTGCATAATTTATGCATCGACGTCTAATCTATGCAGCAATATCCTGTATTTTCTCGAAAACGTTTCCTTTCTGGATTATGTAAGTTTTTATGTGTTCTACAGGGATGAATACGAATATTCAAACTCCGACAGACGGACGGATAAAGTAGTCCGGCCCATGGAGTACCATAGGCTGCGGGGATTGTGTGAGAAAGACCCTCAAGAGGTAACGGAAAATATTTTTTTTAGCAGATATATGGTTCCGGCTTTTATTCAACATCTTTTTTGCGACGCCACAGGGGCGGAGCTTTAAAGAAATGGCCTTGGCCTATTGAACTTTCGTACCTTTTGTTCTAGACATGCTTTGGTTATGCTTTTTTGGGTGACGGCTGATATATTTATATATTCGTATTCATTCATTCATTTGCAAACTCATGCCCGATGACTAATTGCAAGGGAACAAACAGAAGCACTAATGTATGGAAAGGTACAAAATACCTATAGCTATTACATTATTAGGGTTCTGACTTATTCTTTAAAGAACGTGGCTAATGTATAGTCCCAAATTTTCAATGATGTGGGGGTTTCGGGATTTGATAGAAATATAGGTTATAATATGGCATAATGTAATAATATAAACACCTTTATCTATGACGTCTATACCAGGTGCTACTAACATTAGTAGCCGAGACTAGTGGATGCAGGGAACTGCTGGATGAGACCACCATCAGAAAAGACCTGGTGGCTTTACTACTCCGTGTTCTCGCACGAGCTTGCGACTGTTCTTCATCTCCTGGTAAGTAACAACAGCTTTGTGGCCGCATATATTTGGCGACTTAACTACCAATCACTACTGTAGTTTCTGTAGGGCTCTTCTTTTATGTCACAAATAATGCAATGTATTTAGGCAACAGGAAGCAAATTTTATGGATTACATCCAAATTTAATTCGAGGGGGTGAACATAAAACAGGATGGGTACAAAAGAAAGATTTCTAATTTCTCAAAATAAACACCACAAGCGTTGTAACAAGATTGAACCGACAAAACATGGTATCACATCAAACAATTACTTTATTCCTGTATAAAAGAAGTGCACAACGTGACACAAGTGTGGTAGAGAAGCATCTGGATTACCAAGTTGGCAAACTATAGTCATGGTTACCACACGGTTGTTACTTCTACGGGTATTCAACACTTCTACAGCCGACTAGTAATGCATGGCTACCTCACTTTTACAAGCACAATCAAGGCTACAACACGACATGCTTCCCAATTTTGCTACTTTCTTGTCACGTTGACCATCTCCGAAGGGGAATTCGTTCTTCAAAAGCAGCCGAGAGTTAATTGGGCGCGCTGATGTCATCCATAGAATTTACTTGCTGTGGCCTTACCAAATAACCACATGACGTTTTATACCCCAGCGAACACCATGAAGCTGATGGTGATGGTCCGTAACTCCGAGTTCCTCACATCGGTTCTAGCGACGTTCTTCAGCAAAATCCCGGCAGTCAACATCCATCGGCAGGAGTTGAGAGAGCCGATCAAACATGCACTCCGACTGTTCCGTGAACTCCTGGATAGGTCTCCTAGTTCTCACATACAGGTGAGATATGCAGTACCTATTGCGATTTCTTTTGTTGTCAACTAACAAAACAAAAAAAGATATGAAAAAACAGTTACTCAAGCAACTGGTTATGATTTTGGAAGTGGTCAGACGTTTCAGGTAGCATCGGCTACCTTTAGTCAGTGATCTGTCGGTCAGCAGGTTTGTAACCACGAACTATGAATTGATATGCAAATAAAGTGAAGACAATTTGTGACAATCCAATAGGAATGAAATAAGTAAAGCCCTATGTATTCCTAACTCCACGTTCGAACCAACAGGGTTCTAGGATATCCGTGAATTCGAGATTGAAAGAATGTCCCTGGTTGCGTTGTAGGTAGTGGTAAATGGCTAAGGAGTAGCCGCTAGCACTAGATCTGCAATGCCCTACCCACGGATCACCTATTTCTACAAACTATTGAACAATCATATGAATATAAACACTGACAGTTTACTGAACCCAGCTCAGGGGGCAACCGGAGGAGGCGTCATCTCAAATTTCAAACAATAAACACCAGAACAGACACACTGTAAATATTCATATTTCCCTTGTACCATTCCCCAGTGAATGCCGTGTCTGGCACGGTCGTGACGACTCCCACCGTTGAGTCTTACCGAGCAAGGCTGTAAGCCTGTCCGCCTTTGACCCCCCCCCCCCTACTTTGCCCCTTAACCGACTCATCTGGAGGTATTTGAAGTAGAATTTGTTCTTTGAACCTTACATTGTGTGGGCGACTGGTCTCTCCGATGCAAGTCTGTAAATGACATTGGCCTTGATACCTTTGTGAGGTCGGTCTTTAGGATGTGCCAATTTTTGCACGAGAGTTGAGTGAGTGAAGTTTGCGGCATGTTGACGTTTTGGAAGATCCGTTAGAGTTTTCAGACACTAGGAATAGTAAGGAATAGTAATGTTGACCTTGTTTCTATTGATTAATGGTTTGCATTGTTTTCTTGGACTGGTCAGAAGGTATGAGAGCTTTGTTGAAGGTGTAGTTTCGGTAGCCACACTTGGCCAAGGCACCTTGGATATGTCCATGTTCGTCTGTTTCGGCTAGCTATAGGTAATTATGTTTCCTGCCCAGTGTAAGAGAATTTCTTTGACCACATCTATCAGCAAAATGGAGGTCCCGTGTTTGGGGAGAGCAACACCCCGCGCACGTTAAAGAACCCACCACACCTTTCGAAAAAGAGTAGGGGCATGCCCCGGTGTGCGATGGTCCAAATCTTACAGTCCGGTCTGGGATGACATCTTGAAAAGGTGATAGTTCACCTGTTATGTCAATCCTTCCACAAAATGTGGTAAATCAAAATAAATAAATAAATAAACCAGGGACACTCTTTCAATCTCGAATATCCTATACCGCGAACCCCGTTCGTTCGAACGTGGAGTTTTGTACATATTTAAGAGGATGTACAATCCCACCCACAACAGAAAAGTAGGGCTACGTGTTGAACTTCCTGGCACTAAGGGCCCAGTTCTACTCGACCAGCGTTACTTCTTATACTCCACAAAATGAGCTAATTGACTCACTAACATCAACTTTGTCTTATTCGTGTTTCCTATTGGACTGTCTAGAATTGTCTTCAATTTATTTGCATATCAATTCATAGTTCGAGGTTAAAAACTTGCTGATTTACAGATCTAGCAGAGTGTCACTGACGATAGGTATTGGGTGCTACGTGGAACGTTTGGTCGTTTTCCAAATCATATCCACTTGCTTTGAGTAACTGTTTTTGTGTGCTTTTCCTATTGCCTGGATGTCTTACCTTCATCAACGTAATATTTTGCGCACTTTAAAAAGAACGAGCAGGTAACTGATGACAGCCTTCATATTGGTGATGTTTGCTATACATGAGTATAATGTACTTGTCAATGCATAAAGGAAGAGGTAATGCCACAAGATAATCTTAGCGACAATATCAAAATTTGCAGGTGTCAGCGGCTTTGTCCGTTTTGGGAACCACTGTCACACGTCTCGAGGACGAGGGCTCAGATGTCAAAGACATTGTGACAGCTTTCAATAAGGTAGAGTCGCACAAAGACGCCATCGTGGAAATCCTGCGCAAAGGTAACATTTCAAAAGATCAAACTACGCTACAGGAGATGCCTCCGGATGATTTTAGACGACTGACGATCATACCAACTTATGAAGACATTCACGATCAGAAAGACCCTTTTCTTCGCCCCAACATCGTACGTGGCGGCTACACAGACGTGGACACCTATCTCGACGTACAGTTCAGGCTGCTGAGAGAAGACTTCATAAGGCCACTAAGAGAAGGTATCACAGAGTTCCTGGACATGCGCAGACGTGGATCGGGCCATGACCGCAGACTCCAAGACATCCGAGTCTACCATGACGTCCAAGTTGTTCACCCCATCTGCACAGCGAGTGGGATCGTCTACAGGATACAGTTCGACGCTGCAAGACTCAGAAGGGTCCGTTGGGCATCCACGAAGCGACTGATTTTTGGATCTCTCCTCTGCCTCTCCAAAGACGAGTTCAAGACCATGTTCTTCGCCACGGTCGCAGAACGCGACGAGAAAGAGCTCCAACAAGGATGCGTGCAGATTCGTTTCGAACAAAACCACGTAGACGCCTCAGACATTAGTCCCACTGACAAGTTCATCATGGTGGAGACATTTGCCTACTTTGAAGCCTACCGACACGTCCTGAAAGGTCTTCAAGAGGTTAAAGAGGATACGATGCCGTTCACCAAGTACATCGTGGACTGCGACTGTGCCAACGGCGTGGATCCACCAGCATATCTGCGACGGGCATATTACGAAGTTAGATACGACCTTAGTAAACTAGAAACTCCGAGGCAAAATCTCACAAGTGCGTCAACACATTTTGTTAGGACAGATTTCAATGGTTCAGGTATTGCAGGCGACGATCAATCCGTTCAGACGATTCAGATGGTTCCGGGCGTAACGACGAAGACCATTTCACATTAGATTATTCATACGATGCCAAGGAAAGTGACGATAAATGCAGCTGTCATAATTCAAACCTTGTGGTAGCCAATTCAGTCCCCATCCTAAGGGAAGACATGTGGCCATCAGCTGATGCACTGCATCTTGACGAGTCTCAGTACCGTGCCGTAAAGATGGCACTGACTAAAGAATTCTCAGTCATCCAAGGTCCACCGGGAACCGGAAAGACTTACGTCGGGCTCAAGATCGTTCAAGCTCTGCTGGAGAACAAGAGCGTGTGGCTGAGGGATCAGTATCTGATGAACAGCCCGACTAGGCCCATCCTTGTGGTTTGCTACACAAACCATGCCCTTGATCAGTTCCTCGATGGCATTTCTGAGTTCCACTCAACAGGCATTGTGAGGGTAGGTAGTCAAAGCCTTAGTAAGAAGATGGAGCAGTTCCAAATGAAGACCATCCGACTACGTAAGAGAAAGCGCAAAAAAGTCCCTCAATATATCCACGATCGGGCTTCTGCTGTATGGCATGGCATGCAGAGTCTCCAGCGAAGGATAGAGGCGGTTGTGACTCAGATCATGACAACGCAAATAGGACTTCTTCATGAGAATGCTTTGATGCCCTTAATGAACAAGGAACACGAAGACGCCTTCACACGTCCCATGGGCAGTGACGGAGGTAGGTGGGCCTGTAGAAGAAAGAAGAGCTCTGTAATGATGCAATGGCTCGGTGTGACAGGAAATGTATTCATACTGCCAGGAGAAGACAAACAGAGCCAACCTGGAGAAGAAGAAAAGAAGACAAAGAAAGCGGAGGAAGACGAAGAGATTGACGTCAAGGAAGAAGCCGAATTAGCAAAGGAACAGCGCCTCCTCGACGACGACAAGCTGATGCCCGTCAGGGAAAGGGGAGGGAGAGGGAAAGGCAAAAGAAAGGTCATCAGTGTGGACCTCGCGCTTGGTGTCGGGGCGTTGCAGCTCGAGGAACATCAGGCAGAAAACCAGGGTGAATGGCAGGTACAGACCAATGCGAAGAAGAGGAAACAGACGGTAAAGCACGAGCTCAGCAAGACGGACATGATGACAGAAACTGACGTTAATCGTGTCCAAAATGTGTGGACGCTGCAGCTACGGGACCGATGGCGCCTCTATCGTCACTGGGTGGCCAAGTACTGTGCTAAGTACAAAGAGACGATCAGACATCACCAACGAAACTACGAACATGCGGCTAAGCGCCTAAAAAAGATTCAGAACGAAGAAGACGTCGAGATTATGAAAGAAGCAACCGTCATCGGAATGACCACAACTGGTGCTGCCAAATACCGAACGGTCCTGCAAGACATCAGGCCAGCTATCATCGTTGTGGAGGAAGCTGCAGAAGTTTTGGAGGCCCACATCGTCACAACACTGTCTCAGCAGTGCCAACATCTCATCCTCATCGGAGACCACCAACAGCTTCGTCCCAATCCAACCGTCTACAAACTGACGAAGAAATACAACATGGATATCTCTCTGTTTGAGCGTATGATTAACAATAATATGCCGTGTCAGCGACTTCAGTTGCAACATCGCATGCGGCCAGAGTTCGCACGTCTCCTGACGCCGCACATCTACGAGTCGCTGGACAACCACGAGTCAGTGCTCAACTTCGAGAACATCAAGGGCGTCTCTTCAAACTTGTTCTTCGTAGATCACAGCTACTGGGAAGCACATGACAGTGACACCAAAAGCCGGTCCAACATGCACGAGGCGCAGCTCATGGCCAGCTTCTGCCGCTACCTTCTTCAGCAAGGGTACAGCTCATCCCAGATCACCATCCTCACAACGTACACGGGACAACTCTTCAACTTCAAGAAGGTCATGCCCCGGCAGCTCTTTGAGGGTGTGCGCGTCTCCGCCGTGGACAACTTTCAAGGGGAGGAGAATGACATCATCCTGTTGTCACTGGTGCGGAGCAACGATGAAGACAATGTGGGCTTCCTCAAGGTAGGGACAGGATTCCAATCATTCCATATATTGACTACCTTATGCGTCTAAAGAGATCTTTTGTTTTGGTCTTATCTGCAACACACTCATCTACGTATTCGGATCACTTGCGCTAAAGCTTTGCATGTTCAAAAGATATTCAATCACTGTATGGCTAATCAGAGGGACCGGTTTCGGGTATTTACAGAATTATCTAAGACATTGGAAGAACACATAAAACGATGGTTATGGTTATATTTTCTCATGGAAAATTAATTTTATTGCCCTTACAGATCGACAACCGTGTCTGTGTTGCTCTGTCGCGAGCGAAGAAGGGCTTCTACGCCATAGGCAACCTGAAAATGCTGGCAAAGGCGAGCAAACTATGGACCAAGGTACATCGTGGTTTATTTTATTCATGACAGGTATTATAACGTGGTGTCTTTCCAGGCTGCCCTGTAACTTTTATATTTGCATTACTGAACAGATCATCCAAGAACTTCAAGAGCAAGGTAGTGTGGGTACCCACCTGACTTTGAGCTGTCAGAATCACCCAGACAGCAAGATCTTGGCTTCAACTGACGACGACTTTAAGAAGGCACCGGACGGAGGGTGTATGCGACTGTGTGACTTCAGGTGAGTAAACATACTACATAAACATGTGGGCTACAGAAATACGGCTAAAGGATTGCAGTACAGTGAGACGAGACTGGGGATCACCTGTAAAAGGGACTTACTAGTATTCAATCAACATGCCACTGTGACAAGGTGCTAATAATCATACTTGGGGCTATTGGAAAAATTTCCATCCAGTATTCTTTTGCACAGAAGGACAAGAATAATCCATACCCTTTTTCTTTTATCTTAGGTTACAGTGTGGCCATGTGTGTGAAAAACGCTGCCACCCAACTGACCCGGAGCATGAAGTGTACAAATGCCAAAAACCCTGTGTCAAAATCCTTTGTGACCTCGGACACAAATGCCCGAGGCTCTGCTATCAGGATTGTGGTCAATGTGAAGTTTTGGTAGAAAAAACTGTTCCCAAATGTCAACACAGGCAGATGATCCCATGCTTTGTGGCACCAAGCGCATTCGAGTGCCAGATACCGTGCGATAAAGTGCTTCCTTGTAGACACACTTGCAAGAACAAGTGTGGCCAGGAGTGCACTTGCACTGAGATCTTAACGTATCATCTGACGTGTGGCCACACCATTCAGGTGGTCTGCAGAGCCAAAGAAGAAGACCTGGTCTGCAACGCTCCATGCGGTCAGCTGCTAAAATGTGGCCACCCATGTGCTGGTACATGTGACAGTTGCCAGGAAGGGAGACTACACGAGCCCTGCAGACATCCATGTAATCGCGTGCTTGTGTGCTCACACCAATGCTCGGGACTATGCGCACAGAATTGTCCTCCGTGCAACAAACGTTGCGAAAACCGCTGCGTCCACACCACTTGCCAAAAACAATGTTGTGAGCCATGCGTACCGTGTCGGAAGCCTTGCGAGTGGAGATGTGAGCATCACCTATGTACCAAGCCCTGTGGAGAACCTTGTGATCGACATCGATGCGATCAACCCTGCCCAAAAATGCGTCGCTGCAGAATGTGTCAGAAAAGCCATCGCTGCATTGGTATGTGTGGGGAGCCATGTCCGGACAAGTGCCGCGTTTGTGACCGTGAAGAGGTGACAAGGATTCTCTTCGGCACCGAGGATGAGCCCGACGCCCAGTTCGTCCTGCTGGAGGACTGCGGTC
Organism: Branchiostoma lanceolatum; assembly: GCF_035083965.1. NCBI lineage: Eukaryota > Metazoa > Chordata > Leptocardii > Amphioxiformes > Branchiostomatidae > Branchiostoma > Branchiostoma lanceolatum. The sequence continues at coordinate 19,447,790 of NC_089728.1, read as the reverse complement.
ACGTACTGGAGGTTAGAGGGATGGATGATTGGATGGACAGGGTCGACGAAAGCATTCAACTCAAAACCTGCCCGGAATGCAAGACGCCAATACAACACAACGTGCGCTACGGGAACAGCATCAAGAAGACACGTGCACTGACAAAGATTGAGGAGAAGACGAAAAGGTACGACGAAGACGTTCAAAATGCTCAGCCGGATCTAGAGGATGCTGCCAAAAGGCTGATGAGAGAGTTTGAAGTCGATGCTGACCTGGATTCGTATTTCACTGAGACATCGGCGCGTATCTCTCAGCAAATGGCAAGCTGTTGTCAGTTGTCAACGGAGAAAGTGACAATGTACGAAAACAAGTTTCTTTTCCTAAAGAGACTGGCTAAAATCAAGAAATGAACTTGCCGAGAACTTTCTGTTCCTGAAAACGGGAACCATGTTTTAGAACTGCAGGAGGAGATCTCAAAAATGGAAAAGTGGTTGCTTCACCCGACGTCACACGTGAGTGAACAGGTAAGCCCAGGATTACATGCACTGCATTCAGCTAATTTGATCATGTTGTTTTGTTGTTGTTGCTGATAGAAATGTTTTGATTCCCATTGCGCTCATTACAAGACGGCTTATGTTCACAGGAATGGAAGCAGTTTGGGAGGGAGATGAATCGACTGAACTTTCTCTTGAAGCTCCGCGTCATACAGGGACAGATCCGGAAGAAGGGAATCAGCCTGGACGACCTGGCACAGACGAACCTCGACATTGCGAAACGGAGACTGACCGGGCTGAAACCTTTCACGGAGGACGCAGAGGAGATGGTCAAGCAGGCCATAGAGAAGGTCAAGCAGCTGACACCAGGGCTGACGGGAGCTGTGCTGGGGATATCCGGTGTGGAGCGGGTTCGGGTGGTCCGCGCCATGGGACTGACACAGGGACACTGGTTCATGTGTTCCAACGGACACGTGTTTCCAGTTGGAGAATATGTTGGAGCTACAATGGTAAGCATTGTATAGTATATGTCTTTCACATCTACCACACGGGACTAGCCGTTTGGCACCCCGTTCTCTATTGGTTACAGAGTTAGGCAGCAGGGAGAAGTTTAAGAAATACAAGTTTCTTGAGACTCGTCGAGTTCATGAAAATGTTTGCTATTGATACCGATTATTAGGTATTCCCGAGACGCATTCTTTGCATATTTTGTGTAAATACAACGACATGTTTGATACCATGTACCTTCAGTGAACATCGGAGCCTTTTTCCCTGCAAATGACACCACCTTATTGTCTGTTCTCGACAGGAAATCACATGCCCGGCGTGTCAGTGATGGTATCGGAGGTCGCAGCCACACGCTTCGGTCGGGCAACCGTTTGGCACCGGAGATGGACGCTGTCTGGTCGTATCAGACAAACTTGGAGAATTATCCGACTAGGCAGGCATCTTAATCCCAAATCAATCATCATAATTTCTTTGGTGCCATCTAAAACAGATCCATTAGTGGAAAGGTAAGCTTAATAGTAATCTTGATAAGCTGACAATGGCTACTGTGATAGATTTATAATATGGAACTGATTACTCACATGTTTATTGTTCAATAAGAGAGGGCGTTCTTTGTAATTGTCACAACTTAGTAGTTTACTGAAAAACGATTTGATATTTTCTCCAACTGCTTGAATCGGTTCAATTTCATGTCTGGTACATTGTGAATTCTCGGACATGTCAGATCCACACACTTATTCTGAAGCCTCGAGCAAGATCAACTATATGTTCAACAATGTGAAATTTGGAGTGTGCAGACTTGATGATTCTATTTTTTAGGAAGTAGTATGTTTGATTCCTAGTGAGCCTATACTGAGTATCTCTCAGATTAATGGAGACAACAGCATATCGGGAGATTGGAAATACATGCAATCCAAATGGGTGGATACAAACCTGCCTGATTACAACTTGGATTTTTTGATAGTCATCTTGTTTACTTCTCTATAACAGCTTAGACATACTTGTCCGCACTCAATCACTCACTCACTAGTCTTTGACTGATACGGGCCGTCAATGTTACAAATACTTGTCCTAAACAATCCCATATACTGTTATCATCCAATAATCTTAATTGCAGTAACTTTAAGTGTCACTAGAAAATGGTCATAATGTTGGACAATAAAACTAAAGGTAGATATGGAGAAATGAGTCAGATACAGAAGGAGGATGATTTTGGAATCTCATTATCAAGATTAGGAAAACTTAGTAATGATTCAGAAAGATAAATGTGATAATTGATTATAAAGCAATAGATGATAAATCACTATAAAGCATGTCGTTTATATAAAATGACTACAACCTTAATCTTTTGAACTTGGCAATTCGATTAACACACTGTTGTCAAGTGTTTCTGGCTCACAACCCTTCAAGGATAGCTGGTCACTAAAACGGTAAGATATTAGATTCCAGCATCTGCTTGGAGATTTGATGACAGAAATTGTAAGTCATTGGACTCTGTACAGGACGTAACGCGAAAAAAAACGCCGAAGTGGACAGGTGGAACAAATTTAAGGTCGTGTTGTTCTCGTGTGCAACACTAACGAATCTTCCAGTGGAAATGGCCGGCTGGTACCGTACCTCCCGAGCACTCTGTGTGTTTGTCGTCTTTACAATGGTGATCCTGGTTGTAACGTTTATAAAATCAACAATCCCATTCCTCGTATAGAAGAAATACATTATTATATAGAAACCACGCTGTCACAACACTTAACACTTAAGCTTGTAATTGACGATCCAGTCGAATGCAAGTTGAACAATTTCCCCATGCCAAACTCTATTTCAAAATAAGTAACTTGGTACGTAAAAATTGAAATATCACCAACTTATCAAAGTACCCAACGACAAAATCCTGCAATTATCTTATGTTACAGTGAATTATAAAACAGTATTGCAAAACAACTGAGGTGGTAGTTGCAGGGCCACTTTCTGTTTGTTCATGTTTAGTATTTGCAAGCTTTAGTTTGATTTTTGCTGGTTGTTCACTGATAGCAAAGAAGTTGAATTCAATTTCATTAAACAGAGAAATATGTTGGCGAATTTATGTTCCATTGTTTCTTGGTTTATCATCAAGTGACCTACAATACTAGTTTACTTCAGAACACGGAAGACCAGTCAATTATTGAAAATTTAGTGCTTCCTAAGACTAGTAAAAAAAGGCAGATACAATACAACATTTATGTACTACAAAATAACAGACCAAGACGAACAATAGCTTTGCAGACAGTCCGGCGAGACCTTTATTCAAAGAACGTTGGTAGGAAATATTTTGCAAGAATCTGAACAAACTGAATGACTGAAAACACAATTTCACAATGTGATGTCACAGTGCACAGAAGACACATCTTGATCCTAAATAAAGTTACGAACTCCTTCCCCAAATAGCCTCACGTACTGCAATCAGAAATGCAATTTCCTTTGCGAAAGCAATGCATTCTTTCTAGAGTCCTTGCCATATCTAGTGAACTACATATTGGATCCATTGATTGGATATGTGAACGGCCGAAAAGTATGTTAAGCAGTCTGGTGCAATAACATCTGTGATTCTTACAAAATATACATCAACGCTGCAATGAGAGTGACAAATCGGCTTTAGAGTGATGTTAAAGATATATTTTATAAGGTTGAAACATATATCAGGCTACATATGAAGCTCGGAATTACAAAGGAACCTAAGCCACTTCTTTCCCGATCATTTGGTCCCAACCGACGTAGTTAGTAATGCATATATTCAAACAGTATGGCATTGTGAAAAATGTGAGTATGGTGCAGCAAGAAAACAGCATCAACTTAAGCTTGACACTATGCACACAAAATAGCATAATAGTTACCATCGAATTTCTCCGTAGTTGCGTACATCTATGTACTTATATTCAAAGATTGTGTTTTCCCTTATTGGCAGAAACAAAACTTTGTTTGCGTGCTACTGGCTAAGCAGTTTTGGTACGTAAAGGGTTCACATTTCGAAAAACACATTGACATCACAGTTTTCATCTTGTCTTCCTTTCTGTGACTTGAACTGAATGTGTTTTCATAAGCTGGCAGTTGCAGTGCGCATGCTCCCACGTTTTAGTCGTTCATTTCCTCATACGCATGCTCTGAGGAGGTGTTTTCATCAATTTCCCTATTGGGAGAAACAACACCCTTGGCTCGGGTACTGTTGGCTTCTGTAGGCAGGTTTGGTAGCGGTCTAGATCTATAGGAGCGCATGCCAGTAATGTCACATGTGTCGTTAAAAACTGGTAGTTGAGGTGATCCTATCCTGCAGTCAGGTATTTCCTCATACGCATGTTCTGAGATGATGTTTTCTGCAGTTTCCCTATTAGCAGAAACAGTACTAGCTTCTGCATGAAGTTCTGACATGGTGTTGTTTTCAGTTTCCTGGACGACAGAAACTACACCCCTGTCTTGATTGATATTGGACTCTGTAGGCAGTTCTGGAAAGGGTCGGTGTCTATAAGAAAGCATGACATCAGTTTGTTTTCTCCTTTCTGAGATGATTTTAGCCGAAAATGTGCTGCTGGAATTAGGTAGTTGTGGTGCTCTTGTGCCGAAGTTTCCATGGTAGGAAATGTTGTGAATTGGTGGCATCATCTGAGTCAGGCATTGGTCAGTTGATGCTAGTTGTGGCGCCCCGGTAGAGCTACTTCTTTGGTAAAGAGTATTTTGTATGGGCGGACATATTTGATTCAGTGGAATGCCATTCACTGCGGCAGCATTCGCATCATCTCTGGAGCCACGGGATAGACGCATCATGATAACTTCTCTTGCCACGATCAACATGAAAAGTACCCCCAGAGGGACGACTGAAGCAATGATTATGATTTGCACGCTGCTTAAGCTCGTAACTTTGCTGTTGCCTTTCTGTGACATACTTGCCGTGGTCAACAGATTGCCGATATTTGCAGTTTCTGACGGAACAGTTCTGGTAGATATAGGACCCTCTTGCTTGGACATTGTTGTTTGAATCATTGATTCAGCTTTGTCAAGAATATGACCTTGACTTTGAGTTGACATTCCGGAAGCGTTTGGGAGTACGGTAGAAAAGTAACGTGTTGTTCTTGATGCTGTAACTTCTCCATGAATATAAGCACTCGTCTCTATAGTTGTTGAGTCGCAAGCTATCAGAGGTGTAACAAGCTTTTCCAAAGGAAGACCTTTCGAATGTTTTGGACTCGCGCACACAAGGGTATCTCCTACCTGCTGCGACCAGAGAGAGCAGGTTCCACACACGAAACAACAACTACGATAGGACGGATCGCATTCCTTCATACATTTGAGCTTGTTGATCAGCCACATCATCGTGCAGCCACAGTGGAAAGGATTGTAGTCAATGTCCACTTTAACATGGGTGGAAAGTCCTGACTCGTTGGCAGAGAATGATGTGAGCCTGTTTTCTGACAGATCTACCATCCTCAGGTTGGGAAGTTTCTTGATGACTATACCCAAATTTACGGAAGAAATTCTGTTTCCAGATAAATAGAGATACGCCAAGCCCGGTAGATGGCGGAGCGATATCCAAGAAACGGCTTCAATGCGGTTCGATGTTAAAGTCAGAGTGTACAGATTATTGAAATGTGGGATATTGGTAAGATTTCTGATGAAATTAAACGAAACATCCAATTTAGCGACATTAGCTGGTAATCCAGAAGGAAAGTCAGTTAAACTACGGTGTGGAAATACACAAGCAACGACACCTAGACGGGCCTTACAGCCTGACAGTGTATACCGAAAGCCCTGTCCTATACAGGGTGCTACCACAAACAGGGAGATGATGATAAGGGAACTGCAGTTACTAGTTCGAACCTTGAGTAGAGAAGGCCACGGTGTCATGGTGATCTTTTTTTGTTGAACCCACTGTATGAATGAGTTAGTAAAACAGGTTAAACTTTTTATATTCCAACAGTTTAGAAACGATAACGATTGGTCTATTGACAATCAGGTCGACCTAGCAGAAGAATCTTAAAACGAAATGACTTGCAAAGACTTTGACAATGGAACTGAAGAAGCTGATTCTTTGTTTCAAAAGAAAATAATTCAAGAAGGGGTTAACGGATCGTCATAATTTTTGGTTGAGGTATGACAATGGTCATACGATTCTTGAAGAATGCTATTATTTTGCGCTGCTTAAGCTTTGTAAATAAAAAACAACCCTCTTACCGTATGCTACGTCAGCAGGTTGCGGTGCACAATTTTCCCTCTGCAGAGTTTATAGAGACGAAGCGACAACGTTATGGTCCGTTCACGCATAGACCAGCAGATAAAGTGGATGGGGTACAGGGATGATTGATGTCTGAGCTGAGAATGCGTCATAGGATGGAATATTCATCACCTTTTTTTCAAGACAGAGATGTGGCTCTGGTTTACTGGTTTTGTAATGTTGCAGACAATGTATATTTTAGCATTTAGGTCGCTTGCATGGCAAGATTTGATTTACGCCCTCAGTTCTTGGACACGATTGGATCCCGTTGATTAAACTACAGCCAGACAATGTCGCTGCTGTGTGTCATGTGTATACAGTAAGCCATGTCTGTCCATATTTTGTAAATGTTGGTATTTTTTGTTATGCATGTTTTGTGTTGTGTAGGCTTACAAGATGTGGTAGGCATATCTAAATATCAGACTGGCAACGAACTCCATTGAGTGCATTCTCGTATGATCTCATACATGCATATATGCACACGTTGAGTAGACCACTGAAGAAAATATTACAGTACCGTCTGAAATGTAGCTCATGGACACGTATTTATTTGCTGTATAAAGTATTTCATTTTGTAGTCTGCACGGGACGTTAGGGAGTGCAACTTGGTACATGTTTGTTCATATCATATTTGTGATAACAGTGTTCACTACGAAAGTTCTCCCGATCACAAAAGCTTGAAAGTACAGTTGTACGTACGTATAAGATGCAGTAGAATGTCATAAGACAAGATTTTATATTCCTAAATAGAAAACAATTGCGTATACCCACTATTATTTGCCCATTGCTTGACAAATCCTTATTGAGAGGCTTTATTCTTCGCCTTCTAGCGTTATTAGCATACACTTGCAAAACGATTTTATGATATTGGCCCAGCTCGAAACCCTTCCATGGCAGTAAAAACCTGTGGAAACAAGAAGCTTACTACTAGTATTCGGACACATATAGTAGCTCTCGCTTCGGCCTAAATCGGATTTGACTAATCCTTGACTTCATAATTGAAATATCATGCAAGATATAAAAGTATGGCTGAAAATAGAACAAAACACACACATTTTAGGTCGCAAAGAGCGCGCGGTAAGAGCGCCGTCCCAGTGGAATGGGGGTTTAAGCAAACAGTGTGGCGAGAGCTTCAGAAACGTTCGTCCGAAAGGTATAATATTATAAGCAGACATTGTCGCCGCTGTTTGTCATGTATATACAGTAAACCGCGTCTGTCTATGCTTGTAAAAGTTGCTACTTGTCATGCATGTCTTGTTTTGTGTTGTTTTGTGTAGGCTTACAAGTTGTGGTAAGCAGACTCAAAGCAGACTAACCTGCAAGAAGCAATAGTGCCATGTCGTGTGATAAGTTTACGGAAAAGTTCAGAGAATCAAACATCCCATTCCTGCCATATAGAAATACATAATTGCATAGAAATCACGCCGTCACAACACTTTACACTTCAGATTGTAATTGATAATCCTCTCGAATGGAAGTTGAACATTTTCCCCATGCAAAATTCGATCTCAAAATAAGTAACTTGTTACTACGTAATTATTAAAATATCACCAACTTAACAAAGTACCCGACGACAAAATCCTGCAATTATCTTATGTTACAATGAATATTTAAAAAAGTGTTACAAAACGACTGAGGTGGTAGCTGAAGTGCCACTTTCTGTTTGTTGATGTTTCTTATATTATTTGCATGCTTTAGTTCTGGTTGTTCACTGATGTCAAAGAAGTTGAATTCAATTCAATTAAACAATGAAATATGTTGGCGAATTTATGTTCCATTGTTTCTTGGTTTATCATCGAGTTACCAACAATATTAGTTTACTTAGATTTAGTGCTTACTAAGACTAGTCACAAAAGGCAGACTCAATACAACATGACTCCAAAATAACGGACCAAGACGAATAATATCTAGGCAGACAGTCCGGCGAGAGCTTTATTCGAAGAACGTTCGTAGGAAAGGTTTCGCAAGAATATGAACAAACTGAATGACTGAAAACACAATTTCACAATGTGATGCCACAGTGCATGGAAAAGACATCTCGATCCTAAAGTTGCGAAATCCTTCCCCAAATATCCTCACGTACTGCAATTAGCAATGCATTTTCTTTGCAAAAGCTATGCACATTTTTCTGGAGTCCTCGCCATATCTAGTGAATTACATATTGGATCCATTGATTGGATACGTGAACGGCCGAAAAGTATGTTAAGCAGTCTGGTACAATGACATCTGCAATTCTTACAAAATGTGCATGAACGCTGCAATGAGAGTGATTTTCAAGATGTCTAGTATAGGGTCGAAACATATATCAAGCTATGTATGAAGTTCGGAATTGCAAGGAAAAAGACCTTGTAAGCCACTTCCTTCACGATCATTTGCATCCACCAGATCAAGGAGGTTTAGTCATTATATTCAAGCATTGTGTGTATATGTGAGTATGTTGCAGCTTGATGATAGCATGTACTTAATAACCATTGTGCATTTCACTTTGTTATTAAGCTAGATCTATCAACCTCAAAATTTTCAGCGAATTTCTCCGTAGTTATGTATATCCATCCATTCATATTTTGAGTTCGTGTTTTTTTTCTAGTTTTCCTATTGGCAGAAACAAAACCTCTTGTTTGGGTGCTACTGGCTTCTGTATGCAGTTCTGGTATGAAAAGGGTTCACATTTCGAATAACTCATTCGCACCATAGTTTTTATCTTCCTTTCTGAGACCCGATGTTCCTTCTGAGACCCGAACAAACATCTGTTGTCATAATCTGGCAGTTGCAGTACTCCTACATTTAATTCAATGATTTTCCTCATTCTCATGCTCTGTTGTAATATTTTCATCAGTTTCCCTGTTGGGAGAAACGATACCCTTGGCCTGGGTACTGTTGGCTTCTGTATGTAGTTTTGGTAAAGGTCTAAATTTACAGGAGCGCATGACAGTAACTGTAACAGGACATGTGTTGTTAGAATCTGGTAGTTGAGGTGATCCTATCCTGCAGTCAGGTATTTCCTCATACGCATGTTCTGAGATGGTGTTTTCTGCAGTTTCCCTATTAGCAGAAACACTACTAGCTAATAGGGAAACTGTAAAAGTCAAGATGATTGTTGCAATTCTGACATGGTGTTATTTTCAGTTCCCTGGTCGACAGAAGCTACACCCCTGTCTTGATCGATATTGGACTCTGTAGGCAGTTCTGGTAATGGTCGGTGTCTATAAGAAAGCATGACACTAGTTTGTGATTTCCTTTCTGAGATGATTTGAGCTGAACATGTGCTACTGGAGTTAGGTCCTCTTGTGCCGAAGTTTCCATGGTAGGAAATGTTGTGAATTGGTGGCAACATTTGAGTCAGGCTTTGACTAGTTGGTGCTTGATGTATTGCCCCCGTAAGACTGCTTCTTTGGTAAGCACTGTTTTGTATGGGCGGACATATTTGATTCAGCGGAACGCCATTCACTACGGCAGCATTCGCATCATCTTCGGAGCCAAAGGATCGGCGTATCATGATAATCTTTTTGGCCACAAACAAGATTACAAGTAATCCAACAAGAACGGATGAAGCAGTGATTATGATTTGCACGGTGCTCATGATCTCTTTATTACTGTTGCCTTTTTTAGGCATACTTGTCGTGTTGAAGACTACTCCGTGACCCTGGATATTTGCACTTTTTGACAGACCACATCTTGTAGATATGGGACCATCTTGCGTGGACACTGCTGTTGGAACCTTCGTTACAAAAGTGTCAAAAATACCACCTTCACTTTGGGTGGACATTCTGATAGCCTTTGGGAGTTTCGTAAAAAAATTACGTGTTTTTGTTGTTGTTGTAGTAACCTGTTCATGAGCACGCGTTTGTATAGTTGTTGAGTCGCACCCTACCAGAGGTGGAGCAAAGTTTTCTAAAGGAAGTTCTTTCGAATGTTCTGGACTCGAGCACACAAAGCTGTTTCCTTTAGGCAGGGACCACAGAGAGCAGACTTCACACAAAGAACAACAATTATACGACGAGGGATCGCATCCTTTCATACATTTCAGCTTGTTTATCAGCCACATCATTGCACAGCCACAGTGGAAAGGATTGTAGCCAATATTAACTTTGAAATTGGAGAAAAATCCTGATTCATTGGCAGTGAATGATGTTAGCCTGTTGTTTGACAGATCTACCATCTTCAGTTTTGGAACGTGTTTCATGACTATACCTAAATTCACCGAAGTAATTCTGTTCCCAGATAAATAGAGATACTCCAAGGCCGGTAAATGGCGGAGCGATATCCAAGAGGTGGTTTCAATGCGGTTTGATGTTAAAGTCAGGCTGTATAGATTATTGAGATGTGGGATATGGGTAAGATTTCTGATGAAATTAAACGCCACATCCAATTTAACGACATTAGCTGGTAATCCCGAAGGAAGATCGGTTAAACTACGGTGTTGAAACGTGCAAACAACGTCACCGAGGCGGGTCTTACAGTCTGTGTATGTATGGCCTTGTCTTGTACACGGTACTACCACACACAGGGAGATAATGATAAGGAAACGGAAACACCTACTGCAATTTCTATTTCGAACCTTGAGTAGGGAAGGCAACAGACTCATGGTGATCTTCGTGTTGAGCCAACTGTTTGAATTAAATAGTAAAACGGGTTAATCTTTTCATATTCCAACAGTTGAGAAACGATAACGATTGGTCTCTACTGACAATAAAGTCGTCCTAGCAGTAGAATTTTAAAACAAAATGGAACTGAATAAGTTGCTGCTGATTTTATTTCGAAGTGAATAACTCAAAAAGGGGTAGACGGATCGTCATAATTTTTGGTTGTGGTATGACAATGGTTATACGATACTTGAAGTATACTATTATTTTGCACTGCTTTGTTAATAAAAACAACCCTCTTACCTTGTGCTACGTCAGCAGGTTATTCCTCGAACTTTATGTCTTAGTGGTGTACAATTTTTCCTCTGTAGAGTTTATAGAGACTTAGCGACGACGTTGTGGTCCGTCAATGTATGGAACAGCAAATGAAGTGGATGAGGTACAGGGATGATTGATGTCTGAGCTGTGTATGCGTCATAGGATGGAATATTCATCACCTTAAGTTCCCTAAGACAGAGATGTGGCTCTGTTTTAGTGGTTTTGTAATGTTCCAGACAATGTATATTTTAAGCATTTAGGTCGCTTGCATTGCAATATTTGATTTGCGCCTGCAGTTCTTGGACACGATTGGATCCCGTGGATTAAACTACAGCCGGACAAAGTCGCTGCTGTATATCTTGTGTATGTCTGTCTATATTTTGTAAATGTTGGTATATTATTATGCATGTTTTGTGTTGTGTAGGCTTACAAGATGTGGTAGGCACATTTAAATACCTGACTGGCAACGAACTCCATTGGTGCATTCTCGTATGATTTCATACATGAATACTAGAGTTCCACGAACACATATCTTCGCCGAATAATCAGGGGATTATACCAATAGTCAAGAGTCTAGTTTGGTGGCTGTGTTCAGTTATTCTCGTTTAGGAGATTTTGACAAAATGTCACTGCAGATCAAGCTGCTAGGGGGCCCAAAGCTACAACAATTAAACTTACATCACAAGCTTCCTGACACCAAAGGATCAAGACCATAGCACGTTCAGTTCTGCTGAAGTACCAGGGTCACATACCAGGGGCCCAAAATCGACCCTGACCTTCGAAATTCGTTTTCCCAATACCTGCCCACATACTCGTACCAAGTATCGTCATAATCCATCCATGCTTGAGTTATGCTGACTACAAAAATCCGGGACCACAAACTTTGCACACAACCACAGACGTTAACGGCGATGCTGAGACTGTGTCAGATGATGATCACTTTGAGGGGTTTTTCAAACCAGAGTGAAAGTGAGAGTGACCAGCAGACATCGCACTAAAGATCAGACAGACTCTCTAGTCCTGTGTACTGATGAACGTTACCCCCCTGCTCAAACAATAGGATAGTCCGTGTACTTTGCCCCTCTCCTGTCTCCTGTGCACCTCTAGCTACTCACGTTGGTAACATAATTTACCGGGCTCGTTAGTCCTGACTCCTGCTGGACACAACAAACCAGTGCCTCAGAAACACGTGTGGTAGCTGAAACATCGATTCTTTGAATGATTCCCTTAGCCATCAGATCATTGGTGGAGGAATCTATAATTTCTTCCATGGTCACCCAAGACGTGTTGCCAAGGAAGGACAATTTCTCGGTGACGGCAGTTCCCCTGCCGAGCGGTAGGTAGCGATGATAGGGTGGGAGGAATTCCGAACTTTGACCTCGTATGAAGACTTAATTGAAGACAAGTTCGTTGTTGCATTCTTTAGGTGGCTGAAAGAAGTAGTGTTTCCCTATCTGAGGTACGACGTCAGGACCATCTGGTTGACGATAGTCCCTCACAGGGCCTGACCTTTCCTGTGTTTGTTGATTTAGCTCCGTCCCAGCGGGAGAGTAGTTTGGACGGTGTTTTTTGAGGTCACCAGAGAGCATCAATCTCATTTACACAGGCCTGCTGACAAGCAGGTGTTGCCATTGAATATAGGTCAACAAAAGGTACTTAAACGCAATCATAAACAAGCCTATTTCACCACTTAATTAGACCCTGATTACAATTTCATACGTCTATATTTGTTAATCATTACCTCAATAACCTACCTGTCCAAAGCAATGCAAATTCATCAAACCCTACACGAGTGATCACCTCCAAAGGTAACATAAAAAAAGCCCACTGCAGTTCTAAGCAAGCCACTAGGGGGTCTAAACTTACATCAGTTACTACCTGCCCCAAGAGCTGTACACCACTTGAAAATCATTACCATAGCACTTGCATGAAATTTGACTACAAGCTTTTGGTGGATTGATAAATTTTCCTCATTTATTATGCAAATCATCGTCTTATTTGCATGACAAGTATTCAATTATGTAAAGCATCACCGAAACTATCCACATGCCATAGATAATGATAATCCGTCAATCCCTACTGAAGTTATTCGTATCCAAAGATATTAACAAAAACGCCAACTGCAGTTCCAAGTGAGCAGCTAGGGGGCCATAATTCACACCACTCACTTGCCGTCACAGAAGCTATATACTACCTAAAAATCATGAACTTGACGCCTCCAGAAAATTTGGCTTCAAACGTTGAAGCTCCGCTGCAGTACCTCATATACCCGCTAGGAGGCCCATTATCGAACTTGACCTTCCTCTTTGACACCCCTAACTATCCACTAAATATCATGCACAACCGTCAACAGCTCCTCGAGTTATGCTGGCGACATGTAAACTCTCACACACACAAAGCCTGCCGCAGTACTGTAGGAAAGCGCCAGATGAATCATTTTTAAACTTGACCTCCGTTTTCACAATCTCTTTCTACCTACCAAAAATCATTGAGATTCATCAACGTTTCCGTCACTTTTTTTGCCTACATACAAACACAGAAAAATTAAAATTCCGCTGCAGTACTGTTGGAAAACGCCAGGTAAACGATTTTTAAACTTGACCTTCCTTTGCACAACCACTACACAAGTACCAAATATCATGAAGATCCATCAAAGGTTTCCCGAGTTATGCTCTTGACATACATACAGACCCACACAACATCCAGCTCAACCGAAAACATAATCTACTTCGAGTCCCTCGGTGAAGATAATTATGCACAAGTTGAGAAAACAACTTCCAATCAAAACCTGTTGTAACAAGACGCTTACTACTAGAAGTGTATTCGGATACATGTATTAGCTCTCGCTGCGACGAAAATGGGGTTTGACTAATCCTTGACTTCATAATTGAAATATCATGCAAAATATAAAAGTAAGGCTAAAAGACTAGATGAATAAACAATTAGGTCGTAGAGACAGCGCGGCGAGAGCGCCGTCCTATAATGGAATGGGGCTATATTTAAGCAGCCGGTGTGGCGAGAGCTTCAGGTCGGAAAGGTGTTATTTTTGCAAGAAACCGAAAAATCTGAACAAACAATATCACCATGTGATGTCACAGTGCATATAACACATATCTTGATCCTATAGTTACGGAATTCTTTCCCAAATATCATCAGGTACTGCAATTAGTCATGTAATTTGTTATGCGAAGGCTCCTGGACATATCTAGGCACCTACATATTGGATTCATTGATTGGACATGTGAACGGCCGAAAAGTATGTTAAACAGTCTGGTACAATGACATCTGTGAGTGTAACAAAATATACATCAACGCTGCAATGAGAGTGACAAAGCTGATTTTCAAGATATCTTTATAGGGTTGAAACACATATCAGGCTATATATATATATGAAACTCGGGATTACATAGGAACAGACCTTGTAAGCCACTTCTTTCCCGATAATTTGTTCCCAACCGACGTGGCTAGTAATGCATATATTCAAACAATATGACATTGTGTACATGTAAGTTAGTTGCAGCACGATAACAGCATCAACTGTACTTAACTATCCCCATATCGAGTTAGTTTAATCTTGACACTATGCGAAAAAACAACAAAATAGTTATCATCGAATTTCTCCGTAGTTGCGTACATCTATTTACTATATTCAAAGATTGTGTTTTTTTCCCTTATTGGCAACAACAAAACTTCTGGTTTGTGTGCTACTGGCTAAGCAGTTTTGGTACGTAAAGGGTTTACATTTCTTAAAACGCATTGACATCACAGTTCTTTTCTTCCTTTCTGGGACTCAAACTAAATGTATGTTTTCATAATCTGGCAGTTGCAGTGGTCTGATATTTTAGTCGTGTATTACCTCATACGCATTCTCTGAGATGGCGTCATCATCAATTTCCCTATTGGAAGAAACAACACCCTTGGTCTGGGTCCTGTTGGCTTCTTTAGGTAGCTTTGGTAGCGGTCTATCTCTATGTGACCGCTTGCCAGTATTGGAACATGTGTCGTTAGAGACTTCTAGTTGCGGTGATCCTATCCTGCAGTCAGGTATTTCCTCATACGCATGTTTTGAGATTCTGTTTTCAGCCCTTTTCCTATTAGAAGAAACAGTTCTAGCTTCTGTATGCAGTTCTGACATGGTGTTATTTTCAGTTTCCTGGACGACAGAAACAACACCCTTGCCTTGAGTTATGTTGGACTCTGTAGGCAGTTCTGGTAAGGGTCGGTGTCTATAAGAAAGCATGACACCAGTTTGTGTTCTCCTTTCTGAGATGATTTGAGCCGAAAATGTGCTGCTGGAATTAGGTAGTTGTGGTGCTCTTGCCCCGAGGTTTCCTTGGTAAGAATGTTCTGAATCGGTGAATCGGTGGCAACATCTGAGTTAGACATTGGTCAGCTGGTACTAGTTGTGGTGCCCCTGTAGCGCTGCTTCTTTGATAAAGAGTGTTTTGTATGGGCGGACATATTTGATTCAGTGGAACGCCATTCGCTGCGTCAGGCATTCGCTGCTTCAGGCATTGGTCAGTTGGTATTAGTTGTGGTGCCCCTGTAGCGCTGCTTCTTTGGTTAGAATTAGAATTAGAGATAGAATTTAACGCCACATCCAGTTTAACGACATTAGCTGGTAATCCCGAAGGAAGATCGGTTAAACTACGGTGTGGAAACACGCAAGCAACGACACCGTGGCGGGTCCTACAGCTTGTATATGTACGGCCCTGTCCCATACACGGTACTACCACAAACTGGGAGATGGTGATAAGGAAATTGAAACACCCATTTCCACTGTAGCTTTTAGTTTGAACCTTGAAAAGGGAGGTCCAGACAATCATGGTGATCTTCGTGTTGAACCAACTGTATGAATGAGTTAGAAAAAAAAGGTTAATCTTTTTATATTCCAACAGTTTAGAAACGATAACGATTGGTCTATTGACAATAAAGTCGACCTAGCAGAAGAATTTTAAAACAAAATGACTTGCACCGACTTTTACAATGGAACTGAAGAAGCTGAGTCTTTGTTTCGAAAGAAAATAACTCAAGAAGGGGTTAACGGATCGTCATAATTTTTGGTTGAGGTATGACAATGGTAATACGATACTTGAAGTACGTATCACGGTGGTTTGTCACTAGGGTATTCTTTCCCGTTGCTACGCACGTTCGACAAGGTATCGGGTTACACGAGGCAACATTTTGGCTAACGGCAAAACATTTGTAAATAAACAAAATAGTGGCGACGGGAAAATATCAAAATAAAACGAAATTGGCGATTTTACAAACTTTGAATGTTGTAATTTTGCGCTGAATGGCTGATTTTTTAATATTTTGCTCCCGAACACGATAATTCTCAGGTTTTAGGGAGCGCGTTTTTTCAGGCACACATCGCAAAGGTCAGGCTTCCAATGTAAATGAATACTTCTTATTTTCATATTTTTCGTCGACCAGGAACAAAACAAAACTTTGTGTTTTTGGGATTTTTTAATTTCTAATTCTAAGTATAGTTAATATCGACAAATCTGTGAAAAAATGGCGTTTTTTGACATTTTTCGCACTCAAATGCCCATAATTCAAAACCAAGGGCATTTTTCAAAAATCCCAAAAACACAAACCTCGGGAAAACCGATACGGTCATTTTGAGCCGTAAATAAGGTAAGGTGGATGATTTTTGAAGCTGAACCTTTACGATGTTTGAACACATGTCATGCCGCACGGATAAGGAGAGGGGGTAATTGACACGGGCGTAAACAATCCTTCTAATATCCAAGGTCAGCAAAAATGACGCCAGCAGCTTCGTTACATGTCAGATGTCCACAACAAAGTGCCAGCATAGCTTTACTCTCCAGAAAACGGGTGAAATTTGTGAAAGAATTAGTTTTTTCTCCTGATGCGGGAAAAGAGGCCCAACCTCGCTGGTTTACAGTAAAAACATGCGATGACCGCAGGTGACCCCAAATCGAACGTGCGTTCGGATCGATTACGTCATTTCGAACATCATGGAACAGCGTTCGAATTCGGCTGGACATGGGAGTTTCTGAGCATGAATTTGACCACCGTGTATGCTATTGTTTTGCACAACTTTAGCTTTGTAAATAAAAACAACCCTCTTACCGTATGCTACGTCAGCAGGTTGCAGTGCACAATTTTCCCTCTGCAGAGTTTATAGAGACGAAGCGAAAACGTTATGGTCCGTTCACGCATAGACCAGCAGATAAAGTGGATGGGGTACAGGGATGATTGATGTCTGAGCTGAGAATGCGTCATAGGATGGAATATTTATCACCTTTTTCTCAAGACAGAGATGTGGCTCTGGTTTACTGGTTTTGTAATGTTCCAGACAATGTATATTTTAAGCATTTAGGTCGCTTGCATGGCAATATTTGATTTGCGCCTGTAGTTCTTGAACACGATTGGATCCCGTGGATTAAACTACAGCCGGGCAAAGTCACTGCTGTATATCATGTGTATAGAGTAAGCCATATCTGTCTATATTTTGTAAATGTTGGTATTTTTTGTTATGCATGTTTTGTATTGTATAGGCTTACAAGATGTGATAGGCATATTCAAATACCAGACTGGCAACGAACTCCATTGGTGCATTCTCATATGATTTCATACATGAATATTATGCACAAGTTGAGAAAACAACTTCCAATCAAAACCTGTTGTAACAAGACGCTTGCAACTAGTATTTTCGGACACATGTATTAGCTCTCGCTGCGACGAAAATGGGGTTTGATTAATCCTTGACTTCATAATTTAAATATCATGCAAAATATAAAAGTAAGGCTAAAAGACTAGATGAATAAACAATTAGGCCGTAGAGAGCGCGCGGCGAGAGCGCCGTCAAATTATGGAATGGGGCTATAATCAGACAGTGTGGCGAGAGCTTCAGGTCGGAAAGGTGTTATCTTTGCAAGAAATCGAAAAATCTGAACAAACAATATCACCATGTGATGTCACAGTGCATATAACACACATCTTGATCCTATAGTTACGGAATTCTTTCCCAAATATCATCAGGTACTGCAATTAGTCATGTAATTTGTTATGCGAAGGCTCCTGGACATATCTAGGGAACTACATATTGGATTCATTGATTGGACATGTGAACGGTCGAAAAGTATGTTAAACAGTCTGGTACAATGACATCTGTGAGTGTAACAAAATATACATCAACACTTCAATGAGAGTGACAAAGCTGATTTCCAAGATATCTTTATAGGGTTGAAACACATATCAGGCTATATATATATATATATATATGAAACTCGGGATTACATAGGAACAGACCTTGTAAGCCACTTCTTTCCCGTTAATTTGCTCCCAACCGACGTAGCTAGTAATGCATATATTCAAACAATATGACATTGTGTACATGTAAGTTAGTTGCAGCACGATAACAGCATCAACTGTACTTAACTATCCCCATATCGAGTAAGTTTAATCTTGACACTATGCGAAAAAAACAACATAATAGTTATCATCGAATTTCTCCGTAGTTGCGTACATCTATTTACTATATTCAAAGATTGTGTTTTTTTCCCTTATTGGCAGAAACAAAACTTCTGGTTTGTGTGCTACTGGCTAAGCAGTTCTGGTACGTAAAGGGTTTACATTTCTTAAAACGCATTGACATCACAGTTCTTTTCGTCCTTTCTGGGACTCAAACTAAATGTATGTTTTCATAATCTGGCAGTTGCAGTGGTCTGATATTTTAGTCGTGTATTACCTCATACGCATTCTCTGAGTTGGCTTCTTCATCAAATTCCCTATTGGAAGAAACAACACCCTTGGTCTGGGTCCTGTTGGCTTCTTTAGGTAGCTTTGGTAGCGGTCTATCTCTATGTGACCGCTTGCCAGTATTGGAACATGTGTCGTTAGAGACTTCTAGTTGCGGTGATCCTATCCTGCAGTCAGGTATTTCCTCATACGCATGTTTTGAGATGCTGTTTTCAGCCCTTTTCCTATTAGAAGAAACAGTTCTAGCTTCTGTATGCAATTCTGACATGGTGTTATTTTCAGTTTCCTGGACGACAGAAACAACACCCTTGCCTTGAGTTATGTTGGACTCTGTAGGCAGTTCTGGTAAGGGTCGGTGTCTATAAGAAAGCATGACACCAGTTTGTGTTCTCCTTTCTGAGATGATTTGAGCCGAAAATGTGCTGCTGGAATTAAGTAGTTGTGGTGCTCTTGCGCCGAGGTTTCCTTGGTAAGAAATGTTGTGAATTGGTGGCAACATCTGAGTCAGGCATTGGTCAGTTGGTACTAGCTGTGGTGCCCCTGTAGCGCTGCTTCTTTGGTAAAGAGTGTTTAGTATGGGAGGACATATTTGATTCAGTGGGACGTCATTAACTGTGGCAGCATTCGCATCATCTCTGGAGCCATGGGATCGACGTATTATAATGAAAACCTTTCTTGCCACCATCAGCATAAAAAGTACCCCCAGAGGAACGACTGAAGCAATGATTATGATTTGTACGCTGGTTATGATCGAAGCATTACTGTTGCCTTTTTTTGGCATACTTGCCGTGGTAAAGAGATTGTCGATATTTGCAGTTTCTGACAGAACAGTTCTGGTAGATATAGGACCCTCTTTCTTGGATATTGTTGTTTGAATCTTTGATTCAGCTTTGTCAAGAATATGACCTTGACTTTGAGTTGACATTCTGGAAGCGTTTGGGAGTACGGTAGAAAAGTAAAGTGTTGTTCGTGATGCTGTAACCTCTCCATGAATATAAGCACTCGTCTCTATAGTTGTTGAGTCGCACGCTATCAGAGGTGTAACAAGCTTTTCCAAAGGAAGACCTTTCGAATGTTTTGGACTCGCGCACACAAGGGTATCTCCTACCTGCTGCGACAAGAGAGAGCAGGTTCCACACACGAAACAACAACTACGATAGGACGGATCGCATTCCTTCATACATTTGAGCTTGTTGATCAGCCACATCATCGTGCAGCCACAGTGGAAAGGATTGAAGTCAATGTTTACTTTAACATGGGTGGAAAGTCCTGACTCATCGGCAGAGAATGATGTGAGCCTGTTTTCTGACAGATCTACCAACCTCAGGTTGGGAAGCATTTTTATGACTACACCAAAATTCACAGAAGAAATTCTGTTCCCAGATAAATAGAGATACTCCAAGGCCGGTAAATGGCGGAGCGATATCCAAGAGACGGTTTCTATGCGGTTTGATGTTAAAGTCAGTGTGTACAGATTATTGAGATGAGGAATATTGGTAAGATTTCTGATGAAATTAAACGCAACATCCAATTTAGCGACATTAGCTGGTAATCCCGAAGGAAAGTCAGTTAAACTACGGTGTGGAAACACGCAAGCAACGGCACCCAAACCAACTGAAATTGAATATCTACCGCCCTGCCCCATACAGGGTACTACCACAAACAGGGAGATGATGATAAGAAAACTGCAGTTACTATTTTTAACCTTGAGTAGAGAAGGCCACAGAATCATGGTGATCTTCGTGTTGAACCAACTGTATGAATGAATCAGTAAAACAGGTTAATCTTTTATATTGCAACAGTTGAGAAACGATAACGATTGGTCTACTGACAATAAGGTCGTCCCAGCAGTAGAATTTTAAAACAAAATGGAACTGAATAAGTTGCTCCTGATTTTTATTTCGAAGAGAATACCTCAAAAAGGGGTAGACGGATCGTCATAGTTTTTGGTTGAGGTATGACAATGGTTATACGATACTTGAAGTATGCTGTCATTTTACGCTGCTTTGTAAATAAAAACAACCCTCTTACCTTGTGCTACGTCAGTAGGTTATTCGTCGAACTTTATCTGTTAGTGGTGTATAATTATTCCTCTGTAGAGTTTATAGAGACTTAGCGACGACGTTGTGGTCCGTCAATGCATGGAACAGCAAATGAAGTGGATGAGGTACAGGGATAATTGATGTCTGAGCTGTGTATGCGTCATAGGATGGAATATTCATCACCTAAAGTTCCCTAAGACAGACATGTGGCTCTATTGTAGTGGTTTTGTAATGCTCCAGACAATGTATATTTTAAGCATTTAGGTCGCTTTCATGGCAATATTTGATTTGCGCCTGCAGTTCTTGGACACGATTGGATCCCGTGGATTAAACTACAGTCGGACAAAGTCGCTGCTGTATATCATGTGTATGTCTGTCTATATTTTGTAAATGTTAGTATATTATTATGCATGTTTCGTGTTGTGTAGGCTTACAAGATGTGGTAGGCATATTTAAATACCAGACTGGCAACGAACTCCATTGGTGCATTCTCGTATGATTTCATACTGAATATTATGCACAAGTTGAGAAAACAACTTCCAATCAAAACCTGTTGTAACAAGACGCTTACTACTAGAAGTGTATTCGGATACATGTATTAGCTCTCGCTGCGACGAAAATGGGGTTTGACTAATCCTTGACTTCATAATTGAAATATCATGCAACATATAAAAGTAAGGCTAAAAGACTAGATGTATAAACAACAAGAGTTCCACGAACCCATACCTTCGTCAATGGATGGGTTGGTAGTTGGGTGGGATGTTATGAAGGATGCAAATGTATAATGGTAATGTGGATTGGATATGCGGAAATAATGTAAGTGATTTGTTATGTATGGAAAGAAGGCGTGGAGGGTAGTAAGGTGTCATAGCAGGGAAGTCGTTGTTTGATTAATCGTTTGATGTTGGATGTGGAGTAGATTTGTGCTGATGGAAAGTTGGAACGTTTTGGCAATAGGCTGAAGTGTTTTGTGAGACGATGGATAGGTGGGTTAGAGATTTGTATGTTTGGTGGAAGTCTGGATAGGAACCTTTTAAAATTGGTGCAGGGTACAAAATGTTGTCGGTTTGTGATGGTAGTGTGTTTTATTTTGGATTTAGGTAGGTGGTTGACGTGAAATGACAATGTTGTAATCTTTCACAATCAGTCGGGAAGTGGGTGAGGTTGTGGGTAAGAGGGGTGACATGTTAGGTTTTTAAATGTGTTTTGTGCTTTTTTATTGGCGAAGGTTATTGCAACCTAGTGTCATTGGGTGAAAGGTATTTGGTGCGTATGAAGATGTCTAGCTGACGAAGTTGTTGTGATGCTTGTTGTAGCTGCAGTTGGTCAGGGTGTTTTCAGAGGGCACTTTATGTAAGGTAGGAATGTGGTGTAGGAGGTAGTGTCAGTGGTGTTTATATGTGTGACAGGGCCTCCATGGATATTACCACATTGAGAATAGTAGGGTTTTGTTTCAGTGCATTCAGTAGCCTTAATTTAACAGGCTTCAGATGTGGCTGGAGATATTAGAACTTGGCAAAATAGATGAGTTAGCCAGCTGATAGATACAGTTTGCCACATATAATCAAATTTCATAAAGCTACCTACACCTCCAATATGACGTCTCTAGCAGCATGCACCGTTACGAAAATATGAAGTGTCTGCATAAATTATGCAAATAAGGTCCGAAATAGCATAATGCACATTCATGTGTATTCACCTCTCCTAAACGTATCTAACGTTAAACCTCAAATATGACCTCCGTAGCATTTAGCATAAGGGAAATATAAGATAAGTTTCTGTATGAAATGTGCAAAAGAGGTCCTAATTAGCATGATCCACATTCCGTTTTATTCACTTATCCTAAAGCAACCTACACCTCCAATATGACATCTATGGAATATGCCGTAAGGGAAATATGAAGTCTCTGCATAAATTATGCAAACGAGGCCCTCACTAGCATGGCACAAATTCTGTTGTATTCACCTTTCCTGAAGCTACCTACACCTCCGATATGACATCTGTAGCATACGCTGTAAGGGAAATATGAAATCGCTGCATAAATTATGTAAATGAGGTCCTCTTCATCATAATGCACATTCAGGTACATTCATCTTACCTGAAGCGACCTACACCTTTAACATGACATCCGTAGCATTAATCGTAAAGCAAACATAGGTTTCTGCATAGAATATGCAAATGAGCTCTTCATTAGCATAAGGTATATTCCCTTGTATTCAACTTTAACTAAAATACCCATACCTCCAATATGACGTCCGCGGCATTTAACGTAATGGAAAATAACTTTTTGAATAAATTATGCAAATGATATCCTCATAAGCATAATGCACATGCCTTTGTATTTACCTTTCCTACAGCTACATACACCTCCAATATGACATTTGTAGCATGTACCTAAAGGGAATATGAAATTTCTGCATAGATTATGCAAATAAGGTCATCATTAGCATAATACACATTCAGGTACATTCACCTTTCATAAAGCTACCTACACCTGCAATAGGACATCCTTAGCATTTAGCATTTCCTTCATCATAGTGCACCCCACATCTGCTTGTTTTTTTCCAAGGCCATTCATCATTATGTAGTCACAACACGTCCCAGCTTAAGCACATGCTTAAGCATACAATATAACACATTTTTACACTTTTCTCGTTAATCATGCAAAGTACTTCGCCCAAAATCTAATCATCTTGAGATTTCCCACATACACACGGACACAGGTGTATTCACCTTTCAAAAACTACCTACACCTGCATTAGGACATCCTTAGCATTTAGCATTTCCTTCATCATAGTGCACCCCACATCTGCTTGTTTTTTTCCAAGGCCATTCATCATTATGTAGTCACAACACGTCCCAGCTTAAGCACATGCTTAAGCATACAATATAACACATTTTTACACTTTTCTCGTTAATTATGCAAAACACTTCGTCCAAAATCTAATCATCTTGAGATTTCCCACATACACACCGACTAAACTACAGCCGGCCAAAGTCGCTGCTGTGTGTCATGTGGATACAGTATTAAAGCCACATGTCTGTCTATATTTTGTAGATGTTGGTATTTTTTGTTATGCATGTTTTGTGTTGTGTAGGTTAACAAGATGTGGTAGGCATATTTAAAAACCAGACTGGCATCGAACTCCATTGGTGCATTCTCGTATGATTTCATACATGAATATTATGCACAAGTTGAGAAAACAGCCCCAAATCAAAACCTGTTGAAACAAGACGCTTACTAGTAGTATATTCGGATACATGTATAAGCACTCGCTGCGAACTTAATGGGTTTGATGATGACAGGTTTATTCAGTTCAGTATACAGGCCTCATGGCAGCCCTAAGGCTGAATTAACAGGCTTGTTTACAATATCAATAATCAAATTTACATAAACATACAAATTTGGGGTTTGACTAATCCTTTGCTTTAAAATTGAAGTATCATGCAAAGATAAAAGTAAGGCTGACAAGACTAAATGAATAAAGAATTAGATCGCAGAGAGAGCGCGGCGAGAGCGCCGTCCTATAGTGGAATGGGGCTATAAGCAGACAGTGTGGCGAGAGTTTCAGGTCGGAAAGGTGATATCTTTGCAAAAACCGAAAAATCTGAGCACACAATATCACAATGTGATGTCACACTGTATATACCACACATCTTGATCCTATAGTTACGAAATCCTTCTCCGAATATCTTCAAGTACTGCAATTAGTCATGTAATTTGTTATGCGAAGGCTCCTTGCATATTTAGGAAACTACATATTGGATTCATTGATTGGACATGTGGACGGCCGAAAAGTATGTTAAACAGTCTGGTACAATGACATCTGTGAGTGTTACAAAATATACATCAACGCTGCAATGAGAGTCACAAAGCTCATGTTCAAGATATCTTGTATAGGGTTGAAACACATATCAGGCTATATATATAACTCGGGATTACATAGGAACAGACCTTGTAAGCCACTTCTTTCCCGATCATTTGGTCCCAACCGAGGTAGTTAGTAATGCATATATTCAAACAATATGACATTGTGTACATTTGAGTATGGTACAACAAGATAATAGCATTAACTGTACTTAACCATCCCCATATCGAGTTAGTTTAATCTTGACACTAGGCAAAAAAAAAAAAGCATAATAGTTATCATCGAATTTCTCCGTAGTTGCGTACATCTATTTACTTATATTCAAAGATTGTGTTTTTTCCCTTCTTGGCAGAAACAAAACTTCTGGTTTGTGTGCTTCTGGCTAAGCAGTTCTAGTACGTAAAGGGTTTACATTTCTAAAAACGCATTGACATCACAGTTCTAATCTTGTCTTCCTTTCTGGGACTCGAACTGAATGTGTGTTTTCATAAGCTGGCAGTTGCAATGCGCATGTCCCCACTTTTTAGTCGTTCATTTCCTCATACGCATGCTCTGAGGAGATGTCTTCATCAATTTCCCCATTGAGAGAAACAGCACCCTTTGCTCGGGTACTGTTGTCTTTTGTAGGTAGTTTTGGGAACGGCCTAGATCTATAGGAGCGCTTGCCAGTAATGGAACATGTGTCGTTAGAAACTGGTAGTTGCGGTGCTCCTAACCTGCAGTCAGGTATTTCCTCATACGCATGTTCTGAGATGGTGTTTTCGGCCCTTTCCCTATTAGCAGAAACAGTACTAGCTTCTGCATGCAATTCTGACATGGTGTTATTTTCAGTTTCCTGGCCAACAGAGTCAACACCCCTGTCTTGATCGAAATTGGACTCTGGTGAAGGTAGTTCCGGTAAAGGTCGGTGTCTAAAAGAAAGCATAACAGCAGTTTGTGTCTTCCTTTCTCGGATGATTTGAGCCGAACATGTGCTGCTGGAATTAGGTAGTTGTGGTGCTCTTGTGCCGAAGTTTCCTTGGTAGGAAATGTTGTGAATTGGTGGCAACACCTGAGTCAGGCATTGGTCAGTTGATGGTAGTTGTGGTGCCCCTGTAGAGCTACTTCTTTGGTATAAAGTGTTTTGTATGGGCGGACATATTTGATTCAGTGGAACGCCATTCACTGCGGCAGCATTCGCATCATCTCTGGAGCCACGTGATCGACGCATCATGATAACTTCTCTTGCCACGATCAACAGGAAAAGTACCCCAAGAGGAACGACTGAAGCAATGATTATGATCTGCACGCTGCTTAAGCTCGTAACTTTGCTGTTGCCTTTCTGTGACATACTTGCCGTGGTAAAGATAATGCCGATATTTGCAGTTTCTGATGGAACAGTTCTGGTAGATATGGAACCCTCTTGCTTGAACACTGTTGTTTGAATCTTCGATAAACCTTTGTCAGGAATTTGACCTTCACTTTCTGTGGGCATTTTGACAATTTTTGAGGGTTTGGTAGAAAAAGAACGTGTTGTTGGTGATGTTGTCAAATGATCATGAGCACGCGTTTGCAATGTTGCTGAGTCGCACGCTATCAGACGTGGGACAATTTTTTCCAAAGGAAGTCTTACCGAATGTTCTGGACTCGCGCAAATAAAGCTGTCACATCTATGCAGGGACGCCAGATTGCATGCTTCACACGTATGGCAACAATAAGGATGGGAACTATCGCATTCTTTCATACATTTGAGCTTGTTGATCAGCCACATCATTTCGCAGCCACAGTGGAATGGATTTTTGTCAATGTTCACTTTAGCTTGAGTGAAAAGTCCTAACTCACTGGCAGAGAATGATTTTAGCCTGTTTTCTGACAGATCTACCATCCTCAGGTTTGGAAGGAGTTTTATGACTATACCCAAGTTCACGCAAGTAATTCTGTTCCCAGATAAATAGAGATACGCCAAGGCCGGTAGATGGCGGAGCGATATCCAAGCTTAAGAAACGGCTTCAATGCGGTTCGATGTTAAAGTCAGAGTGTACAGATTATTGAAATGTGGGATATTGGTAAGATTTCTGATGAAATTAAACGAAACATCCAATTTAGCGACATTAGCTGGTAATCCAGAAGAAAAGTCATTTAAACTACGGTGTGTAAATACACAAGCAACGACACCTAGACGCGCCTTACAGCCTGACAGTGTATACCGAAAGCCCTGTCCCATACAGGGTGCTACCACAAACAGGGAGATGATGATAAGGAAACTGCAGTTACTTGTTCGAACCTTGAGTGGAGAAGGCCACGATGTCATGGTGATCTTTGTGTTGAACCCACTGTATAAATAACGCATTTTAATTGAAACAAATCGCTGGCTGTCATAAAATGTTCCTTCGCACCCCAGATGTCGCCATCGTGGCGGCACCGGGTATTATGCCTCTCCAGGAGGCCCTTCGGTTACTTCCTTTCCCACACTAGGCCCAGTCGATCACAGACTTCGTGCGGGCAGGCCAGACAAATATTTGCTCCTGCGAGGCTCCTTTCCGTGGATTTGTGCCATCTCTCCTGCCCGTGAATCGGAGCCGTCTTGTGCCTTGCTTTTCTGACTGTCCCGTGCTGCTGGTGACCTTTCCTGTGCGGGTGACAAAGCGCGTTCCATCGTGTTTGTGACGAGCGCCGTCCGCCTCCTACATACGCCGCCTGTCGCTGCCCTGCCCGTGCCAACTTCCCGTGCAAACTGCCGGCCGTACCGCCGCCTGTCGCCGCCCTGACCGTGCCAACTTCCCGTGCAAGCCGTACCGCCGCCTGTCGCCCACCCTGCCCGTGCCGAGCGAACGCCCTGAACTGACCCCGAAGTACTACCCTTCTGTGCTGTCTTAGCGGTGAGCGTACTCAAATTTCTTTTATATGGAGCATACTTGCCGAATAGCCATTACTGGCCATTCCTTCATCTCCCGCCTTGACAGCTTTGTATTCCGTCGTTGCTCTACGGCACAGGGTAGGGTATGATAGGTGTAGCTAGGGATTTGTGGAGAACAAAATCCGTTTTTCCGACAAGGGAAAAATGAGTTAGTAAAAAAGGATTAATCTTTCTTATATTCCAACAGTTTAGAAACGATGACGATTGGTCTATTGATAGTAAAGTTGGCCTAGCAGTAGAATTAAAAACGAAATGACTTGAACCGACTTTTACAATAAAACGGAAGAAGCTGATTCTTTTTTAAAGAGAATAATTTTAAAAAGGGTTGACGGATCTTCATAATTTTTTGTTGTTGTTGTTGTTGAGATATGACAATTGCAATACGATACTTGAAGTATGCTATAATTTTGCCCTGCTTTGTAAATAAAAGTAACCCTCTTACCTTGTTTGACGTCAGCAGGCTATTCGTCGAAGTGGGTTGTTGGAATTAGCTGTCCGGTCCGATCGGCGGAATTAGCTGTCCGGTCCGAAATCGGGGCGGAAAAAGCTGTCCGACTATTTCTGCGTGTGGTTGCGCCCCCTGACAGATATTAAAGAAAGTGCAAGCAGTCTGACGTGTCACCGCATGTCATGGCGTCAAGCGCGCTCATTGGATACAATACATGCAAATGCCGCCGGCGGGTACCGCCGGGGAATGCAGCGATACTTTATGTCAATAATGGCGCTCCAGGTATTTATTTATTTGGGGGTGGGAGCGAATCTTGATACCCATTCATATGCGCAAGAGGCGACATTACTTCAAACAATGCCCCGCCCCCACAGGACTGCGTTATTAGTGGGACATAGAGTACCTAATGCAAGTGTCAAATAGATTTAATGAACGATCCTCGGGGGGTCTAACCCTTCAAGAGCGGAAAGGAAAGGGGACATATATATGTCGCACCGAGTCTTGGTCCATGCCCAATACTAGCACCAAACTAGGCACAGCCTCATTACTCGGTAGGGTACCTACTGGCTGAACTTCAAGGTGAATATTCAAGGTGAATATTATGGACATAAAGTATCAATGGACCAAGACTCGGTGCGACAGCTATTAGTATATCGCTCGCCTTCCCCGGCCATATTGTCTGAAGAAATAGCGTCGAATATGATTTCAAAATCCCCCGGTTACTAGTTGTATCGCAGCATTAAAATTATTGCGATACCGATATCCACATCTTGTTTCAAATATCCGATCCCTAGTGTGAAGAAATAGCGTCAAATATGATTTAAAACAGTCGGGAGGCGAAGTCTAGGGCAATGGACGGGGACACACCTATGTTCCGAACGGGGACACACCTATGTTCCGAACGCCCTATGTTCCGAACGCCCTATGTTCCGAATGGGTACATATAAAGGCTTGCTGGACGGATTGCAGCGCTATTTGCTCTTCATCTAAATGAGGCCCGTGAAGTTCAAAAAGTGATTAGGACACATTGGGACATAGAGTACCTAATGCAAGTGCCAAATTGTACGGGCTGGATTTAATAAACGAGCCACGGGGGGTCTAACCCTTCAAGAAAGGGTGGGAAAGGGGTACATATAAAGGCTTGCTGGACGGATTGCAGCGCTATTTGCTGTCAATCTAAATGTTGCTCGTGAACTTGAAACAGTGATTAGGACACATTGGGACATACAGTACCTAAGGCAAGTATCAAATTGTACGGGCCGGATTTAATAAACGAGCCACGGGGGATCTAACCCTTCAAGAGCGGGTGGGAAAGGGGACTTAAATAGGCTTGTTGGACGGATTGCAGCGCTATTTTCTCTTCATCTAAATGAGGCCCGTGAAGTTCAAAAAGTGATTAGGACACATTGAGACATAGAATACCTAATGCAAGTGCCAAATTGTACGGGCCGGATTTAATAAACGATCCACGGGGGGTCTAACCCTTCAAGAAAGGGTGGGAAAGGGGTACATATAAAGGCTTGCTCAACGGATTGCAGCGCTATTTGCTGTCAATCTAAATGTTGCTCGTGAACTTGAAACAGTGATTAGGACACATTTGGACATAGAGTACCTAATGCAAGTGCCAAATTGTACGGGCCGGATTTAATAAACGAGCCACGGGGGGTCTAACCCTTCAAGAAAGGGTGGGAAAGGGGTACATATAAAGGCTTGCTGGACGGATTGCAGCGCTATTTGCTGTCAATCTAAATGTTGCTCGTGAACTTGAAACAGTGATTAGGACACATTGGGACATACAGTACCTAAGGCAAGTGCCAAATTGTACGGGCCGGATTTAATAAACGAGCCACGGGGGATCTAACCCTTCAAGAGCGGGTGGGAAAGGGGACTTAAATAGGCTTGTTGGACGGATTGCAGCGCTATTTTCTCTTCATCTAAATGAGGCCCGTGAAGTTCAAAAAGTGATTAGGACACATTGAGACATAGAGTACCTAATGCAAGTGCCAAATTGTACGGGCCGGATTTAATAAACGATCCACGGGGGGTCTAACCCTTCAAGAAAGGGTGGGAAAGGGGTACATATAAAGGCTTGCTCAACGGATTGCAGCGCTATTTGCTGTCAATCTAAATGTTGCTCGTGAACTTGAAACAGTGATTAGGACACATTTGGACATAGAGTACCTAATGCAAGTGCCAAATTGTACGGGCCGGATTTAATAAACGAGCCACGGGGGATCTAACCTTTCAAAAGCGGGTAGGAAAGGGGACTTAAAATGGCTTGCTGGACGGATTGCAGCGCTATTTGCTGTCAATCTAAATGTTGCTCGTGAACTTGAAACAGTGATTAGGACACTCTGGGACATAGAGTACCTAATGCAAGTGTCAAATTGTACGGGCCGGATTTAATAAACGAGCCACGGGGGGTCTAACCCTTCAAGAGCGGGTAGGAAAGGGGTCCATTTAAAGGCTTGTTGGACGGATTGCAGCGCTATTTGCTGTCAATCTAAATGTTGCTCGTGAACTTGAAACAATGATTAGGACACTCTGGGACATAGAGTACCTAATGCAAGTGTCAAATTGTACGGGCCGGATTTAATAAACGAGCCACGGGGGATCTAACCCTTCAAGAGCGGGTAGGAAAGGGGTACATTTAAAGGCTTGCTCAACGCCGGATTGCAGCGCTATTTGCTGTCAATCTAAATGTTGCTCGTGAACTTGAAACAGTGATTAGGACACTCTGGGACATAGAGTACCTAATGCAAGTGTCAAATTGTACGGGCCGGATTTAATAAACGAGCCACGGGGGGTCTAACCCTTCAAGAAAGGGTGGGAAAGGGGTCCATTTAAAGGCTTGTTGGACGGATTGCAGCGCTATTTGCTGTCAATCTAAATGTTGCTCGTGAACTTGAAACAGTGATTAGGACACTCTGGGACATAGAGTACCTAATGCAAGTGTCAAATTGTACGGGCCGGATTTAATAAACGAGCCACGGGGGATCTAACCCTTCAAGAGCGGGTAGGAAAGGGGTACATTTAAAGGCTTGCTCAACGGATTGCAGCGCTATTTGCTGTCAATCTAAATGTTGCTCGTGAACTTGAAACAGTGATTAGGACACTCTGGGACATAGAGTACCTAATGCAAGTATCAAATTGTACGGGCCGGATTTAATAAACGAGCCAGGGGGGGGGGGTCTAACCCTTCAAAAGCGGGTGGGAAAGGGGACTTAAATAGGCTTGTTGGACGGATTGCAGCGCTATTTGCTGTCAATCTAAATGTTGCTCGTGAACTTGAAACAGTGATTAGGACACATTTGGACATAGAATACCTAATGCAAGTGCCAAATTGTACGGGCCGGATTTACTAAACGAGCCACGGGGGATCTAACCTTTCAAAAGCGGGTAGGAAAGGGGACTTAAAATGGCTTGCTGGACAGATTGCAGCGCTATTTGCTGTCAATCTAAATGTTGCTCGTGAACTTGAAACAGTGATTAGGACACTCAGGGACATAGAATACCTAATGCAAGTATCAAATTGTACGGGCCGGATTTAATAAACGAGCCACGGGGGATCTAACCTTTCAAGAGCGGGTAGGAAAGGGGTACATTTAAAGGCTTGTTGGACGGATTGCAGCGCTATTTGCTGTCAATCTAAATGTTGCTCGTGAACTTGAAACAGTGATTAGGACAATCTGGGACATAGAGTACCTAATGCAAGTGTCAAATTGTACGGGCCGGATTTAATAAACGAGCCACGGGGGATCTAACCCTTCAAGAGCGGGTAGGAAAGGGGTCCATTTAAAGGCTTGTTGGACGGATTGCAGCGCTATTTGCTGTCAATCTAAATGTTGCTCGTGAACTTGAAACAGTGATTAGGACAATCTGGGACATAGAGTACCTAATGCAAGTGTCAAATTGTACGGGCCGGATTTAATAAACGAGCCACGGGGGATCTAACCCTTCAAGAGCGGGTAGGAAAGGGGTCCATTTAAAGGCTTGTTGGACGGATTGCAGCGCTATTTGCTGTCAATCTAAATGTTGCTCGTGAACTTGAAACAGTGATTAGGACACATTTGGACATAGAGTACCTAATGCAAGTGCCAAATTGTACGGGCCGGATTTAATAAACGAGCCACGGGGGATCTAACCTTTCAAAAGCGGGTAGGAAAGGGGACTTAAAATGGCTTGCTGGACGGATTGCAGCGCTATTTGCTGTCAATCTAAATGTTGCTCGTGAACTTGAAACAGTGATTAGGACACATTTGGACATAGAGTACCTAATGCAAGTGTCAAATTGTACGGGCCGGATTTAATAAACGAGCCACGGGGGATCTAACCCTTCAAGAGCGGGTAGGAAAGGGGTCCATTTAAAGGCTTGTTGGACGGATTGCAGCGCTATTTGCTGTCAATCTAAATGTTGCTCGTGAACTTGAAACAGTGATTAGGACACATTTGGACATAGAGTACCTAATGCAAGTGCCAAATTGTACGGGCCGGATTTAATAAACGAGCCACGGGGGATCTAACCTTTCAAAAGCGGGTAGGAAAGGGGACTTAAAATGGCTTGCTGGACGGATTGCAGCGCTATTTGCTGTCAATCTAAATGTTGCTCGTGAACTTGAAACAGTGATTAGGACACATTTGGACATAGAGTACCTAATGCAAGTGTCAAATTGTACGGGCCGGATTTAATAAACGAGCCACGGGGGATCTAACCCTTCAAGAGCGGGTAGGAAAGGGGTCCATTTAAAGGCTTGTTGGACGGATTGCAGCGCTATTTGCTGTCAATCTAAATGTTGCTCGTGAACTTGAAACAGTGATTAGGACACATTTGGACATAGAGTACCTAATGCAAGTGCCAAATTGTACGGGCCGGATTTAATAAACGAGCCACGGGGGATCTAACCTTTCAAAAGCGGGTAGGAAAGGGGACTTAAAATGGCTTGCTGGACGGATTGCAGCGCTATTTGCTGTCAATCTAAATGTTGCTCGTGAACTTGAAACAGTGATTAGGACACATTTGGACATAGAATACCTAATGCAAGTGCCAAATTGTACGGGCCGGATTTAATAAACGAGCCACGGGGGATCTAACCTTTCAAAAGCGGGTAGGAAAGGGGACTTAAAATGGCTTGCTGGACGGATTGCAGCGCTATTTGCTGTCAATCTAAATGTTGCTCGTGAACTTGAAACAGTGATTAGGACACATTTGGACATAGAATACCTAATGCAAGTGCCAAATTGTACGGGCCGGATTTAATAAACGAGCCACGGGGGATCTAACCTTTCAAAAGCGGGTAGGAAAGGGGACTTAAAATGGCTTGCTGGACGGATTGCAGCGCTATTTGCTGTCAATCTAAATGTTGCTCGTGAACTTGAAACAGTGATTAGGACACTCAGGGACATAGAATACCTAATGCAAGTATCAAATTGTACGGGCCGGATTTAATAAACGAGCCACGGGGGATCTAACCTTTCAAGAGCGGGTAGGAAAGGGGTACATTTAAAGGCTTGTTGGACGGATTGCAGCGCTATTTGCTGTCAATCTAAATGTTGCTCGTGAACTTGAAACAGTGATTAGGACAATCTGGGACATAGAGTACCTAATGCAAGTGTCAAATTGTACGGGCCGGATTTAATAAACGAGCCACGGGGGATCTAACCCTTCAAGAGCGGGTAGGAAAGGGGTCCATTTAAAGGCTTGTTGGACGGATTGCAGCGCTATTTGCTGTCAATCTAAATGTTGCTCGTGAACTTGAAACAGTGATTAGGACACATTTGGACATAGAGTACCTAATGCAAGTGCCAAATTGTACGGGCCGGATTTAATAAACGAGCCACGGGGGATCTAACCTTTCAAAAGCGGGTAGGAAAGGGGACTTTAAATGGCTTGCTGGACGGATTGCAGCGCTATTTGCTGTCAATCTAAATGTTGCTCGTGAACTTGAAACAGTGATTAGGACACTCTGGGACATAGAATACCTAATGCAAGTATCAAATTGTACGGGCCGGATTTAATAAACGAGCCACGGGGGATCTAACCTTTCAAGAGCGGGTAGGAAAGGGGTACATTTAAAGGCTTGTTGGACGGATTGCAGCGCTATTTGCTGTCAATCTAAATGTTGCTCGTGAACTTGAAACAGTGATTAGGACAATCTGGGACATAGAGTACCTAATGCAAGTGTCAAATTGTACGGGCCGGATTTAATAAACGAGCCACGGGGGATCTAACCTTTCAAGAGCGGGTAGGAAAGGGGTACATTTAAAGGCTTGTTGGACGGATTGCAGCGCTATTTGCTGTCAATCTAAATGTTGCTCGTGAACTTGAAACAGTGATTAGGACACATTTGGACATAGAGTACCTAATGCAAGTGCCAAATTGTACGGGCCGGATTTAATAAACGAGCCACGGGGATCTAACCTTTCAAAAGCGGGTAGGAAAGGGGACTTAAAATGGCTTGCTGGACGGATTGCAGCGCTATTTGCTGTCAATCTAAATGTTGCTCGTGAACTTGAAACAGTGATTAGGACACATTGGGACATAGAATACCTAATGCACGTGTGATCTTGTATTACATGATGTATACCTTTTATTTTACCTTGCATTTGTACTTCGACACTGTCAACATGCAATTAGCCTACGGCTAATTACAAACATGAATTTGCAATGAAACTGTTATTATCGATCTAAGCGGTGTCGTTTCTCCTCTCCTCCTCTGGCCATTGCTCTGCCCTCAAGGATTCTTGAACCACACTCTCTCCTCAGGGGTCCACTCTGGTCCTTTGTCCATCAGTTTTTGAGCTGCCTCCATACTGATGTCTTTGACCTTGTGAAGGCCATACACAATTGCCTGCAACAAAGATATAACAGGCCATGTATTGACCATGCAGGGAAATATATTCACAGGCATCCTCAATCACTCCAATGAAACATGATCAAATGTTCACTTTATTTGGACATGCAACCTATGTCAATACAAGTCCTAAGCTGGACATGGGACTCTGGCAATTAGCTAAGAACTATACAGTTCAGGCCTAGAACCGGAATTTCTGGTGAGAGAGCTAAGTTCTTGCAATTAACTCTCAATTCAGTAAGTCTCGTTTCAATGTTGATGTAGATTGTACATTCACACTCCTATGTCAATACTTTGTCGAACTGTGTGATTAATGTATGAATAAAACATTGGAAGCACTCACCTCGGGCATCAGTACATATCCCACATATTTGGTGTCCGGAAAGTGTCTGTCTTCAGCACACTTCACATCAAGGTCTGCCAGACACTCAAACAGCTCATCGGCCTGATTTAAAGGAAATATAAAGTAGAAAGATTATAGATGAATATTGGGCAAAATCAGGTAAATCACTCACTATCCGGTTTAACGTCTCGGTACAAATGCAATCCTCTAAAGACAGGAGTCTTTCATAACTGCTCACAAATACATGTACATGAACAATGATTCCAGCAAGTGATAATTGATACATGTACTTTGTATAATGATGTGATGAGATTGAGTCAAGACTCGTTTTAATTGAGTCACTCGCATTCACTCAGAAGTAAAAGGAAATTTGGGATCAAAATGTAGCTACCTTTCTAACTAGTAGCAAAAATAATGCAAGTCAGTCCCGCAAATTTACCCCCATACGAAAGGATGCATCTGTACAGACATGAAATATTGGTTGATCCTTACCAGCTCATCACTTGTTATAAAGCCAGACCCCTGTCCTTCTAGGGTGCCACGAACAGATCTGTTCACGTGGTAGAAGGCCTGGTGTCTTTGCGATGGGATTGATCCATTGTGAATACCAGTCAGATGATTCTAAAATGTTTCAAAACAGAACAAATTACAAACATAAACAAAACCCTATAACCTTCCTAAGAGGAAACCACAAAATAAGCCACACTAATGGAACAAAACAATGTGAATTAAGATGATAGGCATGGTTACTTGAAGTATTTACATAAAAAGTGAAAATAAATTCATGTGAAAATTGTACAGGCGTAATAATTGCTATCACGAAGTTATAAATATTAGCAATATTGCATTTATTCAATAATTTTTTTGCAAAATAAATAAATAGAGTAAGAATGATCATGGTGGAAACAAGTCTGAGTAGATACATTGGTCTTACTTGGGCATCCTGGGTTTTGATGAACTCAACAATTTTCTTCTCCAGGTTGTTCCTTACATGTGTAATGTCCATCCTAAAAAGCGGAAAATGCCTTAGCTGTAAAACCAATTCTAAACACACTGGATACTATGAAG
Source organism: Branchiostoma lanceolatum (assembly GCF_035083965.1). Classification (NCBI taxonomy): domain Eukaryota; kingdom Metazoa; phylum Chordata; class Leptocardii; order Amphioxiformes; family Branchiostomatidae; genus Branchiostoma; species Branchiostoma lanceolatum. The sequence goes on along the minus strand of NC_089728.1, from coordinate 19,411,425 downwards.
TCTTACAGTGGAGACTACATAACTAAAATATGATTACTGGTAAGGTCTTGAAATGTTGCAGCGGTGCTCAGACATAGATATGATGGACCTTCCAGTATCACTCAACTATTTCTTTGCTGTCATCACTCTTTCTCAGTGAAAGTCTGCGCTATGATCCAAGTGCAAGCCACGGCTTCCGTCCAATTTCAGTGATGTCATGTTTATGTGTATACATCACTATTTCTTCTACAACACACAACTTCAAATCTTGGAATATTGAATCCAAGCGAGGGAGATACGTAAAAAACTTACTCAGCGGCAAGTTCCTGCTTCCTCCTCCTCCCGTCACTCGTGTCAGCCTGTAAGTAAAAATACAGCAAGAGTTACCAATATATATATATATATATAATGTTACTGCATGCTCGTCAACCAAAATTGTTGAACAAAGACGAATACAGCGTAAAGGTAAGGGACTAAAAATGTCAGAGATACAAACTCACCTCCATATCCTTCCACTCAACACTACCCCAAGTAATCCAGTTATCAGAAAATCGCTTCTACAAAAGAGAACATCACAAGACAATGTTACCAGCACCAAATGTACTTTTTTTAATACAAACTACTTGATAAGATTAGTAAAACAAAAGGTACTAATCACAATACACTGTAAAATCTTTTATAAAACATATCAGACTAAATTCCGTTATCAAACTTCCATTGCTTTCTACAAAGACGCAAATGGTTTTCTAATTGTTATATGTGCAATACTGGTAAAGACACGATCACCACCTCGGATTCATATTTTATCAAAATGAAAGATTGCAGTTCTGCATAGCGTTCTTCCATTGCGCTGCAAGCCTGTTTTAAACGTTCATATAAATGAAGCAAGGTCAATATAATTTGCTGCTTAAAACGCGAGAAAAATTCGATTAGAACGGATGTACATTGGTGAATTATTTAATATTGTATTTCACTTCAATGTCAACGTTATCATTATCAATTTACTACCTCATTTACACCAATTATGGTCTCCTATGCATTTATCCGCCTGGGGATTGATTATGCAATGAATATTATCATAAGCATTATATCTAGCAGCATGAAAAGTCACAATCAAATTTACCTCTGGTCGGTTCTGGCGCAGTCTCCTTTTAATGCTGTCAGTCTGCACCTCCTTTAAGGGCATACAACATCCGTTGTCAGTACACTCGTAAGTCGTAGGGCTACTGTCGTCTAGATGCGACTACAATTATGCTAATTCTTTCTTTTAGTTATGTATTTGAACTCGCGGCCAGTGCAGCAAAGTACATCCCTCCAACTTGACACTGTAAGATTAAGAGCGGGGTACTATTCAATTTAATCTGCACTGTACCTCAGCTTGAATTTGATTGTTTTTTTACCTGAGTTTGCATCATTCGCAGTTGTAAGGTCCCAGTCGTTTAGACTGACAGTGTACAGTGTACAGTGTACCCTGTCTGTCAGTCTAAACGACCACACTGTACAGATCACTTACCAGACCGGCCGCGTCAGTTTCTTCGTCATGTTCTTTGTTCTGCGTGTCCAGTTCATCAACACCTGTCCCGTTGTCAGGGGCATCAGGCTGTAACGAAGGCCATATTCACGTAAGGTCAAAATTAACAGAAAATCAAGACTTTCACAATCATCTAGAGACAATGCCACAGGCACCAAATGTACGGGTTTTGATACAAACCACTGAATAAGATTAGAAAACCGAAAGGTACTGATACACTGTACAAATCTTTCATAACCCATATCAGATTAAACTCTGTTATCAAACTTCCATTTCTTGCTACAAAAACGCAAATGGTTCTAACTGTACCTGTGTTGGGTTCGGGCGCAGTCTCCTTTTCATGTTGTCATTTCGCAAGACCTTTAAAGGAGTACAACATCCGTTGTCAGTACACTCGTAAGTCGTAGGGCTACTGTCGTCTAGATGCGACTACAATTATGCTAATTCTTTCTTTTAGTTATGTATTTGAACTCGATCGCGGCCAGTGCAACAAAGTACACCCCTCCAACTTGAGTCCGTAACAGTGGAGTACTATTCAATTTAATCTGCACTGTACCTCAGCTTGAATTTGATTGTTTTTTACCTGAGTTTGCATGCATCATTCGCAGTTGTAAGGTCCCAGTCGTTTAGACTGACAGTGTACAGTGACGGTAATAGCCTGTGTTTTTTCCATACCATATTTCTTTATGAACGTGAATTGAAACCGAAAGTGGTATGCTTTTGTTATTATATGTTTTGAGGGAGAATGCTTTAACGTAATATCATTTCGGTGTCTGAGTAATAATTTTTGTGATGACCTTTAATAGGGTGATCAGAAAACATGAAAAAAAAACTTATTTCATGTATTTGAGATTTATTACAAACCTACCTTATTGAACAAGCTCCGGACATTTCCCCTGTTTCTTGCCCATTGAGTCTGCACATTTCGGCGGTTCTTTCTGTTGTCGGCTAGCCCACATCGAACGGCCACTGAACCCCAGAGTGATTGTGCAGAGTAGTATTTGCAGCCGTCTGCCGCCCCAGCCGACCCGAACACGGCGAGGATGTTTTCCGCTAGGCTTTGGTAGCATGGCTATTTTAGACGATGACAGGCAACATTAATGGTTATATAATCGTTGAACTATTTCAATTTAAAAATGGCACAAAAAGTTTGGAAACTTAACTTTTCTGGATCATTTTCAATGTATTATATATATGATTGGAAAGCTCGCATATTTTTCATTCCAATGATACACAACTTATCATGATTGTAAGTCGATGTAACGAGCACCAGGCCTGCTTGTGTGAGTGGGTCACATATACAAGTGTCGAGATTACCCCACTCAAAGTCAAACATTTAATCAGCCTTCTTTTGCTAGTGGCTTGTGTACGAGTGTCATGAAACACTTGGGTAGCGCAGCGGAGCTAGGGTAGCGGACGGAAACTAAATAGGATAGATTCCAGGCTAGTAAAGCGCATCTATCTCAGGTTCATCGTAGCATGTATGTGCACGTGACCGGGGCATTAACGGTGAAGAGTCATGTTTTGACGCGCGAAAATTTTGCGTCGAACAAGGCGGGATCACTGGGTCATGCTTATGCAGTTCGTTATGTTTATGTACTTTGTTAGAGCATAGCTAAATTATTTCTTTTAATCATGTTGAAAAAAACAGCCAGTGTACAAGTCACAGTACCAATCTGCATGTATATAGACACTGGGGTATATAAGAAAGTTACTTTCTAATGACCTTGGCGATGAAAATGTGTGGGAATATGGAAAATAACGTGGATTTTAGACTTTAGAAATTCGAGAGACTTGGATTATGAAGAAGAACTTCACCTCACGCATAGACAAATGTATTCATCTTAGTACAGTCACATCTGAGTAAAATCAGGAAGTATCATAGTAAGTTACAGATCTACTTTCTGATTGACCCCGAGCCCCACAGTGTTAATCAATGTTATAAACTAGGATTGTCAACATCAACATCATCGAACAACAGACAGTTAAAACTATGCGAAAAAAATGCGAAATCTGTAAATACCTTACGTCGACGCATGTCGTTGGTCTGCACAAAGCTGATGTGCGCGGCACTCTTGTGTGTTCTCTTAAGTGGCCACAGTCCCCTGTTAGAAATGTATAATGACATGGGCAAATTAAGGCAAGAAAAGAAGTTCTCATGCCGCAGTCAGTTGTCGAACGACACAGTTCACAATATCATATTTGTAATTAATCAAACAACGACTTGATATCATCAGTTGATATTCCGTGAACTATATCAGCAATTCTATTATCCCTTTTGAAAGTCTAGCCAGCGCACAGGTCAGCATAAATTTCCCTGCGTTGGTGGCTGCCAACTAGTCTACTATGTGCATTTATATTTCTATCATACTTGCATCAAGTGCTTCAATTCTGTTTCACTTAGATAAACAGCAAAAAGCGCTGCAATCCGTCCAGCAAGTCTTTTTATGTACCCTTTCCTTTCCGCGTCGTAAGGGCTAGACCCCCTGTGGCTCGTTCATTAAATCCGGCCCGTACAATTTGACACTTGTATTAAGTTCTCTTGATCTCAACGTATCCTAATTACTATTCTAAGTTCACGGGCCACATTTAGATGAACAGCAATACCGCTGCAATCCGTTCAGCAAGCCTTTTTATGTACCCCTTTCTTTCCGCGTTTGAAGGGTTAGGGCGTCTGGACCTCACTGCGTCCTATGTCGAATTTGAGTTAGCCTGACTAGTATGACTTAACAGGCCAAAAATCACTGACAGCGTAAAAAGATTCGTTTTTTTTCGATTACATTTTTTCAACGCGGTGTCAAATCAGTCGCGGGTCCAGTGAGAGGGGACTGAACCTACTCATTTTAGAAAAAAGTGGGTCACGTCGTCTTCCGCTGCCTCCAAAAAAAGCTAAACCCTGAAGCCGAGGCTTTAAGATTGTATTCCGTAGCAGTTTTTAATGTGGTCACTTGTTCCATTTGTAGCCATTTGCACTGTCTATATACTTTTTAATGATACGTTGTTTTATGTTGCAATTAGCCCTCGGGCAGGAACTTGCAAATAAAAATCATTAATTACTCTAACGTCTCGGATAGATTACGGCATGTGGCGGTTTCTATCAAACATGTATCTCCATGACCGCAGGTAACCCCACTGAAGCAGAATAGTCCAAGGCCATAATGTTATGAATGTTATACTGCAAAACAGGACTTTACAATATGCTGGGCACACAAACTTCTTACAGTTAGCATTATGAATGTTGACCGTTACAGATGTTGAAGTAGCCCCGCGAAGACGCACAATGGTAGGGTCCGAACGTTTCGGACCCCCGCCGTGTGGAATGACGGGAAAACGGCGGGAAATGCCTAAGTCAATGAGCATCTAAACAAAAACCGCGTCATTTCTAAGATTTTCTAACCAAGAGGTTTCGTACAACGAGTGGGATTGTATATGCATTTTGTATGTATACAACCGTTGAACATATTTTGCTAGTCTAAACTATTCTACGGTACTAATGCGGGGTTTGATTTCTTCTTTGAAAGCAGTGGAAAATAAAAAGTCCCACACTTCCTATGATTGGTGATTTCAAAAGGAATATGAGTTTGTGTATTTCTTAATCTTGCACAAGTATAACAGTTTACTTTAAGGCTTTCACTACGTTACCTTGTGGTAAGTTACGGTATAAAGTTACTAAGTAATTCAGTTCGACACTAATTCTGGCCCCGACAGTTGTATTTATTGACACACACAATAGTAGACACAAACTACGGTACAAGTTACACAGTTACGAGAACAGCGATCGGCACTGGGAATTTCCTACAATCTTACATACATTCGGACATTGCGTTGTGTACTTTTAACAGACTCACTTACCAAGAAGTTCGGTAGATGGACAGGAAAGTTGATAGGCAGGAAATACTCCACAGGCACGTCGCACAGCTTTGGTTCTCTGACTGACTGACTACTCTAGGCTCAAGGCCTCTTTATCTCTCACCTAAATAGCTTACGAATATTCTATTATTTGATTTATTCTTTGAAAGCAGTGGAAAATTAAAAGTCCCACACTTCCTATTCATTATTATTAATTAGCCAGACTTGTAATATCTTACACTTGTACGTGAGATGGTGTCTTCCAGCAAGCCAAATTGTCTTGCATATCAGTCATGGCAGACGCATAATGAGCTGATTGACACTTCTAGTGTTAACAAGGAAGGGCATATAATACATACAAGATCAAACGGAGATCAAGGGGATGCCTACACGCATACGTAATTTACAAGGCACTAACATATGCATATATAGCTCCTACAATGTACAATCACTATTGCTACACAAGCATTCGAGCTGAAATAAAGGATTTGACTCGACTCGGTGAGATCTATCTACCAAGGAGGTCTCCCTTGATCTACCGGGAGGTGATTTACGATAGTCACCTGATCCGCTCGTCACTGCTGGATCCTGAGGCATTGAGAGTCACACTTCCTTATCTCCTTCGAGTATACGGACGTGTCCTTTTGGTCAGCCAAAGCTAGGCCCCCATTTTCGTTCCTTATCTCCTTCGAGTATACGGACGTGTCCTTTTGGTCAGCCAAAGCTAGGCCCCCATTTTCGTTCCTTATCTCCTTCGAGTATACGGACGTGTCCTTTTGGTCAGCCAAAGCTAGGCCCCCATTTTCGTTCCTTATCTCCTTCGAGTATTCGGACGTGTTCTTTTGGTCAGCCAAAGCTAGGCCCCCATTTTCGTTCCTTATCTCCTTCGAGTATTCGGACGTGTTCTTTTGGTCAGCCAAAGCTAGGCCCCCATTTTCGTTCCTTATCTCCTTCGAGTATTCGGACGTGTTCTTTTGGTCAGCCAAAGCTAGGCCCCCATTTTCGTTCCTTATCTCCTTCGAGTATTCGGACGTGTTCTTTTGGTCAGCCAAAGCTAGGCCCCCATTTTCGTTCCTTATCTCCTTCGAGTATTCGGACGTGTTCTTTTGGTCAGCCAAAGCTAGGCCCTCATCTTCGTTTTCTTGGCGCGTGTTACGTCGATCGGGACTTCGTCTACCTCACTTTCGACCCGTTGAAGGCCAGCATCTCAAGGTCAGGCAAGACTTGCGAGCAATGGACTCGGAAAGCGTAAGTACCTTATCAACTACATTTAAGTTTAACATACACATAGAATTGCTATGGCTATCCTCGGCGAAAGTTGTACGGATATTCCATAAACATGTTAATTAATCCATAATGATATAGAGTCGGAATTTACATTACGGTACAACAACGTTTACAAAGTTGGGACGTCCAAGCAAGGAGGTTTAAACCTTCTTGGTCCAAGCGAAGGACAGGATCAAAGTTCATTCATCGGTCCCCAGATTCAAACGGACATTTAAGAAAACCAAGGACATTACATTAAGAAAACACACGCGAATGCCAGTTCATATTCAAGTTCAACAAAAGTTCTCCCGTTACATAATGTTTAGGAAGGCACAGCCATCTTACTGTAAATGTCATTCATCTTTACAGTGGCTTTGTGATGTATGTGGGGACTTGTTCGCTGACTACCCTGAACTGGAGAGTCACGCTAAGAAGAAGCACCGAGGACAATGGAACAACATCATAGGTATGGAAATGAGCTATTGATGGTGCCGGTGGCAGATCACCTTGAATACTACAGCTCAATAGCCAGTTCACACTGTACTTTCAATCGTGTGTCATTGTCCTTGTTTATATATTCAGTAATTTAAAACGCAAGCCGACAAACAATATTAACAGTTTCAGCATTAAATTGGGTAAGGGGCGTGGGCGGGATGGGATGGGTCCCCTGATTATTGTACGCCAAAGTGTAACTGATGCAACTCACTGATTCGACATCGGATTCATGTAACCTTATACTTAGTATAATATTCAAAAGTTTATACAGATTTTGAACTAGAAATATATTGTGTGATGTGATGTGATTGCTACACGAGCGGCCACCAGACATCGGTATCTATCAGCAAAAAGAAATGCGTCGGACTAACGGGGGTCTGTAATGGAGTTTGATTTGCCCCCCAAAAGGCGGTGTTCCTTCAAAGTTTCACGTAAACGCTCACAGACCAGGCGCTGGATAGCCAGTCCCCAATCTCAAGTTTGTGCACTGCCACTGCATACAATTTTTTATGTCAGACCTTAACAGTTTATTGCCATGACCTTCGTTTTGTTAATAATTTATTTCTTTTGACCTAAGCTGGACCAACACCGTTCGACATGGAGTACAGCCGGCTCTTGCGCAACCTAGCAAGGGAGCATCTGGTCGTCAGGGATGAGATTCCATCGGACGGGAACTGTCAGTTCGCAGCCGTGGCAGACCAGCTAGAACGGATAGGAAGAGGTGTCTGGTCGCATCAAGATCTGCGCCGGATGGCGGTCGACTACATCCGGAACAATCCTGTGCTGGTAAATGCATATATCTTGTCTCGTTTTCTTCTTTAACTATTACGTTTCACAGTTAGCTATTGTTATGATATTGACTATAACACCAGGGCCTTTTGTTCATAACGTTACATGTATAACCCTCAACAAATATGCCGCAGACACTAAAAGAGTCTGCTTGAGTATCTATACCTCGTCTCTAAGTGTTTAAACATTAGTATTATCTATAGTACTTAGTATTATCTATTACAATGATTAATCCCTTGGAGGTGTGCATCACATCTTCAACATAGGTACAGCTGGTATCGGTATTGAAAAGATTTTGTGCGTGTTGTATAGTTATAATCAAACATGTTTCAAATTTGCAACAAAGCCATTTGAAACCCGTTGCTCCCAAACCAACCAAAATACTATAATATATCACACGTTATGACTGTTTCAGCCTGGTCCGGACCCATGCCGTGTGGCAGATTTTGTGGATGGGCAAGATCTGGATGGCTACCTACAGCATATGGGACAAGAGGGTGTCTGGGGCGACCACCTAACATTGCTGGCGCTCACAAACTGCTTGCATGTCCGCGTGCAGATCATGCCAAGTTCTTCGGTATGTTAGATGCCATATTTAACACACATTCACAGTTTAGATTCTTAAGTTTTACACCACTTTACAACATCCTTCAACCATACATTTGTATCTGGCCAACATAGGTTGGGTACGGTGTGTTTACCTCCATCTCGGTACAGTCGAATGAGGAGAAACAGCGTTTTCTTCATATCATTGAAGCACAAACACTGTGTTAACTACTTCATTTTGCACACAGATTAATCATCATTCCTGACGTACTTCACCATACATTAATCATAGGGACTTTGTGTTATACATTTAAACAGTTGTTAATCATGTTGTCTGAAAGTAGCATTTTAGTGGAAACAATAGGGATTCTTTGAAATTAAAAGCAATAGTTTTTTTTTCAAATATCTTTGTATTGTGTTACATGTCTGTTGATATTAATTCCGACAGGGCAATCCAATCATCCTTCGCCCTTCAGGAGTGGCCTCCAGTACTGATGTCATCCTGCTGGGACATATTGCCGAAGAGCATTACCTCAGCGTTGAGCCTGGAGAGCAGGTAATTGCTCATTTTTAGTGGCACTAAGGATGACATATAATGGTCCAAAGCCCATGTTTACACGGAATTAGACAGTAGTACGACACAATCACTTCCAGCCTACACTGGTCCTAATTTCCATATGGCTTATCTTTTCTGTTCCATGTACAACAGACTGCTGATGGTGAACAGGTATGGGATGTGGACGGGTACGAGTACAGTGGGCCCGATGACATAGACAGCTCGACTGTCTCCCTTCCAGACATCCCACAAACAAGGAACTGCTTTGAAGTTTTGAAGTTGGAGGAGGTAACAGCTTGTCTCATCATTGTTTTCGTTGCAACAGTACATACAGGAGAAAAATGTAAACAATGAGCCTCTTAACAATAATATTTCTTGTAGTAGTACTACCACCACATTCATGAGTAAGCACCACTCGTAAGCTTGGTCTTAGACTTTCTTACAAAAATGCGTTTTTTTACTGACTCTCTGCAACTTCAATTCCTGTATACAGGATGAAGACAACGAAGGAAGACTCACCACAACTTCCAGACAGCGGAGACGCCAGAGGAGGTCTTCACCCTCAGCCGAGGTACTTTTCTTTTTTCTTCTTCTGTGAATTAAAAAAGTAACCTATTTGCCATGCTATTAGCTCCCAACCATGTTAACTATACATATACGCACATACATAACACACCATATTTCACTAATTATATTAACGATTGGATTTTTACTTCCAGGTTTCACAAGGTGCCGCATCAGACGTCATAACCATCAGTGATGACAGCGAGGTTAGTATTGTTCTGCATTTATTTTTCAGTTGCAAGGACAGAGCTGTATGGGTGGTTATCTCTCTCTCCTCTTTATCTCTCACTGTTTATATGTGTCCTCCCTTTGCCTGCTCTGTTCTGGAATAATGACGTCTGAGCAACCTGAGAAGAAGGCGGCTGCACAGACCATAGCGTCATTGCCCATCATGGCAGGGGAGAGTGCGTAGTTCAAACATAAAAAATAATAATAAATGTACTTTCGTTTGTATATATATTCTTTCTGTCTTTGTCTCTACCTCTGTATGTATCTAATGGTGACCACCCTACAGCTGTGCTGTGTCCAGCCACCTTAGACTTTTATGACTGTCTACTACATGGCTAATAGCTATAGTAACAATGGCTACCAATGTCTATTGTGGACAAGGTACTTCACATTATCTATGAGGGATAAAAAGAAGCAACTACTGAGCAAAATCATTACTCTTGCCATCAGTGTGTATTTATGTAAGTGTTAATAAGTAATTGGAAATGCAATGTATATGTTCACTGGCAGGAAGAAGAGACCATAAGCCTACCAACCAAGGGGAGGGCTAAGAAGTTGTTTCCTTCTACATCAGAGGTATATATCTAGTCATATTATTGCTGCAACTCACCTGTCATCGAGAGATGCAATTCAATTTGTTATTTTGTCCCTACTACTGTTATTCTTTGTCCATCAGAAACCACTTGAACAGAACAATGCATTATGATGATATTTTGAGAGTGGCATGCTTGGCAATACCTCTGTGTACTTATCACACCATACTTCCTTCAATTCCTGTATACAGGCTGAAGACAACGAAGGAAGACTCACCACAACTTCCAGACAGCGGAGACGCCAGGGGAGGTCTTCACCCTCAGATGAGGTACTTTTTTTCTTCTTCTGTGAATTAAAAAAGTAACCTATTTTCCACGCTATTACCTCTCAACCATGTAAACATTAAGTACTTAATTTGCGTGCCCGCAAGACCCACGCACGCACACAACTGCGCACAATTACATGTATACTAAATGTTTATGGAATTAAATGTATGTGATTATATTGTGACTATAAATGGCAATTAGACTACTTCTCTGCTTCTCACAAAACACATAAAGATTTAACTTTTTAACTGTTAGTGTGAATTTGGTTCCAGGTCCAGTCAAATGAAGAGTCATTGAGTGACAGTGACTGGGATGGCACGGTAAGGATTGAATTGGATTAATACAACTTAAGGAATATTGTAAACAAGGAATAGCATCGTAATTAGATGTTAAACTTTCCTTTTTCATATCATCTCTATAATTGATATTGTTATGATGTACTAGTTTGTTTGTTTCTATTGACTTTTCAGTCACGGCAGCCATGTCATGGGGGGATCACGGCAATCTTCCATGGAAGAAAGACAGCCGTCACAAACCTGGAAGTCCTGGATCTACTCTCCTCGCAAGAACGCACAACTCACTGTACAAATACGCAAGTCACACAAATTTCTTGTAATGCTTCTTTTTTGATAGATATATCAGCCAAATCGAAAGTAAAATCTGTAGATGCACATGTAGATGCCATGGGTGGCTGGCAGCATGTATGTACCAAAAAAAAAGAATATTCGGTGAAAGGCATAACATTAAAAAGAATATCCTATTGCTGTAATTCAGAGAAAACACTAAAAAAGGCTGTAGTAAGGGCCATACATGTCTCGGGCGAAGAACTTCCCTATGTTTTTGTACAGTACAGATTCCTTGGTGAACCTTGTCAGATTAACAGGAAGCCACATGGCAACTCTAAACAAAATGCTACGAGGCCATACGTCCGATGCAACCCAAGTACCATTGAAATGTTTAAGAACAAAAAAGAAGTTGACCCTATTGCGGGACCTTCAAAAATATGTTATGAGATAACAAAAGCTGTAGGCTCCAGCACAGGTGTTGACACACCTTGTAAACTTCCAAGAGGCCGTAAACAAGTGACAGACATTATTAGGAAAAGCAAAGACATGCAAGTAGACGATCCAGTTTATCGTGCACTTTCTTTTATGCAGGAAGAGGGACCTGAAGATAGATTCTTCCAAAACATAATCAAATCACCCTGCTCAAGTATTCAAATCCTATACAACGCTCGCCAAATTAATGACATCTCAACTTTCTGTACTATTGAAAATCCTGCTATTTTAGGTGCCGATATAACTTTCAAGTGTGGCCCATTTTGGGTTCTTGCCACCTCGTATACCCATTCAAATCTATTAGTTAAAGGGACTAACGTGTCACCAACAATGATAGGCCCCATGGCACTTGTCCAAGACAAAAATAAAGAATCGTATTTACCTCTTTTTCAGAAGATAGTCAGTGAAAAACCTGAACTACGAAATACACTAAGGGCTTTTGGAACAGATGGTGAAACTAATCTGATAGAATCTTTAAAAGATACATTTCCAAACGCAAAAGGATATCGATGTACTATCCATCTTTGGAAAAATATCAAAAACAAATGTCAAACATTCGGCATTACGCCACCCAAATGTTCACAAATTGTTGATGAGTTGAAATACCTGTGCTTGAACACTGAGCACTTCGAAAATGATTATGCTATTCTAAAAGAGAATTGGATTAAACTGGCTGATTCTTCCCAAAAGGCTCCCATGACCAAACTTTTGAAGTATCTAGAAAAAAACATAGTTCCAGTACTAAAAGATAATGTTCTCGTAACCAATAACAAAAACCATTACTTATACACACAAAATGCCTGCGAGTCACTCAATGCTATGCTCAAAAGATGGGCGTCATTTCGGAGTCAGCAGATTGATACTTTTATAAAGGATATCAAAGATTTTGTTCTTTGGCAAGAAGAAAATGCTGTGCAGGCTTATCTGGGTATGTCAGCCGAGTGGGAAGTTAGAGATAAAAATCTTCAAAAGACACCTGAATGGCTAATCAACGACAACATTAAAGGTGTCACAAGAGCCTATCGAAAAAAACAACTGCTTTTTATGGGATATTCGTGTGGTATTGAAGGGAATGAAGAGAACCTAGAGAGTGTGAAAGAAATAGAAGATGTGGAATGGGGGGTCTGGGGTTATGCCTTCAAACTAAATGAGACAGGCTTATCAGAAACTATGATAAAGGGTGTGATACTAAAAGCTAAAAACATATTAGATTCAGGAATGATTAGAAAGGGTTTCAATGATCCAAAAGAAAGAATTGTGAATAGCGAATCGTCTTCAAAGTATCCACACTGTGTGAAGCCAATGAAAAGTGGGGGGTTTAAGTGTGATTGCCAGGGATATAAAGCCAGTACAATCTGTGCACATACCCTGGCCACAGCCTGTGACTGCAATGATTTAGTAGTGTATGTAGATTACATAGTTAGCAAATGTATAAGACCAAACCTAACACCCTTGTGTGCAGGTAAAGCTTCAAACCCAGGTAGAAAAAAGCCCATAAGTAGAAAAAGGAAAAGAAACTCCCCCACCAGAGCTATAGTACCCCTTAAAAAAAGATCAACTCAAAATTCAATATCTCCAAAGCCATGGTTATCGAGTAATGCGGAATGGTACTTGATAAACTACAAAACCTGTAAGGCTGTACTATGCGCAGGGTGCAGAGAGGAGTACAAGACTAAAAAACCACCACCAAATGATGTGCTTCTACGACACTGGGAAAGTGACTTCAAAAAGGGAACGAGGGATGTGGCGTTAGAAAGCAATAGGTATTATCATGTTGATTTTAGATGTTTAAGGCGCAGGCATCCATCCTTCGACCCTATCCAAAAGACTTTTGTAATTGGTCCTCGAGTTAGTAGTGAACAGGTGGAACATGTAGAACAAGTCTTGGGTCACCGTATAACATAATCTCATTGTTCTACATTTCCAACCTGTTGGATGGATGCCTGCGCCTTAAACATCTTGACGTTTTTATAATATCAGTGACGTATTATATGTGCCTATTTTTATATAAAAAATTTTACTTGTGTAATAATGTGAGTGAGTGTAATGTATGTAATTGAACAATCAAGGGAAATGAAAACTACATGTATTTCAAAAATCATTTGTCAAATTAATATTAAAATCTTAATTGTTGATAATAGAAATGCAAATGATGTAAATATTATATTATAATATTGATATTATATTTGTCAAAATATGACAATGATAACTTATGCAATACACTTGATATCAAATGAATGATCATTATGTATGAACATTTATGTGTTTGTGGTTATATTTCATCCTGTGCATCTTTTACTGTTGGGTGGCATGTACTAGTACAGAAGAAGAGAAATTTGACATTAAAAGAGAGAGAATATACTGATGTTGTGGTTACATTTTATCCTGTGCATCTTTTTACTGTTGTGTGGCATGTACTAGTACAGAAGAAGAGAAAATATACTGATGTATACTGACTTTTTTCCGACACCGTAAGTTAACCTTTGGAAGAAGATTTATGAATGGTTAGATTTTTAATGTACGCAAATTTAGTTGATATTTAGTTTATTTGAATTGAATAAATATTTGTTCAAACCTTATCACCGTATAATGTCACGGACTACGTAGCTATGTACCCTCTTTATAGCGTCCTAGGTACAGTAACTTCCAAGAGTACAGAAGGCACCGTTGTAATCGACGAAGATTGTTGAAGCGACATGGAAGCTACAAGTCCCGCCAACTATCGTTCAATCCTGGCCATGATATCCACATCTTGTTTCCAATATCCAATCCCTTGTATTTCGTCGAATATGATCATAAAAATCCTCCGGTTACTAGCTGTATCGCGACATTAAAATTCCTACAACAGTTCGCACAAACATCGCTAATTTATCATCCAGAAAAAACTTTCCCACGGCAAGTTGTGTCTGCTTTTGTAAAAACAGCACGTTGATCACGCCCTCAACACAGAACAGAGACGGCCGCCGTCCATCATTATATTAGTAACCGCCAATCCATAGCAACCGACTGCTATCCTGGCTCTTTTGATGGGCGTGACTTTATCATATTTAGATGGTCGGGCTAGGCTTGAATCACGCGTGTCAAGGTCAGGAGGTAAACAAAAACCGTCCGAAACTAGCCGCTTGCCGCTGTTTATACAGTATACTGAGCGTTCCGGCAGCGCTGCCATGGCAGGCCAGAAGAAACAGCTCTATGCAAAGCCATGTGAAACTTCCCGCGGAGTGCTGACCTGAGAAAAAAAACGTGGGTCACGTGAAAAATGGAGGAGCTTCATTGGTCCGCTGGTCTTCGAGGTCATCTTCGCAGCTTGATTTGGATCAGATAATGAGCAAGCCGTTACAGATGCGTGCGTGCGTTAAGATGCTTTTTGGCGAGTAGGCTATTCCAACCGCCGATCAGTCCTAATAACGGAGTCCTGCTGTGTGGGCGGGCGGGGCACTGTTTGAATTGAAGTATAAATGTCGCCTCCCGCGCATATGAACGGGTAGCGACCCCGATTACTTGCCTAATAATAATAATACATAAACAAGAGGCTCTGACAAAACTCACCGACACCATATGTGTTACCTTGGTGTTACTAACGAGTTGCCGTAACTCGATACCATACTAGTAAGTACCTAAAGTTTGCGTTCAGTGTGGATCCCGTATGTACGGATTTAGGTGTTCGTGTGTTTGGGCAAGGAGATTATCGTGGAGGTTATCGTGGATATCGCGGTAACACCGTATGTCCATGAACTTGGCCTGATAATCTGTTATATATATTTGTCAAGATTCGCTCCCACCCCCAAATAAATAAATACCTGGAGCGCCATTATTGACATAAAGTATCGCTGCATTCCCCGGCGGTACCCGCCGGCGGCATTTGCATGTATTGTATCCAATGAGCGCGCTTGACGCCATGACATGCGGTGACACGTCAGACTGCTTGCACTTTCTTTAATATCTGTCAGGGGGCGCAACCACACGCAGAAATAGTCGGACAGCTTTTTCCGCCCCGATTTCGGACCGGACAGCTAATTCCGCCGATCGGACCGGACAGCTAATTCCAACAACCCCGTCGAAGTTTATCTGTTAGCGCTGCACAATTTTCCTTCTATAGAGTTTATAGAGACGTAGGGACAACGTTGTGGGCCTTCCAGACATAGACCGGCAAATGAAGTGGATGGAGTACAGGGATGTGGCTCTGTTTTAGTGGTTTTGCAATGTTCCAGACAATGCATATTTTAAGCATTCAGGTCGCATGAATGGCAAGATTGCATATACGCCCGTAGCTCTTCAAGAAGATTGGATATCATGGGTAAATGTACAGCTGTCCCTGCTTCATTTCTTTTTTCTTTCTTTATTCAGGTATCAAAACTTATAGACAAAACATGCCTGGATGGCGATGATATTTACAATAAAATAGACACCTATATACAATATACAATATATCAATATATACATCCAAACGTTCATCACTGATATAACAAGTGCCCATTATTGCACATTAGGTTTTACTGTTTGTTGTACAAACTGATTGCCTGATGTAGAAAAGAGGTCTGTTATCTTTTTGTACTTGCTGGGGGGACGGAGGCGATGTCACGGTTTGTTCCTGAGTGACCGACCAGTAGCTGCCGATCTGCAGGGGGGGGGGTGATAATGTAGGGAGTGGTCATCTTGGAGCAATTGTTTGAAGTGTTTAATAGCGCCTAGACTTGAGGGTGGGTAGGCCCATCACGCCGACCTGCTCGTCTGATGATGCGAAGAGCTCGCATGTTAATTTCGTTGGACTCGCTCTTGCTGACGTTTCTGTTCCTTGCTGCACCCAACAAGGAGGACATGCCCGTATTCAAGAACTGGACGTACAACGGACAGGTAAACTAGGAATAAGTCAGAAACGCCGGTCCCTTGCTGGACAGAAGCCTCAGGTCATGAAGCAAAGTCTTTCTATATTGTATATGTTGCTTTAGGCTATATGTTATTTTTGTGTTATTTTGTGTTGTGTTGTGTTATATAAGCTCATATTTTTTGTAGATCGCGACAACGCCCACAGACTATTAAACGAAAACCCAAACTTTGCAAGCATTCATTTAGTAGCTACAATTCTATGTATCTTTCTGTCTGATAAATTTAAAGCAAAAATATTTTGTATAAGGAGAAATTCAAACTCTACAACTGGATAAAAATTCGGAGATTTATTTCCGGACGTTTCGAGTGACATCCATCACTCTTCTTCAGCGTCACTAAAGTGAACTAGCAGAACGAACCAGTACTTATATACAATAACTAGAAAAACCGGTTTTGCTAGCAAATATTTTGCACTTTGAGACTTATAACGTCTCGAAGTTAGGCGAAAGTATAGTTTTTTGTAGCCTTAAAACATCATATTGTTTTGAGGATGCCCAAGTACTTAAATATATCTGTACATTGACTTCACACCGTTTTTCTAAATGTTTAGGCATTGGTTTAGAAATAGCCTTTTGAGTTTGGCGCTACGTTAAAGCATTTGGCAGTGAGCGTGCTCTAAACTTTGTCAATTTCCGTATTTTCGCCCTACAAAGATCTACCAATCAAAATGGTCCCAAACCTTGATTGGGCTGTTGCCATGGCAACGATGGGTGTTGAGCAGAAAGAAAGCTATTTTTCGGGGTTGTGGTCAAAGTACTATGTCTGTGCAAAATATGAGCCAAATCGATTTTTTGACGGTAAGCACTATATTTTTTATCCTTACAGACATTGGCTCTTAGAAAAGGTTTTTTTTGTCGATGAAATGCGTTGAGTGCTTTGTTAATTCTATCGGCCGTAGCAACACCACCAGCGTGCCGCGGATCCAGAGGCGGGCTTTAGTCGATATGTTGAGTAAATTTGGCTTTATTAAGGTATTTGCTTTATCGTCAGTCATATATTGCCAAATTGCCAGCCTTAATTGTGATTAAAAGTTGATTTTATTTCTTGTTTACTCTGCACTGCGTAGATTATACATTTTGCTCAATTGGTTATTGTTTGTTAGATTTTTTTATAAAGCTAATACAATAAGCAAAATGTCCTTAATGTGTGCTTCTGGCATGGAATTACACATCGTTCAAACAATTGTTACTCGTTTTGAATGGCCATGCCAACAGATAGCAAGCTATCCCAAATAAGGACATTTTTAATCGTACTGACCCCACCGTTTCTCAGCTACTTAAGGGAGTGAGTGAGTGAGTGAGTCTGTGAGAGTGAGTGAGTGAGTGAGTGAGTGAGTGAGTGAGTGAGTTAAACATACGAAATTATAGACAATATTAGACATACTATGGACATGATGCTTGCGGTCAATGTGTGCGGACCCCAACTTTACATGTTAACCAGTCATAGGGAACATGTGCGTTTGAGGGTTAATGATTTGACACGCAGGAATTAGATATTAGTCTCTACCAACCCGTGGGTCTCAAATGGTTGCTCTATGGCCCGCCAACTCCACTGGTATTGCTAGGGTCACATTTCCTAACTGGGACCCGGCCGGGCTGTTTACGGAAAAGAAAAATCAAAGTGTATGTCAATGAATTTGCACAAGCTATGCTCTTAAATAATTTTGGCTACGTTTTGTGTTTTTGCTGTCTTTTGTATCATACTTTTCGTTCCCAAAGACTGCCCGGCCGGGCCCCGGATTTGAAATTTGACCCTAGCATATAAAATGAAAAGGAAAGGAAAGTGATCTCGAACCAGTTGAGCTCAAATTAACTCAATGAACAGATGAGCTGATCTTCCACTGGTCGTGACAGAGGAGACAGACGCTATGTACAGTATTTACAGGTTCATTGTACCGGGGAAATTCCCCTAGCTCTTTTCGACAAGCACAATGAACAGTGGACCACGGCTTAACGTCCCGTCCTAAGGACTGCGACCCTTTCCGGTAGCGTGCATGTCGGGTGAGCGACACAGCCGGGACCGAACCGGGGTCATGTAGCTCCAGAGGCAAGATCGCTAACCACTGGGCTACGAACGCTACGTAATGTTATCAACTTTATTTCGTCAATTTCTGCTTTTGATCAACCAACAACCCATTGAGTCTAGAAGAGACTAGCACTAATAACATTTGACATTTCCAGGTGATGCCAATCATAGAGTTGAAGTCGTCTAGCCCGACCAATAGTTTTAAAAGGGCCGTCGTTACGTGTTCCGACTTAACCGGTTCTGCCACTTACCACCCGAGTGGGGTCTGTCTTTTTACGGGAATGCCCCGGAATTCCCTTTTTACACCGGAATGCCCATAAAATAGGGTGAATTCTACCAGAATACATTATGTTTTGACGAGTTAACATCACAGGTTGCTGTATTTTGGCATGAAATGATATATTTATGGCCCAGGGAACGAGAAATGAAACGTGTAATCCACAATGAAAACAAACGTGGTGACTGACCGGGGAACTGATCGCCGATCGCCTTGAATTTCTAGTGATTTCTTCATCCCAAGATCATGGAAACTTTATCTTATGCCAAAGTACAGCAACCTGCGATATTAACTTACCAAAGCATACTTTATTTGCGACATTTCACCTCCTTTTTGTGTATTTGTCACTCACCCCGCTAAACAACCATTGTAATTCACAATAAAAAACAAACATGGCGACTGGCGGGGCGCCTTCGCCGATGGCCATCACTAATTTCTAGTGATTTCTCGTTCCCTGGGCCATAAATATATCATTTCATGCCAAAATACAGCAACCTGTTATGTTTACTTGTCAAAGCATAGTGTATTCGGTAGAATTCACCATCCTTTATGGGCATTTCGGTGTATTCCGGTGTAAAAAAGGGCATTCCGGGGCATTCCGGTAAAAAGGCAGACCGCCCGAGAGGGTACATTTACCGACATTGCTGACCTTCTTGGGCAGAAAGAGACGCAGGCCTTGCGGAACAGCACAGCTTATGGTGGCGGGGAATTTACACATCAACCACGAAATCATCAGGTGCAATTTGAAAACGTGAGTAAGACCGCTTTCCTATCGTTTGTCTACATTGTACATGTAGCTCGCACAATTGAAAATACCAGTACTTAGCGTACTTTGGTTCTATTGAATCAAGTGAAAACACCAATGGGAGAAGCCGCATGCACGGCTGTACGTATCGAGTAAGCTTCCAGGTGCCTCAGCTCAGCTGGGCGCTAGACCAACTTTTTCTCCAGCTTGTGACAATGATGACCTTAAGCCCCTGTCACACTTGTGTTTATATACGAGTCCGCATGAGTTTCGTATTAACATGTTTTGTGTTTAGGTTAATTTTGCAGCCGCAGAAGTAATTTCTTAGGTTCGACCACTTGGCTGCACAATGGTGGGTCAAAGTAGAAAACAACATTGTCCCCGCAAACTTTACTTAAACCCCAAAAAAATGTTAATGCGGAACTCATGCGCACTTGAATATGCGCACAAGTGTGACAGAGCCCTTACCTGAGTGTGGGAACAGTCGCATGTCGGGTAAACCTCTGCGCAATTCAGACCGGCTGGGCGCTAGACAGACTTTCCGACTGGTGACGGCAGCTCTATTCACGACACCATGTCGGGTTCGTCTTCAAGCACACTCCACTCACCCGGCCTGGTGATAGACAGGCTAGAACTCGCTGAAACATCACTGATTGGCGTATGCAAGAAGCGCAAAAAGAAACGTAACCGCGGCAGCTAGCTATACGTGCAGCATAGTAGGCAGAATGCGCAACAAAAAAAGCAGGGCCCTCTTTATGGCTGTAGTAAAGAAGTAACCAATGGGACAACATAACCGTTTCTTTTTTTCAAATAGTGAATGATCTGTAATCTGTTTCTGACTACGAGAGCATGTATTTCTGTCGATGTCTGTATAGAAAAACAGTGATTGTTTTCTCTGTTCAGCGTCACACGTGCAGCATAGTAGGCAGAAGGCGCAACAGAAAACGCAGGACCCTCTTTCTGGCTGTATAGTAAAGACGTAACCCATGGGACAGCATATCGGTGCTTTTTTTTTAAATCGTAAATGATCTGTAATCTGTTTCTGACTACGAGAGCATGTATTTGTGTCGATGTCTGTATTGAAAAACAGTGATTATTTTCTCTGTTCAGCGTCACACGTGCAGCATGGTAGTCATAATGCGCAACAGAAAACGCAGGGCCCTTTTCCTGGCTGTAGTAAAGAAGTAACCCATGGGACAACGTATCGGTTCTTTTTCTTAAAATAGTAAATGACCTGTGTCTGACTACGAGAGCATAAATTTGTGTCGATGTACGTATAGAAAACGCAGGGCCCTCTTTCTGGCTGTAGTATAAAAGTGACCCATTTTTAGAATAGTGAATGATCTGTAACTTGTCTCTGACTCCGAGAACATTAATTTGTGCCGATGTCTGCATTTAAGAACAGCGATTAATTTCTCTGTTCAGCGTCACACGTTTCGTCATGCGAAAAATCGTACCCCTAGTCATGTAATGAAGTCTTTATGTTTATCCATGAAAGTCTTTAATCACAGTGTAATTGCTTTTTAAACACGGGTCCTGTCCTTTTTGTTCTGTCTGGAGCCCAAGGCACCAGCCCTTCCGAGAAGGGACACTATCCCGCCAGTCATCCTAATTCATTGGTCTCATTTGAAGACAGACGAGACGTTTAAAAGACTACCACGGCTCTTTTTCGGTGAATCCAAATTATGATTTAAACATCCATTGGAACCATTGAGAACATATTTTGTTTCTTTGCATATTAAGCATATGATTTTCTCAAGCATCACTTGAGCTATCTATAATTCAAATATCATGACAATCAGTCAACCCCTTCTTGAGATACTGGCTAAAGGTTTTGAAGGGATTCAGCTCGAGTCTCTCTTTACTAGACGCACAGAAGAGACAACTAGAGGGCACTGCAAAAAGCTCGAGGTTCCCTTAGCAGGGGGTAGGCTCAGGAGTCAGTCCTTCAGTGCTAGAGTAATTAGTGACTGGAATGCACTACCACAATCTGTGGTGGTTTCTAAGACAGTCAACGAGTTTAAAGCAGGGCTGGACAATCATTGGGAGAATCACAACACATGAGTAACGTTCGAGACCTATCTATAAATAAAATATCATGACAATCAGTCAACCCCTTCTTGAGATACCTAAAAGTTTGCTCCTGCAGCTCCATACCTACGTGACTACTCTCATACCCAAGAGCTATCTTTCACTAGCAAATCATGACCATAGCATATTCAGAACACGAGATATCAACACTGGAAGTTCCGCTGCAGTACCATAGCAAATTACTGGGGGGGGGGGGGGCAAAAATCTTATCATTTGGAGGTCTCACAAGGATCGACCCACCTATAAAGCATGACGACAATCCATCGAGACATTCGCGAGTTATTGCGTTTGCAGACATACACATTCGCACACACACACACATGCGCGCGCGCACACACACACTCACACATATACACACACGAACGCTGTACAACACATAACCTTCTCGGCGAGGGTAATAAACTGAGCAGTAGTTTGTCATGCTACACTATGTGAAGGTAAACAATATGTCCTTGTAAACTTTTGCCTTTCTAGTCTTTAGGTTGGAACTCCGGGCACTACCCTTTCCAAGAAGGCACATACCACACTCGCCTGGACTGGTGATAGACAGGCTAAAACTTGCTAAAACATCACGGTTTGGCGTATGCAAGAAGGGCAAAAAGAAACCTGACCGTGCGTGGCAGCTAACTATATGTGCAGCATATTACTAATTATTAGGCAGAATGCGCAACAGATAACGCAGGGCCCTTTTTCTGGCTGTATAGTAAAGAAGTAACCCATGGGACAACATATCGGTGCAAATAGTGAATGATCTGTAACTTGTTTCTGACTACGAGAGCATGTATTTGTGTCGATGTCTGTATTTAAAAACTGTGATTATTTTCTCTGTTCAGCGTCACACGTGCAGCATAGTAGGCAGAATGCGCAACAGAAAACGCAGGGCCCTCTTTCTGGCTGTAGTATAAAAGTGACACATTTTTAGAATAGTGAATGATCTGTAACTTGTTTCTGACTCCGAGAGCATTTATTTGTGTCGATGTCTGCATTTAAGAACAGCGATTATTTTCTCTGTTCAGCGTCACACGTTTCGTCATGCAGAAAATCGTACCCCGAGCCATATAATCAAGTCTTTGTGTTTATCATGAAAGTCTTTAATCACATGTACAGTGAAGTAATTGCTTTTTAAACACGCGTTCTTTCCCTTTTGTTCTGTCTGGAGCCCCAGGCACCAGCCTTTCCGAGAAGGAACACTATCCCGCCAGTGTTAAGTGTTTAGATTGGCACATCCAGTCACTTAACCCTCTCCAAGAAGGCACATACTCACCAATATTTTTAGACCTAATGCATGTCCCATAAATGAACGATCACACGGTACCGGTGTGTCATTCTAGGAGTTAATTGGGGAGTTGAGAAAACTATAAGATTGAGATATGATTAACCAAGTTTAGTTAAGTGCCAGCACATTTTTCAAAATATTATTTCCCTCCTGCTACAGGAATTGAAACATTATAGAGACATTACCGCTTACACAGGCCTTGGAGTATTTTTGCCTGATCGGACTGAACATCAACTGGAAAACCCTCCGAACAGCGATTATACCCGGCCCCATAATCTAGTTTAGACCAGGCCAGGGCAGGGATTGATTATAGGCTTTTAGACCGGTGTATTCGTCCTATAAATCAGTCCAGTAACCTATTTGTGAGAACATCAAAGGACTGATTTCACGCGCGAATTTTGTTATTTCATGGCGCTTCTATAATGCTGTCGAAACAATGTAGAAATCTTTATTGACACGACAAAAGTACAGCGACTTTCTTAAGGTCTTCTACAACTATACATGCAGACAACAAACAATGGTAACGTTATACAGAATGATTAACCTAAATACAAGTATATGAATACTTCAATATGTCGAGTTTAACGTATATATCATGCACAGCGGCAAGCATTGATCTAATATCTTTATCTATGTTACAGTTGACACGATGGCGGTCTGGATCGGCATCTTGCTGACGGCTGCATTTCTCTCTTCGATTGAAGCGTCGATTATTGAGGTACCGTTTCAAATGTGCCAATACGAGCTGTCATATTCCTCCTGAATTATGGCTTTATGTATGTTGTAGGTGTATGTAATATGTTATATTGTTGCCGTGACAGTACCCAGTGAATTGCTGTGATAAAATTAACCAAATATACATGTTTTAGCACATCTGCAATGTTTATTTGTGGGCATGCTGAGCACTGGAGTCCCCTGAAATAGAACTGGAATAGAAATGCTTTTATGTACATGTCGCTTAGAACACTAGATGTCCACTATAGAATAGACTGTGGAATAAAAAGCATACCTTATGTCCTTAATGAGGAAAGTGCTGTCCGGATATTGTGCTGTGTTCTATCTCTATGAGGCGTGATAGTGTGAATGGAAAAATATATTAATCAAACTCTCTCTTAAATTTTTCTTCCCAAAGCGTGCTGCGCCAAGTGATCCTAACAAGCTTCAGGATATCCCGTTTTGGAACAAATCCCGTCTGTGCAACTATCACGAATGCTTCACCAAACTGAAGGTTAGTTAAACCACTTTCAAAAAATTAACATGGTGAATGAAAATAACATAGGAGGATATAGTCTCCTTGTGTTCAATGAATGTTTTGGTTGGTCCATTTAACAATGGCACATAAAAATGCTAATCTGTGTAAGTCAGATGTCTATTTTCATTTCCTACGTTTTTCATTCATAGCTGCTAAGGTAGGGTGAGGTGCAACATTTGCGAAACTGGACAGCCTTCTTAGTTCACAAATATCTAACAATTGTGCCATACTTAACAAATGTCAAACGAGGGGGAGGTGCGATTTCATGTTGCATTTACTGCTTTACAATGAAAATACACACGCATATAATGCCATACCCATTAATATTCCTTGTCTTCCACATTCGAAGAATATGCGCACTTTGTTTATATTTGGCAACATTGTATATATTTTCCATATCCTAATGCTGACTTGCACAAATGTGTGGGCCCCAAGGGCTACAGAAATGGAGATGGGCGCCACCCCTATGCGTGTTTTCAGGACGCCCGTGTCACTTTAACTTAACCTAATGCACATTCCACCTTCCTAGCTCACTGTGGATTTAAAACTAGATTACAACAGATTCCTTAATTACAATTCTGTAGGTTAAACACTTATTTTTTGCACAATTCCTTTACAGACGTGGCCAGAAGTGCCTTATTACCTGGTAAAGGACGGGCACTTTCTTGTTGACTGGACGACAAAGTACATTCGCATTTCTCTGACCTACAACAAGAACGCCGTGAGTAACAACACAATTATACTTTTGATAATAAAGACATCATACTTTGCTGCTTTAACGGAACATAATGAAATTATCAATAATATAATATGTCAATGCTGATTAATAAAACCCATGTGTGAAATGCTGTAAGATTACCTAGATACGAAGTGATGCAGTACAAAATTGCATTTTCAAACATATTAGTTAAGATAGGGTTTGGACCTTCTCGAGATTTGTATCATTATGTTTTCAAATTATATGCCTTATTGTTAAAAAATATTAGCTTATTAACCTCACTTCTCTTCTCACAGTTCGAAAAGGTGTTCAAGAAAGATCGCCAGGCAGTCGAGAACCACGCCATGGAAATGATTTCTATCTTAGACAAGGTACACGTGAGAACTGCGAAGTGATATGGTTTAATGTTGGCCCCATATTTCACCTCTGCTGCCCAGTACAGTCAAACTTGTTCTCAGTATTGAACAAAAGAATAGAACAAACATTGTTGTTGGGAGAGGTGGTTGCTTTAGACATGTTGGTTAGACAAATAGATTTATCTTCTTAAAGAAAAATGATGTAATTTATAGTGCATAAGACACCAATGACATCAAAATAAAGAATTTCCTGAAATTACATAAACGATAATAGCATTGTTTGATAACATGGAAATTTTTAGAAAATATTCACACTTCGGATGTTATTGAATATAGAACCATCAAAAGATCATACCTCCAGCTTTTGCTTCTTCTCACAAAGTATTACATTAATCAATGACTTGCCCACTCATGACGTCACAACGAACATGGCAACCGATGTGTAGCTTGGCACTGCGGCTCGGAAAGAACGTTATTTTTATAAACTAACAAAATAGATATTCTTATGTCCTTTCATTGAATGTTATCACAATGATTAAGCACTATTTGCTCATCAAATGTTTTTCACAAGCCGTGGTGTAAGGTTCCGAACCGGCTGCCGTGTTCATTGTGACGCCATGAGTGGGCATTAGTCACTGATTGATGTAGTCATCTGGTGAAAAGAGAAGATTAAACAGTTGGAAGTGAGCGGAGTGATGGTTCAATGTTAGATAACATCAGAAGGGCCTAAATTTGTTTTAAACGTTTATATTCCTTGAATGATGCTACTCCTATTCCAGATAATAAGAAAATGTTTTATTTTGGTGTCTTATTCACTTAAACACATTCTAACTTTTTTTCAACCTCATATACTTCTTCCATGGTGTTTCCATATTGAAGATCAGTCAATATATACTTCTGTCTTTGGATTTTGTAGGCTTATAGGACGATCAACTTTCGGGTACTCCTTACTGATGTAGAGATCCTTGAAGACTTCTGGCCTGGAGAAACGGAAAATCCACATCTCTATGATTATCTGAAGCCCAAAGTCCGACAACACATTTGGAACAAGCTACAGTCTTCAGCCAAGAAGTTTGACACGGCAGCATTCATCACGTATGTGTGTGTTATAAAAATCTTGATGTACGATCAGCACATGTTTTACGTTTCTCCGATAAGAAGATATTTTTTTTAGCATGTTGCCTTGAAGCAAACATATAAGATAGTCTGTGCTCTAGCTCGACGAGACCATACATGTACCTCATGAAATGTTTTGAGAGTTTTTCCAAATTGTTTGCATGGTGATGTTCACCTAGTTCAAAGGAAACCCAAGCAATATCAGGGCCCCAAAGTCGGGTTTTGAAAGTCAATTTATTTCGCAATTTCTAGACATGATTAGTTAAGACTATCACAATGTATAGCAACGTCCATGATGCAAACATACGACATTGTTGTAATGTGAGAACTCACTGAAAATGGTGGCTGGAGTTTTCGTAGGCTCGCGAAACTAAGGGGATCATCATACGGCACGAACTGGCGCGGTTTTAAAATGCTCAATGTATGAAGTTATTACGCAATGTGCTGAGCAAAGTTAGTAAATATCACAACCATAAAGATTTCAGCATCATTTTATTTCCATTTTTTAGGCACTAATGTTGCTTTGGTTGCCTTTAAGTAATGAGAAGTATGATATTCCCTCCAAACCTCTCTAATACCTTTTGGTAGTCTGTGTCACAGATGTATTTTCTTGATTTATAGGGGGCCGCCATTTTACTCAGGATCTCGCGCAATCGGCCATGCTATGGGGGACCTCTGCGAGGTGTTCAACGTCAACGACTACCCCTTCATCGTCATTGGAGTATGTTTCATACGTTATTTGGTGGATGATTGGGGTAGGGTTGATAAAGTATTGTAAAAAATTTAAAAAAAATTGTAAAAAAAAATTTAAACAAATTGTAAAAAATTTTACAAAAATTGATTTTTTTTTAATTTTAAAAATAAGATAAAAATTGAATTAATTTTTTTTTAATTTAAAAATCTCGGCGGTTGTTGCTACTGGGTCACCACATAGCGTGGTGTCCGAGGGAAAAAAGTAATCTCGAGCAGCCTAATGCTAAATAGACAGTGAAATGCTAGGTTTAGATTAATCTGTATTTATTCATTCATTTTTTTCCATACTTGCGGCAAGATCTGATAGCTTAGCGTGTAATGTTTTCCATCAGAACTACACAGCTGTTTCATTCACCGTCATTTAATGCCACCTGAGCTTAAATGTATTTTATAACATAGCCAGATGGCGTCGACCAATTAAAAGCCTCCATTGCCCATGTGTTATGACGCCATAACACACCCGTTCGACCGTTCCATTATGTAGAGGGGGAGTTTATGTTCTTGTTAACATTCGTATAATGTTTATTTGTTCCCAAAAATGTTCACTATCTCACAATAAATCAAATATTTTGCAAGCATATGACAAAATAGAATAAACCATTTCAATACAAGTCAAATCTAAACGGGCGGAAAGAAAACAGTATTCAGACACCCAGCAGGGAGGAATGATGATAATAGATAAAAGAATAGATTCGAAAAAAGGTTTGACATGCCAAGATTGCAATGTAATGGAATATTATCTGTGGAAATTTTGGTTTTCAAAATGAAATCTATTATCTTCGCTCACTCTGCGGTTTTATTCGGTGGTTATAGCACATGGCCGGGCGTTATGACACCATATACACCTCGGGGCGGGTCATTAACCCTTAATTTCAGACGGTATAATTAGCCATTGTTCGTACCTGTAATTGCAAAGGACTTTAGCCATCCTCCTTGTCATTACTTTTCATAATCACCCCTTTTTAGAAAACAAGGGCCATTATTAAATATAATGACCCGGGTTTTGTAGACAAAGGCCCAAAACAATCAGAATACTTTCACCGGGCATCAGTCAATTTGTTGATTTAATATCCGACTTAAAATACTACTTATAAAAAGAGTTAGTTGTAAAGAAAGCAGCGTCTTATGTATGTGAATTCACTTGATTTAATATGGGTTTATTCAAACTGTATTTCCGATGTAACAGTACAGCAAACTTTTGAGCGGAAGGCCTGCAGACCTGCTGGGTATCATGACACATGAGATGGGACATCAGTTCCATCTTGGACACCCAGCTGGTGAGACACTGATCTTATTTTTGTTTGTTTGTTTGTTTGTTTGTTTGTTTGTATTGCATACCCGGTAAACCGCATCAAGGCGTAACACACCAGGTTTGTACTAAAGAGTACAAGCTGCAAATCCAGACAGATTTATATGATCCACACACACACCGGGACATACTCTTTTCCATAAGTGTGTTGGGTTCTTTAACGTGCTTGAGTTGTGGCTCTCCTGAAACACGGGACCTCCATTTAACGTACGATCCGAGGGACGTCCCTAACCAAAGCTAGATACTCATTTTCACCTGAGTGAAGTGGGGGAAGTCGTGTTAAGTGCCTTTCCCAAGAGCACAACGTCAACGGGACAAATCAAGGAACCCGGATTCGAACACGGTATTTCTGGGGCCAAACACCCTGCCACTACGCCACCACGACGCCACTACATTGATTCATTCTTTCATGGTTACATATTCAAGATATGCAATGGTAGCATCCGCACTACTTTTCTCATCAGGTATATTAACCGTCACCTATGTTGCTGTACTAATTCATCATCAGGCACGTTGATTGTGACCTGAGTGACTTATACACTGCAAAGTAACTTGTATCCTTCCGCCGTTAAGTCAACATGGCAGATAAATAGATAGAATGAATATTAACCGTTATAAGCTCATGAATATGACTTTACTGCGTTTGCTTGATATAAATAAGCATCTTGGCGTCGGCAATAGTTAATATGAAATTTGTTTTTGATGGTTTCGTTTCGATTGCCGGAAAATGCTGTACATTGTTTTGTGGACCTGAACAATGTTTTTTTTTTACCCCGTAGATCCTCTGGAGGGAGGAGAAGACCCGTGTCCGACGATGAAGCTGTTTGGATCATCCTGCACCATGAAAAGTAATGGGTGATAAAACAATCTAATTTGTTGACTACCCAAAACTTTAACTCCTTTTTCATTTACATCTCAAGAGAAATCCTTTGGATGTAAGAGCGGGTATAAAATCAAACTGCTTTTGATTTCGGTTTCTTTATTTTTCTTTATCCTCATAAAATATTTGTCATAAATTTTAGGGCCAGAACGATATCAATTCTCATTTTCTATAATATTCTGCCTTCTACATTTCAGATATCCGAAATCTTTCGGCCTGGATTTTTTCCACAAGATCAAAACACGCGACTTGACCTGCCTCGACCGGAAACCGACCCAGGTAAGCTAAAGGCATGTGAATTGTCTTCCGTGTAAATAGGTTTATCTGTTGCTTTTTTCCCCGAAATGTAGCCTTTCTACACAGAGTGGTGGATATATTGTTAACAACGAGCAGATTATTATTTTTCACAGATTTTTCCAAGATGGTTTCAAAGCATCTCAAGATTTTTTCAACAACCTCTTGTATCTTGAGTTTGTTTTCGAAGCATCTTGAGATGCGATGAAAAAATCTTGAGATGCTTTGAAACATCCGGGAGAAATCTTGAGACCCTTTCAAAGATCTCAAGATTGTCTAATAAAATCTAAGGATCGTCTCAGAATCTCAAGCTTGTCTCATAAAATCTCAAGATTGTTTCATAGAATCTCAAGATTCATCCGCAAATCTAGAGATTTTCCAAATAAATCTTGAGATTTTTTTTCCTTTTCAACGAAGCGTGAAGACCTCCGCTGGGGGTCATTATGATCCATTGTGTATCAGAGAGGTTTTTCACAAAATATTGGATATGTACCTTTAATCTGTGAACAGTCAGGAGCATTAGTCCAAAATGCTCTGCTCATCCCAATAAAAATCTACTCGATACCGTCACTTATTTTCGCGCAAGTGATTCATATTTAAACACACATTTTTTTCATTGCAAAATTATATAAACTATTGCCTTATATCCACAACGCTAATTATATTGTACTCTATGTATTAACTTTTTCAGAGTGAGGTATTCAAATGTGGAAACGGGGTTCTCGACAAGGGAGAGGAATGTGACTGTGGGTCTAGCAAGGTATTACCTTAGTTTTGTTGATATTCATTTTCACCCCAAAGACTGTGTGAAATGACACCCGGAATGATAAGTACTGTACTACCAAAAATTGTTTTCCTTTTTTTCTTGTTTTTCGTTCTAACAAGAAAATTTTACTGTCATCAAGAATATTATTCTGTGTACAAGAATCCCTGTTTCAAGCACAAACAAGAATCCCAGTTTTGAATTACATCCAAGAATTTTCTGTCAACTTAAACCAAGTATGTTCAAGCAAATTATTCTAGTAGAATCTATTTTTCAAGAAAATATATACTATGGGAAGAATCTAAGAATACCAAATTTGACCAACCAAATTTCAATTTACGGACGTATCTTTTGAATGTCTAAACCACAGAACTGCCTGCTGCATGACCCCTGCTGTGATGGGCAGATCTGCAAGCTGAAGAGGGGCTCCCAATGCGCTGAAGGGCAAAAATGCTGCAAGAACTGCAAGGTTCCTATTTTTATTTTCGCAGAGAAGATTATGTTTTCGATTGAGCCAGTTGTTGGGTGGGTCTGTATTTATGTCAAGAACATAACTTGAGAAAACTTCGATGGTAGGTGTGTAGTGGTTGTGGGAGGAAGGTCAAGTTCGAAAAAGGTTTACCTGGCGTTTTCCAACAGTACTGCAGCGGGATTTGTATATGGACAACATAACTCTAGAAGCTGTTGATGGATCTGTATGACATTTAGTGGGTGCGTAGGGATTGCAGAAAGGATGGTCAAGTTCGATAATGGGCTTTCTAATGGGTACCTAAGGTACTGCAACAGAGCTTCAAAATTATGGGGCATATTTTCTGCAAGTGCTATGGTCATGATTTTTGTGTGCTAGATAGCTCATGCCACAGGAAGTAAGTTTTGGCCCCCTAGCGGCTTGTTTAATTTGTTCATTAATTGTCCTTTAACGCGTCCGTTAATTTCTCCATCTTGACGTGTTTGTTTCGTTCATTCAGCTCTGGTGAGAATGAGTATCTACTAGTTTCATTTAGGCTTGATCTCATAAACGGGACGTAAATCGGAGATCCTGTGTTCTCAGATCCATACCTTCAGCAGGTCTGAGAGCCCGGCACACTTATAGAAAAAAACAGGGGTCCATCCAGGTTTCAGTGGACCAGGCCTTATACTAGCACAATCACTTCTAAGTCTTGTAACGCCCATGCATGGACTATATCTTAGCCACTTAAACCTTACTACAGCTTTACTCTCGTCAACAGGTGGACATGGAAAGCTGCCCTGTTGGCTCACCAACATCTTCCAAACGCCGACTGTGGCTCCCGTTGGAATACAGTAAGGAACTAAGATTTTTTTCCGAAAATAGATTTATCAGGTTGATAGGGTATAGGAGATTAATTTTTACACAACAAGGTAATCTCACCTGCTAACGTGTCGGGGAGGGGGACAAGGTAATCGACAAAGAGGATAACAGACGCACCGAGACGAGCTAAGGGGGATACAAACTTAGCGACGTTTTGGACAGTGTTCTCACCGCAAAAGCGCCACCTACTTATATCGGTTAGAAGCAGTACTCCAGTCAGAAGCTTTGAAAAAGGTGTCTAACAGACACCGAAACGTTAAGAGGTGAGATTACCAGGTTGTGTAAAAAGAATCTCCTATACCTTAGGCCCTAAGACTTTATTTTGCAATACTTTTATTGGATTACAATCAATACATAGCTATGATAGTCATCTTTCATAGCATTGACATTAGTTTAGAATCATAAGTATGGCTTCTTCCCATATTTTTCGAGTTATTTCATATACGTGTTGCATGAAGAAGTATTCTTGTAAAATGACATGTGTTTAAATCATCGGCAGCTTCGACCTACAAAGAGATTACGTCACCCTCATCTGGTTTCATTGAGGCGATTCCATCTGGAAAATTTACACCCCAGAACGAGGTTTTCAGCTGGCTGCTGCGCGCTCCGGCTGGCAAGAAGATCAGGCTGACCCTATTTGTGCCTCAAATGGTAAGTAAAGTATCAAACCCCTGACAAATGTCACCATATGCACCCAGCCACCTAGTGCTGCGTACCGGTACTGTGTACCGGTACTGTACCGTGAAAATCGATTAGGTACAGGTCCAAATACCGGATCATGAAGTACCGGTACTGTACCGATATAAATCTACACCAAGTCTATGCTTATTTTATGACTGATATCCTAACCTCATAGCCTCATGCAACACCAAACATGACCAAAGTGACACATTGGAACAGCGTTACTAATATGCAACAGATCATTCAGGAGGGCCGGGAGTTTGACGGTAGGAACCAAGATATATTCTGTGAAAAAAGATGCTGACAGGTTGTAAACAAGCTTTTTAATGTTTCTGTCATCATTGAAGAAGTTCAGAAGAACACATGTTAATTTGACCTGTACCTAAACTTCTGTACCGGTACCTGTACCTGTACCTGATGTTACGTTCAGGTACGAAGCACCATGTTATGTTGCACGATAGGTTTCCGGCAACCAACATTCCTAGGATATGGAAGTAGTTACAGGCCAGATTACCCTGTCAGTAGTAGAAAAAATGTGCAGAATTTTCAATTGCTGACGGGATTTTTTCTGTCAGCAGTGGACATTTTTTTACTGCTGACAGGATCATTTTTTAAATTCTAGATCTCCTGATAAAAAGCAAGTGTTTGCCTGCTTTTCCACCATTTGTCGGACGCGTACAGCTGACTATATAAATCATGTTTGTAGCAGTCTTTCCACTGGTCAAGCCCCTAAAGGAAGGACGTTGGACAATTAGCGTTTGTGCTACACAGATTATTATTTAGGCATGTTTATAACGATATGATATTGTACCTAAAAATATATTATCTGTACCCATGACAGGGATTGCTAATATTTGTTACATATATCAAAGATATATCAGATTCTACACGAGTTCGACCCACAAAGAAAAGGTACCAAGGACGTATTTGGGCCCCTGGTATGTGACCTTGGTACTGCAGCAGAACTTCCATTTTTGGGACCTTTTGACCTCAACATGCTATGGTTTCTATGTTCGGATGGCGGATAGCTTGTGATATAAGAAATGAATGCTGTAGGTTTAGGCCCCCTAGCAGCTTACTCTGGAACTGCATTGACGTTTTTGTCAAAGTTTTCCAAGGAGAATAACTGAACAAAGGAACGATATGAACTATATGTTTCTCCAGAGTACGGATTCCGACCTGGCGTTCGACGTTTGGATCGGGTGTCCCTATGACTGGATAGAAGTGCGAGATGGAGCGAAGGCGACGTCACCACTCATCGGACGCTACTGCACTCCATTAAGGAACCCTATCATGTGAGACAATACTTCTGTCATTTCTTTTAGCTACATGCTGTTAGACGTCAAATCTATATAGCATATATAGCATAGAAATGAATACGCCGAAAATAGTTACTCAAGCAACTGGTCACTGACGAAAGACAGCGGATGCTGTCTAAAACGTCTGACTAAGACAGCGGATGCTGTCTGAAACGTCTGACTGTTTCAAAATATTACCCAGTTTCTTGAGTAGCTATTTTTGGCGTATCTTACTACCTGGATGTCTAACCTTCATCAACGCATAGAAAGGGATATATGTTGTTTTCTTGTCACTTTCTTCATCTATTCAGTATGTTTCATGATATCAATGTATAATAGTTGACACTCTTTTTTTGGCAAACTTCCATGAAATTTGATTTCATTTCAAAGTTACACCTACGATGTGCATGTTGGGAACGTGTGTCACCATGAGAAAGCCTGTGTGATGTTTTTGTAGGGAAATTTTTGGCTTTTACTGACCGAAGATAACTCAAAGTTGGGTTCCTGTGCTGTGAAATAAAAACTAAATGGCCTGCAGCTTAGCTTGTAGCAATGCCTTTACTTGTGCATGAAAAATGGGTGCGGGGTGAAATATCCTACGTTTGCTAGCAAATACTGCCGTTCCGATAGGAAACCAAAACTTCTCCTCCCAATGGAGCCTTCGATACATAAAACAAAGAAATACGAATTGACAAAAATAAATAGCTGCTCTTGGACTTCATATCAATTAGTAGCCTGCAATTAAAAAAAAACAACCTTGAGTTCATAAATGATTCTGGTTTGAGAGGAAAGAATGAATACAGTTTGATAAATGTCAAAATCTATTGGCGATTAACTTTTGTCACTGCCGCCAATGCATACATTTATGGAAAGGTCCACATTGATGAATTGATGGTGATTGATAATAAATTGATGATAATGAACTGAATGATGATGATGATGGTGATGATGAATCGATGATCATGACAAAGATTACGATGATGATTATGAAATGAATGATGTTGTTGATTATACATCGATGATGATAACATCTTCTGTCCTTGTCTCTTCAACGGCACAAGGTCGTCTTCCAACGAGCTGCTGGTGCGCCTGCGCAGTGACAGTTCGTTCGACAGCCACTTTGTTATCGGATACGAGTTCGACCCACAAGGTGCCAAGGACGCATCTGGGCCCCCTGGTATGTGACCTTGGTACTGCAGCAGAACATCTTTTTTTTTTCCTGAACATGCTATGGCCTTTATGTTTGGATGGCGGATAGCTTGTGATG
Organism: Branchiostoma lanceolatum; assembly: GCF_035083965.1. NCBI lineage: Eukaryota > Metazoa > Chordata > Leptocardii > Amphioxiformes > Branchiostomatidae > Branchiostoma > Branchiostoma lanceolatum. The sequence goes on along the minus strand of NC_089728.1, from coordinate 19,376,386 downwards.
TAAGAAAGAAATGCTATAGATTTAGGCCACCTAGCAGCTTACTCTGGAACTACATTGGCGTTTTTGTCAAAATCTTCCAAGGAGAATACCTGAACAAAGGAACGTCGGATTTCCATGACATTTAATATGCAGGCAACTTAGACAGAGATGTACATAATGAAGTGCAATTTATGCAAACTTGGACTTAATTTGCATAACTAATGGGGAAATCTATATTTCCATTCCAGCCATGTTGTAGCAGCTAAAATCCGTTAGTTTCGAAACTGGGGCAAATATTCCCCATGCTAGTGGTCAAGTTACAAAGGGATATACGACCAAATCTGTAAACTTGCTTTTATAATGTGGATAGCTTAAGTGTTACTTGATATAATGAAATGGTAATTATGCAAATCAGAATCTAAGGTCTGAGGTCCTCATTTGCATAAAATATATTTCATGACGATATGAGGTCTCTTGTTTAAGCTAGCTATTGCATGAATGGAAAGCATAAAGAGTGTGGCAATGCAACGCACTATTAATTGCTTTAAACATTACTGGAATTTTCTTCACAATTGGCTCGATCATACCAAAGGCTTGCCTCTTCTTGACAACATTGTCATTATATAATATATCATTCGTGGAGAGGTCTATCCCCTTCCTCCCTCTGTTTGTTTGCTTTTGTGTGTGTGTGTGTGTGTGTGTGTGTGTGTGTGTGTGTGTGTGTGTGTGTGTGTGTGTGTGTGTATTTGCGTTGGTGTCTGTGTGTGTGTGACCGTGCGTGCCTGTGCGTGTGTTTTTGTTAGTTCTTCTCATATATATTCATCATGCATGTATTCTTCTGTTTCAGAATGTCAAACAGGAAACGGTCGATCTTATCGTGGAGCTTGGTCCATCACCGAGTCGGCCCGACTGTGTCAGCGTTGGGACAGTCAGACTCCACATAGCCACGCTAACACGCCGGCACGCAAACCCTCGCAAGGTCTGGACAACAACTTCTGCCGCAATCCGGACGGAGAGAACTCGGTCTGGTGCTACACGACCGACCCGGGCAAGAGGTGGGAGCGGTGCCCGGTTCCCAAATGCGATGCTGGTATGGTCGTCTGTTTTATATTATCCTATCATTCAGATTTAACACATTTGTGGAAGGATTAACATAACAAGTGACTATCACCTTTTCAAGATGTCAACCCAGACCAGACTGTAAGATTTGGACCATCGCACACCGGGGCATGCCCCTACTCTTTTTCGAAAGGTGTGGTGGGTTATTTAACGTGCGCGGGGTGTGGCTCTCCCCGAACACGGGACGTCCATTGAACGTCCTATCCGAGGGACGTCCCTAACCCTAGATTTACGGAACACATGCGATCCTTACTGTTCGTAAACTCGTAAGAATTCCATGAAATTGGTACATGGATCCCGTAAAATTTGTAAGAATACTCATGCACCATCGGCTGGATATTCATGTGTTGAATAACAATTTCAAACGCCAGTCTTTGTCGGCTAGCGTTTGCTGCAATACTTTCTGAAGTTCATAAGGTCTCATTCATCAATGGGCGCGTTGGTAATGAAGCTATAGGAAATGCACCAATGTCATTCCTTCTCTGTTCAGCACATTTACCCTAGATCATGTGAAAAATTGCCAACTACCAGTTGGTATACAATTCCTTTTTATGGCAATTACAAACTGCTCTTAGCTACACCCCATGCCCAAAAATAGGCGCTTTCCAGCTGAAAGCGCTCGACCGCATTACCGGCAATGTCCGGCTGTGGACGTCCGACCTCGCGCGCGGCTGCCGAACTTGACATGTTAAATTCTTCCGTTACAAACAAGCTTTCATCAGTTTGACGTTTGAGATCAGTCGGGCTGGCTTAAAGGGGATTTCCCACCGATATAAATACACGTTCATGCAGCCGTTAATTTTTTGGGGCACGGACTCTTTTAGGATACCCACTCGGAGTAATACAGGAATGAGACCTTAACTAGGCTGTACTGTCTATTACCGGACAAAGTCAAAGAAATAGAAAAGGACATAGCTTAATATTGTATACGTTTAACACTTTGTTTGGTCAGAGATAGGGCTAGGGTTAGGGATAGGGTTACGACAGAGCGTCTTGGTGAAAAGAAGATTTTTCGTCTAAACCTTTTCCGTGTTCTTTCTTGTCGCCTGCAGTGCTGCTGAACGTTGGCCCAGAAGTGCAAGATGTCTTGAAGGATGCGGGGGGTAAGTACAATAAACAGACAATGCGACAATAGATTTAGTTTTCATACTAACGCAGCATCAGTTATCTCAGATGAATGTATACATTAAATTCTCATGTAAGACATTCTTGAGAACTCACATCGAACATTATTTTAACGCTGCGGTCTTAAAGTAACATACCGCATACCTTCTTATTTTGTAAAGAGTGTGTTTTGACATGGTTGTACTTTCAAGTTATATTTTGTAATTGCTTGATATAGGAATATAAACAGAGAACACAATGCACGTTGATGTTAAGTGAACACCGTTAAGCAAGGTAGCAAAAATTCAGTCCGAAATGGACATTTTGCATACTTCGTGGCATACTAGTATAGATAGATACCTTATACTGTAGAAGTATAATGTAACGTCAGCACCAGGCAGTGGTTCTAATAAATCTGTTATTGCAGTATCAGTAATCCATGAGGTATCTACACTTTAGATACCCAAGTGTTGAACCCTCAAACACCCCAACTGTTTTTTTGCGACTACAATGACATAAATGACCTCAAAATGCTTTGTTCAGTAAAATCGCCCTTTCCACTTTTTTCGCTGAATGCCATTTGCACATTGCTTCATCAATATAAGAGGAATGTTTTGGTATAAGTAATTCCCGTTCATTATCATAATTTATGCTAAAAGATCAGAAGGATCACGTTTTGAACTATACCTATTTAGACCGGTAGGGGAGTTTTGTGGCCCACGCCAAATTTCGTGTTGTATAAATCCTGAACGTCTTACGCTAGAGCCACCAAACTCGGTGATGTTTCATAAAATGTCCTTAACAAATATTTCAAGTCAATAAAGGTTAATCTTTTTCTCCTGTTGCAATGCATGGCAACGGGGTTTTAACAAGCATATTTATAAAATCTGTTAATTTCAGTTCAAACAACGACGTTTCGAGGCTTTGTTGGTACACCACATTATTTTTGCTGGGGTCAAAAATGACCCCAGTGGAATCACTCTAGACTTTCCTCTATAATGGCAACAGTATTGTGCCAATCTCCCTAGAAAACAAGAAGAGGTTAGAATAGATGTCTATTAACAAAGTCACCGAAGGAATTTTTTTCCTGATTAAACATGTCGAAATGGCACATCAAAATCCACGTCTGGGGTCAAAAATGACGCCGTGTTTGAGGGTTAAGACATTTTGTAGACAACAATGTAGATGTCAGTTGACGTTGATATTTCTATTCAGAGTGCTATACGGGGAGAGGAGATTCCTACCGCGGCACAACATCTCTGACCTGGACGGGGCATACCTGCCAAGAGTGGAGCTCCCAAAAGCCCCACGCTCACAAGTACACCCCGGAGCGCCATCCTACCTCCGGCCTAATCAAAAACTACTGCAGGAACCCAAATCCAGTCCACGATCACGCCCCATGGTGCTACACCACTTCTCCGAGCAAAAGGTGGACCTACTGCGCCATACCGAAATGCCTGAAGGGCAAAGGAACCTAATTCTCAGGTAGATTTCTGTCCTACAAAGATGTTACTTATTATCCTGAGTGTTATCCTATTTAGTTTTAATTAGGGGGGGCGGAATGGGAGCCCCGGTAGGATTTGACACTACGGCTAGCATATTCATTTCATCATATAACTTTGTAGTATTTGCAAATAAGAAAGAACATGAAACGAACGCATATTTAAGTATAATTAAGCAATGAAAGGTTATATTCAGTAGCGTCTACCTTGCTTTATCAAATATATGTACATGTCAAGTGCCCGATGGCTATAGATACATTAGCTATTACTTATAATCAACAACTATTATGGAAACTACATATTTCTAAGCAGATTAAATTAGGTGGAAGGGCAAAATGTTATTTTTTCTCAAGCACACAATTCTCCGAGTACTGGGCCTATGGAAGAATATTCTTTTTTTCACCTGAAGATCTGCTTGGAGATTAAGAAATCCCATATAATGTATTTTGACCATTGCACGTCTAATAAATGCATTGTTGTTAACTGTTGAGCAACATTCTAGTTGTTAAACGTAATTCTTCTGGCTAAAAATGTCCATGTTTCTATTTTTTCCTCAGTATCCATCCAGTGGAAGCTAACCGTACATCGACCCTGAACGACAGAACGAGAGTCCGTCACCAAGTTTCTTTGCACTTTCTTTTATGCTTTACACTACCAAAAATCATTTTTCTTGTTTTTCCTTGTACAAATAATTTTTTTCTGTCAGCGAGAATATTCTGTATACAAGAATCCCTGTTTAAAGCACAAACAAGAGTCCCGGTTTTTAGCACAAACAAGAATTGCATCTAAGAATTTTTTCTTAAACCATGAAAGTTCAAGAAAATAATGCGAGTAAAATCTTAAGGAAAGAATCTGTAAGAATACCACATCTGACCAAACAACAAACGTTTCTTATAGTAAGACTGAAAAAGACAATTTTCTTATTTTCGTAGAAAATTCTCATTGGAGAACATCATACTAGAAATATTTTCTTAACTTTGGAAAATAAAATGATAAAATTCCTTGAATAAGAATCTACATACAAAGACTTTCGCAGGTTTCTTGAATTTTCTTGTTTTTTCTTGGTATAAGAAAATCTATTTCAACATAAGAAAACAAGAAAAAAAGAAAAAAAAAAAGAAAAAAATATTTTTGGTAGTATTGAAGTACGTTATTTCTAGTGCTAATAAGCCATTTCATTTTATTAAAAAAGCATTGTTTTAATGGTCTGGTATTGGTTTGGTAATGGACAAGTTATGGTATCCATAACTATGATCTTTTAAATAAATGATTAATATGTTAGAGTTATCACCTTCATTATAACCTCATCAATTGGCAAGTAATAAGTATTACCTTCTTAACAAAATAGATGTAGCAATACAATCAATATCATATTTCTTGAATAACAATTATTTGCTTATACATTTTTGTTCAAAATGTATATACATTTTTGTTCAAAATGTAACAATTTCTAATCATTATACATGCACCCTACACAAAGATAAACGGTGAAAGTGGGGCATTTTATTGTTTATTTTATTTTTTCTTGTTAAGTATCCGGTCATAATCGTCGTATGATATCGACTAGAGCATTTTTGAAAGATTCATCCATGCTTAATACAAAATTCAGCCATCGTATTACTGAAAAGGTTGCTATAGATCTTAGTCGTCGGTTCGTTCTATCACAGTCTGCTAAAAATCTACTCCAGTAAATTCGTGCCACGTCCTACGGCGGTTGTGACCGCGCAGTAAGTACTTTTTACCTGAAAGGTTCTAATCTTTTTTTTTAAATATTCTGGTACATGTATGTCCATAATCTTGGTGTAATAAAAAGGAGGCTTTAATCTTGGGCTACCGCTTTGTTTTTACCTTACGCTTTCACGGAGGTATTGTTATTCGCTGATGTGGTGTTTCTTTATTTGTAGTAACGTAACATGACCAATTAACGTCCGATTTATTCAAAACGTATTTATCTTAAAACCGCGCAGACAGAGCCAAATTTCAAACCCATGGGCAGAAATATCAGCTCTTCTAAAGAGAAAATGCATGTTCTGTAAGTTTTTCTCCGCCTGTTTAACGCCGTGCGAGCATGAATTTATACTAAGGCATATGATGAAGAATTGTGCTAGGGTAACCCATTATCGTCCACTTCTGAATCTTTTCCCTTCTGGCGCTATGCTTGAAGAATCTAGACCAGAAAAAAAAGGCACAGTAACTGTCAAAAGTAGTCAGCAAACAAATGATAGTAAAATCACTATGTCTGTCCGGCCACTTGCTTAACGCGATGGAAAAAAAACAATGTTTATCTGTAAATTTCCCCCACATGCGCGGCACGTGGCGTTCACGTGGTAAACGCATGGCCGTTATGTTTTGCTGTGCAAAAATTAAAGAGATGGCTAAGGATCATACTTATGATGTTCTTTATTGCTCATTAGAACAGGCTTTGGCATAATACACCGCGACATGTGGACATAAGCCAAACCGGACGTAAATAGGTTCTGCACGTAACTAGGTCATGTAACGTTAGTGTTTGTCAACAGTTCCGCAATTTGCATCTGGATGCTAGTCATAATGAAGACACTAACAAGAAAGTTGGTCAAACGTGTCAGAAAGGTTTCGGAAAGATCGCAGGATACAGGTTTATTTATTTGTTTAGTTTTACCACATTTGTGGAAGGATTGACATAACAGGTGACAATCACCTTTTCAAGATGTCAGACCAGACTGTAAGATTTGGACCATCGCACACCGGGGCATGCCCCTACTCTTTTTCGAAAGGTGTGGTTGGTTCTTTAACGTTCGCGGGGTGTGGCTCTCCCCAAACACGGGACCTCCATTTAACGTCCTATCCGAGGGACGTCCCTAACCCTAGATGAGCTACAATGTAGGTACTCATTTACACCTGATTGAAGTGAGGAAAGTCGTGTTGAATGCCTGTCTCAAGTGCACAACGTCGGGCGCATGCTCAGACATGTCTGGGGGCAGCCCGGGTTCGGACTCGGCTCCCATTGTTTGACAGTCGGATGTTCTATCCATTACGCCACACGACGCCACTTTCGCCTCATTCCGGAGTTTTACAACCGTGCGTGGTTGGAAATACCAATGGCCGAGTCCAGGACAAGTATACTAAATGCAACTTGGAGATTGATTATTGAAGATTTGCACAAGATAAAAACATAATGTATTGCCTTGGTGTTAGATTATGTTAAGTAGCTGAGTAATTTGCTTGAGTGCTCGCACTGAGATGATAAGATAAACGTTACCAGAAAGAAACGACACGAGGATCAGAAGTCTGCTTGGTTCAATCTTCTTCAAACGCATATGTCATTTCAACTAGCCAGAACAAATGATGACCGTTGGGGGGATGTTTGTTTGTTTGATTTTTGTTTACTCGCATGTGTAAAAATGTCTAAAAACAAAGATATACAGGGCAAAAAAAAATATGCAGGGGGGCCAGAAGCTTATGTGGCTTGTCGTTGGCGTCCCCTTGAAACTTGATGATAGGAATTATTTTAGTTGTACATAATTAAAACTAAGCAAGATTAAGAAAGTAAAATAATGAAATATTACCATGAATCCTGATGAAATTAATAAATAGAAGAGGAAATGCAAAAAAATTATATGATTTATTAAACATGATAAGTGTGATTACGCTATATATGACCAATGCTAAACTCTAAAATGTTTCATGTAAGATTTTATGAAGTTGTGTTCAGTACCAACAGGAAGTGTCTGTGTGTCTGACAGGTGTGGTGTTCAGCATAAGAACAAAATTGTATTTTGGTGCCTAAAGCCCCCCTCTCGCTGGACCCGCGGCACGCTGGCGGCGTTGCTGCGGCCGATCGAATTGACAAAGCACTCAGCAAATTTCTTTGACGAGGTTTGTGTGTTTTGTTGTCTTTTTGGTCATACTTGTTCGTTTAGAATGATATTCCCATTATAAAGTCAAGGGTAACACAAATCCAGTTTAGGACGCAGCTACGCCGTCAGCGTGCCGCGGGTCAAGTGAGAGGGGGGCTTAATAGATGCGATGTTCAGTAACAAGGACAGGTGTGATTGTGTATGGGAAGTGTTCAATAAAGCATAGGTCGATTGAGGGTTTTCTTGGTACTGCAGCAGAACTTCCCGCTTTTGTACCTATTGACCTGCACATGCAATGGTCTAGATTTTTTTGGTGGCAGATATATTTTGATGTTTAACTTAGCATAAATGATGTAGGATTTAAAAAAGTCAAAGTCAAAAGATCTTTATCAAATAGTATTCAGCGGATAGCCAAGTCTGAATTACAGCTAATTTACACAATATTGATTTTAAAAATATTCATTATTTTCAAAGGACGACTTATTAAGAAGTCAGTAATACAATACAAAAATGCTAAAATACTTACCGTATAAGTCATTAAAATACATAGATAAGAATGCTTGTAATCTATACGGAGGCATTCGACATAAAGGCTTTAAGAAATTTGTTGTGGAGCAGCGTCGCGTGGTACAGAAATCAGCTTGTTCTGGTTTTGTTAGCATTAAAGTTCCCAATTTACATAGAATAAAGCAGAATTAGTAACCTTAAAGTTTGTTTTATTTCAATATATTCACACTTAAATAAGCGCCGGTGAAGTCAACGGCCTCTATTGGCAGGGCAGCTGCTATGAAACTGCATATTTTGATCAAAAGGCCTTGGTGATTATTTTGCGTTTCCCTCAGACTAATAAGAAGCAATACGGTAAAGCATGCGGCTTGTAAATATCTTTGCCCTAAGAATGCTTCTGTTCTTTCACGACGCCGTCGTTGCGAAGCAACAGCCCGAAATACGACGAAGGGTTAATCAATCAAACCCTGCGACAAGCTGAATGACCAGGTGGGATCAGAACGCTGCTGCACCACTGAGGAGAACACAGCTGCTTTTTGTGCTGTCCAGGTGCCGATAGCCAACAAACGGTAACACTTTTGTAAAATCCTCTGGTAAGGGATGTGTGATAATATAGCCTTCTGTTGCATCAACCTTATGGTACGATAGCGTTCTATCATGGCGATAAGGCTGTTAGAAAAGATCGCTTTGTTACTGCTTACGCAGCTGCTAGTGCCACATGTGGACGCCGGTAGCTGGCAGAGCTGCCGTGAGGTGTCCGTGGCAAAGTGTGGTGTAGGCGGCAGTAGAGATGGTCATGAGTACCGGTATGATATCAGTGCGTACCGGTACAAGTGGACCAAATACCCAGGTGAATTAACCAGCTACAATGGCCCTTTTCAAACCGTTACTTTGAGTCAGGTGTTCCAATCCTGTCAGGTTTGCTTGAATAAAATCAGGCCGATCCAGGGCGGTCCCACTCAGAGCCCTTCCCTACCAGAAGCCAGAACCAACAACGTTGACAACAACGTCGGGAAGTTTGGCACTGGAAAGGCAGAGATCCTCTCTCAGATCCCATGTGGTAGCGATTGCAGGCTGTGGTTTGTGGGTTGTAACCTAACGGCGATATAGAGAGAGGGGCGTTTGCTAAGTTGCCACAGGTATCTACCCTGGTCATCTGGCGGAGCAATGTCCAGACTCTGAAGAACGGCACGTTTGCTGGGATGGAAGGTCTCAAAAGTCTGCTGCTGTTGGAGAACAACCTGACACATCTGGAGGTGAGATTTAACAATATGTATGCCTTTAATATGGGAAATATGGGCTTTGAATCCCCTTAAAAATTGAATTTCGTTTGCCCTCATATTAATGATGTGTCACATATCATTCTGCTACAGGATGGCTGCTTTGATGGGTTGTCCAGCTTGTCCAATCTCATCCTTGTGGACAACCAGATCCTGACGCTGTCACCTGGAACGTTCCGGGGAGTGATGCCATGGTGGTTTGACGTAAGTGCCAATCGCTTCTCTAACGTAGAACCCGGGACCTTGCAAGCGATCAAGGCCGTGGAACATGTCCGCGCTGTTGGGAACAAACTACGAGCGATCGGCACGGAGATGTTCCACGGTCTTGAGCGGCTGCGATTCTTGATCCTGGAGGATAACAGAATCTCCCACATTGCTGCGGGCGCGTTCCACTCAAACACGCGAATTTACGCCCTAAATCTAGCGGGAAGCAGGCTGACCTTCCTGTCTGGCGTTTGGTTCAAATCGTCATTTCCAGACAAGCTCATCGTGCGCGGAAATGGCATTGCCGCCATTGCTTTCGAAGGGAGGGCGGTTAGGTGGAAGCATATCGCACTGGACAGTCTTCCGCGGTGTACCTGCGCGAATGATTGGCTCTACGACAAGCGATTTATGTCGACAATGGATATTCCCTCGACACCAAGCTGTCCCGCTTGGTCACATGGGCAAAACCTCCCAGCCCCAGTCTATCCCAGCGGCACACTGCCTTGCCCCCCACCACTGGTGGAGATCTTGAATGTCGAACGCGAGGCTGCGAACAAGTACACAGCCGTTGGCAACGTGTATTGGGAGCAATCGCCCAAGGTGTCCTGGACCCACCCTAACGACTCACAACACTCCGCCAACATTACATACGACACAAACACGACCACACACACTAGTCTGTCGACAGGCAACCTAACAGTGAGAGTGGTGACCGACCTAAAGGCTGAGGGCTGGGTGAAATGTAAGGGGCCAGATAACTTGTTGGGGGAATCGGGAAATCACAGCTTGTGCACATGTTCTAACTACATGGGGAAGTCCAGCTTCACGCTTTGGCTTGAGACCACCGAGCCCTTGTCCCTTGGGAACACCACTTGGACGGCTTCTTCAGAAGCTGGCTCCGACACTGCCGTTTTCATGGCGAGTGAGCGTACATACTGTGGTATGACAACAACACTACCAGCAACAGAGCTCTCACTCACAGACACGACGGCATTCACAACCAGCATCAGCACTACACCACTGCCCACCGGCATCAGCACCACACCACTGCCCACCGGCATCAGCACCACACCACTGCCCACCGGCATCAGCACCACACCGCTGCCTAGCGGCATCAGCACCACACCGCTGGTCACAAGCGCGAGTGATGATTTCTATGAAGATCTAACTTGGTACATCGTGTTTGCAGGGTTGGGCGTTCTGGTGCAATTTGCTGTTGTGGCGGTAGCGGTTTGGGGATGTGCCCGCTCCAGGGGACCATTCGAAGATGATGAGTCCGTGATCAGTCCGTACGCTGAGGGTCGCTTCGAGGATCACGACAGCTTGAGTGATTCAGAATCAACTATCAGCCCCTACGCTGAGGGTGGTTTCGGGGATCACTCAAGCTTGAGCGATTCAGAGTCTGTCATCAGCCCGCACGCTGAGGCTGGGTTCAATGACCATCCCGATTTGCGCAGGGTCGATTCATATGAATCAGATATCGTCCCGTATGGGCAAGCGAGGCTTAGCGCAGCGTACGCTGGCCGCCCCCGCGCGCAGACATACCCCGTGCCGTCCCGCCCGTACGGCACCGACCGCCCTCGTCGGAAAACGAACAGGGAAGCGGGCGTCGTGGCTTCCTATAGCCCAAATGGTCGTGATGATTCCAACGGTGATGAAAATCATCGGGGTAGGCCCGCCACCGGTCGGGGAAACAGTTACGCCTGTCCCTCCCCTACTGGTACTGACAGGTCTCCGGCAGCTACCTACTGCCAGAATGACCGCAGGGAAGGCATAAATGACACCCCGGAGTTTCCCGAGACAAACAGCTATGAACCGGCCACCCTGGCTAAATAAAACTGAAAACAAACAAACAAACAAACTGGTGGAATTGGTCAGTGAGTAAAGAATAAAGAAATCAATGGACGAGATTTGTCTTGGTCACCGACATTAGCGCCATGACTCTTTGGTTACTCTTTTCCCTCCTAAGGCTTGGTTTTATCTCTCAAACATTTTGTACAAAGATGGGATCCGGGAAAAATGAACTGCAAAGATATTTTTTTTTAAATTGGTCTGGTAGACCCTTGTATTTAAAAAAAAAAAAGATCCATATAATTTATAGCAAATCCAATGTTTTGAAAATACCAACATGAACTAACAAAAAAAATAGAACTCGAGAGACCCCACTTTTTCTGTGAGAATACAGCATATTTCAATCCATTTCCTTCCTTATGCAAAAAAAGAATGTTCCATATTAACCTTGTGCAGAAACGACCATCACCCTACTACTGAGCGGAATCTTTTCCAAAGAAATCACATTTCAGGTTTATAACAATGGCCCCAAAGCCCACATTTAGCCATTTAGAAGTTAGATATGCCGTCAGTGTGAATTGAGTCCTGTGATCGTGAGCGTATGTTATTCGCGTCACGTTTATACCAAATTTCGGCACATTTGGTTGTAATACCAGGGCATAGGAATCCTAAATAAACATATCAGTCTGAAATATTCTTTACGCTCATATCAAAATACGAAAAGAAAGTCTCCATGCCAAATTTGACTAAGAAATTAAAATGAAGAAGATTAATTGTTTTGAAGATTTGGCAGAAGAAAATGACAACTAAACAATCTATATTCTATTCCTTTACCTACGGCATGGATTGAAATTGAAATGTTTTGTAATAACTTGAAAGGAAACTACCAATGACGGATAATACTCTAGAACCAAATCAGAAATGAAGAGTTTAAGGCAAATAGTTCGGAATGTGTGTATATTACTTTGCCTATAATTAGTACCCTTATGTTGCCCTTCCAAAATATCTCCAAATTGATAGAAATATCCTTTTGAAAAGATACGAACGAAATACATATACAAAATAATGACAAAAATAGCCGAAGCAATTCATATGGCTGTTTCATTACATATTTGGCAACTTGATAATAGGTAAATTTGATGATATACACGTGATTATTTCACAGTGATTATTATAAGTGTCCACCCTGTTCCTACCATGTATTTTCTACCTTATTTGCATAAGCAATGACGTACAACTAAGTAAGACATGCGAGAGATATTTCACTCGAAAGTTTTCTACAAATCAGCCACATTCCTGTGATATATTTTAAGTCATTGTGAACGTTACAGAGCTCGTACCATTGTTGACTAACGCTCCAACTTGTCTCAATTCTGTCTAAAAGCAGATGTTTCGAAAATATTTCGAACGGTTTAACTCAGAGGTTTCCGGGTGATATATAAAATTGTGGAGCTGAAATTTCATTTTTTCATGAGACAACAATCAATCTGTTAGCTAGTAGAAGCAAGGAGTAGTAAATTTTGGCGTATTCTAATTTGTGACAGGTCATAAGAAACATTGCGATTTTGAGATTTATAGATCAATTTTGCACATGATACAGAACAACCAAAGCAATATTATGGCCCAGAATATGGAAATAAAAAGAATGCTGATATATTTATGGTACTGGCATTTACTAACACTGTTTAGCACATTTGCGTAATAACTTCATACTTTGAGCATTTCAAAATTTGCCGTACGATGATTCCTTAATTAGTTTCATGAGCCTACAAATCTCTGACCACGATTTTCAGTGAGTTGTCACATCACAACAACGTGTATTTTTGCATCATGGACATATATATATATATATATATATATATATATATATATATATATATATATATATATATATATATATATATATATATATATATATATATATATATATATATATATATATATATATATATATATATATGTAGTTTCTTTAAGCACCACAAAAGTTATATATATACATATTTTTATATTCATATAAACTACATGCCACTTATATCAAATAGTTTATCAGACATTTCCTTCTAGGCACGTTCCATCATAACCCTTCCTAGTTCAACGATGTGTGTTGTTAAAGCCATAGAAACAAGAATTGGAAATACTTCATTATTGATTGAACATGAATTTTATTTCTACAACACAGTTTTGGTGGTGCAAATCCCTTAAATGTGTCAAATATTGTCTATAATGATGACTGATCATGATGTTTACTATCAAATCATAGCACTACATTTTCTTAATGACTGTTTAAGGAAAGTATATAACTTTTGCCAAGAAAAAGAAAGTATAATTGTTAAAAGAAATGAAAGCTGATGAAGTGTAACTCTTTACAATATTACACAAGAGTCTTGTTGGGATTCGAACACGCAACCTTCTGATCCAGAGGCATGCATGGTCGCTATTTGGTGGATGTATCCTTGTACGTAGGGCCAAAATATCATGCAAATCTGCCTGGGAACCCAACACACTTATCGAGAAGAGTAGGGGTGACCCAGTGTGCTTGGCCAAAAAATGTGAGCTGTAGTACAAGCCGCATTGCACTACCACTAGCCGGGAAATCAAACCATCGGGGGCTCCCCGATATCTCTACGACGCTGGGAGGGATGGCCACCCGCCCAGACAGATTAGCCCGCTCGGGATGTGGGTTTACGGCCTTGGATTAAATCAGCAAGGTGGCGAAACTACGGTGGCTGCGAACCTCTATATCGCAGCTAAGAAGACAGTCTGACAGAAACGGGTCAATATTGCAGACTGGGCCCGGCAAAACACACCTAAGCCGACCTGTAGAGACTAGCGACCAGGCTACATTACCACTAGCTACTTGCAAAAGCATTATGCTTCACCTCAATTGAGTATCACTGCTCTGTCTTGTATACCTTAGCAGCCCAGCCCTACTCCTCACATCCTTTTTTTCCAGTCGGCCTTTCTGATAACTGATGTCTTGTAGGGAGCAAAGTAACAGCGTAAAAATTCCCCGCCATGCGCTAATAGCCCTGGGCGGACGGACAACACTCTTTGCACCGTAAAATTACCGGGAGCTCCCGGTGGGGTGGTTACCATGCTAATGGTGGTGACGGAATTGTGAAGTAAGGGCAGCAAGCAGACGCGATAGTGCTACACGGAGAACACTTGAAAACATCCTGCAGGACAGCACTTCACCTCTATGGGTATTCATGACAACCCCCTCAGACAATCACTACAACGTCCCCAGGGGAAGACACCACCAAGCAACGCTCACCAAAAGCAAAAGACATTCAATGTCCTTCATACCTCGAGCCCTAAGACTTTACTACAGTTCCCTTTAGTCTTTTGGTCTACAAAATGTTTCGTTTTGAATATCACTTCCAACTACTATGTCATGATGAAACTAGCTAAACAGCTCTTGATGTGAATATCTTGTTAAAGTTATAGATTAAGTTTAGCATTGTCATTCGTTTCGTAATCCCTTTTATCATATGGTTCTAAATCCTTTATTAATATAATTGTATCAGTCATCAATGTAATCAACTGTGAATCTCGGCTCAATTCAGCTGTTGCTGCAAGGCCGATTTGTAAAAACCTTTCTCACGCGGCGGACATGATAGAATGAAAACGAGGCCCTTGTGGCAAACATTAGACCGATGCTAACTGTCAATCACAATTAGCTGTTTAGCCAATGATTACCTGATAATTAGAGAATCGACCAATGAGGAAGTGGCTGCAAGACCGACAAATATTTGCATTTCTATGTTTTTATTTTGCATTTCTACGTTTTGACGGAGGAGGGCGGGGACTATGGGATCGGTCAACGAAGCTCTAAGTTTCTGCATCGTTTTTGTGCATTACATTAGTTATAATATTGATACTTGGATATTATATTTTAAAACTTAATGTGATTTAGGAGGAAAAACTAAATCTGTTCATTATTTTTGCTTCTTTGCCACATTGGCCTCGTTTTCATTCTATCATGTCCGCCGCGTGAGAAAGGTGTATTGTTTCTTTGACTAAAACCATACTAGAGTCGTAAGCAGTTGTCCGTATAACCTCCTTGTTCTGATGTACATTCTAACAATATCACTTGCATGCGAGGTCTTGTTTAGACTTTATTTCCCATTAATCTCCGCTTGCTTGTAAACATGCTATTATGATAGCAACATTTATGTAACTAGGAAGCACACCCTGGCAAAAAAAGCCAGTGGGAATGACTCCTGCAACAATATGTAACTGTAAATATCAATGGAATTGTGAATGTGTAATGTAAATGTGCTGTTGTATTATGCACCTATTTATGTTTGAATGAGAATGTGAAAAAAATATTTTAAAAGCAACAAACATGTATATTTCATTGCAGCCATCCTGATGTATGAGTAGACATAATAAATATTATACACAGGATGTCTCAATGCAAAGAAATAAAATATTTTGTGGGCATTTTATGTAAAGTTCCAGAGTCCATGTATAGATGACAAGGGAACGTAAAATGATACTGTTCTTCATAAAACATAAAAAGAAAAGAAGAAAAATTGTCATGTATAACACCAACATGTAATAAATGTTTGACTGAAAACTAGTGTGTAATATAGACCGTATATATTACATAGTTGATAGGACTTGGGACTATTTCTATAATGAACATAATTGTATAGAGTGACACTCTGAAAGAAAAAAAAACGCAGAAAACAACCGTGGGGTGTAGGCGCAGGCGCTAACTGTTGCCCCTCCCATGAAATAACAATTCTGGTACATGTGTAATAACAATGAATAGGCTACCATTTTTCTTCCGTGATTACCATAGAGAGAAAGAAATAGATTTTAATCAATTATCATAGAAAATTTAATCAACAATGATACCTTTACTTCCATAGAAGATACTACATGCACTAATAAAAATTTATATACATATTGTATTCCGAACACAAGGTGTTTACAGTCTGGCTGAAATGTGAATTCATGGTGCCATGCTCGAGACTTGAATAAACATCAGTTTGAGCCTAAAGCACAGACTAATAAAGCTCTAGTGGAAATTGTTTTGTAAAAAAAAACGTTAACGGTACGCGGTGCTTGGTATTAATCAGGGGTTTGCTCAGTGCGGCATGTGCGGACATTGTTGGGGACCTTCCATCTACAGTTTTCAAATTAGGAAGGCTTTGAAGTGTTGTAGCCTGTTTGATAACGCTACACTTACGCCTTAGTAAGCATGCTGAGCAATTTTCGTCGACAACAACGGAATAACGATTTAAACCGGGTTGGACTATAGCTAAATACACTTGTAATGTTACATTTCACCTATAGGCCATAGTTTTTGGGCTCGTATGTGTGTGTGTGTGTGTGTCTGTTTATTTGTGTGTGTGTGTGTGTGTGTGTGTGTGCGTGTGTGTGTCTGTGTGTGTGTGTACCTCCATTGAATAGTTTCGTAAAGTTTATGAAAATCACTTTTACATATTCTATGCATACTGATGTTCACTCACACATGTCACACTTATGAAATTTCCATCATTCGCCACTATGGAAGTGCTGCATTCTTATATTAGTTATGCAAATTAGACCCTAATTTGCATGTTTGGTATCTGTGAATGTTCTACCTGCCATTAATTACATTTGCTACATGTGTTGAAGTTCTATCATGAAAAACACTGGAATTAGAAAGAAATCATTAATTATACAAACCAAGTTATAATTTGCATAACTTTGCATATCAAATTGTGGGCATCTCTGCATAAGCTACTGGCATACCCAAACATCAAGACCATAACATGTCTAGGACAAAATATTTTTAAAAAAATTAACGAATCTCTGCTGCAGTACCAAGGAAAGCTGCCAGGAGCCACATAGTCAACCTTGTTCTTCGTCTTCCCAAGGCTTTAGCAACTAAATATGGTGCCATGGTGTCTCCTTGCGGCACCCCTGCTTGTATCTCGAAGGGCGTCGTGTCCCCATCTGGAATTGTCACTTTAGCCAGAATGCCCTCGTCCAGGTGATGACGATCTGCTCAGGGATACCTTAGACCTTCAAGATCTCAAACATCTTGCCCCAGTGGACGGTGTCAAATGCCCTCTTAAAATCAATGAAGGTGATTGTGGCAGGTAGATTGCGACTTCTTATCCCCTCTATCAGTCTGCGTAGAGCGAGTATGTGCCCGACGGTTGATCTTCCTCCTCTGAACTCATTCTGAGTCCCAGATGTTTCTGTTTAGGACCATCCTTGGCTACAAGTGAGCCCAGGCTGATAGCCCTAAAGTTGCTCCCCAGTCTGAGGTCTCCAGATTTGGGTATGTGGACAATGTTTCACAGACCCCATTGCTCAGCCCCCCACCACCCCCCCCCCCGTCAGAGCCATGCTGCAGAAGTCTAGGATAATTTTATTTTACCCCTCACACCTCTTCAAAACATATGGATGATATTCAAATCATGACGTAAAACTAGATATTGAAATATGACCATTGACCCATGCAATTTGGGTTTAAGAATGCTCGGATGCAAGCCAATGTCAGTTTGTAAGATGCCATTACTTCATTCTTTTTGTAACTCTGGCTCTTTTCTTTATATCAACATTAGATCTACTATCCAAAACTTAACTGAGTTTCTTGTGACACTTAAAATTCAGATTTGGACTTTCTGATGATCAAAGAAGTATTTGGGATTGTTCTGGACGAGCATCTCTAATCTGTTATGGAGAAACATAGTGGCATTGAAAAATTAAGTTGTTAATCACGCATTGTTAATTCATTTTTACCTGCTTTCAAGGAACACAATAAGGCAATATCCCATTAAGCTATTGTCTCTATTGACGCTGGCCTTAGCATAGGTTCACAAGGCACTGGACTGGATTGCTATAGTGATGTTCTGTCTAGTGATTATTGTTCACATCAGCATGTTATAGGAAAAAAGGCACAACCCACTTTACTATTTTCTGAACATTACAATTGTACAAAAGACTTCATATTCCAAACACTTGCCTGGAAAGATTACATTGTTGCATACTAGATTTAGTTGATCTCAAAGTTTCACAGCCGTTGGATCTGAGCGACACATTGTCCAATAATGGTTTTACACACGTATTTAAAAGCACACTCGGAGGGTACTCGGAGGGTGCTTGGAGTACTCCGAGTACACTCCGAGTGTACATGGAAATGAGGTTGTGAAACCCATCCTAGTGAGACACTTGAACGCAAGGAGTCCATGCATGGCCAGAGTTATGGACGTGCTACAGTGTTGTAAAAGTGTTGTGTACGTGTTCGAGGCGCCTGTGCCGCGGGTGATGCCCTCGGCCCTGCACCAGAAACTGGGACGTTAACGGTTTCGATCGGATTGTTTAATCATAGAAGCGATACCGTGATTGTGTTATCTGGAGATGTACAACCCATGAATCTAGCAGCTTCTGTCTAGCAACTTCCGTCCTCAAATTTACTAGTAATCGAAAAGCAAGGTTGTTAATTCAATTGTTTTATCTGGTCATGAGAGACAAGACACCAATCAAACAGAATTCCTTCGTCAGTAGATTGTCTTTCAAAACACGTGTTGTTGTGCACGGTATAATACGTGCCGGCTGTCCATAATCTAGTTGCCGAAGTTGTTTTATACATAAGAAAAACAACACACGATCTTTTTCTGACCAATGGGACGATCGCGGGCGAGAGCTTGCTGCAATTGCATCATGTTAATCTGGAACAGCTATTTTCTACCAGAGGCTTCGAGACAGACGGTATTGTACAAGCCAAGAGGGATGCTGGACCAAAAGTCAGCTCAAGCCTGCACAATTGGTAGGTAACTTATAGATTCTGTGATGCACTGGACATTGGGGAATACTGAAAAGATACGTTGAATGTGTCCATCTTAAAGGGAGATAGTAAACCATACCGTGATACAAAGAAAAATGGCTTTACGTCCCAGTTACAGTGGCTTTTCATACCGGTAGATTTTGTGTCAATCATTCAATGGAATGGAAGTACGTTCTGTTCTGCGTACTATGTCAGAGTAGTCAGTGTCTGAATAAGGAATTTTCTTAAATATCTACATTTATTGTTTGTTTCTTTCTTGTCGTAGAGAGTCTTCGTCTGCCTACTATACCGACACGACTACTGAATATGGAATCTGCGACGTCCTTTTTCATTTTGACTCTACTGACTACAACTGCTGGGAAGACCTTTCATTATACCGGTCGTAACTTAACGCACGTCCCGATAGACTCCATCACGCCAGACGCCCTTACTGTCAGGCTATCAGACAACAAAATATCCAACCTCGGCTCATTCAACACCACCCCGAGCATACGGTATCTGTATATCGACAACAACAGGGTAAACGACATATCTCCACAAACATTCCAACGTCTGGGTGAACTTCGTGTTCTGGATCTGGACAGAAACTACATCGTTTCCCTTCACGACTTCATCTTTTCCGACCTCGCCACGCTTTTGGACCTTTACCTCCCAAACAACTTAATTTCTGCCATATCAGAACGCGCCTTTCACGGTCTGGCAAGTCTGGAGTTCCTGGAACTTTCCGGGAATAAACTGTCTGCGGTTCCCATGCAGGCCATCAGGCTGATTCCGAGTAAACAACTCTTGTTAGTGTCGCTCAAGGTCAACAACATCAGTCAAATACCTGGAGACATAAAATCAGCACATCCGTCCGCTTCTTACCAGTTACAGGGGAACCCTTTGAGCTGCCCTAATGGGCAGGTTAGTCGAGATGATGTGTTGAACATTGATGACTTGGATGAGTGGCCCAGAATGACATCTTACACCATCAAAACTGTACATAGCCACTCCTTCGTCGAAAAGTTCTACCTCATGAAAAGTCGGCATAGAAGCTTCGGTGTTCTTCCCAACACATTCTACGTAAGTGAGCATCTATCTTTTTATCTACCTTTTCTTGACAGGTCCGAGAAACCTGTGCAAGTTTCCTACGTCTGGAACACCCCTACAGGGCACCACTTGGTCGAGTCTATCACGGAAGCGCTCAGGGTGGAAGATTTCACCGCCGAAGACTCCGGCATGTACAGAAAGGTACTGAAGAGGCCGGGCAGCACCAGAACACACTATTGGGACATGCTGCTGTGCCTTAACCGGCGAGCAAAGGAGAGACAGGAACTAAAAACGACAAAGTCCCCATCTAACGATTTTTCACCACAGGGTAAAAACAACACAGACATTTGTTGGATTTTTTCGAACGAATCCTGTTGTTCCTACTGGATAGCCTTCAAACCATCTTTTCATCACAAGTTCTGTGTTGTTGGAAACCCAAATTCACAAGCAAAACCCGTCGTCTTATTCACCATTGCCACTGTTGTTGTCACCATTCTTGTGATACTCTTTGGCATCGCGTTATTTCATTGCAGCAGAAAACGAGGAAACCTTAGCACCAATACCGTCAGTACAACATTACTGACGGGGGTACAAGCCATGGCTGTCTGTATCCCTCTTCACAATCTGCACAAGTTAACCGAGGACCCAACAGAAGAAGAAACGAACACGAGCGACTTTCCCCTTCGGCGGCTGCGCTCGAAAGAATCTCAGTGGCCGGCAATGAAAATTGGAGCCACGCAATACAATTTCCACCGCAGGGCAGAAGCGCCTCCAGCGTACACGGTTGGTACTACAGAAGCCCAGGTTCATCACTACGACAACGATGACGCAGCAGATGCAGATGAGGAGGTTCAACATCACTACGCCTCTGCAGCGCCGCCCCCTCTGCCAGTCCATGAGGGGACTGCAGCTCAAGCTGTGGATACAGACGTGCTAGAACTCTCTGAACAACCTGCTTTTCAAATCGGGAATGCTGAAATTGAAGAGACAGAAATGCCTTACGGAGTAGCAGCGGGGAATTCACTGTACCAACGGGATTCGGATTTCAATCGTAAATCTCTCACGGTACGTGAACATACAAGCTCTGCCGCTGTGAATTACTGTGTGTCAGATGCGGACCATTTAGTTGAAGAAAGACATAATTCCACATCAGAGGCAAACAGGCTGTATCAACGAGAATCGGCTCAAAGCCGTTAAACTCTCACAACTGAGCATACCAGCGGCGCCGCTGCAAATTTCTGCGCGGCAGATACGAACCAAACGGAAATCGTCCTCACTGACGTGTACGGACAGGACACACTGCCATGGCACGTGACATCACAATGACGTCAGGTCATGACTCTGTGGAAGATTTGAGCATTCTGTACGGGACTAGTGCGGCACCTGTCGACCAATAGGGGTGACCCCAAGTCACCTTACGCAGTAGAGTGCACAATCTTTGAATTCCTTTATAGTCCCTTCTTAAAATCTTTAAAACCTCCTTTTCCTTGAATTTTTTTGCCCAATCTGGAGACTTTCTGGGTTAGAGGGAACAGGTAGGGTCTTTCCCCATTTTGGTTGAAGTTTCTTTGGTTTGCCATTTTAGTTATGGCGTAAGGATATTTGTAAGTTATTGAGTCATGCGGAGGGATACATCAGGAATCTGGGGTCAAAAGTAGGGTTTCCTTGAAACTGGCAGCTTTCCCCGGAGTTTGAGATGTACAACCCTCTATTTTCTTTGCATTGTTATCAACTAAACCCTTGTGACTTTCCAGTGTAGAAGAATTTTTAAGATTGAAGTTTGGGTAAGTACTTCTATGAAGCCTTGTCTTAGTGTATCTAAACATGCTTTCTTATAGGCAGCCATAACTTAAAGGTCAGCCCTATATATAGTCCAGTAAACATAGTTACCATACCATCGTGACCTCCTCAGTACACCAACGGTGGAAGTGTTTTACGCCTGTCCAATTCATTATTGTACACCGTTTCTTTTTACGGGGTTGGGCCGACTGGAATATTATGCTGGCAGACAAGACCAATATACGATACTTAATTCAAGTTCTTAATCAATACGTTTATTAATCCATGTGTACTAGGTTTCGACGAACACAATAAGGTAATATCACAAAAAGCTCTTGTCTTTATTGACGCCATGGTATAAGTTCACAAGGCACATCACACTGTACTACTTTCTGAACATTAAAATCGTACAAAAGACTTCATATTCCAAACACTTGCCTGGAAAGATTATATTGTTGCATACTAGATTTAGTTGATCTCAAAGTTTCACAGTCGTTGGATCTGAGCGACACATTGTCCTAGAATCTAAAACAGATAACCTGATTGAAGAAAATACTAGATTGTACTACTAAAGTTTATTAAACGTAAAAGAAGAAGAAACCTTCTGCATCAATTATGATCAATATCACAAATACTTTGCAAGCATTTATTTTGTAGCTATTCTATGTATCTATATGTTGTATATATTTCAAGCAGATACATTTTACAGCTCGGGACGTTTTTGCGTCTCAAAGTTAGGCAAAAATCAAAGTTTTTTTGTAGCCTTAAAACATCGTATTGTTTTGAGGATGCCCAAGTACTCAAAATATTTGTACATCAACATCACACCGTATTTCTAGAAGTTTAAGCATTGGTCTAAATTGAGCCTGTCTAGTTTTCTGCTACATTAAAGCATTTGGCAGTGAGCGTGCTCTAAATCGGAAGTCTTTCACGGCACCTACAGTGTAAGGTTATTAAAGCACACTAGTTAGTTAAGCACACTTGTTAAGAAGCCACACAAGATAATAAACCGCACTAGTTAATAAACCATTCTTAAAGCACACTAGTTGATAACCTACGCTGATTAGTTCATGTTCTCAACAATCTCTTTTAGATGGCACCAAATAACTACGCATGGTTTTAGATTGTGGTGTTTAGATAACAAGCCTTTGTCACTTAGTCGTCGAATTTCAAGCCGTAGACTTTCTCCAATGTGGCCTTATCGGCTCGGACTAGACGGCGTGCCTCGCTCCGTCGATCTTCGGTGCCAGAAGGTTGTCCGACCGAAGCCTGTAGCTGACGAAGCCTGTGGCGAACTCCTCCGATGCTTGGACGACACTCCGGGCAAGGGCTTTCCTGTCGAGAACAGTTGAAATAGACTGTTTTTAACGGAGTAAAGCCCTGATACCGTAATAGCTTTTTACCATTTAAACAAACAAGATGCTAAAAATTTGCTGTGCTAACAAAAGATATGCAAATCAATGCTTACCATCGTAGCTCCTCCAAGGTTTCCAATGGCGTACACATGTCCGTTGCGACAGGCGTACCAGTGTCCTTGGGTCAGTCCACTGGCCTTCACCACTTGAACTGGCCCCTCGTAGAGGCCGAGCGGGGCTAGGCTTAGTCTAGGCATCAGCGCTTCGACCTTCTTCATAGCTTGTTTGACCAGAACCTCTCTGATCGCGGTGAAAGGTTTGAGGTCGGTCAGCCTGCGTTTCGCACGGATGAGGCTCTCCTTGGCCTTGTCGTCCAGGCTAATTCCCTTCTTCCAGAGCTCCACCTGCAGGACGCGGAGCTTCAGGAGGTATTTCAGTCGAGTCGTCTCTCTTCCGAACTCCTCCCACTCCTGTGAACAGAACCCATCTTGTTATGAACGCCAGGTGACTAAAACAGACAGCAATGACGGAAATCCTATACTATCAATTGTAAAGAGATTGATGTCTTGTGACAAAAACTACATCATTTTGCTAAGGTAGCCAAGTGTAGTGCAGATAATTCTGGCCTTACCTGTTCCCCCACACGGGCCGTTCGGCGGCATAGCCACTCTTCCATCTCTTTGATCTCCTTCTTTATTCCCTTGAAATGACGTTCAATGAAATCTTTCCGTCCATAGACACGAATTTGTAGTCTTCTCTCTCTCTGAAGTTTGGCAAGTCTCTTCAAGAAGAGGACTTTATTTTCATACATAGCCACCTGGTTCAATGAGAACAGACGATGGCTTTGCATTTGCCGAAGGAGATCCTCTGAGGTCTCAGTGCAGTACGTGACC
The DNA here is from genome assembly GCF_035083965.1 of Branchiostoma lanceolatum. Classification (NCBI taxonomy): domain Eukaryota; kingdom Metazoa; phylum Chordata; class Leptocardii; order Amphioxiformes; family Branchiostomatidae; genus Branchiostoma; species Branchiostoma lanceolatum. The sequence continues at coordinate 19,352,213 of NC_089728.1, read as the reverse complement.
AGGTCAATATCGTATCGGAGCTCTCCCATCAGCCTTCGGGCAGTGCTTGCCGTTTGTGCCCTTTGAACGTCGTCGTTGTACCACTTCCTCTTGACCTTCTCTATCATTGCCAGCGTCTTCTTGATAATGTTTCCGTAGCGCAGATTGCGTCGTATTGGTGTCTTGCATTTCGGGCAGGTTCCCAGTTGGATGTTTATGTCGCTGGTGTCCATCCACTGGTCCAGACCGCTGACCTCTAGCACGTGACCGCAGTCCTCCAGCTGCACGAATCGGGCGTCGTCTTCCTCCTCGGTTCCGAAGAAAGTCTCTGTCATCTCTTCACGGTCACAAACGCGGCACTTGTCCGGACATGGTTCCCCACACATACCAATGCATGGCTGGTCTTTCTTGCACTTGTCACAGCGTCGGGTCTTTTGGCAGGGCTGGTCACATCGTGGACGGTCGCAAGGTTCACTACAGGGCTTGTCACACTTGTGATGTCTGCATCTCCACTCACAGGGCTTATAACACGGGACGCATGGCTTTCCGCAGTCGTGTTGGCAACGACTATGGACGCAGCGGTTCTCACAAGGTTTGGTACACGGGGGACAATCCTGTGTGCAGGATGCCGTGCACTGGTGGGAGCAGACGAGCAGCCGATTACAATGATGTGTGCACTGTTGGTGTAACCTTCCTTGCTTACAGCGACCGCATGTACCAGCGCAGGGGTGCTCGCACTTCAGCAATTGTGTACACGGAGTGTTGCAGACCAGGTCGTTTCCTTTAGCCGAGCAGACTGCCTGAATGGTATGACCACAAGTGAGCTGATGTGTTATCTCTTCCACGCAGACTAGGTCGTCTTTTTTAGCCGAACAGGCTGCCTGAATCGTATGGTCACAGGTGAGCTGATGTATTGTCACCTCCATGCAGACTAGGTCGTCTTCTTTAGCTGAACAGACTGCCTGGATGCTGTGTCCACAGGTGAGCTGATGCGTTACCACCTCCATGCAGACTAGGTCGTCTTCTTTAGCCGAGCAGGCCGCCTTCATGCTGTGGCCACAGGTGAGCTGATGTGTTACCTCTATCATGCAGGGAATGCTGCACTCCTGTCCACACATGTTCTTGCATGTGTGATTACAGGGGAGGGTCTTCTCACACGGTATCCGGCATATGAATTCAGATGGAGATGTAGAGCATGGGACCATCTGTTTGTGTTGACATTTGGGGATGGTCTTTTCTAAAAGCACCTGGCAGGCGTCACAGGTCTCATAACAGCGCTTCGGACACTTATGGCCGAGGTCACATAAGACATTCCCACAAGGCTTCTTGCACATGTACTCTTCGTGTTCAGGGTCTGTTGGGTGACATGCGCTTGCGCAGACATGGCCACACGTCAGCCTGTATAGCAAAGACAAACGGGATCATTATCAAAAGTTATGAAAAAATGAAAAACACAATCGATGAAGAATTCAGCTCCCAGTTCAAGTATTGCTTTGGTAGGATTCTCGAAAGTCTGTTTACTCGCCTGAAATCACAGGGACGCATGCAGCCACCAGCAGGTGCCTTTTCAAAGTCTTTTTCAGTGACTGCCATGATGCTGGTGTCTGGGTGGTTTTGGCAGCACAGCATGAGGTGCCTGCCCACACAGCTTTGCTCTCGCAGTTCTTGGATGATCTGGAAAGAAAGCGACAAAATCGTAAGAGGCATCAAACATAGTGAAAAACCTTGGAATGTAACAGTCTTAAACGAATTTCAAACGTGTACCAACTAACGTTTTACATTGTAAATTACCTTGCTCCACAAGGTGCTAGTCTGGGACAGCATTGTCAGGTTGCCAATGGCGTAGAAACCTTTCTTCGCTCGAGAAAGAGCCACACAAACACGGTTTTCAACCTAGAAAGAAAAAACAATTATAGTCAAGAACATACTGTTATGATAAGTGTCACCCCCGACACCAGAGAATGGCATTGCCCAGAACCCATGGGGTATAGAGCTCTGGGCTGGGAGAGGTCTGGTGTCAGTTATCGGCAAGTTGACCGGAGACAGGGGCCCAAGCAGTGTCCTGTTAGTTGAATAAAATGTAGTTTGCAGATATATCATTGCGTGTTCGTCTGATGGTAAACGGACCTTTAAATCTAACAATGGCGATGTCGGCAGGATCGACGATGTCTTATTGGCAACGTGAGATCACAAAAACGTAAGCATCAACTACATGTAAATATCAAAGAACCATCATGAATTATTGCCATTAGCTCACCTTGAGAAAGCCAACGTTGCCCTCGTCATTGCTCCGCACCAGTGATAGCAGGATGATGTCATTCTCCTCTCCCTGAAAGTTGTCCACAGCGGAGACGCGCACACCTTTGAAGACTGGGTGCTTCATGACGTTCTTGAAGTTGAAGAGTTGGCCCGTGTAGGTGGTGAGGATGGTAATCTGTGACGGGCTGTACCCTTGCTGAAGAAGGTAGCGACAGAAGCTGGCCATGAATTGAGCCTCGTGCATGTTGGACCGGCTCTTAGTGTCGCTGTCGTGTGCTTCCGAGTAGCCGTGATCTACGAAGAACATGTTGGACGAGACGCCCTTGATGTTCTCGAAGTTGAGCACCGATTCGTGGTTGTCCAGCGACTCGTAGATATGCGGTGTCAGGAGACGTGCGAACTCTGGCCGCATGCGATGCTGTGACTGAAGCCGCTGACACTGCATGTCGTTCTTGACCATTCGCTCAAAGAGAGAGATATCCATGTTGTATTTCTTCGCCAGTTGGTAGACGGTTGGGTTGGGACGGAGCTGTTGGTGATCCCCGATGAGGATAAGATGTTGGCATTGCTGAGACAGTGTTGTGACGATGTGGGCTTCCAGAACTTCTGCAGCTTCCTCCACAACGATGATAGCAGGCTTGATGTCTTGTAGGACCGATCGGTATCTGGCAGCACCCGTGGTGGTCATTCCGATGACAGTTGCTTTTTTCATAATCTCACCGTCTTCTTGGCTCTGAAACTCCATGAGACGCTTGGCTGCACGTGCGTATCCTCGTTCATATTCTCTGATGGACTCCTTTAAGTTGGCACAGTACCTGGCCACCCAGTAACGATACAGGCGCCATCGGTTCAGCAGCTGCAGCGTCCAGACATTTTGGATACACCTAACTTCGGCGTCAGTCATCATGTCCGTCTTGCTGAGCTCGTGCTTCACTTTCTGTTTCCTCTTCTTCGCATTGGTCTGTACCTGCCATTGACCATATTGCCTGGCATGATGCTCTTCAAGTTCTAGGGCTTCGACATCAAGCGCGAGGTCCACGTGTACGTATTCACGGACTTTCCGCTTGGCCTTCCCTCTTTGGTCATTATCGTTGTCAAGACGTCGATGTTGCTCCGCCAATTCTGCTTCTTCCATTACGTTAATCTCTTCCTTTTCCTCCTCCTCTTCCATCCCTTCTTTTTCTTCATGTTGTTTTTGTTTGTCCCCACCTGGCAGTATAAACACATTCCCCTTCAGACCAAGCCACTGAACGATTACGGAGCCGGACTTCTCCCCTACCCTGGCCCGTCTATTGTCATTGACCATGAGCGGCATATTCATCAATGATTCTCTGTGTTTGTCGTTTATTAAGGGCGTCAGAGCATGTTCATGAAGGAGTCCCCTTTGCGTGGCCATCATCTGTGCCACAGCCATCTCCATGTCTTGCCGGAGATCTTCCATATCGTCCCTTGCCTCCGAAGCACCTTCGTGAATATATCTAGGGACGTCTCTTGACATCCTATGGCTGAACTTGATGGTCTTCAGATTAAACTGCTCCATCTTATCACTGCGACTTTGCCCTCCCACTCTCACAATGCCTATTGAGTGGAATTCAGAAATGCCTTCGAGGAACTGATCAAGGGCATGATTTGTATAACAGACCACCAGGATGGGCCTAGTCGGGCTGTTCATCAGATCTTGATTCCTCATCCAAACGTTCTTGTTCTCTAGCAGAGCCTGAACGATCTTGAGCCCGATGTATGTCTTCCCGGTTCCCGGTGGGCCCTGGATGACAGAGAACTCTTTAGTCAGCGCCATCTTCACGGCACGGTATTGGGACTCGTCAAGATGCAGAGCATCAGCAGAAGGCCACATGTCGTCCCTAAGGATGGGAACTGACCTGGCTTTAGCAAGCTGTGGATTGTTGCTATCGTTCAAATCAGCAGCATCCTTACCATCGTCTGAGTCGTCTGATTCTTCAACATCGGAGCCAGCCATGTACATGAACCATGGCCTCGCACTTGCAGGACGTCTCACCATTACTTCTGACATGTCTGTAGGGGTCTCAACTAGAGCCCTGAGGTCATAGTTGACCTCCCCGTATCTTCCTTGCAGATAGGCTGGTGGATCCACGCCGTTCGCACAGTCGCAGTCCACGATGTACTTGGTAAATGGCATTGTATCCCCTTTAACCTCTTGAAGACCTTTCAGGACGTGTCGGTAGGCTTCGAAGTAGGCAGATGTCTCCACCATGATGAACTTGTCAGTGGGACTAATGGCTGATGCGTCTACGTGGTTCTGTTCGAAACGAATCTGCACGCACCCTTGTTGGAGCTCTTTCTCGTCGCGTTCTGCGACCGTGGCGAAGAACATGGTCTTGAACTCGTCTTTGGAGAGGCAGAGAAGAGAGCCAAAGATGAGCCTCTTTGTGGACCGCCAACGGACCCCTCGGAGTCTTGCAGCGTCGAACTGCATCCTGTAAATTATACCACTCGTTGTGCAGATCGGGTGAACAACATGGACGTCATGGTAGACTCGGATGTCTTGGAGCCTGCGGTCATGGCCCAATCCACGTGTGCGCATGTCGAGGAACTCGGAAATACCTTCTCGTAGTGGCCGTATGAAATCTTCTCGCAGCAGCCTGAACTGGACGTCCAGATACGTATCCACGTCTGCGTATCGGCCACGGACGATGTTGGGGCGAAGGAAGGGTTCCTTGTCGGTGTGGATGTCTTCGAAAGTTGGAATGACCGTCAGTTCCCTGAAATCGTCTGGAGGGGTCTCGAGCTGAAGTTGCCGGTCCAAGCGCGTGGCAAGCGTTCCGTCGTCGTCTTTTAAGACTGCTCCTTTGCGCTTGAGGTCAATAATGGCGTCTTTTCGCGATTCAACCTCTTCCAACCTTGTCTCTAAGTCGTCGTCCACAACAGCGCTTATTGTCCTTAGAGTGTTAATGGTAGTTCCTAACACTGCCAGTGGTGCTACTACCTGTAAGAATATTACCATATACTTTTGACGTAAAACTTAGATATTTGATGTAGCAATACTATTATTGCCAGTGCTTTGTCAGTTACAATTACAGTTACAATGTTTAATGTGACATTCCAGCATGCATGATTTTTAACCCTATTCAGACCGGGCTTTTTTGGTCATCCTGGGACGGGGGGGGGGAGTCTTTTGAGGACCTCCTGTTCAGACCCCTGTAACTCCTAAACTACTTATTGTATGACCACTAAATTTTCAGAGGATGATGTATAATTAATTCATGTGACATATGGCAGCTTTGGTGTTAAGATGACGTATCTTGACGTAATTATTACGTCATTTACGTGACTTTATTGGCTGGAACCGAAAAAATAGGGTATTCCAATAAAACTCAAAGGCATGCAACAAATTCTTAACGGAAATTGTGAATAACAGAACATTAATGTCTGCTTAGTCTTTTGTTGCCAATAGCAACAGCATTGATGTCAAAATGACGTCATAAAGTGAAGTGATATATCTTTCCGATATCCGCCATCTTGGGTCCGCCATCTTGAATTTTCAAAAATACAATATTTTCAGCAAATAACGCCAAAACACAATGAAACAAAATGAAAATAGACTAAACCATCTATTTGAATGTTATCTGTATAAAAAATACCAGGTATTAACGATTTTGAGGGGACAATTGATTGTTTATACCAAAGCTATTAATATGGTCCGCCATCTTGGGTTTTGAACTAGGACGTCATCAAATTAGCATAATTAATTAACATTTTACCATACAAGTTACATGAACTCACATAAGATGTAGTTAGTGTAAGAAAATATGTGTGGTTTAACAAGAAAACCTGAAAACTTAGGGAATTTTGTAAAATATGCCAGCCCGTCTGAAGAGGGTTAATGCTCTTCATTCTCCTACGAAGGGCTGAACCCGCTTCATAGAACTCGTTGAATTTACCTCTGTTTTTTCATGGAGGGTTTTCCACATTTCTCATGAACATATGAACCTGAAAAACACCAATGTGTACGTATACCCAAATGACTTACCTGTATGTAAGAGCTCGGTGACCTGTCCATGAGCTCACGGAACACCCGAAGTGCATGTTTGATCGGTTCTCTGAAATGAAGCTGGCGATGGTCGGTAATATCTGTCGGCATTGCAGCGAAGTACGTCGTGAGAGCCCGGGTCAGGAACTTGGAGTTACGGACCATCACCATAAGCTTCATGGTGTTCTCTGAGAAAGGGAAGAGAGGGAGTTATGTCAGTCATTGAAAATAGGTGTTACTTTGGAGAAAGATGACAATGTCTACATGCAGCTTATCCGGTTATAACCGCTTGAGGTGGTAGCACCCCCCCCCCCTTGATCCTCCATGAACTCGCTGTGGCCAATCTACAAGTATTCCACGTAACACGCTGTGAAGAAAGTTAGCTATATGATAAAATAAAAACATGTATGCTTTTACATACCAGGAGATGACAAACAATCGCATGCTCGTGCAAGAACGTGGAGTAGTAAAGCCACCAGGTCTTTTCTGATGGTGGTCTCGTCCAGCAGTTCCTTACATCCGCTAGTCCGCTCCACTAACGTCAGGACGACCTGTGACATATGTCATAAAATATCTGAAGTCTTTTTGCACAGTTTAATGCAAGATGATAAAAGTGACGGGAAGATACATACATATGATATGTCGTTTTTTGGTTCAGACAGTATAGGAATGAGATTTGCTGCACCTTACTCTAATAACTCTAATTAAAATTACATTAAATCTTACGACTTCAGAACTGTCAATATATCCAATCTTTTATTGACGGCAAGGGTTACTCAAGATTTCCTCAAGCAACTGGATACGTTTTACAAACAGACGTTTCAGATAGCATCTACTGTTTTTCGTCAGTGACGTTCAACAGCAGGAATTCTTTTTATATTAACCCTATCTAGACTGGGCTTCTTGGGGGGATATCTAGGACTGGGGGAGGCTAATTCGCCTATAATAACTTCCAAACGGTATGGCGTATCCTCACTCAAGTTGCAGGGAGTGATGTAGAAACATAATTGTTTAAACCGAAATAAGTGAATGTTGTATAAAATACTAAACTTCATGTTGTACATTTTGTCATACATTTCTGTAGTACCAACCTCTTTTGGGTCCTTTTCGCACAGTTCCTGCAACTTCCGGTACCCGATAGGTATGATGATCCGCTCCCGCCGTCTGTCGGAGTTGCCATTGGTCGGCCCCTGTCCATACCTGTCAGACATACATGAACGAGGCAGTCTGAGAAGGCTAGCCCGGTCCCAATCCCTACGGGCAGGCTTAATTAGGGGTGTTTTACCGGGCCCAGTCTGCTATATTGAACCGTTTCTGTCAGCCTGTCTACTTAGTTGCCATAGAGAGTTTCGCGGGTGAGCTGTACAACAACCCCCGAGCGGGCTAAACTGTCTGGGCGGGCGGGCATCACTCCCAGTGCCGTAGAGATACCAATGAGCTCCCGATGGTATGGTCTCCAGGCTAGAGAAGGCAGACGTCACACCCTTACCCAGGCTGCTTTGTTATTATTCCAGTCTCAAAGACAAAAACAGCAGGTCTGCGGATGTATGGTAACGCAACATTTTGGATTGTATGGGGAATTACAAAAACAAAGGCAGACAGCCCCCCAAACACACACTGTGACAGACATAAGTAGTATACTAGGTGAACCGGACTACTAATATTTTGGTAGAGGGGCAGATGAGGGGCAAAGCGTGGGAATTAATAACGGGCAAGAAAGGTGCGAAGCATGGGAATTTAATTACACCATCACCCCACCATTAAATGTATGACATCTCGTGACTCCCACCAAGAAGTCAGATGATGCCTAGTTACATAAACGCCTAAAGCGATCAATCAGGCAACTCCTACTCTCTGCACCTTAATTTCCTTCCTATTAATAATTCCCACGCTTTGCACCTTTCCTTCCCCTCATTTATGCCCAAGCTCTGTCCCTCCACCAACATATTGATGGCCCCGTCCCACTTACACTACTGACATCCACGTGCACATGATTTCTTATTCCTCAGCAGCCTGTCCATACTGAAAAGTACACGATGGTCAAATATGGGTGCAAAATTTCCAGACTTTTTTAGAATTTGAACAACATTCTATTATGTTCGAAGTGACGTATTCGAATAGAACGTGCGCTCTATTCGGGGTCACTCGCGGTCATATGCAGGTTTTCACTGTAAATCCGCGCCAAAAGGATCAAGTACCCCCTCCCTCTATCCGGCCGTGAGGCTTGACATCATTCCAAAGTGGTATGAAAAACTCGAGCAATGTGCGTTCAAACTCACTCATCAACGTCTTAAATTTTCGAGAACTAATATCCCCAGGCTTGTGTCTAAGGGATTTTTTTGATACGGCGGAAATTTTGAATTACAGGTGTTTGAGTGTAAAAAAAATGTATTTTTCGTCCAATTTTCGGTCGTAGAAATAATTTGAATGAGAAATCAAAAAAATTCCTAAGACAGAGAGCTTAGAATTATTGTTATTGTTCAGAATATAGAAGATTTGGATTTTCAGTCACGTTTAGAACCAACTTATTTACACTTTTTTTATATTTTGTACACCGAACATCCTTTCCATAACAGCCAACTTGGCCTATTTCAGAAAATATTCATACAAAATGATGCAACATTAGTAAAACGGCAGGATTTTAGGTATACACATTGGCTAGTTTCATTTCCAATTGGCGAGACACCTACATATCAAATAACATGAAAATATGTCGTTCCTGTCTTCAGTTATTCTCCTTGGAAGATTTTGACAAAAACGCCAATGCAGTTTCATTGACACATACCAGGGGGCCCAAAATCGACCATGACCTTTTTCCTCCCAACACCTACCCACATGCCAAATATCATTACGATCCAATTAGACGTTCTTCAGTTATGCTGACTTTAAGCATCCGGACGCACAAACATACACACACTCAAACACACGCAAGCACACGCAAAAATCTTCTTTTTTTTCATGGAGATAATAAACGTATCATTTCTTGTTGATGAAATTGCCTTGTAACACCCACCTTGTCCTGTTGTACTGTCCGCCACCTCCTCTGCCCCTCCCTCCACCACGCTGTCCACCCCTCCCGCCAAAGTTGCCTCGTCCACGGCCACGACCTCGGTAGCCGAACCCCCTTCCTCTGTCCATGGGTATGGGTTGACTTCACAACCGCATACAAGAATTTCTAAAAGGAACGTAAGATAAGATTGGACTATTTCAATTTACCACTTCTTAGACATTCCACCAGAAGACGAAGATAAACGAAACGTCTTTGGACAGGTAAAATAATCATTATGTATTCTTACCATAAGTTAGAATATCTTTTTACATATGGCGTATCATGAATTTCTCTCATTGATTATGCAAATAATGTCCTTATTTGCACAAATAATCATCAGTTGATCATGTTCTCTACCACCTACCTGCCAAATATTATAGAGATCCGTCCGCAACTTCTCGAGTTATACTTTCCACAGACAGCCTGTGCAAATAAGGTCCTCATTTGCATAAACTGTATCAGTTGAGATTTTCTTTTCTACCCCAATGAAACAAGTTGTTCAAAATAAAAAGAATTTTAGCATAAAAGGCTTATGACTGTAGCGTTTCCTCATAAATTATACAAATAAGGCCCTGATTAGCATGATTAGAGTCTGATATCGAATGTTCACCTTTCTTTAGCTTCCTGAAGCTGCAAGTATGAAATTCCTATCATTTACCACTATGGAGTTATTATAGTACTTTCTCATGCGAATGAGGTTTTCATTCGCATATTTTCCATCTATCAACATTCCTCACTGCCTCACAAATGTTTGAATGTTCCTATCATCGAACGCAGCGGGTTTATAAAATGTCCTTATTAATTTTGCAGATAAGAATCGGATTTACATAATTAGTATCTTATTATGCAAATTCGATGCTGTTGTGCATAATTTGTATATGATTATGTAAATTATCACTAAAGATTTCTACATACCAAAAATCATGACCACCCATTAACCCCTTCTTGGGTTATTCTTAAAGTCTGAAGCAAAACCTGCTCCTGCAATTAAAAAAAGCCACTAAGGGGCCCAAACCTATACCACTTACTCTCTGGCCCAAGAGCTATCTACCAATAACGACCATGGCATGTCCAGAACATGAGATATCAAAACAGGAAGTTCCACTGCAGTACCGTAACAAGCCGCCAATCCAATCACTTCTAGGTCTTATCAAGACCTACCAACAAACCAAATATCAAGACAATCTATACATGCCTTCTCGAGTTATGCTCTTTATCCACACACACACACACATACATACATACAAAGTACGCTACCGAAAACATAACCTTCTTGGCGAAGTTAACAATATGTAAGAAAGATAGAAATAAGTTAATATCGAAAACAATGCATTTTAGACTCACATATAAAAGAAGTTTCGACAGTTTTGAAGAAAAAAACTAGCTCCTCGTTTGGAATTCCTAACTAATATTGTGATGAATAAATGTATGAATCAAATGTCTACTCCACATTGTTAATGTGCGTGTAGCCAACATTCGTATTTAGTATTAGTAGCCTATTGTTACAACAAAGTCAGTCACAGTTCACTGACGCATGTATGTTTTCCCTCATGTTTCTACCATGTATTTGAATTTAGCCCACCGGGGCATGAACTTACAATAAAACTTATCACTAAGCTATGGCCAAGAAAAGTATTTTTCGTCACCACGTCCAAAACTGTAAATGCAGAAATGTTCGCAGTGGCTTTATGTTCGAGGTTTTCATGGTGAACTTAAAACCAACGCGAAACATTTTGCCCACCTATGACTGTAGCACTATTATTGTTTCAAACGCAAACTTATTAAAACCACCGCGAACACTGCATTTTCTCCCTACCGCGAATTAAAAACCACGCAAATTAAATGCTTTTACAGTATTAGCCAGCTTAGAATGGACCTCACGGTCCAATGAACAACAATGGGACGCCTGATTACATCTGTCAAATAACAAGGCACGCCTTTATGACGTGTCGGTCAAAAGAAACTGGGCAACCTTCCAAGTTTTGCCCCCCTCCCCCATGCACTTTAATACTAAACACTGCTGCAGCGTCGCTAAGAGGGGACACATATAGGTCCCACAGGAGTCTCCGTTTTTTTCTGAATGCGTGCAGTATTCTTATTGCTGTAGTTTGTTTTTATATTGTTGAAGTTTTATTGCAAGTTCATGCCCGTGGGCTAATTGCAAATACATGGTAGAAACATAGGGAAATACACATGTGTCAGTGAACTCTGACCGACGTGTTGTAACAATAGACTACTAATACTAAATACGACTGTTGGCTATATCTAAACAAGCTGGGGTTGACTTCTTTCTTTGGAGGCAATGGAGGCTTTATAACGACCAGGACAGCCAACAGCAGTACCTAAAAGTAACAAAAATGGCGATATCACAGAATCGATATATCGATGTCCCAAGACTCACTCGGTTTGGGCTTGGGTAGGTCAGGGCGTGGAGACGTTCCCGATAATCAATCTTCAACTTAACTATAAAACTACCATGGGCGGTTAGGTAGCAATAGTAAGACACGTATTAAGTTAGATTACAAACTTTTTACCTTGCAAGGAATGACTTTCAATTCAAGATATGACACACACAATCTGCTTACGCATAACATTACCTTCCACCCTGTTGCTACTAGTCCGCACGTGCGTAAGATACTTACATGTCGACAAATGTTTAGATAGTAGTCATCTGTCATTGAAGCCTGGACGTCTATATTGCAGGTCATCGAATAGATATCTTATGGGATATGATTCTAACTGACGAATCTCAATTTCTTATATCATTGTCGTGACGTCACATTGAACATGTACGCTACATTGTGTTGACTGTGACATTGTAAATCACCCATGTATACGGTAAACAAACATAACTACATCTAGTCTGCTTCATTTGAAATTGCAGATTTAAAACAAGAACACGGAAGTAAAAGACAGCGGTAGTCGGAGTTCAGTTTGCACCTGTATCTTCTACGACCAGGTGATCACCTGTGAGTTCACCTGAGGCCAGCCAAAACATTCATGCAAAGCTCAAACGTACGTTAAACGTGCCAAGTACAAGGGAAGTCACTTACTTTTCCTGTCTGGTCAATTGTACGATGCAGAGCTGACGAAACTCAAATGCACTCTGATCTCGGGGCGGACTATTGTTATGTAGCAGAGAGGCTGATGGGAAGGGGGCCTCCCGTTACGTCATAGTTTCGCCTACGTCATCTTGTTGACTCGGGCACAGAGTAGGTAATGTACGATCGCTCACTCGTACAATGTTCGTAATGACAAAATACACTTCTATATCAATGAAATTCGGTTGAACTACTGATTTTTTACTGAGGTTTAGTAGCTCAACTGTCACTACTTCAGTTGAACTCGTACAATGTTCGTAATGACAAAATACACTTCTATATCAATGAAATCCAGTTGAACTACTGATGAGAGTTTTGGTCGCTCAATTGTTGCTTCTTCATTTGAAGTGGTTCCTGCGTCAATAGAGTGCATATTTGTCAGTAGAGTGCATATTTGAATTACTGTAAATGCATTTAAGTTTGCGTGGTCTTTATTTCGCGTTAGGGAGAAAATAGACTGTTCGCGGTGGTTTTAAGTTTGCGTTTGAAACAATAGTAGCACTACAGTCACAGGTGGGCAAAAAGTTTTGCGGTGGTTTTAAGTTTGCGCTGAAGGTTCACCGTGAAAACCGCGAACACAAAACCACCACGAACATTTCTGCATTTACAGCATTGTGAATGTTTTCATAATGTTCTGATCTGATGGTATAAAGACAAGTAAGGCCTAGGAGTCTGCCATCGTACAATCAGACCGTATGAGTCTATTCAAATTAGAAAACTAAAATCATCTTATGTTCATATTAAACTTTACATAATATAGAACATCAGATATGAATAGAGAAATGCCTGGTGGGACGTAGGACATTCTAAACGTAATAGTTTCTATACGTCACTCTGTGGTCCAATAAACTTTCCCGTTTGAAGTTGTTTGTACTAAGCTTGCTTTTACCGGAACATGTCAAAAATACAGTCAAACCTGCCTTGGCGACCACCTTTTCAACGCGACCACCTGGCCATGGCGACCGCTTTTTCTCGGTCCCGAAAATTTCCCCCATAGGCACAAGCATTAAGCTGCCTGCGCAAGGCGACCACCCGTCCAACGCGACCGCGACCGCCACGAATTGGGACCGCACAGAGCACAATACCTGTCCATGGCGGCCGCCTAATTTTCAAGCGTGAGGTGACATCGGATCATTTTGCTGTCGGATTTCACGGAAATGTTTTCAAGACTTTGAAGGACAAAGATAAGGACAAAAATATATGGAATAGCAATGATATAGCATCGATTCCTCCATGAAGTGTTTTAATAAAACGTTCCCCCTATAAACATTGTAAAGACAAATGTTTGTGATGTTGCTGTGCCTATCGCCGTGATCTTATAGTTTAGCGCAAACTCAGTTCGGTTAAAACTCAATTTTCAAAATGAATACGTAGTGCATGGCGTCAAAAAGTCAGATTTCACAGAAATTGCCATCTATTTCTTGAATTTTCAACAAAAAATGTGTCTGTGTCTTACTAAATTCCGCCGAAAAATGACTTCACGGCAGGCAAAACATCGGGGGAGAAATGTTGTTCCTTGGTCCCGACGCCATCTTAGAAGTTGGCGTGACCCGGATTTGGCGTACCGCTGACCTTTCTAAAACACGATGCTTTTGTGTATGAACATTTACGAATACTCTAGTTATTAATGAAAATTAATATTCTAATTTTCTTTTCATTTCCATGAATCTCACAAACCTTTATTGGACGCTGTGCGTTCTGCTGCACTAACTAATACCTTTCGATGCGGTCGCACAGAGCTTGGCGGCGCGACGAAATCCGTTCCGTTTTCATCTTTAGTTGTCAGATCGAAAACTTTTTGCCCCTTTTATCCAGCGGTCGGCGCCCCAAAAAAGCCTGGGGCCAGCAGGTGTTTTCTAGGTATTTGTCTTAGGCCTTAAAACTTCGATGATGTGCGCGTGTGTGTGTGCACTATTTAATGTAACGTGTGAATGCGGGAGGGCGCTGCGAGACCATCGAGGCAACCATTGTTTTGTAGTCAAAATTATGACGAAAATTTTTACACGATGTAGTGGTATACAAATATTACAACGGAAAATATACAAATATTATATAACGGAAAATGTAATTTTTGTAGGATCTTTCTGTCAATGAGAATTGAACCTGGTGGGGGTCATGCTGTCTAAATTCACATAATTTTCCATCCATTTACGTACTGTATTTGAAAACCTCGACCTGGAAACATGTGAGTGGAATCCTCTTCATGGCGACCACCTGTCCATCGCGACCGTTTTTGCTCGGTCCGCCGGGTGGTCGCCTTGGGCAGGTTTGACTGTACATCAGAGTTGACCAGAGAGGGGAACTGGGTTTGTTCGCTGAAGGAATACATTCATTCAGAGTGTGGGAACATTCTAGAAGTATAAAAAAGCATCTGGATATTTACATGTAAACTTGTATAATATAAAAATAGGCATTACAATTTCTTTATGGTTGGTAACTATATTCCTGAGTGGTGCCCTGAACGATAAATATAAGTTATATGCTTGCTTACGCTGTCGGTCGTCCGACTCTGCCCTCAGAACTTTGTACAAGTCACGGACAAATATTCGGAAATGTAATCATAATTACATTGTCACTGTTACTGTTACTAATAAGGTTTCGTGGGTCGTCATTATCGCGAACATTCCGGATGTTTGCATCAAAACACTAGAAGATTTCGTCCGATGACTTACGGGAAATCCCGAAGTTAGATATGACGTCATCCTAACTTAGATATTGCAGGCCCGAGATCACTACTCTGTAGTAGAGTCAACAGGGTGACGTAGCGAAATAGTATGACTTAGCGGCGGGAAAGCCCGTCACCATCAGACTATAGGCTGATAAGAATGGGGCTTTCCATTTCGTCAACGTCCCCGCTACTTTCGCAGGCACATGTATCACGTGATATCACACCAGGTACAAGGTTTACGAGGGCAGCTCAATAAAGATTTCCCCTGAGCACACCAACTTCTTGTTATTGTTGAAAGCTGAGTTTCACATGCAAGATAATACATATCTCTATAGCGTATACGGTTTGACGTTTTATATGCTTTAACGTTTTATTAAACTATTCACTCATTCTCATTTAAATGTACACATTTGATAACTTCCGTTACCGTTTAAAGAAAGACGTTCCTGACATTAAGATATGAAACATATAAGGTGCCAAACTGTCGTTTTTATGACGACTTAAAACTTTTCTGGCTTGTGAAAATGACAGTTTGGCACCTTATATGTGGTATATCTTAATGTCAGAAACGTCTTACTTCGCAGCGGCAAACATTTTCCTTACGTGTAAGTGAATTTTTTGGACTTATTTCGGTCCGAAATGAATAAGAATGATGCAAATTTTAACCATTTTTGCCCCGAACAAAACTTTTCTCGTGATTAATTATAAGAGGGTGTACAACCAGGATATTTTTGGACTGAGAAGTAGTGTAGATACACACGAAGATTGTGTTTGCTTGTTGGTACAAGGTAGTACGCTGTGAAAGGTATTACTCAGATCGCTACATTTTTGTGCTAGCTCAGAACTCAGCATAATGCCGTCCAGTGCATTTCAGTGGTAGATACACCTTTCTCACGCAGCGGACATGATAGAATGAAGACGAGGCCAATGAGGCAAAGAAGCAAAAATAATGTACAGATTTAGTTTTCCTCCTAAATCACATCAAGTTTTAAAATATGATATCCAAGTATCAATATTACAACTAATGCAATGTACAAAAAAGATGCAGCAATTTAGAGCTTCGTTGACCGATCCCATAGTCTCCGCCCTCCTCTGTCAGAGCGTAGAAATGCAAAATAAAAACATAGAAATGCAAATATTTGACGGTCATGCAGCCACAACCTCATTGGTCGATTCTCTAATTTTCAGGTAATCATTGGCTAAACTGGTAATTGTGATTGACAGTTAGGATCGGTCTAATGTTTGCCACAAGGGCCTCGTTTTCATTCTTTAATGGCCGCCGCGTGAGAAAGGTCTATAGCCCAAATAATTAATCTGAGAGAGTAAGGTTTGAGACAATACCATGTATCGGAAATAATCTGTACAGTTATGGCACCGTAAACGAGTCTACGTGTGGCAGGAAAATGTTAAATAATCTTTTTAAACCAACAGAAAACTGGCCACCGTTGCTGTAAGTGTCCAGAAAGTGGTTCAAAACGTGCGCATATTCCATCGTGGATGACGAACTACATAAACAGGTCAAGAAAAACAACTCGGCCATCGGCCAGTTGTGTTCACAAAAATACCCCTCCCCAAAATGCAAACGACTTCATATCAAACTAAGACCGAAAGTTATTTTAAAAAAACATTCGATTCGGCCATGATTATTAGTTAACGTGCAGCAAAAAAATTATGAAAAATCAAATGTTACAGAAAGTATTTCAAAAGCAAATACTCATTAGTCTTTATAAGCCGTTATATCTAATCATTTATACAGATATACTGTAAATGCAGATATGTTCGCGGTGGTTTTATGTTCGCGGTTTTCGCGGCGACGTTTCACCGCGAGCTTAAAACCACCGCGAACATTTTTGTCCAATACTGTAGCAGTATGTGACTATAGCACTGCCGCGAACTTAAAACTACCGCACAACACTCCATGATCCATTTTCGTCTTAGCGCGAAATAAAAACCACGCGAACTTAAATGCGTTTACAGTATTGTTGTATAGATTTGTTAGGCCCCCTTACCACTTGACGGCGATCGCGGAGAGACCATACAGCGACTATTGGGTTAGTGTAACCTTTGATATCATAATTGGAATATGATACAAGATATAAAAGAATGATTTCAAAGACAAGAAAACACACAAAACGTAGAAAAGTTCGTTCTTTATCTTTGTAATTCGTTGAACGATCTGTCTAATCTTTGGTCACTTAGCGGTCTCAGTGCGGTCTCAATGCGATCTCAGTGCGGTCTCAGTGCGGTCTCAGTGCGGTCGCCGCCCTGAAAGAGATGAGGTGTAAGATGGAGAATAGTACAGATTGTGATGGCTTAGCCGATATCATAGGTAACATTTTTCTGGTCGTCTCTGATATGGTCTAGAAATCCCATCGATGGTTCAAAGAGTTGGATTCCTTGACGTTTTCTCATCAACCACAATGCTTCCTTTTCACTAGAGGCTGTCACCGCGCTGCCACCAAAGATTTCAAATGATCGCTCAGCGAATTTCATAGATTAAGAACGAATTTTCGTTCTCAACTGTAACAGGCTCAGTAGAAAGGGGGTATTGCCGGTCTTGCTTGTGTCGTCAACTGTCGTATTACAGTTGTGAACATTTAAAAAACGATCAAAGTAGCTCCCTATAAGTAAATGTAGCGGTCAGATTTGTATGTTTATTTGGTCTGTAGCAGTTTGGTAACAGATAATTGCTTCGTCACCGGTAGAGACTAACCAAATGTTCTCACAGGGATTAGAGTCATATGATGATGCCATATCTAGTCCTTCCTACAAAAGATCACGTGTTGTAAAATGTAAATTGTGGGAAGGTAACGACCATTGGTCGCTAAGGGAAGACTTAATCTTTTCTTGAAGACTCGATATTTTCTTAAGGACTATGCTTGAGATGTCCCGAAATAAGACACCTTCCAGCAACTTAGGACACCCTGGCAGTGAGCCATATTAACTCAAATAGGCATATCAAACGTATTATCGTTGGTATGAAAGCAAGGACACCCCTATGCCACAGGTTTGAAATGTACGGATGATACTGTGTGACCCTCCACCCCATCAGTTCGAGACAGACGTCGAGGCCAGTAGTCGAGACCAAACTTCCTCAGCTATAACAGTGGTGAGTACCGAATCTATTTCTTCTAACATTTGCTAAGCAGAGGAGGGTCTTGTGAGCGGGGATAAGCCAGGGTCGTGTCGACGGGTTTGAGCGGGGATAGGGCCATGTGGACGGGGTTAGAGCGGGGGAGGGCCATATGGACGAGGTGAGAGTGGGGACCGACAGGGCCATATGGACGGGCTTTGAGCGGGGACAGGGCCATATGGACGAGGTGAGAGTGGGGACCGACAGGGCCATATGGACGGGCTTTGAGCGGGGATAGGGCCATATGGACGGGATTTGAGCAGGGACAGGGCCATATGGACGAGGTGAGAGGGGGGACCGACAGGGCCATATGGACGGGCTTTGAGCGGGAATGGGACCATATGGACGGGCTTTGAGCGGGGATAGCGGCATATGGACGAGTTGAGTGTGGGGACAGGGCCATATGGACGGGCTTTGAGCGGGGATAGGGCCATATGGACGGGCTTTGACCGAGGATAGGGCCATATGGATGGAGTTTGAGCGGAAACAGGGCCATATGGACGGGCTTTGAGTGGGGGTTGAGCCACATGGACGAGCTTTGAGTGGGGATAGAGCCGTGTGGAAGGGGTTAGAGCGGGGACAGGGCCGTGTGGAGGGGGTTTAAGCGGGGACAAGGCCGTGTCGACGGATTTTTGGCAGGGATAGGGCAGTTCCGACGGAGTAAAAGACAATGTAACTGAAACATTTTGAACAGTAATGGCGTCAGGAAGGAGAGTAGGTGTGGGAAAATGTGAGATAATCTTTTTAAACCAACAGAATACTGGCCAACGTTGCCGTATGTGTCCATAAAGTGGATGAAAACGTGCGCTTATACCATCCGTTCTGACGAACTTTGAGCAGGGATAGGGCCGTTCCGACGGGTTTTGAGCGGTGATAGGGCCGTTCTGACGGGTTTTGAGCGGGGACAGGGCCCTTCCGACGGACTTTGAGTGGGGATAGGGCCGTT
This sequence comes from Branchiostoma lanceolatum, assembly GCF_035083965.1. Lineage (NCBI taxonomy): Eukaryota > Metazoa > Chordata > Leptocardii > Amphioxiformes > Branchiostomatidae > Branchiostoma > Branchiostoma lanceolatum. The sequence goes on along the minus strand of NC_089728.1, from coordinate 19,333,069 downwards.
CAGACGGGCTTTGAGCGGGGATAGGGCCGTTCTGACGGGTTTTGAGCGGGGATAGGGCCGTTCCGACGGGTTTTGAGCGGGGATAGGGCCGTTCCGACGGGTTTTGAGTGGGGATAGGGCCGTTCAGACGGGCTTTGAGCGGGGACAGGGCCGTTCCGACGGACTTTGAGTGGGGATAGGGCCGTTCAGACGGGCTTTGAGCGGGGATAGGGCCGTTCAGACGGGTTTTGAGCGGGGACAGGGCCCTTCCGACGGACTTTGAGTGGGGATAGGGCCGTTCAGACGGGCTTTGAGCGGGGATAGGGCCGTTCTGACGGGTTTTGAGCGGGGATAGGGCCGTTCCGACGGGTTTTGAGCGGGGATAGGGCCGTTCCGACGGGTTTTGAGTGGGGATAGGGCCGTTCAGACGGGCTTTGAGCGGGGACAGGGCCGTTCCGACGGGTTTTAAAGCGGGGATAGGGCCGTTCCAACGGGTTTTGAGCGGTGATAGGGCCGTTCCGACGGGTTTTGAGCGGTGATAGGGCCGTTCTGACGGGTTTTGAGCGGGGATAGGGCCGTTCCGACGGGTTTTGAGTGGGGATAGGGCCGTTCCAACGGGTTTTGAGCGGTGATAGGGCCGTTCTGACGGGTTTTGAGCGGTGATAGGGCCGTTCTGATTTGAGCGGGGATAGGGCCGTTCCGACGGGTTTTGAGCGGGGATAGGGCCGTTCCGACAGACTTTGAGCGGGGATAGGGCCGTTCCGACGGGTTTTGAGCGGGGACAGGGCCCTTCCGACGGGTTTTGAGCGGGGACAGGGCCGTTCCGACGGGTTTTAAAGCGGGGATAGGGCCGTTCCAACGGGTTTTGAGCGGTGATAGGGCCGTTCTGACGGGTTTTGAGCGGTGATAGGGCCGTTCCGACGGGTTTTGAGCGGTGATAGGGCCGTTCCGACGGGTTTTGAGCGGTGATAGGGCCGTTCTGACGGGTTTTAAGCGGTGATAGGGCCGTTCTGACGGGTTTTGAGCGGTGATAGGGCCGTTCCGACGGGTTTTGAGCGGGGATAGGGCCGTTCCGACAGACCTTGAGCGGGGATAGGGCCGTTCCGACGGGTTTTGAGCGGGGACAGGGCCCTTCCGACGGGTTTTGAGCGGGGACAGGGCCGTTCCGACGGGTTTTAAAGCGGGGATAGGGCCGTTCCAACGGGTTTTGAGCGGTGATAGGGCCGTTCTGACGGGTTTTGAGCGAGGATAGGGCCGTTCCGACGGGTTTTGAGCGGGGATAGTGCCGTTCTGACGGGTTTTGAGCGGTGATAGGGCCGTTCTGATTTGAGCGGGGATAGGGCCGTTCCGACGGGTTTTGAGCGGGGATAGGGCTGTTCTGACGGGTTTTAAAGCGGGGATAGGGCCGTTCCAACGGGTTTTGAGCGGTGATAGGGCCGTTCTGACGGGTTTTGAGCGGGGATAGGGCCGTTCCGACGGGTTTTGAGCGGGGACAGGGCCGTTCCGACGGACTTTGAGTGGGGATAGGGCCGTTCCGACGGGTTTTGAGAGGGGACAGGGCCCTTCCGACGGGTTTTGAGCGGGGATAGGGCCGTTCCGACGGGTTTTGAGTGGGGATAGGGCCGTTCCGACGGGCTTTGTGCGGGGATAGGGCCGTTCCGACGGGCTTTGTGCGGGGATAGGGCCGTTCCGACGGGTTTTGAGCGGGGACAGGGCCGTTCCGACGGGTTTTGAGCGGGGATAGGGCCGTTCCGACGGGTTTTGAGTGGGGACAGGGCCCTTCCGACGGGTTTTGAGCGGGGATAGGGCCGTTCCGACGAGTTTTGAGCGGGGACAGGGCCCTTCCGACGGGTTTTGAGCGGGGATAGGGCCGTTCAGACGGGTTTTGAGCGGGGATAGGGCCGTTTAGACGGACTTTGAGTGGGGATAGGGCCGTTTAGACGGACTTTGAGCGGGGATAGGGCCGTTCCGACGGGTTTTGAGCGGGGATAGGGCCGTTCAGACGGATTTTGAGCGGGGACAGGGCCGTTCCGACGGACTTTGAGTGGGGATAGGGCCGTTCCGACGGGTTTTGAGCGGGGACAGGGCCGTTCTGACGGATTTTGAGCGGGTATAGGGCCGTTCAGACGGGTTTTGAGCGGGGACAGGGCCGTTCCGACGGACTTTGAGTGGGGATAGGGCCGTTCCGACGGGTTTTGAGAGGGGACAGGGCCGTTCCGACGGGTTTTGAGCGGGGATAGGGCCGTTCCGACGGGCTTTGTGCGGGGATAGGGCCGTTCCGACGGGCTTTGAGCGGGGATAGGGCCGTTCCGACGGACTTTGAGTGGGGATAGGGCCATTCCGACGGGTTTTGAGCGGGGACAGGGCCCTTCCGTCGGGTTTTTAGCGGGGATAGGGCCGTTCCGCGATCCGACGGGCTTTGTGCGGGGATAGGGCCGTTCCGACGGGTTTTGAGCGGGGATAGGGCCGTTCCGACGGGTTTTGAGAGGGGACAGGGCCGTTCCGACGGGTTTTGAGCGGGGATAGGGCCGTTCTGACGGGTTTTGAGCGGGGATAGGGCCGTTCCGACGGGTTTTGAGTGGGGATAGGGCCGTTCCGACGGACTTTGAGTGGGGATAGGGCCGTTCCGACGGACTTTGAGTGGGGATAGGGCCGTTCCGACGCGTTTTGAGCGGGGACAGGGCCGTTCCGACGGGTTTTGAGTGGGGATAGGGCCGTTCCGACGGGTTTTGAGTGGGGATAGGGCCGTTCTGACGGGTTTTGAGCGGGGACAGGGCCGTTCCGACGGGTTTTGAGTGGGGATAGGGCCGTTCCGACGGACTTTGAGTGGGGATAGGGCCGTTTCGACGGGTTTTGAGCGGGGACAGGGCCCTTCCGACGGGTTTTGAGCGGGGATAGGGCCGTTCCGACGGGTTTTGAGCGGGGACAGGGCCCTTCCGACGGGTTTTGAGCGGGGGTAGGGCCGTTCCGACGGGTTTTGAGCGGGGACAGGGCCGTTCCGACGGGTTTTGAGCGGGGACAGGGCCGTTCCGACGGGTTTTGAGTGTGGATAGGGCCGTTCAGACGGGTTTTGAGCGGGGATAGGGTCGTTCTGACGGGCTTTGAGCGGGGATAGGGCCGTTTGGACGGGTTTTGAGCGGGGACAGGGCCGTTCCGACGGACTTTGAGTGGGGATAGGGCCGTTCCGACGGGTTTTGAGCGGGGATAGGGCCGTTCCGACGGGCTTTGAGCGGGGATACTCAGGCAATTTAAGGCCTGTGACAATTTCTGTCGAACAGGAATTTCGAACCGCTCAGTGACCGCAGGTAACCTGGCGAGGCCATGACGTTTTCAGAATGGCCCAATCGGGTACAATGTAACGTTATATTGCAAAAACATGACTTTACTACATATTTGGCATACTAACTACTTTTGGCGGGACTTATGAATAATAACGGTACAGATATTGATCAAATATCTATCAAATATTGACATAAGTAGAGGCTATTAACAAAAAGGGACCCCCGTGGAAGCTGCAAAATGGTACCGGCCGAACATGTTCGAACGTTCGAACGGCCCCCCGGAGTGTGGTATGGCGCGAAAACGGCGGGGAATTTAAACATCAGCTTAAATCCCCGTAGTATGCCAGCTTTAATTGCTATTTCCCCGGTCAAAATCACATGATTCCTAGAAAAAGCAATGAATCTGTTAGTATTATACCTTGCTGAAAAATATTATCCAAGGCTATTTGACCTTAGAATGATCATATTTTAGCAAGAGCAATTTTTGAGGGAAAATTAGAAAAAAATCACTGTTTTTAATGTTTTGGCCCCAAATAAAACACGATTTCTTCAAGTTAGACAAAATAGCCTTGGACAGATTAATTTCAATTCTAATTATCTCCTATGTCGTAAAAATTCAAGGATAAAGTCCCTGTCCCCGCCGGGGAATTCACAGATCAATGAACAGCAGTATTTTTTTTACCAAAATCTTTGTTTTTAACCCAAAAATATATGAGATTGAAAATTTTCTTGTTTTGATATTCTAAATATTTGTCATTTCCATCATCTGGCCAATTTTTTTTTAAAATAGATAGATACATCAAAAGTAACATGCAAATAACTGCTAACCTAGCCAACCCGCAGGTGTCACAGGCCTTAATTGGGCTGAGTAGGGCCGTTTAGACGGGTTTTGAGCGGGGACAGGGCCGTTCTGACGGACTTTGAGCGGTGATAGGGCCGTTCCGACGGACTTTGAGTGGGGATAGGGCCGTTCCGACGGGTTTTGAGCGGGGATAGGGCCGTTCCGACGGGTTTTGAGCGGGGACAGGGCCGTTCCGACGGACTTTGAGTGGGGATAGGGCCGTTCCGACGGGTTTTGAGTGGGGATAGGGCCGTTCCGACGGGTTTTGAGCGGGGACAGGGCCGTTCCGACGGACTTTGAGTGGGGATAGGGCCGTTCCGACGGGTTTTGAGCGGGGACAGGGCCGTTCCGACGGGCTTTGAGCGGGGATAGGGCCGTTTAGACGGGTTTTGAGTGGGGACAGGGCCGTTTAGACGGACTTTGAGCGGGGATAGGGCCGTTCCGACGGGTTTTGAGCGGGGATAGGGCCCTTCCGACGGGCTTTGAGCGGGGATAGGGCCGTTTAGACGGGTTTTGAGCGGGGACAGGGCCGTTCCGACGGACTTTGAGTGGGGATAGGGCCGTTCCGACGGGTTTTGAGCGGGGACAGGGCCCTTCCGACTGGTTTTGAGCGGGGATAGGGCCGTTCCGACGGATTTTGAGCGGGTATAGGGCCGTTCAGACGGGTTTTGAGCGGGGACAGGGCCGTTCCGACGGACTTTGAGTGGGGATAGGGCCGTTCCGACGGGTTTTGAGCGGGGACAGGGCCCTTCCGACGGGTTTTGAGCGGGGATAGGGCCGTTCCGACGGGTTTTGAGCGGTGATAGGGCCGTTCTGATTTGAGCGGGGACAGGGCCGTTCAGACGGATTTTGAGCGAGGATAGGGCCGTTCCGACGGGTTTTGAGCGGGGATAGTGCCGTCCCGACGGACTTTGAGCGAAGATAGTGTGGTTCCGACGGACTTTGAGCGGGGATAGGGCCGTTCCGACGGGTTTTGAGCGGGGATAGGGCCGTTCTGACGGACTTTGAGCGGGGATAGGGCCGTTCAGACGGACTTTGAGCGGGGATAGGGCCGTTCCGACCGACTTTGAGCGGGGATAGGGCCGTTCTGACGGACTTTGAGCGGGGATAGGGCCGTTCTGACGGACTTTAAGTGTGGATATGGCCGTTCCGACGGGTTTTGAGCGGGGATAGGGCCGTTCCGACGGGTTTTGAGCGGGGATAGGGCCGTTCCGACGGGTTTTGAGCGGTGATAGGGCCGTTCTGATTTGAGCGGGGACAGGGCCGTTCAGACGGATTTTGAGCGAGGATAGGGCCGTTCCGACGGGTTTTGAGCGGGGATAGTGCCGTCCCGACGGACTTTGAGCGAAGATAGTGTGGTTCCGACGGACTTTGAGCGGGGATAGGGCCGTTCCGACGGGTTTTGAGCGGGGATAGGGCCGTTCTGACGGACTTTGAGCGGGGATAGGGCCGTTCAGACGGACTTTGAGCGGGGATAGGGCCGTTCCGACCGACTTTGAGCGGGGATAGGGCCGTTCTGACGGACTTTGAGCGGGGATAGGGCCGTTCTGACGGACTTTAAGTGTGGATAGGGCCGTTCCGACGGGTTTTGAGCGGGGATAGGGCCGTTCCGACGGGTTTTGAGCGGGGATAGGGCCGTTCCGACGGACTTCGAGCGGGGATAGGGCCGTTCAGACGGGTTTTGAGCGGGGAGCCATGTCGACGGGTTTTGAGTTGGGATAGGGCCATGTCGACGGGTTTTGAGGGGGATAGGGTCGAACGCGTGTCGACGGGGTTTGAGCGGGGACAGGGCGTGCCAAAAAGACTTTTAAGGGCCGTGTGGAAGGAGCTATAGCGGGGACAGGGCGGTGTCGACGGGGCAGGGATTTGGACTTGAAACGTAAACATGAAACCTCTGAAGAAAGCTGTAAATGGATTTTTAAAAGATACTGGATTTATCTATTTGTTTCCTTGAACGTAACTAAAGCAGGCGCATTTCGTTTTCATGGTTTACAACATGGTAAGGATTCTGTGACATTGTTTAATTAAGCGCATTTATTGTCACAGTACAGTAACAACAGTTCGTTTTCTTTGATAAAAAACAACGTAACGCCGCATTTAATCCCCTGTCACACCTGTGCGTATATACAAGTCCGGATGGGTTAGATATTAACATGTTTTTTTGGTTTAGATTAAGTTTGCAGCCGAATTAGTGATTACTTAGGTTCGATCACTAAGCTGCACAACGGTGGGTCAAAGTAGAAAACAACCTTTACCCCGCAAACCTTACCTAAATAAAAAAAAAAATTAATGTGCAACTCACGCACACTTGAATATACGCACAACTGTGACAGGGCCCTTAGGTTGTGAAGATGATTCCGTTACAATACCAGGTTATAGATAAATGTATCGTCTTCGATCATGCAGGGTTGGAGACAACTTTGAGTCATCATGGCTGTTCACCGCATCTTGGCAATCTCTGCCGTACTTCTCGTCGCCTTCAGTGTTCAAGGTGGGTTTGTTTGTTTGTTTGTTTGTTTGTTTGTTTTTGTTTGCTTGCTTGTATTGCATACCCGGTAGACCGCCTCATGGCGTAACACATCAGGTTTGTACTGAAGAGTACAAGCTTCATATCAGGACAAATTCATATGATCCACTCACACCGAGAAGGACCCCTACTCTTTTCGATAATTGTGGCGGGTCCTATTTCGCGCTCAAGATGTAACTCTCCTCAAACACGGGACCTCCATTTCACGTCCTATCCGAGGGACGTCCCTAACCGAAGCTAGGTACTCATTTTCACCTAAGTAAAGTGAGGAAAGTCGTGTCAAGTGCCTTTCCTAAGGGCACAACGTCAATGGGACAAAACAGGGAACCCCGGATTCGAACTCAGTACCTTTTGGTTCTGGGGTCAAACACCCTGCCACTGCGCCACCGCGACGCCACGAGTTATTTATCTAAAAACACTCCCGTACAAACAAACAAACAAACAAACAAACAAAAAATAGACATACAAACACCATTCACGCTTTGATATAGAGAGACATGTCGGTTATTTGCTATTTCTGCGTGTTTTTTTCTGTTTTAAAAAAGTTTCGACCGTAGCATCATTTTTGAGAAGGGCTGAGAAGGAAATTGGAAACGATGTGTATGTGCAAATCTTCTCTTAGTGTACATGCGCTGTAATCGTTGCTCCTTGGTTGTTCTCATGACTGAAAATGTTCCTTTTGTTGTTATTTCAGGAGCCCTGGCTGAAGAACGCTCCGGCAAAGGCCTTCTTGCTGATCTATTGGTAGGCAACTTTCGCTACACTTCACTTGAGTCATGAAAGTCGATTGGAATTTTACTGGATGGTTGATTGTTTTTCCTACATGGTATTAAATAGGTAGCAATGTGTTTACAGTATATGCCCACTACCCACGAAATGAAGGAAGCAAGATATTAGACCTTTATCAATGTGGCATTAAAAGACACCCCTGATCTTACAGTTATTGATGGTTCCGTTCCAGTTTATTCTCTGGAGACACACGCAGCAGCATGTTGTGGAAAATACTTATCGGGAGTTTTTTTTACGCGCTCAAACTCACGGCGCTGGTTGCCAGAGAATGGTCAGGTTTTGATGAATGAATTTTGAACACATATACATTAATCTAAAGAGCATACTTGGATAAGAAATGCATTCGTACTGTCTATGACCCCTTCATGCTTCGCGTTACAAGCGGCAAACGCTGTGAGACGTTTTCGCGAATGTACGTATACCTTCCGATTTGGTGCTACGCCAGACAGTGTGCCTAACTTAGCACGTTTCTGCAATTTTTCTCTCTTCAGATCTAGAAGTTGGTGATGGAGTTAAGAAAATGTAAATTAGACCTGTAGTCTATTACATTTTAGCTTTCTTTCGACTGGAAAATTGTGACTGTGAGCACCTCTCACGTCATGTGAGAATGGCTATATCTAACGCATCCCAGCTAGCTCATGTTTTCACGGGGAATAGGCTACTACGTACTGAATGCGCGGCCCGACGTACGTAGTGAATGTGTAGCGACGTGCGACTGACAAAAATATTGCGAAAAAATGACACCGTTCACATCAACAACACTCCGTCCAATTATTGGCAAATATCTTCAACATCTCTTTGTACAGTTTCCTTTCCATAGACGGTACCAATCACATATTAGAGCGTAACAAATCTCTGGACTTCGCTGTGCGTTCAATCGTCCCGCCACGATCACGGCCAGAAAAAATGGCGGGAAAACAACATCGCCAGACGACAGCAATGTTTATGTTGTTTTACTTTTAGTCGGTTTTCTACTTATGACAACATTCACCTGCTTAAAGACCTAACTTATAGTTCGAATGTGTATGATAGTTTGGTGCAGGATGTTTATTTCGGTGCGCAGTGACCAAATAGTCAGCGCTTCCATCATTATTGTCAAAATTCTATTTTTCGACAAAACAAGAAATGAATATGCACATGTATATCTTTAATGCATAATGACAGCTCAGTGCATGGACTTGGTTTACTTACCTTTCTTATCATCATAGTCAGTGGTGACAAACACGGCGTAATTATGCATAATAAGATCAGTAGAAAAGACGTGCGATGTTAGGGCGCGTGCGATGTTAGGGCGACCCCCGTTATTTTTGTCTCAAAAGGCAGTTTATGACAACAGCAAATCCTTAACGTGGCCAAACTAAACAAGCCGCTAGACAAAGGGCACATAACCCAACATCTGCTTGGAGAAAAACCGATTAACACAGACCCACAAAAGCCAACGACACTAATGACCTGTTCCAAATTTCGATAAAGATAGGGGTGTTTTCTGACATGTTTCATGACCAATCAAAACTGCTACGGTGTGAAAAAAAAACGTGCATCATCTCGCACATACTATAGTTCTAGCAGACGACATGCCTAGCTACAAACAAACGACATAATAATGCAGGAGAGGGATCGTGAGTTTAAAGCCCCCTCTCATGATCAATGGACCCGCGGCACGCTGGCGGCATCGCTGCGTCCTAAACTGGATTTGTGTTAACCTTGGCTTTAGAATGGGAATATCATTCAAATCGTACAAGTATGACCAAAAAGACAACAAAACACACAAAGCTTAAAAATTCGTTTTTGTCGATGAATTTCTTTGAGTGCTTTGTCAATTCATTCGGACGCAGCGACGCCGCCAGCGTGCCGCGGGTCCAGTGAGAGGGGGGCTTTAGCTGCGAACGTACAGACATGACCAACTGCAATACCCTTGTCATAGGTCACTGACTAATCAAAAATCTATTTGATGCTGTATAAGTAAATGTGTATCAAATCCCAAATTCTAAAAAGACAATATCAAACAATGTTTCCGTGCACATCTACATGCACTTTTTAGGACACGTCACATGATTACAACACATACATCAAAATGATATTAGCCTTCATATTCATAATTATGTAGCTGCGAGTATGTTGTATAGACATACCTTTGTCTCAAAACAACTGTTTTGTTTTCATTGATTTTCTTTCTTAACAGTTTTGTTGATTGTTTCTACAGGAAACCATCATCGCTAAAATCGGTGAACTGAAAAGTAGCGATGGCCCAAAAGAGGTTTGTGTGAATTTCTACTAAGGAGCACATTTCATTCAAATCTGAGTTCCAAGACCTCATGCCCTCGCCAACTGATGTTACCCAGTTCGAGTGACATATTACATATTACTGTTCCTCATTTATGATGCAAATAAGGACCTCATTTGCCTAAATTATATCAGTTGATTATCTTCTCGACCTAAATAACATAAGTTGTTCAAAGTATGAAAGTCTTATCTCAGCAGTCTATTGTAGCATTTCCTCATGAATGATGTAAATGAGGCCTTATTTGCATGATTTATGTCTAATAATTCCATACATGCACACACGCCCAACCTTTATGGCGAATGTAATGACAACTCCAGCAGGTTTGGCAAGTACACGGATGTACTATTCGACTATAATGTGGAATATGTGTTAACAGATGCTCATCAACATCTCATTATAAACCATCAGCAGCCCATTGCAATCCATGCATGGTTTAGTTGTTTTTTGACCATGGCTCATGTAGAAGACACATGTTTAGTTTATGATTTGTTGTAGATTGCACAAACTCCTCAACTGTTATGTGTCGATTGCTGTTCAATTGTTACATCAACAGTATGAACAAACGTTTGCTCTGGAAGGATACAATCAATACAGTTGAATGTACAGTAACGAAATGATTTTCCTGTAGTTCCTGGGAAAATCAGCAGGTGGCGACACAGTGATGAACTACCTGTTGGAGAAGTCCCGTGTGGTGCAGCTGGCTAAGGGGGAGGGGAACTTCCACATCTTCTTCTACCAGCCCCTGACTGGTGGCTATGCTCCCGTCCCTAAGGTTAGACAAACATTGTTGTTTTCTGTTTACTTCCTGTTATCGCTGTTTATGTTACTCGTATGTTATGTGTTCTCGTGTAGAATAGATAAAACTGCTAGTTGTTTCCCGAAGAGCCCTTTGAAAAATGGCAATGTGGCAACAATGATAATGAATATGATAACAATAATGTCATGGTATATGTAAGATACCAGACATTTATCATCTGCATGGAATCAGACGAACTTATAACTTCATTTTGAATTAAACAAAAATGTTATGTCAGCATGTTCTAATTGTGTCAATTTTGTGGAACAAGTCCTAATGTCTCATAGGAGTTATGTGTTTCTTGTTGTTGTTCAATTGTTGACATTTTCTGACTGTATTGATAGGAGCTCGACATGTACCTGGACAAATCGTATCGTTCTGAGGTATGCTTAGATTTCTTACCGAGGACAAATTGAAGATAGATGCTCTAAGTAAATAATTCAAACATGTTCTAAATTCCAGATAAAGTTAGATATAGGGGTGCCTGTGTAGCATTATTATACCTTCAAAGACGAAAAACTGTGAAATGATTTTTGATCAAGACATGAGAAAATGTTACTCTTTCATTCAATCATTACCAAAGGTTCTCTAGTTTACTGGCTGTATGCAACTTTCATCTGTATGTTGAACTTTGAATTTTCTCTAAGGTCAAATCGTTAGAGATCTTTCTGAACTGAAAAATCAAAGTTATCCAAATGTTGCATGCATGACAATGGAACAATGTTCTGTTTCAAACAGCGTTCATGTAGTTTCAGTTTATCTCCGTTTCAAATTGATTGCATTGACACTTTGTCTGATAGTGGTAAAGTAGTGTTTCTCAACAAGCCAATAGCGTTATTCGTCATCATCATCATTTCAGGCCACTCTTTATAGAAGTGTTTAGCATCAGCCAAGATCATCTATTTTTTTGAGAGACTTTCAGGTCTCAATGTCACTTTTAAGTGACTCTTTCATAGTCGTTGGTACGGTTACTTACCTTATATCTTTTAGGGCGTCCATTGACTTGAATATTGAGGTCCAACCATTCTTTTTTTTCTTTTCTTGTTTGTTTGTTTGCTTGTTTGTTTGTTTGTTTGTTTGTTTGTTTGACAACTAAGGGGTCGTCCGCGTTCTTCAAGGGAGCCCTCTCCAACGTTCTCCGCGGCACCGGTGGCGCTTTGGTGCTTGTCTTCTACGATAAGATCCAAAACATGGTAAGACATCTTGAAAACTGTTTCAGTTCCTTAAGATTAAGATCATAGAAATTGTGTTGTTTTAATGATTAGAGTTCAAAGAATGAAATTAGACTCTGTAATGGGATATCTAATCTTGTTTTGGTTCGTAGATGTCATAGTACTATTTATTTCCGCTTGCAAATTAATATGTGTCTTAGAGATAGTGCAGATATATGTTTGAATCAATGCAACCTTTACTTTTTCTGAAACCGTATTTTTGAATTGTGCACTGCTGTTCCACTTTGCGAAAAATTGGTCTTCTCGGCATTTACCCTGTAAGATATCTTAGTGCGTGTATATACAGATTTCAACTCCGAATTGTATCCAGTTGTAGAGTTTGAATTGTCTTTATATACTGTATTAGCCTGGACCGGAATCCAAACCTATTACAGGTTCCGAGTCTCCTTGTTTAGAGCGGACTCGGGAGCTATTATAGGTTGGATTCCAGGCTAATACTGTAATACACTGTTCATTCAGAATTTTAGAAAAAGCTTTCCGATTGAAGGTCGCCAGTCAACTTGCTGTTGACTTATTCTTGATTTTTTTTTTCCAGCTGACGGCCAAAAACGAACGTATCCCCATAGAAGATATCATCTCTGCGAACGTAGGTTTCAATTTCTTCTTTCAGAGACAAAACAGAGATTTAACGTTGTTTGAGATTGTACAAGTGAAAATAGTAATACATTGCTTCATAATAACTGTATGCTGCTGACATACTACGAACGTAATGATGCCATTATGATGGTGATAATGATCGTAGGAATCGTCTAGTTTGTATGATTTGACATATATAGGATTAATTTTGTTTGTTTGTTTGTATCCAGGGTGGCGTGGACATAAAGTTCTACTTTCCCACAACCCTGGTGATCGGCGCTGCTGTGGGGTCCGTCTACCCGCTGGACGACTGGACCCACCTGGCTGCTGCTGTTGAAAGCGGCAGCAAAATCGAGTTTAACGGCCTTAGTGACAACCTGAAGAAGACTTACGGAACCAAGATCATTCCCGGACAGGCTATCTTCATCTGCACCGGCACCTCTACGACCAAGACAAGGTAGATCATTATTGAAAATAATACATTGCATCATTACAACTGTATACTTACATGTTGATCAGCATGATGATGATAACTGTATCAATTTTCTTGTCTTCATGATTTCACCACTGACGTAAAAAACTATGTTTTATTTGACATATAGAATAACATTTGTGTTTTTTTTTTGTTCGTTCGTTCTTTCGTCCGTTCGTTTGTTTCTTTGTACCTCAAGGCCGAAAACCAAGTCTCACTAGAGGATATGATCCTTTAGATAGACTTGCTTTTCGTCTTCTAAAGAGATATGAGAGACTTATTTGGAAATAACCGAGTAAAAAAGAGAGTAATACATTGCCTCTTCATAACTGTGTGCTGACATACTGTGAACATAAGGATGGCTTCATGATTATGTTGATAACTATGATCCCTCGTTTTCATTTTACCAATGACTTATGCTCCTGTAGCTGAGAATATTTGTTTCACTCATTCTACGAGTTACAGCTTGAGGCCACATACTGTTTATTACACTTGCCAGACTAATACATGACATTCATGTAAGAAAGAGGCTGTCAAAAGTCACCTACATGAGTTTTAGTCCTCGAGAAACAGGCATTGGCAGGGTGTCCGACTAGAGAAAAAAATCAGAAACCGTCCGTATTCAGAAGTAAACATGAAAATCTATTGAAAATCTAACGTTGGGTAACCTAAATTCGTGGGGTACTTAAAGTCGGGATTTTTCGAAAACGGGGTATTTAGGGATATGTGCTAGATGCAAAATCAGTTATAACGCCAGCAATGCAAAGCAGATAGACTAACGTATTCAGAACACTGGCTGAAAAGCTTCGATAACCATGCATTAGAAGTTGGCGACGTCAAAAACTCTCCGTCCCTTATTGACAGAGTCTGGGGGCTTCGTGGGAGAATCACCCAGCACGGTTGTTCGCTGGTTTATAAGACAAATGTCACATCTCCTGCCTGCTAAACACAATTATTTATAAGACAACTTATTACAATCTCTTTTGCTAACCTGCAACTGGATTCTAAGTGTGATCAATCATCAAAACTCCTCTCTGTTGCTACAACCTACGGCACGTGTATTTTCCCGCCGCCATATTGTTAACCAGAATCCTGTTGTCAAGCAGACGACAAAGGTTTGTGATGAACACTTTTTGTCTAAATGCTGCGTGTGATAGTGGACTGAGGAAGATATTTTCCTCAAAGTTTGCTCCTAACACAACAAGGAACACATGGACATAGTGGTATTACCATTGCTACGGCGTCCAGCTAACTTCCCATGAATAATGTAACGTTACACGTTGCCCGATGATGACGATGGGCCGACTTTGAGTGAAGTTCTACCGACTCAACACACGGGTTGTTCCCGAACTGGCCTGATGTGTGCGGTACGGCCGTTTTTTCGTGTATTTTTTTTTTACTTGGACACGTCTATATCCATAGCACTCTCCTCAAGCCAAGGATAGAACGAATAGCTGCTGTATAAAATGTGATTAGCGGTAAGATATTCAAGACGAATCTTCTCTCCCGAATTAATGTGCCCCCCTGTCCGACAGCACCGTAATTGTGCGTGCGGCGGACGGTAGTTTGAAGTTGAAATATTATGGTGTCAGCACGACTAGAGACAAAATCTACCATATATATGATTAGTGCAAAGATAGTACATGATACTGACAGAATAATAGAAAAAAAGGATAGTTTATTGTTCTGCTAGATTGATTTCAGTCAACCATTATCGCAAAAATCCCGAATTTAGGTTACCCAACGTTATCTTTGATCCACCTTCACTACCTGAAAACTACACCAAAACACCAAACTTCTACAGCCTACGGACACCACAAACATGGCTTTAAGTCTGTGTTTTTCAAAAAAATAAGAAGGTAAAAACCTTTACCTGTAACATCCAGCTTCAAAATACCAACATATAAAGAAAAAACAATTAATAGCTACTTTTACCAAGGGTACCAAACCTAGGTTTCTGCACCTGCGTCAATAACCATTCTGTGGCCTGCTGTTGAGACTATAGCTTAAAAACAAAATGCTTGTCCTGAGGTGTATGTTCTTGCGCAAACATTAATTGTAAGTTACAACGGCTTTGTGTTTATTAGGCTTCTTTCTCATGTTCTAACTTTGCTTTCTTTTTGTTGTAATGTTCACGTGCAGGGAGTGTTCAAGGACATCTCCAACGACAGGCAGTACAAGGACTTCATTCGTTTGAGTGACGGGCAGGGCGTGGTCATTCACTACTTCAACCCCACCAAGGTTTTGAACTTCAAGGACAAGAAGGTCACCTTAGAGAAAATCATCCAAAAACCCAAGTTCTCTGGCTCAAAGGTATTCGTAAATTCTTCTAAAGATTAATTTTAGATTTATTTGTTGGGAATTGAATAAGTCAAAGAGATTGGTGAAAAATAATACATTGCTTAATCATGACTGAATTATGTAAAAATGCGAATGATGTTGCTGATGATAACCGATGGTTTTGCCATGTACAATATCTTTTTTTTTCCTTTTCGCTTCAGGGAAAGAAAGAGGAGTGATGCAGTAAGAGCCGCCATCCTCCCTGCCTCCGTGCTAACACTGCATCACGTGACAAGCTTCATCATCCAATCACCGCCCTTCTTTCTATCTAACACAGCATCACGTGATAAGATTCATCATCCAACCACCGCCCTTCTTTTAGCTAATACAGCATCCCGTGATAAGCTTCATCATCCAACCACCCTTCTTTTAGCTAACACAGCATCACGTGATAAGCTTCATCATCCAATCACCGTCCTTCTTTTAAAGCATATGTACAACAACCTGTTAAAACATTTCGTCCATTACTGTTCATAGTAATTTTCACGTTTAATTTTTTCCAGTCATGAGTATTACCTAGCTGACTCTTTGTTTATGTATGTACAACCTTATGTGTGTACGAGACTTAACTCACAGCTTCAATGTTTGGATTTTTTTGGAATGTTGCTTGAATACCGTTGAAATGCAATTAATAAACCCAGATGTGCGGCATACATGCATAGTGTTGGAGTTTTTTTCTTTTCTTCTTCTTTTTAAAATTTAGCTATTTTCTTAAATCTAATCCAGAGTGTTGGCAGTTGTATTACATTTAGACTTGTATAGCATCGTATACACACACACACCTTGGCTTCAGTTTTCCCATATATGGAAAGTACATATGAAAATACTGCTGTACTTTTTAGGATACAACCAAATCCTTGTACGTCATTCATAAAACGAAAAAAAAGCAATTAAGAAGGTATATGCAGTATTTATTACTTATAACAAGTAAGTGAGATAATGGTTGTCTCTTAGACTAAATTGTCAATGGCAAGTATTTGCCACCCACATATTGTTCACCCGAAATTAATTCCGCTTATAAGAACATAATACCGGATAGGGTTTAGTGAAACAATGAAGACATCGATATCAATTTCTCGTAATGAATATTTGAATATGAATTTTGATGATGCACAATACCGAAAATGAAAAACGCTGCTTGCAAAACTATTCATGATACGTACATAAATAATATATAAAAAGATGTAAAACAATCAATTGGTTTATGAATAGATTTATAATGTCGGACAGTACATGATGGACAAAGGAGTCAGAAATCACAGAAAAAAATGATTTTGACACTCCATTATATAGATTTAGAAAAATGAGAAAAGTTAATCGTATATAATGTATTGTTGTGCAACGAATCACTGTCAATATCATTTTAATTTGGGGGTTATTTCAGGGGATAATGTGCGACCCCGCGCAATGATAATGATCACATATTTGTGGCCACAATAATCTTTCAATGACACAGCTTCTGCGTGCTAGGCACAGTATGCACAACGATATCAGCTTTTTAGTCCATAATCTGTGGTGGATTCTACGACCAGTTCAAAGCAAGGCTGGACAAACATTGGGAGAGCCTTAAGTTCAACACATGAGTAACGTTCGAGACCGGGATTACCACAGGCTGAGCCTCCTCATCCCGAAGATGGTATAAAAGTATATAAAGGTATAAAGGTTTGTATCTGTTCACGCGACTTTTATCATACAAGAAAGGTCAAACCACGAGGTCACAGTTACAGAAGAAACCACTGTCCGAAAGGGGTCAACGAAAAAAAATCAAAACAAATGAAATGAACACGGCTAGAAATTGTCATATTAACTGCTTTTCATACATTTGTATCTTGTTAAATCTCTTCTTGTTAAACATTTTTATTACCTCAGTGGTATGTATAGTCCTATAGTCTAGTAGTCCTAGATGTGGGGTCATTGCCCGTAGCTAGTATCAACGACAGGACGTCATGTAACATACTATTGGTTATTTATTGCTTGCTTGCGTTCACTTGTGAATAATAGTGCCGTCGAGGTTATAATACGTTGTATGTCTAGTCAGGGCCAACCCTAACAAATCATACAAAATTTCGTTAATTTCTGTAACAACAGGTTGCTAAATATGAATATATGCGAACCTGCTCACTCAACTTGAAGATATGCCCGATTTTTTCTTGTAACAATGACAGACGGCCCAGAATTGTATTTCAACTTCATAGAAGTCACTTTAGATTAAAGGTCGGGTACAGTTAGATATTGATCATAAGCTTGCAGAGTGGTTAAATGACTGTTCAAATCAAATGACTGTAAGATGATCATATTTCAAGGTCAATGTCCAAAAGAAACACACTCTTTTTAAACGTTATGACACGTGGCTATTTGGCATTGCCATGGAAGCCTCGAAACATCAATTTGGGCTGCGAATTGAAGGTCGGGGTGCATGCAGATATATATCAGTTATAAGTTTGCAGAGCATTGATATGACTGTAACATGAGTATGTTTCAAGGTCAATATCGAGGGTGTTTCAAGGTCAATATCGAACAGGAAACACAACTTTGTTTTGTCGTTGTTTTCGAAACATTACGACACATGGCTATGTGGCATTGCCACGAAAGCCTCGAAACATCACTTTGGGTTGCGCATTGCCGCGTAGCATAGACTTGTACTCGGTGGGGTGGGGGCTCATAACCCGCATCCCGTGGCCTTTTCCCGCCGAAACTAGCCACGGGTGAACAACCTCCTCTTGACCACCACCTGCCCCTGACGTCATACCATTGCCCTTCTCTGACGACTCTACGTTTGCACAATCTTTACTAGTGCCCCCTGTTCCATCGTTGTTAGCGCTGCTTCTTCCGTGTGTGAACGACGTCTTTTGGACGACTTTTGTGGCACGACGGTTTCCTGAGGTGACGTCAGACATCCCGTCAGTCCTTGTGGCCTGGCCGAACATCATGTTGAAGGCGCCGCCCTGTCCGTGTGCTAGTGACAGGTACGTCTGAACCTGGGGTTAGAAACAGTAAGTTGATTAAAATATTTCCCACACTTAAAACGGTTTATTCAGGCTTTTCAATTGACAACGTAACATAGTATAGCCTGGAACCTTCCTGTAGTTCGTAATAGAGTAACATACGTAGCCGGTTGATACTATCTACCATTTTCAACATTGTATAGCCTAGAAACTTCCTGCAGTTTTATTCTCTTCTCCTTCTTATTTTCATCCTGTCGGACGATCTGTTCAACGTCGGTGGACTCGAGTAGTAGGAATTAACGCAAAGGTATTAGTGAGCTAATGCAATGTATGGGTCTACTGCGTTCGCAGCATAACGGAGAAGGTAGAAAATCACCGGTACTAGTACTGGTCAACCAAAGTGATGTCACTAACTCTTGACAAAAACGTCAACCAGCATGCAAATCTCTACGTCCTCTCAAATGAAATTTTCAAGACAAAACAAGATGACTGGTAGAAATTCTCGAAGGAGGCACCATTATATACGGATATAAACACTATTGATCGACGCGTGAAACGCCAAGAAATCCGTGTTAGGGGAGAGATTTTTCACTGATAAATAATCGAGTAGAAGAGAAAATGTGGAATATAAGATAAACTACCCAAACAAAATCCTTGACATAAGTACTAGGTACCCAACCTCAATGCCTGTACCTGTCTGTCAATTGTTTTCCGAATGCTCAACGGAAAATCCGAGTCTTCCACGTCCACGGACCTTCGTAGACTCTCGTACAACCTCGTGGCGTAGTCTCGTTCCTTCGTCAGCTTTTCCTTCTCTCCGATGACCTCCTCTCTATCTCTGACGGCGTCTGAAGCGAGCTGCTCTGCCAGACTAGCGCGTTGTACCGCCTCCTGCAAGCGGGCTAGGGCCAGGTCTCTCTCCGCGGTCAACTCCTGGCGTTGCCGTTGGAAACCTGACGTGACAAATGTGCACGAACACAAACCTCCATTATTCTCGAATAAAGACGTCATCAACCCAACAAAGGTGACGTGACAATTAGATATATTTGCCCTAATTGTTACTCAAGACGGAATGAGCTCACACTATAAACATAAATAACTCAATCTGTACAGGGGTCACACGGTATTTTAGAAATTCTGACAGCTAGGCACAAATACAATGATGAAGGGTACACATCTCTAGTGTTTGCAAACCCTTTTAACCCTCAAACCACCGTATGGGGTCAAAACTGACCCCAGGCGTATATCAACATGTGCTATTTTGACATTTCGAGTCGAAATCAAAATTCCTTCTATGAGTTTGTTTGTATATATGTCTTATAACTTTTCACGAGTTTTTACCGAGATTAGCTCATTGTTGATTAAGTTATTCTAGAAAGTTTACGCGTGGTCCAGTGGGGTCAAAACTGACCCCAGCGAAATCTGCACTCATATTTCCTATTGTTTAATACTTGTCTTCTAGTGACATGTATTATAAGGGTTATTATGATCATAATTACAAAATTTGATTTTGTAGAAACGTGAAAAAAAAATTAATGAACGTAAAGATTAATGACGTTGCGGCGTATTATGACGTCATTTATGTGATTTTTTTGACGAAAACCAACAAATTGGGTATTTCCATATAACCTTAAGGTACACGATAAAAATTACATAGAAATTCTGTATGATAAATCATAATATATCCAAGGACGTTATTTGTAGATGGCAACAGGAACGACGTCAAAATGACGTCATAAAATTATATTCATATCGGGCTACACTAGCGAAATCCGCCGTCTTGGTTCCGCCATCTAAATGCATTTTTTCATCATATAACCTAATAACACAATAAAAATGGACCAAAACGTTTATATTAAGATTGTTTCTGTTTGAATAAACATGGTAATGATAAGATTTGAGGTTGAAATAGCCGGTTATAGCTAATCTAATTATATCGTCCGCCATCTTAGATTTTGACCGATGACGTAATCAAATATGCATAAATTATGTATATTAAATCATAAAAGTGATAGTGAATAACATTGGTTGGTGTTGATGTAAGAAAATAAGTGCAGTTTACAAAGAAAGCCCTAGAATTACATTGTAAAATCTAAAATTAGCGACTTTTTTCCAAATATGGCTCTCAGAAACCGGTTGCCATAGCAACGTGAAAATATTGATTAGTTATTTCATTATTCTCAAGTTGTTGCCAACGAAATTGTAGCAAAAATGAACAAGTTTGGTTGTTCGAGCGTAAGACATTCAGATACTATATGACATCAAGTGTTGGCGAAGGCCTCAAAAGAGCCCGCTTGTCTGAATAGCGTTAGTTGCAAAAGACGAGGTTCCCAATTTTTGCATAAATTATGATAATAAGCAGAAATTATTCACACCTAATCATGTCAAACTGTCCCTTATAGATTACTTAAACTATACATAGATACAAACCACCAAAAAAATTCACCAATAAAGCTGTATTTGTAGAAAACTTTGTGGGGTCAGTTTTGACCCCATACGGTAAGATTAGTCGTAAAAAAGCTACGGTGGTTTGAGGGTTAAACAAAATTCCTATTGATATTTAACGTGACCAAGGAAAATCCAAACATTCTCTTGAAGTACTCCTTTAATTACATGGCATTCTCATACCTTGCGAGAGTGCTAAACTATTACTATCGTAATAGTTTATTTCGTTGATAAACTCCTCGAATAATCAATGTAAATTAAATTGACGTAGAACTGACAGTTTATATATATACGGCAAGTCCTAAGCCCGATTTGTATGTTTTCTAACACATTCTATGCAATGAGATCCAAATACGTCAGGGGTAACCACTTGTCAGTCAAATAAATATTAGCTTGCTTTAGTCATACTTTTTATAGGGGTGTGTATTTTTAGCATCATAAGTGACATTTACATTGCTGATACAGCAGAAGCCACTTAATTGCACAACGGATTAACGCACACTCCTGTTTATTGCACAGAATCCCCAACCGGTTCCCATTCACTGCATTGTTAGTGACTCTGTGTATTTGCAAAATGGTCAATTTTGGTTCAAGGACGTGTGTAATGAAACAAATGTAAATACAGTCATATAAACTATGTATACAAACTTTGTTGTATAGAACTCTCAATTGTGGAGGGCAATATAGGTGCGGTCTGGCACATATACAACACCGGTGAGTCAAGTATATAAGCAATTAAGGTTAGGCGTGATATAAACTTCGTTATGCTGCGTATGAGGGCGAGTGGGTTAGTACTATAGTTTATTCTAAACGCGCTAGCGTTAATAGTTATAAACAATTATCGTATGAAAATCACACACAATGTACAAAAGCATGTAGGAATTACTACTATAAAGTTATCATATGGAAGTTCTGAATAAATTTACTCAAAAAAAGGCATGCAAAAATGCACATCCGGTTTGCAAACCACTATTCGGTTGCAGACAAATTTAGTACCTAGAAACATGCAAATCTTGCCAACATTTTGATTGAAAAAAGGTCTACGTACCAACACGGGCTAAACAGTGACGTTGTCATGTCATGCAAGAAGTCCTTTATACCTCAGAAACTGTGAATTCCATTTTGCCACGTTTGGTATTTCACCAACTACGTAGCCCCAGAGACCTGTTATAACGTTATCGCAAACAAACGATATGGCAACGTTCTCACATAAGTACCAGTGCTTCACAACCTGCTACAAACCTTTGAGCGCGCTGTAAGTGGGCCGCTTGTTGACCAGTTTGTCCTCCTTGACTTTAATGGCATACGTCAGTTCCTGGTTGGCATGTCTCAACTCGTCCAGTTCCAGCGATTTGCTCTGAACTTGACCCTGTAACTGGCTAAGTTTGATCTGAGCCTAGCGTGATGACAAAAAGGGAGGAAAGACGAGAAATAAGAATATAAAATTTGTCAGCCGAGGGTGTTTTTTGTGTGCATACAGTTGGGGATATGATATTCTTTCCGCCTATCTACACGCGTATATGGATGTAATGTAACAATATAAAATTAACTTAGACGCAACGACATACATCTAATCTCACTTCCCTGCAAATTTGAGACGTTTTGAACTGTGTATGGCCGACTTATGTCCATTTTCACTCAGGACCCCAAGTGGTAGCTGAATTAAATTATCCTTGGGACACCTTACTGCACTTGAGACCACAATACTAAATGTTTAAATCTATAACTGTTCCGTATCTCGTGAATAATTTTCACAATTAGTCCCAACCACGACATTCCGCGACGTTTCAGTGACCGTCTGTATATATGATAATAATTATTCTTGTGTACATGCCACAATTTTACGTTAGAGACCGTATGGCTGACTACTTGACATTTGGGGAAGTATTAAGCAGCGACACCTAGCTTGCAATGTGCAATAGTACCAGTCAGTATTGCCCTGAGGAAGACTGTGATTGTATGTCCTTTTTTGTGTATAAAAAATATTTTTATCCTACAACGGTTCCCCTTTTAATCAGTTGTTAATCTCTGGCCAAACGGAGTAAAACTTATAAATATCCCGACATAACTTACCGGTATACAAAGACCGGTAATTACATGTAGGGCCTGGACCATATGATACCCATCTCCAAGCAGATGAGGGAAGGCATACTGGTAATGTTTTCTAACGGTTTTGCTACAAAAAGCCCTCGCAACAAACACATCTAGAAAACGTGACGAATTTACTTTCTAACATCTGCTAACAAATTCTCTTCGCAGCTATCGCCATTTTCATGGATGAAGCTTAACACTTTCTTTATCAATTTCTGTACTATTTCCTACTACTTAGTTAATTAAGCAATTAAGTAAGTAAGTAAATAAGTACTATTTGAGTAAGATTAGACTTTTCTTACTTTCACAAGTTCTGGAGACGGTGCGGGCTGTTTCTTAGGTTTCTTCTTCTGAAGTCTGTCGGATTGTTTGTCGCTTGGTGTAGGCGAGGCGAAGACTGGACTATCCGGACAGGGAGAGGGAGTCTCGAATTCAAACCCGTCAAACAGTTCTTTTATCTGCACCTCCGATTTTGGTCTGTTAACAGAGTCCATGTTTCCTAGTTCGGGCGAAATCTGTGAAGTCAAGAAACATGCATTTTATGAATAAATAGTAACTGTATTGCACAACAATTGCACAAGGTATAGGCATCTACTGGTCTGGGTATCATTAGCCTGTACTAGATTAGATACCAGACGCGAAGAACTCTGCCTTAATTTTGCCCAATCCCTCACAAACAGCGACAAATATCGAGATTGGCTGCCAGCACGCATGCGCAGGGGGGAAGTCCACAAGAGATCTCTCAGAAACAGCAGTATGAAACTGAGTCAGTATAAGTGCCGGACCCAACGCATGAAAAACAGTACACTCCCATATTGCGTCCGACTGTTAAATGACTTCTGTTAAATGACTGTGAATATTAGTGTTTTAGATAGATTTTGAACGTAGACGTACAATTATATTGACATCTTAGTGATACACTTTTAAATGTGTAATGCCTTTTATTAAAAGCTGCCAGTCCCGACTTAATTAGGGATACAGAAATATGCCTTGTGTGCTGGACCCGGTTATAACCGGGATAGGGTATTCCCCAGAACAAAACAGCTTTGCGTGCGTGTAGCGCGCGAAGCCGGGAAGTTAGGGGAGTTAGCGCCGCCGGGTGTTTCGCGGGTTTCGTGAGGGAGGTCAGGGGTCAAACATTTTTTTTATTTTTACTTGGCTAAAAAAACCTGGCAGCTTAAGGGTTAAGTCCTGAGAATATGTACAGGACGGACGTTTGTACAAAGGCTGCAATTCAGGACTTTTGCTGCGATGGCTTTTTATATTAAATAACCCATAAACCATATAACTACAGTTCCCAATACAAGAGTGTGCGTATAGTATGGAAGAACGGCCTTTTACAATCATTGGAGGAATTTCTAATGTCTAGACATTCTTTAATATTTTTCCTATGTATACTATGCAGGTTGATTACAGAACTTCGAAATGAAATAGCCACTTGTATAATATAATGATAATATAATTGATTGATATGCCTACAAGAAAACATGATGTGTAAAAAGAAAACAAGCCAGATTTTAAGATGTAAGGTATGTTTGAAAGTTGTTGCGAAGAGTGCTTAAGCAGTATCGGTAACCCCGCTAAATATCTAGTTAATATGATATGGTAAATACAGTATAATTTGATAAGCAGTTTCCGATCAAGTACGTATACTTAACATTATGGTATCTTGTCAGTAAGTGTTCGTCTACTCATTTTGTTAACGCCACGTATACACACCCCATGCATCTTGTGTTTCCCAAGCACTGATACATTTCTTTACGTCAATTTGTTAGTGTTATCAATACATAGTGTCTAAAACAACAACATGCTAGCACCACCACTTGTGAGGCCCTAAAAGATTTGTAAATTTGACAATCATAGGTAGCATGTACTTGTCACTAACGCAGTCATCTAATTGACGAGTCCTCAGGGTCTAAAGTATGCATGCACCAAGAGACTTCAACGTATTCAAATGACTCTAATTCATAATTTACATTATCTCATAATCCATAGATTTTCTCTTGCAAACTTACCTCCGTTGCCCCAATACCGCTTTCTCCTTTTTGGTTATGTAAAGTCCTGTTCAACATCGCATTGGCTCTGTAGAATAAACACGCAGTTACAGTATGGACTTGAGTCACGTAGTCTTCTGGTCATGATATACAGTACGTTTTCTGCGACATTTAGTTCAACAAAAGAGACCATGGCACCCATCACATTACGCATAAAACATGTCGTCGTGGTTTGAAAAGAAATGGCTTTACATTTGTCACGTTTGAACAGAACAATAGAAGGTCACAGGAAAATGTTGTGATGATACCTTCTGTATTCAATTTTATGATGATAATAAAACCCCTATGCTGTTTTCCGCACGCTATTAGATTTTAATCAAAGTTTTCTGCAGGAGCCGAATTGATTGAACTATATTTGTTAGTTGGTTGGTTGGATGGTTGGTTGGTTGGTTGGTTGGTTGGTTGGTTGGTTGGTTGGTAGGTTGGTTGGTTGGTTGGTTGGTTGGTTGGTTGGTTGGTTGGTTTGTTGGTTGGTTGGTTGGTTGGTTGGTTGGATGGTTGGATGGTTGGTTGGTTGGTTGGTTGGTTGGTTGGTTGGTTGGTTGGTTGGTTGGTTGGTTGGTTGGTTGGTTGGTTGGGTGGTGTGTACATTGTATCTACTTCCTGATCGAATGATGTAATGCCAATGGTGTATAGCATACAGCATACATATATATCCGTGACGGGACCTCTCCTTGGTACTGAACTGGTTTATTTATCTATGTACGAATCTTTAGGGCGGTCCCTTCAGCTAACAGGGTAACTGATTTCCAAGGGAGCCATAACAAAACCACAAGAAATCAGGATAAAAAATGATTACTTAACATTATCCCCAACTGTATACCGTTTACATCGGTCTGCGATAAAATAAAATAAAACATGAAAGACAGAGACACTGGAAGAAGCAGAGTGGACAGCCCGACATGATGACGATTTTATGTTACTCGACAATACTAGGAAGAGCTATGGTGAACTTGTAATTATAAAGGCAATACTACAGGGTGGCCGACTGTTAAATCAGTCTGGTTGGTCGGTCCATCTAGGCATATAATGATTTAGTATCAGCCATCCCCATCTCTAGTTATGGTTTCATAATCAGGACTCATATCAATGACAATTGCTCCCTAGAGAATAGATTACCGTCGGTCGATCAACCAAGAAACCGTTTGTTTTAAACTAACACTCACATCGTTAAAAAAGACTTTCGTAAAAGAAGAATCTAATAACCTCTTTTCGTGTTTTGTAGGTATTCTAGGCTACAAGTTTTGAGAAAAAAAAATACTTATTAGAATGTTCTTTTACCGAAGTCTTTCTGATGTAAGATTTATCCGTTTTGAATAAATGGTTTGTTGATTAATGGACCGACTGTAATTCAGGATTAATATATATTAATGGAGCAATTACTATTGATATGAGTCATTATTATGAAACCCCTCTGCATATAAGAGACCATTTGTTTGAATTTAAATCGTCGTTTTTACTTGTGCTTCATTTAAAGTACTAGTTTCTGTTTGTTTTTGTTTTTTTCTAAACAGTGGACGAGTCTGCAGTTAGACTCTAACAGACTCAATGGGTTGCTAGAAAAAGTTGCTAACATACTGTAAATGCAGGAATGTTCGCGATGGTTTTATGTTCCGGTTTTTTTCCCCGTTTCGAATTCACCGCAAACTTGAAGCCACCGGAAACACCTTTGTCAAATACTGTAGCAGTATGTGACTTTAGCGCTGCCGCGAACCTAAAACCACCGCAAACACTCCATTTTCTCCTTAGGCCACAGCAAGTAAATTTTATGGATGACATCCTCTGCAGACTCCAAAATCAATGAGATAGGGCGAAAGAAAAACAAGGCGGGCAAAAAAAAACAAGATTACAATATTTTCAAATTTTGAGATCATAAGAATTGAGGCGACGAAATATGATATCATGACCAACAGGTCTTTTATTCCTGTATTCAACCAATGAGGTTTCATATATAATATAAAACCTCCTTGATTTAATATAAACATGTCCTTGTAGATGTGTATACATCTCAATAGACTAATTACAACAAATGCGGAAAAGGTCTTGTTGTACCATCATCTGAAGCAACTACACTGGGAATTCATATGCCATGAAACACCTTGTGTATACAGCTCAATTAAGTAGACCCCCCCCCCATTAGATATATAATGTCCTCGCTAGAACAAATTCAGAAAACAGCTTGTTATTATACCATCATGGGCAGGAACTACATTGTACACTGGGTATTCATATGCAATGAAGCACCTTAGACTGTCAACGTTAACGACATATTTGCCAATTTTTGTCATGTTGACCACCGTCGGAGGGCATTGAAATTTCTTGTTTTTTATTTCGAAATCAGGCGAAAATTAATGAGCACATGATGTCATCCATAAAAATGACTTGCTGTGGCCTTAGCGCGAAATAAAAACCACGCGAACATTGGCGAAGTTAAATGCATTTACAGTATTAGCCCTGTATAGCCACTTAACTACTACATGTATGGCAAATTATTTTCCTTATCTCGTCAATTCCTACTATCGTTTCAGCAATCCACTGAGTCTGGTAGAGACTAAACAAAGACTACCGGTAGAGGTGCAACACCTGGTATAACGTTACAGTGAGTAATATTCAAATAATGGGAGTGGCAGGTTTTAGTCGGCTATTGTTACACTGCCACGCCCATCTAACGGAGAGACCGAATACAAAATTTGCAACGGTCTCTATTGAAGCTACCGTGCCATATAGATGTCATAGGTACGGCATTGATATCATAACATAACGCCTTCCGTGTGATTGGCACTAGCATATCAACAGAAGTCACCTAACACGTTAACGTTATAAATACGTTAATCACAACTCCCAATCAGTGTGGGTATTATTTCGAACATCGTTGTGGTTTTTATTTTGCTTCCACAGTTCCTGGTTCAGGCTATGAATTCGTCCCTTGATCATCCATTCATTGTATAGCAACTCCTCTCAGCGAATCAATGGTTATTTGGTGAGGGTAAATTGTTCCACAACAATCATTAGCCCCTGGGCCAAATATAGGCGCGTGCTTGATACGCGCCGTTTTGAGTATCAAGACATGATCACGGAAAAAGTCAATAGTGCAGTTGAAATTGGTCATATCAAGCATATAAGCGTGTCTCCGTTATCGTGACAGGTTGAATAATCTCCGACAGTGCAAGAGAAAATCAGACTTTTGTGAGAAACGAGATTTCTTGAGTCAAAGTTGACCTATTTTCCACTGGGTTCCCTATGGTTTCGCCATTGGTTTCAACCACAAATACGCACCGTATGGGGGTTTCGCGGCACCCGGTTACGGGACCACTGTTTTATCCAATATATCCAAATATAACTACCTAAAAAGGTGCAACTGTCATCATATTCATTGAGCAACATTCTCACAAGGGGCAGCTGTAGATATACGGAGAGTGCTGCAGAATGTAGGAAAAAGCTGAAGATTTTGGGAGAATCATGGAGAAAAAATAGAGAAAGCTGGAGACGGACGGAGAAAGCTGCAGAATGTACAAAAAGCTTTCTCCATCTGTCTCAAGCTTTCCCCATGCGTCTCTATCGTTCTCTGCGATTCTCCCAAAATCTACAGGTTTTTCCTTCACTCCTATCTTATCCATGGTTCCATTTTTAATTCTCCAGTATTCTCCCAAAATCTACAGCTTTTTCCATGATTCTTCAGCTTTCTCCATCTGTTTCCAGTTTTCCCCATGCGTCTTTTTCATTCTCCAGTTTTCTCTCAGTATCTACAGGTTTTTCCTTCATTCTGCAGCATTCTCCGTAAATCTACTGCTGACCCCTTGTGAGAATGTTGCTCAATAAATGTGATGTGTGATGACATTTGCATCTATTTTAGTAGTAATTTTGCATATATCGGATAAGATAGTGGTCCCGTAATCCTCTAACGGGTGCCGCGAAACCCCCATATGGTGCGTATTTGGGGTTGAAACCAATGGCGAAACCAGCGGAAAGTAGGTCAACTTTGACTCTAAAAATCTCGTTTCTCACAACAGTCTGATTCCTCTGAAGCACTGTAGGAGATTGGTGAACTTGTCACGATAACGGAGACATATTTATATGCTTGATCTGACCTATTTTGATTGCACTATTGACTTTTTCCGTGACGATGTCTTGATACTCAAAACGGCGCGTATCATGCTGTTGCCAAGTGACATGAAAACAATCCGACCGCACAGCCGCCAGGCCCAACACCAACATCCGCGAAGAAAAATAGTGCAAATAATCACTGTCTAGCGATTATATCGTCACTTCTTTTGAAAAATACTTACAAATATATGCGATTAATATACCCTAATATACAATATTGTTGTAAAATTGTCGCAAGATTAGCGAAATTGAGAAAACAGCGAGAAGAATGGATTATGACGTCAGAATCGTTGTACCTTCGCGCGGATTTGTATCGATCCGCACACTTCAAGATGGCCGCCGTCGGTCAAAAAGCGTTTCGAAAATCTCCGGAGTTTCGGCTGAATTCTCTGATTTATTCGCTACACAAGGAGTGTTTCACAGTCTTGAAGAGATGATGACGACTGTGTTGTTGTTTGACAGTATTTTCAGGAGGATGTTTGCTGAAATTCTCCTGTATTAACGTAAGTATGTACAGTAAATGTATTAGTGTTTTCTGATACGTTCTTGGAACTCATTTTTTAATCATTTTTACTTCACGAAATTGCAAAATAAATACGAAAATGATTTTACAAGTGGACAATAGAGAATATTTTAGTATTGTATGAACTGCTCACGTGATTATGATTATTATGATACCCCTACTGCCACCAAACCTGTTGCAATAACTGTTGTTTCAAGTCAGGAATATGCTAGCGATTTTTCAAGAGTTCGGGGAGGGGTCACCATGGTGTAAAGAATATTATCAACCGTTATATTTGTTGGACACGAGTGAAATACAATGTTAAATATTATATAAAAACGTATGAACAGAAAGAGGAAAGCCAGCTATAGAGAGCATAGCAAAGATTACGGAGGCATAGTTTTTTTTGCAAGGGAAGGACTCTGAGACTCATAATTTAGAGATTGAATTATTGAATGAAAGACCTTTATTATACATTTATGCTCTTACAAGGTAAGTACAGGTCAATACCATAAAACGGTTCTAAGTACAGTTAGGTACCTATTCCCTATTGGTTACAGAGTTGGGCAGCAGAGAGAAGGTTTAGACAGGTTAAAATGTAAGAACAGAATGAGCTTAAAGTTAAAATGCAAAATTGGTTTATAAGAAATGTAAATTCGTCAGTGCTTTTCAAATATCGAAAAATTATGGAACCTATTTTGTATATGAAAAGGATATTTCATTGTTGCATAACAGGGATCGAAATGAAATTAAGGAACTTGCAATTTGCAAGCGATTTTCAAGATTTGCATTAGTAACAATAATATGAACTTGCAATTTTGCAAGTTGAAAATACAGGTGGATAGCTAGTGTGAGCACATAACCGGTTTCGCCAATGCGCCACGCAAAATACACGTAGTAACATAGTGACTGTTGCTAGAAGAGAAATTAGTCTATGACCACTATGACAATAAAGGTCACATAATGTGATATTGCAAGTTAATTTTTCAAATTGCAAGTAAAATTTTTGCCAACTTGGGGATGTTCACCTAATTTTTTACTGTGGGTGCCCTGCTTACAGTCAACAATAACACTCGTCTTCTATTTCCCCAACAGTGATATACAACCAACATGTGTTGTAAGAAGGACTCGCCTGACCCTGGGTCCACCGCAGGGCTGGCTGTACAGACACCCAGGAAGAATGGGTGGAGCTGGCCTCTACACCCGTTCCAACTGATCGCCTGGTTCTTCATCGCTTACTTCGGAGTCGTCCACTTCGGAGTTTTAGTCCCGGTGATGCCTACGGAGTGGCAGATTGCTGGATATATTGTATCCTTTCCTATGATTCGTATGAATATGTATGTTTCACATTTTCAGACCCATGGTCTTATGCTACATGCTTTCAGAATATTTGCAATATATTTGTATGAATGATGATGTGAATGTTTCATGTTATTGATAACTTTATTGTGCAGCAATTGTACAAGGTACATAACTACAGTTCTATATACATGTGTATCTACTAGTAAGGACTAATCTACCTAATACAAGAGTGTATAGTATGGGTTTAGAATGGGTACTTACAATCATTGGAGGAATTTCTATCGTCTACGTAGACATTCTTTGATATATTTTCCTATGTATACCATGCAGGGGTTGTCACATGTCAATATGTACTTAGATTTGATATTCAAAACCATTTAGAGAAAGACTGGTACATGTATATAACATGACAATCTTGTGTATAGTGAATTACATGCATCAGAATATTTCGAACATACCATCAAAAAGTGATATTCGTCTTCAATTGACTTGTGTGAGCAGGGCTTTGTCTAAAGAGGGTAACAGGGGCGCTGCGCCCCCATGCCCTGACCATGTGCCCCCTTACTAGTACCTTGGGGAGCAGATCGTCTGACAAACATAAAATTCTGATCGACCAGGGTTGCTGCTACTAGGTCACATGTGGCCACAGTCTTCAACTTTGACCTGTCTGAATAACTTCCCCGTAAGAAAGCCTTAGAATGACCAATTTTAACTTAAAATTCTCTAAGAATCCACATTTTCTCTCCACCTGCTTTGATCTCCCTTGCAATACTTCCCCTTTTCATAGAAAAGAAACATTTTCATAGAAAGTTGTTTGCAATTTTGTTTTCATGTTATTATTATGCAACACTGCTGTGGATCAAACCATCTCACTTAATCTTACTGTGTAAAACTGCTAATGTTATTTACTTGATTTGCAATAAAAACAAATAAACATCTTGAAATTAGGACAAGTTCACAGGTGTACTTACTGAATAATACTATCACAGATAATCTGATTCTTAATTCTTAATCCTTTCCATGTCAATATTATTGAATATATCCTTAACCGCATACTTAAGTTGGTAGGGATCTTCCTCGCTCTACACTGCGTACTCCATATATGGAGCCTAACAGTGAACCCCGCCGACGACAACGTAATACGCAAATGGAAAGGACTGGAACCCAAAAGATACGATCGTACGATGCAAGCACATGTCATCGAGAATAACAGATGTTATATCTGCGACACCGACGTGTGAGTAACAATTCCACAAATCATGTTATAGCTACAATAGACTTTGAAGTACAGGGCTCGAAATAGTGGGTGCATGTGCACCCAGTGCACCCAAAATTGGAGCTGTGCACCTAATTTTTGACTCTGGGTGCACTGGTGCACCTATATATTTTTGTAGCCTATAGGGTTAAGGTACTATTGTACACTAGTATACAGAACATTCTTGAAATGTAAGTAT
The DNA here is from genome assembly GCF_035083965.1 of Branchiostoma lanceolatum. NCBI lineage: Eukaryota > Metazoa > Chordata > Leptocardii > Amphioxiformes > Branchiostomatidae > Branchiostoma > Branchiostoma lanceolatum. The sequence goes on along the minus strand of NC_089728.1, from coordinate 19,301,055 downwards.
AAAAAACAGCATGATAACTTTTTGCTGTACTTTATTTAATGTATTATTTGTTTGAAATTTTGAATTTAGCTATAGAATTACAGATTGAAGTTCTTAAGAAAGGCAGCAGCGTTAAACTTTGTAATTATGTTCTGAAGAACATTCAACTTTATTTTATCTGGTGCACCCAAAATTCTTTCTGTGCACCCAATTTTTTGAGTTGGGTGCACCAGTGCACCTATTCCCAAAGATGAATTTCGAGCCCTGAAGTAGGTTCAATTTCTTCTTCTTTCTTTTTTTCTTCTTTCGTTTTGAGGCTACCAACTTCAACTTGAAGCCTTTTGTAGCCTATATATACCGACTGTAAGGTTTAGACCATTGCACACCGGGGCATGCCACTACTCTTTTTGAAGTTTTTCGAAAGGTGTGGTAGGTTCTTTAACGTACATATGGGGTGTGGTTCTCTCAAAACATGAGACCTCAATTGATATTTAACATCCTATCCGAGGGACGTCCCTAACCTAGGCTATGTACTCATTTTCACCTGATTGAACTTCGAAGTGAGGAAAATCGTGTAAAGTGACTTTCTCAAGGGCACAAAATCAGTGACATGACCGAATTTGAACCCGGGACCTTGGGGTTTTGGGCCAAACACGCTGCCGTTACGCCATGCAACTCCACAATTGCAGTGCTAGTATACTAGTACTAGTACATTGTACATGTTAGTCTAGGAAATTTGGCTTTTTTCTCCAGTTTGCAAAATATTTGTTATGATTAATGTTTCATATCAAAGCAAAGTCACCAAAGCTTTGAAATGATTCCAAATTTCCAGCAAATTTTTATAGATAAAACATAACACTGATATATAATGCATGGCTTAATCACAAAATGCATTTAGCGCAACACTTTGTCCAAATTGCGTTAAATTGTAACATTCAATTTCCACTTCACGACGGTCTCCATTTAGTTTCTGCTATACTGCGTAGTATAGACTGATTTGCTTAGTACTGCATATCAAGTTACATGTACATGACATATTGAAAATGCAACTGTTGCAACTGGTGCATAATTGTATTAGAGCTTTGAATGTTCAATATAATCTATGTATTACAGGTGTGCGTCTGCGAAACATTGCCGCCTGTGTAACAAGTGCGTCTCAGGGTTCGACCACCACTGTAGGTGGCTCAACAGTTGTATCGGCGACAAGAACTATCGGTAGGAATATTATTCTTTGGATTGATCCAGCAAGTCTGTATTTATATATTTAGCTACAAGTACAACAGAAAATATATTATGTATCTTTTTTTTCGAAATAATACTAGTATTTCATTTTTTTTCTCGAACAATACTAGTATTTCACATACTTGAAATTAACAATATTGAAGTAGTATGAAAAGAAGGTCAGTACAGTCAACTTTTGAATTTGAGTGTAATTTACCTACTTTTTACTAGTATCAGTATATATAAGCTTGACCACATTTTATTCGTAGTATAGTCTTTGTTGTATTCAAAAGAATCCTGTTCATTGGTCTGTTTTCTGATTTAGGATAATTCTTCTTTATAACAGTAAAGAAATGCTGCCCAATGAATATTGTTTAACATTTCAGTATATACAAAATTGTAGTTTTGCCCTGACATAAGAACTTAAAGAAGGATTTTTTACTGATCTTATAGCACATAAGTGTTCCATGTTTGTTGCCACCAACTTTGCTGATCAGAAGGGTAGATAGTCAATACACATAGCTGTGTATGTTATTTGTATGCAAACTAGAATTGTGCAGTGAGTTCGAGTATGTGAAAAAGTGTTTAAACTTAAAGTTAAGGCCATCCCTATTATATATGTAGCACTGTGTAGAACTGTTATAAGAGACCTACATGTAGTGTGGAACAGTAGGAGGAGGTAGTATGACCTAGAAACAAGGTAGTCTAGATGTAGCTAGGTTCACGTTGAGCCCACACGTTGTGTGGGACCGTTCCATCTCCGTAGCTAGAGTAACAGTCTAGAGTATGAGGCCTATAGCTAGTCCATTTGTCACAAATATGTTAACTCCATTGAGTTTGTTTATCATGTTCTGTTCCAAGGTTGTTCATCTCCTGTTTGGTGTCTGCGCTGGTGGGAGCCATTCTGATTCTGGCGGTCACCTTATACGTCACCATAATGTACTTTGTGGACCCATCAGTGCTACACTATGCACAACAAGGTAAGCGGCTCCTGTATATACAATACAAGGTAGTGTAGTATAGGTGGCTGCTGTTATACAATACAGGGTAGTGTAGTAGACTATTAGCTAGTAAGACGTCAAGGTGTCCTCTGGACACCCTACACCTAGAAGACAAAGAGATTAGACTCCCTCCTTTTGCAGGGGACACCCAGAGGACACCCTGTAATGATTGCTCCATGCAATTTAACCATCTTTGAAAGGAACATGTATACTAGGGTACAGATACAAAAAGGGGGGACAAAAGTGCCTGTAAATATAGAGTGAAGTTTTAACCACTAGAAAGAAAATAAACTGAAACATTGCTCTTTTTACCAAGCTGAGTTGCAAAGAAAATACACATGTGTAATTAGCAAGAAAAGTGTAGTCAGTACCAAGGACAGTGTATTCAGCTGAAAGGATATTGTATTCAGCACAATGGATAGTGTAGTCAGCACAAAGGATAGTAAAGTCAGCACCAAGGACAATGTAAATCAGCAGCAAGGACATTGTAGTCAATACAAAGGACAGTGTAGTCAGTACAAATGACAGTGTAGTCAGTACAAAGGGCAGTGTAGTCAGTACAAAGGACAGTGGAGTCAGTACAAGGACAGTGGAGTCAGTACCAAGGACAGTGTAGTCTGTACCAAATACAGTGTAGTCAGCACAAAGGATGTAGTGGAGTCAGTACCAATGACAGTAGTCAGTAACTAACAAGGAGAGTGTAGTCAGCACCAAGGACAGTGGAGTCAGTACAAGGACAGTGAAGTCTACAAAAGTTAGAGTATTCAGTGCAAAAGACAGTGTAGTCAGCACCAAAGACAGTTAAGTCAGCACCAAAGACAGTTAAGTCAGCACCAAGGACACTGTAGTCATAACAAATGTTAGAGTATTCAGCACAAAAGATAGTATAGTCAGCACCAAGGACTGTCTAGTCAGCACAAAAGACAGCAAAGTCATTACCAAGGACAGTAAAGTCAGCACCAAGGACACTGTAGTCATCACAAATGATAGTGTAGTCAGCACCAAGGACATTGCATTCAGTGCTAAGGACAGTGTAGTAAGTACAAACCTATAGCATTGCCCATCGTTTACGATTGTTCTTGGTAATACTTTGTTTTAGGGATTCTTGTGAGTGACGTCGTCCCTTCGGTGGCATCTGATGTCGCCACTGTTGCACCCAACGTGTCGAGTAACGACACAACAGCTCTTCCAACAACAACCACAGTTCAGAGCAACTCCGTGACATGTAAGCTATTCTTCCGCCCTTCTTGTCTTATTAAACATACCTACTGTTAATGTGTCACCATTTGAATTCTGGATTTGGACATTGGAATTTGTGTTGTGACAATTTTTCTAGCTTGAGGATACCAAATTTTCTCAACTTCTACTAGTGTATTTCGCATTGAAATTTCTGTTTTTTGAGTGGGTATGACATGAATCAATGCAAGTTAACACGGTGTATTCGTATCACCCCTTGGTCTAAGCCTTCGGCTGTCAGGCGATTCCAACCTGCTTTTTTTAGTTTGAGGACACCAAATTTTCTCTCAACTTCTGAATTTTGTGTTTTTTTGGTTGTGTATGACATAATGAAATACGACACGGTGTATTCCGTATAACCCCTCAATCCAAGTCTTTGGCTGTTGGGCGATCGGACCTGCGGTTAGACTGGTACCTTCTACGATGTTCATTACATTGTGTTGTATTCTATGTTAAGAAAAAAATCATTCTATATTATCTTTAAAGTTAACAAATGAATATAAATATCTCTTTTCTATTTTTGTTTCTACAGACAAGTACTACCTGTTTGCGGAGGTGCCCGGGGACGCGTTCATTAGCGTGGTGATCATAACCATGGTCCTCTGTGTGGTCGCGATTATGCTACTTGGACATCTCCTATGCTTCCATGTCTACCTAAGTGAGTGAAACTCAGATATTTTTACATAATTTGTTTATGAAGGTTAGTCATCGAGGTAAACAATATATAAAGATTCAAACTCTACAACTGGATAAAATTCAGATATCCAATTCCAGACGTTTTGAGTGACATCCATCACTCTTCTTCAGCGTCACTAAAATGAACTGGCAAAACGAAAACAGGAAGGGAAGACTTAAATGTGTAGAACTCTATAGTACATGGGACCCCTCTTTGCAACCCGAAAGACAGTAACAGTTGGTGTTGTCTTACCATAGGAACTATCCTAAGATGATTTACATTTTAATGAAATTTGCATACGTTTCTTAGTCTTACAAGTTAGTGTCCGTGACATGTTGAACAGGTTTTCCCTGAGCTTGCTAGCTTTGTATTCGTTTGGCCAGTTCATTTTAGTGACGCTGAAGAAGAGTGATGGATGTCAATCGAAACGTCCGTAATCAATCTCCGAATTTTATCCAGTTGTAGAGTTTGAATTGTCTTAATTATTACAATGATGTCCACATATAAAGTTTATATGTGGACATCATTGTTTAGGGATGTTTCTTTTAGCTCAACTGGTGGCAGCCTCACTGTTGAGCTCCTGGTTCCAATTAGTTGTTAACTGGGAGACCCCTAATCCTGGGAAGGGCATCTCAGTTGAGGCTGCACCATCTTTCAGAAGGGACATAAAATGAGGGTCCCTTGTTGGATGCGGTACCTTTTGTATGTTAAAAAGGAAGGGCTAGCAACCCCTTTCTCTAAAAAATATTATGGTATATATCATGTGCACTGTTAAGGTTAACAAACAAATGTTAGAATCAATTGCAATATCTGTCATATCTAATAAATGTATGACTATCTCATAATAACAATAACAACATCCTTTCATATATTACTTCTCACACTAACTTCAATATACATTTACAAGTGGTGAACTGAAGGGAAATCCACATGTACATAATGTAGATGGGACAACATATATATGTATACTGATTGTGAAGTTTGCTTCCAGGTCTTCCTACCAAGATTGTACATGCTCTTTTCTTGAAGTACATGTACGTGTACCAACTTGAACTCAATCTTGCCTTTGTAGAGTGTAATGGTATCACCAGCTTTGACGTCATTAAGGATAAAAGAAAGGCGAGAGAGGAACGCGAGGAAGAGATCAGGGTTCTTAAAGAGCTAGGATACTGGGAGGAAAAGAACGCCCGATATTACTTGAAGAAAGTCAGGCAGTTCTTTGCAGGGTGTCTAAGAGGATGCCTGGCAGTGTTGACAGCTGCGTTCATCAGCGTGCCCAAGAGATGCTTTAAGCGGGGTCAGTTAGACTTGTTTTTGCAGTCAGTTTTGTTTCGCAGTTCCGGGTTAAGTTCTCATGCAGTTGCATGATTGTTTCGAAAAGAATGTTCATATCGATTCTTCACTATTCTAGGGCTAATGTTTTAGAGCTATAGGATGTGAGAAAAGGAGTTTACGAAAGATTATGTTCATTGTCTGTGCAAGCCATATCATGATCCATATCATTGTTTGCTCAATTGCTTACTTCAGCCCCCCTCTCACAGGGCATGTTGGTGACCTCGCTGTGACCTAAATTGGATTTGCGTTATACCTTTGACTTTACCATGGAAATATCGTGCCAAATGTACAAGTAGGACTAAAAAGACAACAAATACACAAAGCGTAAAAAGATTTGTTTGTTGTTGCTGAAATCCGCTGAGCGCTCTGTCAAATCGCTTGGCCGCACCGAGGTCCCCAAAGTGCCACAGCTTCAACCTACTTCAGAGTTTAGTTTGTCCTACAGTTGCATGATTGTTCAAAGATTTTCTATTGATTTATAATTACCCAGTTCATTTCATATCAAGTCTCATAGTATTCTAGGGCTGATTCTTCAAAGCTATAAGAAGTGAAAAAAAAAGAGTTGTCAAAAGATGTAGTGTTCATTTTTGGTGCAAGCCATTTCATGATATTTTTGTTTGCTCAAATAACTTTGAACCCCATTATATATATATATATTATATATACGTGTAAAGCTAGTATAGCTACCCCCCCCCCATACTATGTAAGCCTACGTTTAGCCCTAAAGTTTCCCCTATCATTCTATCTCTAGAGTAGGTACCTCAAATTTATCACAGAACTTTTGATAACTTAAGCTAGATTTAGTCAGATAAAAAATCAAGGCAGAATTAGCAGGATTGATTTCTCAATTTATTTCTGAACATATTGTAAAAAAAAATCATAGCATGCGGCGGAAGCTGTGTTTGGAGATTTCCGAGGAAGTTGTTGTGCTGTGGACGCAAAAACAACAGTAGAGTTGAGGACATGGAGAGAGGGGTTGACTCTAGCTCAGACAGAGGAACCCAAGCTACACGTAGCTCAGGCAGAGGCTCCAAAGCTAGCTCAGACAGAGGCGCCAAAGCTAGCTCAGGCAGAGGCCCCAAAGCTAGCTCAGACAGAGGCTCCAAAGCTAGCTCAGACAGAGGTACCAAAGAGAAGGCAGACAGTAAACCGCCGAGGAAGGTGCCATTTTGTGGTTAGTCAGTCAGTCAGACAGATTATTGCATATGAAGAATCAATTTAGTTAGCTGTAGCCAGCAAAATTGTAAAAAGAAGACTTAATGCGAAAGTCTCAATAATTATGCCTGCAAAAAAATACTATCATGACCATTAGAAATTTAGGTAGATCCAAAGGAAATTTTTTTCTTAAAAAACAACAATATCATTTCAGCTTCTATCATGATGTTAACATTATATTAGGTGGGATTTTTTTTTAATATTAAAACAGTAACTGTTACCTTTTTATTGTAGTACAATTGCCAACACAACAATGCGTCTCAGAAGGTAAATCAAAATCTACATTTAATGTAGATACAATTTAGATTGACATTTAGAGAATACAAATCTTGATGTTGCATTGTACTTAGATATGACAACATTTCTGATACTTAATCTTTCACTGAAATAGTAGACTTTCCAAGACAGGTTGAGTAACTTGAGTTACTCTTTCTCCCCCCTAAAGCTTGTGTCTTTACATGTTCAGTGGTAACTTGCTGTCAGGTAAACGTGGTGCATCCTGACCCAGCTGGGCAGGTAGAGCTCGAGACTGTCTCAGTTTCTTCAGCAACGACCGACAGTATGAAAGGCTGTCCCCGATCCAGAGAAGGTTAGACAGTGTAGCAGCAAAATGAACGTTTTTGTTATTGTCGTTTTGGGTCAAAGTTATAACTTGTGAAGGAAATGTTTGCATGTTGTTCTAGTTCTTATTAGCTTCAAATGTGGGCTTACAATTACATGTAGGAAGTCCCAGATCTAAAGAAGGTTAGACAGTGTAGCAGCAAAATGAACGTTTTTGTTATCGTCGTTTCGGGTCAAAGTTATAGCTTGTGAAGGAAATGTTTGCATGTTGCTCTAGTTCTTATCAACTTCAAATGTCAGCTTACAATTACATGTAGGAAGTCCCAGATCTAAAGAAGGTTAGACAGTGTAGCCGCAAAATGAACGTTTTTGTTATTGTCGTTTCGGGTCAAAGTTATAACTTGTGAAGGAAATGTTTGCATTTTGTTCTAGTTCTTATCAACTTCAAATGTCGGCTTACAATTTCATGTAGGAAGTCCCAGATCTAAAGAAGGTTAGACAGTGTAGCAGCAAAATGAACGTTTTTGTTATTGTTGTTTCGGGTCAAAGTTATAAATTGTGAAGGAAATGTTTGCATGTTGTTCTGGTTCTTATCAACTTCAAATGTCGGCTTACAATTACATGTAGGAAGTCCCAGATCTAAAGAAGGTTAGACAGTGTAGCAGCAAAATGAACGTTTTTGTTATTGTCGTTTCGGGTCAAAGTTATAACTTGTGAAGGAAATGTTTACATGTTGTTCTACTCTTATCAACTTCAAATGTCGGCTTACAATTACATGTAGGAAGTCCCAGATCTAAAGAAGGTTAGACAGTGTAGCAGCAAAATGAACGTTTTTGTTATTGTCCTTTTGGGTCAAAGTTATAGCTTGTGAAGGAAATGTTTGCATGTTATTCTAGTTCTTATCAACTTCAAATGTCGGCTTACAATTACATGTAGGAAGTCCCAGATCTAAAGAAGGTTAGACAGTGTAGCAGCAAAATGAACGTTTTGTTATTGTCGTTTCGGGTCAAAGTTATAGCTTGTGATGGAAATGTTTGCATGTTGTTCTAGTTCTTATCAACTTCAAATGTGGGCTTACAATTACATGTAGGAAGTCCCAGATCTAAAGAAGGTTAGACAGTGTAGCAGCAAAATGAATGTTTTTGTTATTGTCGTTTCGGGTCAAGACTCAAAGTTATAACTTGTGAAGGAAATGTTTGCATGTTGTTCTAGTTCTTATTAGCTTCAAATGTCGGCTTACAATTAGGAAGTAATTGTTCGTTTAATATGGAAATAGCAGCTCAATTTGTAAAGCACTGTCCTGATGTAGAGGTCATGTACCTGTACATGTAGATTGCAAGACAATCTTGCACAATATTATCTTCTATTTATGGAATTTAGAACAGCAGGTTATATCATGGAGGTTTTATGAAAACCTCCTTGGTTGTATATAAATGAATTTGCTTCTATTACATTCAGTAACAGTTTTTTTCTATTCATTAATATAAGTACAGGCTATGCTTGATTATAATTCATCAGTTAGTTAACTAATCTCCAAGGCTTAGCTTAGTGTCTCTGTTTTGTATTCTTGTATAGGGAGCATAGCCAGTGGTGTTAGCTCAGGAACAACAGACAGTGCAAATCCTCAGCCAGCTGCTAGGGGGAGCTCTAGTTCAACAGCCACAGTACCAAAGTCAGTCCTTGCAAATTCCCAGCCATCAGCTAGGGGGAGCCCTAGCACAGGAACCACTGTGTCAAATGCTGACAGTGATAGCTCCCAGCCAGCTGCTAAGGAGACCCCCAGTTTTCTTGTCAGATCAGGAAGGCCTTATTCAAGGTCAAGTGAACAGAAAGGCTGGTGGAGCAGGTTCACATGCTTGTGTGCAAAGGGTAAGGAAAGGGACAACTGAGAGGGTTATAAGAACTGTTCCTTCTGATGCTGTAATTGTCTCAGACTATAGTACTCTGTTGTGGTTATTCTTGGATATCAGCAGTTTGTATTGTTTCACAGTTGGTTCTAGGGGTGGATACCGGTTTGACTTAATAAGGTCCGAGTCCAAGTTTAGGTCCAGATATTTAGGTTCAGGTCCGGACCTGAACCTGGACCTGATCCTGTCCAGTTGATGTTTTGTTTTATTAGACCAATATTAAGCATAGAGAATTAATTCTGACATGCACGACTATAAAAGTTTCTTAGTGAGAAGACTTTCAAGACAAACCATTGTTTGATATTTGAATGATGCACTTATTTCAAATGCCTTTATGTCAAAGGGGAGACTCAAAACACTTTTATCAAACAAAACAGAAAAATATATTTGTACATGTACTTCATTCAGGTTTTTTTGGACTCAGATTTTTGGCTTTCAGGTTTTTTGGACTCGGTTCTTGGATGTTATAAAGGTCCGAATCAGGTCCAGCGAACCGGTATCCACCTCTAGTTGGTTCACATATATACTAACTTGAAGCTAGATTTTGATTTTGCAGATAGAAGAAGAATTTCAAAGCACTCACCATAACTTTATTGCAGTCATGATCACCAGTTATGAATTAATTTCATGTTGCCAATTGTACATTTTCAGATGTTTCAGCTTTTGACCTATGTCCTGTTGACATTCTAACATTATCTCTTGGCCACATCGATTTAATTTCTAGGTTCTTGGATATGCTTACATGTACCATTTTTCTTCCATTCCTTGTTTAAAATGTTAAAGTCACAAGCCTAGTTTGATGACTCTTGTGGTGGCACTTGGGTCGATCACAGGATGCCTGTCAAGTTTCATAGTATTTATGTCGTCACCCATCAGCTCTTAGACTATTTGCCTGCTACAAAAATCTTAAAATCGAGGAATTAAATCAGTGTGGCCTTATATACCGTATTTTCTCAATTAAAGTGTGCAACCCAATTAAAGTATGCACCCCTGATTTGGGGTTACTTCCAGACGAATTTGCAGAACTGAAACGTAAAGTGAAAAGCCCCAAATAAAGTACGCACCCCTTCTCCACTGATCTTGAACAAATTCTGAACAGGATAGATTAAAATTCATGCATGGTGTTCCTCCTATTATCTCCAGGTCATTTTTCTTATATGAAGGACTTCTACATGATGCCATTCCATAGATTCATTAAAGATTCTCTTGTTTACTCTGCCAGCATTGTCTCTGCAAACTTAAGGATTGCCTACGACAAGTTACAAACTTGCAAATTGGCAGGTATTGAGCCATGCATTGTTGCACCGCAGCTGGGTTTCTGGTTTGAGTTCATTTTCCAATTTTTCCGGGCAATAACCTCAAATAAAGTACGCACCCTGACTTTAGCAATGACTTGTGGTGCCTTTTGAATTTTGAAATGTTTAAAAAGTGCGTACTTTATTCGAGGCAATACGGTATGTGATGGCCTTATGAACTTTTTTACTAACAACAGAGTTAAGTTACAGATCTGCCACTATACATTTATGATTTATGTAAGTTCTATAGTATCTTACCTATTTATTATCTTATTCATCATGCTCATAGCTGTGTGTTTTGTTTCCTTCTCCAGTTTGCAATAGCCTCACCACGTACGATTACATCATGCGAGGGAGAGAGAAGGCCAAGAAGTCCAGTCCGGAGTCAAGCCAAACGAACCTTAAGGTATAGTGACCTTTTGCATGCCTTAAACACGCATCTCACTGAAGCTGCAGTATGTTAGCAGTGGCGCTGTGTCCTAAATTAGATTCGTGTTCCCCTTGACTTTATAATTGGAATATCATGTATGATGCAAAATATACAAGTATGACTGAAAAGAAAACAAAACAGTCACGCACTACCAAAAATAATTTTTCTTGTTTTTTCTTAACTCGTGGGCAAATTTTCTTATATCAAGAATGTCAAGAATAGATAGGAAAGAAAAAATAAAGAATTTGTCTGATTGTTTCCGTGGAAATTCTCTTTCCTAATTCTATTAAGTTAAGAAACTATTTCTCAGGAAGAATTTAACCATTAAGAATTTTTAGAAATTCAAGTCTTAATTTCTGGTTTTTATTATAATAATCAAGATTATTTTTTTTGCTATGTTAAGAAAATGTAAGATTTTTTTTCTCCCCTTTCTTGAATTATCTTGCTTCAAGACAATTTTTTATTAAAGTATATGAAGTCTATAATATGTTAGGGTTAACTTCGCAGAATTTGTTTTTTCCATCTCTGAAATGATAGAAGAAAAATCTGCAAGCCAATAAATTTTATTAGTAGTACCTTATATCATACATTATCTTGTTTTTTTTCATTGTTACATGCAGTTGAATTAACAGTCTAATATTGTGGTGTCGGTGCATGTGGCGTAACAGAGAGTTGGGCTCAACCAATAGTTTCCGGGTTTGATACTCGCCATGCAACATTTTGCGCTTGGGAAAAGCACTTTACATGATAATCCTACCATGACGGTGAAGTGATACCCACCGACTCCGAGCCTCTTTAGCTAATGTTTCAAAAGTGACCCAAAAACCACGGATTTGGTGCACCAATCTCCCAGCATCTGAACATTTGCCACCAAGAACCGCTAAACACTTTAAAAAAATTTTAATCATTAATGTCATTATTGTTTGTGACCAATCCCCACAGGGTAACAAAGTTGCACCCGTAGCGATGATCTCGCGGGAACAGGGTCTGCACGAGAGCATGGAAAACGGCTACGTCCCAGAGAACGGCTATCATCATGGTAGCTACGACCCTAACAGTTCAGACGAGGACACCAGGTAAAAAAACTACTTCCTACTTTGATGAAGGTTATACATTCAGGTAATAAGATATATAACTAATGACATCCAGGTATTAAGATATACCCAGTTACCATAGCAACAGTCTGATACACTGTCTTTCGTCATTGTCTATTGTCTTAGGGTGGCTTTACACAGAGTCCACTTTACCCGAACTTGTCCACTTTAACTGGTCTAGTTCGCCTCCCGTTCCCAGTCTAAAGAGGAGAATCCGGTTTTTCCAGGAACCGCACCAGACCACATCCCAACCCCGGTCTAGTCCACATCAGCGGGGGGTCGATGCGGTTCCTCTCTGTGTGTAAAGAGGAAACTGGCTCGGGGACTGCTTTCGGGGTTATGATAATGATATTCTAATAAGCCTGCGCTAGCGATAGAAGCATAATTTTTATTTTCCTCATTCTGAAACATTTGTGCAATTGTCATTGAAAGTTTTCGAATGTTTCAAGTGCAATGGCCTACCACCCGTGGCTGCTTCTTCTTTTGTGTTCTCCTATGACCCGATGAACGTGCCCGTCTTGCAGTACAGCCAGCGCGACGAGGACGAACGCCGGCGGGCTCAAGCCTGGTCTTGCCTGTCCCTGTACATGCGTCTCATCCTCCTTTTTTTGTTGGGCCCGTACTATTTCATATGCCAGAACGCTTGTAGCAAACATAAGAAATATGAGAGGAGCGACTGTAATATCTTGTACCAAGGGTGGCGCACTGCCCTTCCGCCCGTAGGTCTAAAGACAACCGGTTCGGATTATTTGAAGTGGACTGTGTGTAAAGCCGGCCTAAAGGTCTGACCATTTACAAATTTCATCCTGTTCTTGAGCAACTGTTATTTAGCATAAAACTACTTCCTGTATTGATCTCTATATAAGTTAACGTTGTGAAGACAATGGGCATGTGTTTTGTGTTGTTGGAATTCATGCATAGTTTACAGTACTGTAAATTGTGAAATATTCGCGGTGTTTTTATGTTTACAGAGTCCATGTACATGTGTGCTGTCTTAATTCTGTAATATAGTTTCAACTCATTCAATGGAAGCTTGTGCAAGACAACTTTCGAAACCTGCACAATCCATATAGAATACAACACCGAATAGAATACAATACACGGACCAACCACCTGTCGAATCCCCGGACAGCTGTAGGAGAGAGTTTTGAGTCCTGGAACAAAAAATTGTAACAAAATTAATTCCAATATCCAAATGTGGTAGTCAAATTTACGAAACCAGCAACCGATGCACTCGACTTGAAGTAGAGAAACCTGGGTCATAGACCGGTACAAACACCTGACAGTACTAGTGTAAGGAAGGTTATCGCGGCCTGGGTATGATATAAGGTAGAATATGGACCGATTCAGAACACCCGTATCAAACGTTATCCCAGCCCAGATGTGACATTATCAGTGATTCGCTGTTTTACTGTTCCCACAGACAGATGCGGCGCCAGTACGAGGAGGTACTGATGGAGGACGAGGCCTTGTCCCCACGACTGACCGCCAGGAGCAGCGGCAGGTACCGCTCCGAGAGGGAGCGCCGAGACAGCGACGACGAACAGCCAAAGGTGCGTAGATTCACAAATCACATGCTTCATGTTGTCTGTTCCGAACTGTTTTTAGCGAAGCCTGAGGGGCAAGCTTAATAGTATATTTTAGGCCCGATTTGCAAGAATTCCCAGAATTCCACAGGAATTTCAGGAATCCGTCCGGCCAACTCTGTGGATGCCCACCTGTCACTTTTTCAAACTTGATACCTCATTAGCACATCTGGCATCCAGGCACTCAGCTGTCGATGACAGATGACCTACTTTTACGTGGTGTCCGATTTCGTACTGTCCGGAGTGTGTCAGGGGGTTCATTGAATCTAGTATTCTAGCTTTGAAAAGGGTTTACGCATTCCAGTTGACCTATTATCACAAGAACGTGCTGAACATCATGCCTTCCACCAAAAAACCTCTGTGAAAACCAAAACTTGAGGAGATCCAAGCATATAAAGAAGGGAAAGTTTTAAAGGGAACGATAAATAACTTGGGTTACCGCTTGGGCAGTCTACACTGAACGCCTTACGGGGAGGCGTGCGGTGTCGGAAAAAGAACAGTTACGGTAGCTCCTCGAAAACACATCCTACAGAGCTAGAATAACAACCAAAACGATCATAGGAGCCCCAGCATACCGATTTTCTAAACTTTTGGCCTACTCTCACCTCTCAAATAAACGTACCGGTACGTTTATTTTTTTTCGCCTATAGTTCCACCCGGTACGTTCTTATTCTAGACGGTACGTTTATTATTTTTTGAAAAATTGAGGCTTTGCAAACCAGGAATCCCTCTAAAATCGTAAGTTAAGGTTTTTCTGCCCATATTTCCCCGGTATTTTTGCTAGTAATTCGCTATTTTTCGGCCTACCGGCGTTGATTTTCTCGCCGCTTTGACGGCCTTGTGAAAAGTATCCTGGCGGCACTCCTAACATATCGGTCGATATCGCTATGACCCGGTCCGCTATTACACTACAAAGTAAACCGGAAAATAAGACGCGACATTGACATTTTAAAATACAATTTTCATACAAATAACTTTGATAGTCTCTGTTTACATCGTAAACCAAAGCACGCTGATCAAAAACGTGTGGAGTAGAGTGCACGCCTGCACGGGGAATAATAATTTCCTGACCACTATATCCATAGTATCGGCAGCGCGGCGGAAGAATTATTTGTTCGCAGAAGACATGTAACACGTTAAAACAACAATCATAACTTAACTTCCCTTGTGATATGTGTTTTGAGGCCACAAAATCTGTAAAACGGCAGAAATATGTCCGATATGATTCGGTAAACAACAGCGCGAAATCGCGAAACATGGCCGCCACTCTCAGGCATGGCGACAGTAAAACTAGCAGCATATTGCGTAGTGCGGATACCGATCTTTAAAATGATACCGTAAACGCATGGAAATATTATATTTTTGGGCAACGATAGACACACAGCGCCATATTTATTTTCAGAGGGTTCATTTTTTTAAATAATCGTAAGATTTTCCCAATTTTGGCGGTTCATCGCGGGTTTCTAGTGTCAACACGTAATCGGTAACTTCTTAGTATGTGCGGTCTGTGACGTTGAGCTACTTTTACAGTCGATCTCTGTTCAATATTGTGGGATTTACCGCGGGAACTCGAAATCCGAGCGTCTCACTTTGTTTTCGACGCTATGGAGCAAAAGTTTATAGACATATTTCTTTTGTGGAAGGACTGTGTTCATATTTGTGTATTTTGTGGTTGATGTCTTTAGAAAATATGATCAGGTACATTTAACTTAAGTACTCTGATGATTTTTGTTATATGTCACTGATTGTCAGTCATAATAAAATGATATAACAATTTTCTTTGATCACTTGCTTCAAGTTCCAAGTAGAAAAAGCATGTATCATGTACATTTTCACTTGTTGAATTTGAAAGCACCGTGGCCCCCGGTTAGGGGTCATAGCGGGGAACCTATGCCCAATTTTTCAATATTACTATTATATTTTACGAAGAGGCGAGGAAGATCATCATGATTTGAACAAGCTATGGACAGTTGTTCTGTTCAATATCTATATACTTAATAGGTATGGCATAATTGACTAAATATAAGTTACCTACCTGCTTATTATCTTATTTCCCTCTGACAGTGACAGTTGTACATGTATGGACACAGTTTACCTAGCCTCGACTGTCGATTTTTGAAATTTTCCGGGGGGTACTTTTATTCCAGGGGGTACTTATATTACATTTTGAAAATTTGTCCGGGGGGTACTTCTATTCCAGGGGGTACTTCTATTTGAGAGGTGAGAGTAGTTTCTCACCCCACCTATCCAACAATGCCAGAGAAAAAAGACACTACAACGGGAGTGTACTCCGGCCTTTCCACATATGCTAGGAACTCCTCGAGTTACATGGTGCCTTTCTATATCTGCTTGGCAGATGCCTTTCTGATTTCTAAGTGCGTTTTGCACAATATTATGGCAGAACTAAGATCTAGAGTGCTACGTTGGTACTTTCCTTACAGTGAAGTAAGATCAATCCAGACACCTTCGCTATGGCAATAATTTTTAATTGCCACACTTATCTATAATTCAGTCTCAATGATTGTCATTAACCCTCAAACCACCGTAGCTTTTTTACGACGAATCTTACCGTATGGGGTCAAAACTGACCCCACAATGTTTTCTACAAATATAGCTTTATTGGTGACTATTTTTGTGGTTTGTATATATGTATAGTTTAAGTAATCTATAAGGGATAGTTTGACATCATTAGGTGTGAATAATTTCTGCTCATTATCATAATTTATGCAAAAATAGGGAACATCGTCTTTTGCAACTCAGCGCTACTCAGACAAGTGGGCTCTTTTGAGGATTGATGGCATATAGCATCTGAATGTCTTACGCTAGAACAACCAAACTTGGTCACCTTTTCTAAAATTTCGTTGGCAACAATTTTGATTTAATGAAATATCTAATCAATGTTTTCATGTTGCTATGGCAACCGGTTTCTTAGAGCCATATTTGGAAAAAGTCGCTAATTTTGGATTTTACAATGTAATTCTAGGGCTGCCTTTTTAAACTGCACTTATTTTCTTACATCGATACCAACCAATTTAATTCACTATCACTTTTATGGTTTTAATATTCATAATTTATGCATATTTGATTACGTCATCGATCAAAATCTAAGTTGGCGGACGATATAATTAGATTAGCTATAACCGGCTATTTCAACCTCAAATTTCATCATTACCATGTTTATTCAAACAGAAACAATCTTAATATAAACGTTTTGGTCCATTTTTATTGTGTTATTAGGTTATATGATGAAAAAATGAATTTAAGATAATTCAAGATGGCGGAACCAAGATGGCGGATTTCGCTAGACAAGTGTAACTTGATATGAATATAATTTTTATGACGTCATTTTGACGTCGTTCCTTTTGCCATCTACAAACAACGTCTTTGGATATATTATGATTTATCATACATAATTTCTATTTAAGTTTTATCGTGTACCTTTGAATTATGTGGAAATACCCAATTTGTTGGTTTTCGTCAATAAAATCACATAAATGACGTCATAATACGTCGCAACGTCATTAATTTTTACGTTCATTCAAAATTTTTTTTTTTCTCACATTTCTACAAAAGTATATTTTGTAACTATGATCATAATAACCCTTATCCTACATGTTACTAGATGACAAGTATCAAACAATAGGAATATGAGTGCAGATTTCGCTGGGGTCAGTTTTGACCCCACTGGACCATGCGTAAACTTTCTAGGATAACTTAATCAACAATGAGCCAATCTCGGTAAAAACTTGTGAGAAGTTATAAGACATATATACAAACAAACTCATATAAGGAATTTTTGTTTTCAACTCGAAATGTCAAAATGGGACATGTTGATATACGCCTGGGGTCAGTTTTGACCCCATACGGTGGTTTGAGGGTTAAGCAGCTTCCATTAATTCCCCTAGCTTTCACCATTTGAATAGCTTACAAAAATCCATATAACTACTAAAATCAACCAACCCACTAACGATACAAAACGTGGGTCTCTTCATTTTCCACTGCCTTCAAAAAAGAAGTCAAACCAAACCACAACCATAGTCAACCTTAGAACTTTCACAGTAGACTAGATAACTATTTTTGATTCCCATGTATTTCCATGTACTTGTCGTCAATTAGCCTTCGGGCATGAACTTGCAATAAAGTTATTATTAAGATATTACACATTACACATTACAGAAGAATTCAATGCATTTGAAGCATGAACATTTTTAGTGGTTTAACAGTTACATGTACACTAGGTCTTGCTTAAAACTGTTCTGAAGACTTAAAAGTTGACACTAAACCGGTTATCACACTGAAACTGTGGCACATTGGTGGCCTCACTGCATCCTAAATTGGATTTGTGTTACCCTTGACTTTAGTTATAATGGGAATATCATGCAAAATGTATAAGTAGGACAAAAAAGGCAACAAAACACAAAAAGTTTTTTATCGATGAAATTTGTAGAGCGCTCTGTCAGATTGCTTGGCCACAGTAAGGTCGCCAAAGCGCCGCAACTTCAGTGATGAGATACCCGCTTACCAAGACTACTATGAACATGTTGATCTTCTTGACTAGATGCCACGTCAGCTACCCCCAATAAGGCTGGTAGCAAACTTAGTACAGGAGACTACACAGGTAGCTTCCCCTCGTGGCAAAAAGGAGAAGAAGCGTAGGGCTAGGAGACTCCGTAGCAAGGAGCTGTCTCACAGCGATAGTGCTGCTTTAGAGAGGAAGGTTAGCCAGGGCCTAGATTCATTGTTGTGTCTGTCACAGCTAGCAAACAGTTTTGAGTTGCACCAACTTTCTAGAACTGTAGATGAAAGAGTTTTTCTTTGATATTTGATGTTAGACAGTCTCAGGTGATTGAGTTACAGCAAGGTCTGACATGGAGTTGTCATTTGAATTCTCAGCCAATGAGCTCCCTTCATTTCTGAAATGAACCCTTTGATTGGCTGTAAGCTACTTGCAAAGCTAAGCCAATGAGCTTGCTTGGATTCCCAAGCAGGCTTTTTGATTGGTTGATGAGACCTTGCCTTGCTGACATCACACTCACAGTAGAGCCTGTCTCTTCAATGCTTGTTAATATTTTTTTTCAGATTCACCCATTTATGAGTCACAATATTTCATTTCACTTAAATTTATTAATGCAACACATTAATGTCATTTTGGTGACAGTCTTTTGCGTATGGCGGCAAAGGTGATTGCATGGCCTTTAGACAGACATAAGTATTGAATATTTTGTTGATATTCAGTCTTTCAAATTGTGCAATTCTGCTTTTTGACTGACTTGAAATTGTTCCTTTGCCTTCTGTTAGAAGCCCAAAAGGAATGGTACATCCAAGGAGAAGAAGATGGAAGTAGCAGCAATTGGTGAGTTCACAGTGACTAACTATTTCTTCTAGTTCATTATATAATTGATTGTTTCGAAGTTATAAGGGTGCTATGTCTATTGTTAGTTTTATGAATTGGTAGTATTCCTAAATTATGTACTTGTATTCTGGTATTGTGGTTGTACTTAGGTATGATGAAATGGAATTTTGCTACCCAAACAAAGTATAGCTATGAATGTATCATTTCTTTAGTTCCTTTTGATTTACCTTTTGCTTTGAAATGGTATGCAAACTGCTTTTAGGTTTCCTATGGTCAGAGAATATTAGCAGACTCATTTAGAATTAATTCCTGTTCAAAATTTCCTATACCTGTGCCTCCTAGTTGATTGGAACTTCTTTTTTTCAGCGGCTAATGGCACGTACACGCCGCGCGGCTACCACATCAACCAAGCGTTGCCCCCGCTTGTGACGCCCGTGCCGCCGCCACCAACGAACGACGTGATCACGCCTGCACGGTCCCCGTCTCCGTACCACTCGTCCTCCGCGGAGTCGCTACACGAGATTCCACTGGACACCATTAGGAGCGGCTATGACCAGGTAAGAATTTCAAAAATGGTGCAGCATTATGATAGCTTTTAGTAAACTGATACATGTACATGTATGTTGATGAAGGTTAGACATCCAGGTAGTAAGATACACCATAAATAGTTACTCAAGCAACTGGATAAAATTTTGAAACAGACGTTTTAGACGTCTTTCGTCAGTGACTAGCGATAGGACTAGAATACCAGATTTATACCAAAACTCTTAATTGATATATTAATGAGGTCCTGAATTAATTTTCTTTTGAAGACTTCGTTAAGACATCCTAAATTGTCTTTACCTCATTAACATATCTATTCAGAGTTTTGGTATAAATCTGATTCGCCCTTCCAAACCTTTGTCTGATAGTGGAAGCACGGTGGGCTGAAAGTGAACTTAGTATGGCCAGAGGGGGACTTAATGCCGGATTAAGTCTACCCCTTTTGCCCTATCTGAGCACTTTTAGCGTGAAATTTGGTGGACCATGGTCTAGAGTGAGTCCTTCACACCAATTCGAAAAGTGAGTCAATCTTCAGTCATCAGTGAGTCCAGGGTCATTAATCACCATAGCTGGAAGCAGACCCAGCACACAGATATAGGAAACTGCCTACCTCAGGGGTTCATCATGGGTATAAATCAATTAGACATGCATGATAGCTGACTTCTCCCCCAAGGCCCAAGTCTAGAGTGTGTCAACGTTCAGTCATCAGTGAGTCCACTGGTCACTTATCATGATGTATGTTAACCATGTTGTCAAGTTCTTCATCACAACTAAAAGATTTCGTACTTGTCAACGGTTTGGCAACTAGCGAGCTGCCTTTACATTTAAGGCACAATAATGAATTTTGCTTTTGCTTGCCACGTAGTGGAATTGCAACAAGAATTCAGTCCCAAACATGATTAAGTTTTGGTGTTGGTTCATGACTGAGTTTCTGATGCCAATGGTCTCTCTATATTTGACTTTAGCTTGCCTTGGTAGCCAATAAGGTAAGGCTCATCAGGGCTTGAAATACTGGGTGCATGTATTTTGTGCACCCAAAATTGGGGGTGTGCACCTGATTCTTGACTGTGGGTCCACCAGTGCACCTAGATATTTTTGTATGCTATAGGGTAAAGGTACTAATGTGCAATTGTATACAGAATATTCTTGATATGTAAGTATCAGAAAAACCACTCTCAATAACCCTTTGTTGTACTTTAATTGATGTACTACTTGTTTGAAATTAGCTTTAGAATTACAGATTGAAGTTCTCAAGAGCGTTAAACTTAAATATGTTTTGCTGACATTCAACTTTATCTTATGTGGTGCACCCAAAATTCTTTCTGTGCACCTAATTTTTTTTGTTGGGCGCACTAGTGCACCTTTTTCCAAAAACGAATTTCGAGCCCTGCTCATGCAACTGTTACATTATTAGTATGTATTGTCAAATATAAGTTTTCTATGAAAAAAAATAAGCTTTTGTTCCACAAGCTACATGACATGTATACCATATAGTTTTCTGCACTGTAGTCATTTCATATAGCTTGTGCAATCCTTATTATAATTTAAATTTGTAGTTACACTAGTCCTCATTACCATAAAAAATAAACAAAGTCTTTTGTGGTATGCTTACAAGTTTTTAACTAAGGTATCACATGATTTACATGTATTGTATGTGTGTATAGTACATGTTCAAGTTGCCTACATAATTATGTACAAGTGACGTGATATTACTGCAAATTAGTCGTTGATAAAATGGTAACGAAGGCCCTTTCTTTTTGACCTATAGCATGCTACATACTGTACATGCAGAAAAGTTTGCGGTGGTTTTATGTTCCAACTTTCAGCGCGAACTTAAAACCACCATGAAACTTCTTGCCTACCTATGACTGTAGCACTACTATTGTTTCAAACGCGAACATAAAACCACCACGAACAGTCCATTTTCTCCCTAACGCGAAATAAAAACCATGCAAACTTAAATGCATTCAATATTGTACATGTAACCAACCAATTTGCTAGTACAGTGTTAACTTGGTGTGGTTCATGGGTCCCATAGAATTCTAGTCGTAATAAGTTGCAATACATTAACCTTCGATTAACACTACATAGTATACTGTAATTCACTTTGTCTTCACTGTAGCAAAATTTCACTGGGTAAGGAAAATTGACATTTTCACTGAACTTTAACTTCACGGTGGCGCCAAGTGATTTACAGAACGAATGTGTGAAGGAATTATAGATAATATCAACAGGTTTTTCACTGTGATGATAAGTTCATGGTCCAGAGATGACATGAAAACAGTGAACATAAAGTTACAGTGAAAGAAATATTAAGAATTACAGTATATTAATTTGTATCAACTGTTCATTATTCAAAATTGTACAAACTTGTTTCATCAGCCACAGGTGATCTTGGCCTGTGCCAGCGGAAACAACAGCCCCAACATGTCCTTCCAGTACCAGGACCCGGAGACAAGGGCCCACTCCAAGCGAAGGAAGGTCAAGCCCAAGGAGAGGCGCCCCCGGCCGCTAGACGTGCCGCCATTGGAGCTGACCCAGACGGTCACCGACGGAGAGTACAGCCTCCGGAGCGACCTCAACACGGCGCAAAGTGGCAGGCCACTTCCCGCGCTACACATGGCGACGAGTAACGTGTAAATACCATTGATTCGCATTGCAATAACGTGATTGCTGTCGCAAAGTTTCTATTAATGTACGCACACCCGATTTAGGGTGATTGCGAACCAGACAAATTAATTTTTTTTCTGTCACAGTGCCATTGTCAGATTATTTTCTATAGCCATGTTGTCCATCAGATACATGTACGTGTATGCCCTTGAGAGGTTATCTATGTGAACCATTGTGATCGTATTACCTTATTACTAAGTGTATCAAATGTACAAGGTCATTTGATTTTGTACATTCCATACATACACACTATGCATCCCTAATGTCTCAAATATGTGTCAAAATTATTTCTTTCATTGCTTGTATGAAATGTTTTTGCAATGATGTTCCTATGGCAACGTTTTCTTAAAGAATGACAGATTTTATGGGACCAAATGTGATGGATTATCAAGGATCAATAATCTTATTGATAATTTGTATGATCAAGAACATAAAGTTCTTACACAGTGCCAAAGTTTATTAATTATGTTATCCCTAACTGTTTTCAAAAGAATGGGGTACCAGGAAAGTGTACATACATGTAGACACTACATATCCAGGACTGTTTGTTGTATTTTCATATTATTTCAAAACTCTTTAAAAAATTGTGGAAAAAGAACAAGTGTTATAGCAGTAAAGGCACCTCGACCATTACAGTGTTTGTTAAATGACCAATTCCATCCAAGTTGTTTTTTTGAGGTTCTTGTTTTTATGTACAAAAAAAAGAAAAAAAAAGTTATGTGCCAAAGTATCACGAAGTAACTTATCACGCATTCGGTCCAACTACATATTTTTGTATACATGTATGTGTAAAGCTTAAGAGAAAAAAATGCTTATAATCTCGCATACAAATGCTGTTTTTGTGCCTTAAAGGTGTGTAACTTTATGTTTATTGAGTTTAACCAAAGTTGATGAAAAATGGACAAGGCAAAGATTATATATACACGTTCTGATAGCATTCAATTTCAAGACATGTTCTCGTATTGATAAATTATTTGCAGTGACACACCAGTTTTACATAAGAAACTTTGTGCCATGGTTTAAAGTAAGTTTAACGTGTGGAAAAGAACCGAGTGTACATAAACAACTCCAGTGTCCGAGCAGTATTACAGAATGTATGTATTTGTATGTGGATGTATATGAAAAGAAAGTATTTTATGCAATAAATATGTACATATATTGAACTAAACTACCCAGTATGGAGTTAATTGTGTATATACAATGAATAAAACAGAACTGCGCCCTGTGTTGTAAACCAGGCTTCCAACCAAGAGGCATAGCCAAAAAAAGGTTTTCCTTCTCGGTGGAAATGAAGTATTGGAAGTCTATAAGACATGTACATTTATATAGGGAATGTTTCCACATATCGCCATACATATGTATGTATGTACGAACAATGCAACACAGACTGTACAGTATAAAATGGACACTCATTGGAGCTTTTACAGGAGGTTTGTTTTTATTTTGAATAAAACAAAATCACTGTATACGACTTGTTTTCACTGAATTGAGCTTCGCTTTAATTTTCTCTATTTTCTTTCCACTAATGCACTGTAATATACTTTCCCTTATAGAGTTTTTTTTTTATTGTTGCATGTATTTGCGGTTTGCCATATGATCATTTTTAGCCTGTTTGAATTATTAATGGACATTGTTCCAGGCAATTTGACAATATTACGTTTCGTAAAAGATGTGTGGCTTAGTTCATTGGAACGTCTGGAACACACAAAAAGCCATTGTTCATCTACTACCGTCATCTGTGAACATATTTCGTCACACAATGACTGGAGACATATAAATACTGCTGCTTTAAAAAACTTAAGTGAAGACTCAACAACAGAATTTTTGCTGACGCCTCAGGGGCGGAGCCATTTATTACCCTTGCAGAAGTGCAAACATATCCGTGTATTGAAGAAAGTCAACGGTCTGTCATAGCATACATTACAGTGTCCTGTATGGGAAATGATATTATGTTCTAAAATCAGTTAAACTACCTGTTTGGCAATCCAATTATGTTTGGTCATATATGAACACTCGAGTAAACAGTATACCTAAAATCAGCCAAACAAACCATGAAAAACAGCAAAAAAGTCTGCACAGAAGACTCTATCACCTATGACAAAACGTACTGAAATATGTGAAGGATACAAACGATGAGTATCACCTAACTTTTCTTACAGCCAAAGAAGGTAAATTTTCATAAACGTCCATGCCAGTTGCTGACAACAATATGTGTTCATCCAAACAGTATCAAAGACATGCAAATTTTGTACTGTATATATAAACAATGAGTGCCTTTCTCACTCTTACATGTGATACAATCGCGCCTTGGATCTATGGCTGTAAAAAAGTGTAACATGTTCACTACCAAAAATCTTTTTTCTTATTCTTTCTTATTTTTGTTGTTTTCTTATGTTGAGAAAGATTTTCTTATACAAAGGAAAAACAAGAAAATTCAAGAAACCTTCTGGGAAGTCTAGTCTATGTCAATTCTTACACGAAGAATTTTCTCTTAAGTTAACTTATATCAAGAAAGTTCAAGAAAGTATTTCTAGCATGCTGTTTTCCAATTAGAATTTTCTAGAAAAATAAGAAAAAAAACTGCTTTCTCTGGCTTGATATAAGATTTGTTTTTTTTATTTCCTCAAATTTTTATTCTTACAGATTCTTCCCATAAGTTATTTTTTCTAGAAAATTTGATTCTGCTAGAATTATTTTCTTGAACTTTCTCAGTTTAAGTTAACTTAAGAAAAAAATTCTTAGATGCAATTCTTGTTTGTGCTAGGGATTCTTGTTTGTGCTTGATACAGGGATTCTTGTATACAGAATAACATTCTGGCTGACACAGACAGAAACATTTTCTTTGTAGAAGGAAAAACAAGAAAGACAAGAAAAATGGTTTTTGGTAGTGTAGGGCGGCTCCCGTTATATCTCATATGGTCCCGGTAGAGTACTTAACCCAATCAATGACGTAGTATCCGAAGTAACCAATCATGAAGAGCACGAAGCACACGGGGAACCACACCCGGGCAGCGTAGTCGTGACGTAATGCCTTCTCCTTAGGTGTTAGATTCTTCCAGCAGCCACGCCCTTCTGTCTGCGAAATGTCCGATACCTGTTGAATAATGATTGATCCCCGATTAACATACAAGTTCTTAGCGGCCTTTTAGGTCACCGCTAAACCAATATAGACTAGCATCATTCGGGCAATATCTAGATGGCCAAGGAAGGGAAAGAAAATGAAAGAAAGTGAAAATAGCCACCTCTCAGATTTGTCGATGAGAAACAATTTTTACAGTCCTTTTCCTTGGTTCTGATAATGACATCATGCAGCATTTGTAAGAAAAAGCTAGACTTTTATTTATGTCACCTAGACTTTATAGATTTTTTATGATTTTTGAACCCATCCCCTACAGTGTGAGATATTTCATCACTTTTGTAGATATATCTTTTAAGATCAGTTAAGCCTTTTTGTTTGTTTACAAAAGGCTTAACACAAAGTCACACACACCTTTGTCTTGGCCTTGGAGTCGCTCCTGATGTAGTAGTGGACCACTCCGTACTCGATCAGAGACACGAAGACGAACCATTGACAGGCGCACAGCCACACGTCAATGGCGCGTACGTACGACACCTCCGGAAACGACTCGACCTTCCTGGTCTGGAAAATAGAAAAACACAGAACCATAATGAACCCCTTTCCAAACTCCTGCGCCATCTTGATACATGTATCTCATCTCGCGAGAGCATGATCTAGCGAGAACGCACGTGAATTCGGACACGAGTGGCAAGAAATTCGCCTTCACATTGACCCTATCTATTCCTTCCAACTTGTACATATCACAGGGGTCAAGAAGTCCTGTTTTCTCCATTGGAGGGACATTATTTGAAAATAATAATCACCCATATCCGTTTCAAGCAACCATAACACTGCTCACAACATTGTATCTTGAAAATGCAGCTTACATAGTTATGTAAATGTTATACACTAATGGCTTTTCCACCAGCATGTGCATTTGTGTTTTTGTTCTATTAAATTTCTGTATATTGTTTGATATAACATATGATGTTTAACTCAAACACAAATTCACACCTGCGTGAGCATACATGTAGTAGGTACAGCCGGCCACTATGTGTGAGCCTGTGTGAGATTTATACCTGTGGGGGAATGAGGAGTACAGTCACAATGTGTGAGCCCTGGTGTGAGCCTTTGTGAGATTCATACCTGTGTGAGCATGGCTAGTAAAGTCACGATGTGTGAGACTCATACCTGTGTGAGTGTGGTGAGTACAGTCACGGTGTGTGAGGATGTCTGTGATACATGCCCGTGTGAGCATGGCGAGTACAGTCACGATGTGTGAGGAAGTCTGTGATACAAACCTGAGTAAGCATGGTGAGTACAGTCACGGTGTTTGAGCGTGTGTGAGACTCATACCTGTGTGAGCATGGTGAGTACAGTCACCACGTTCAGTGACACCCTGGCGGGAACCACCTCAGGGTTGACCCAGAAGGACGTCCAGCTCATTGCGACAGTGGTCAGGGTAGGCCAGTAAGTCTGCAGGATGTGGAAGTTAATCCGCCTGACGAGGGAGAAGCGGACCTGCCCTGAAGTCAAGGTGCCGAATCGCGAAGATTGCTCCACTTCTTCAGCTGATGTAAGTGAACATATATAGGTCATTGGGCGGACTGTGCCAGACATTAGGACAGTTTGGATCAAATGAAATGGATCTGGAGGCTTAACTAAAAAGGTTCCTTTGGGTCCTATATAATGATTTGATTTGACTTCTGTCAGTCGCTGGTTGTACTTTTTTTCCCTAAGCTCAGTAAGTATATGCATGTGTAATCTAATATCTGTTTTACCTACGCCATTTATCCTGATCTAATAGTTTCTATGTTCGGAAGCAGTGCTATCACGAATTCATCTTAACTTGGCTTCAAAGTAAAATGTGAAAATAATTATCAAATAAAACCCTACCCAAACGTAATCTGTGACGCTTGAGACGCTAATTCATACTTAAAATTCCTATCTGCGATATTTCGGATCACTTAGTAATGGGGCAGAACTTGCATCATCACTAGAATAGACTTTTTTTTTTCTCTTGCTACTGAACTAGACCAAACAATTACTCACCGCTGCAGGTGATTTCAGCCCCTGTAGATGTGCAGTTTCCATAGAAGTTGCACTTCTCGCATTTTGCAGTCCCCTGTTGGTCTGCACTGATGCAGTCGTGCGACAAGCACTCTTGTTCCATCGAGGTAAAGTCACAAGACGAAGCTGCGTAGAGACAGGTCCTCCCTGAAAACACACATCCACACATGTGCAGAACATAAACTTAGAAGCATTTACCAGTGTTATGGTCACAATTGTAAAAGGGGTCCCTGTCGGCTAGTTTACGGGCTGTTTTTGTACTTTCGGATGTGGCCTCTACTTGACCCCGTGGGCACGGCCAGGCCCCGGGTTTTTTTTAATTCGCAGCTAAAATCAACTCGGGACCAGGTTACGAAAAGCCGTACATATGGGTACATATACGAATACGACAATAAAATGAGTTGTTGCTAGATAATCTAACGTTTACATGCCAAGAAGTAAAATTTGCTCGCATAACCTGGATATGAAATGACATACGTGACAGATCTTCTGTTTAAAACAAAGATATTTAAGACATAAATTCATACAAACTGATCGATGAATACTTCTGGTTAGATGCATACTCACCACGTTCGATGTAGGAGTTAACATAGGAGAAGGCTTGTGCTTTGACAAGCCGAAACTGCGCGTTGATGCCAGACGACCTCACGACAACCGGGTGCTTGCCTTCATCAAACCACTCCGTCTTCGGACCCCATAGAAAACGGGCTCCATCTAAAAAGCAATCATATCGTCCATAATCACTCTCATTCAACAGCTAAGGACACTAAAACAATGGGGAGATGGCATTAGAAATAACAATGAATTAATGAAGAACAATTTAGCTCCTGTACTCAAACAACAGGAGCTAATTGACTCTTTAGCGTACAACCTTTTCTTGACTTCATCTTCTATCAATCCTAAAAAAATTGTATTCACCTTAGCTTGTTAACATACTTACTCACAGACAAGGTATAAAACCTGGTTCTCCAGTTCTTCCTTTAGTCACTGCCGAAAGACAGCGGATACTCAAGCAACTGGATAAAATTTCGAAACAGTCAAACGTGTCAGACAGCATCCGCTATCTTTCGTCAGTGACTAAAGAAGGATCTGGTAGAACTAGGTTTTATACGTGGATCTGGTAGGACTAGGTTTTAAAACAACAGGAGCTAATTGATTCATTAGCATACAACATTGTCTTAACTTACTATCCTATTGAACCATCTGAAATTATCTTCCCTTCATCAACATATCTATTCAGAGTTTTGGTATAAAACCTAGTTCTACCAGATCCTTCTTTAGTCACTGACGGAAGATAGCGGATGCTGTCTGAAACGTCTGACTGTTTCGAAATTTTATCCAGTTGCTTGAGTAACTACTGTCTACTAACTGGGATTCTTTTGCGTAGTAGTATCTTATTACCTTGTTGTCTAACTTTTATCGACGAATCAATGAACATGATTATGATACTTTTCGCAGAAATTTTAAAATGTCTTAGATTCTAACTACAAACTAATCAACATTATGCTATTGATAAACATACACATGTCAATGCCCAGGGCACAGTTCTGAACGTCCAGTGGATATGCACCCAACACCATTTGGCACTTGGACGTCAGCGTGTATCTATAAAAGAAGGAATAAGTAAAATAAACATTATATACAAAAGACAACATCGCAACCATGGATATCTTCATGAACAATATTTTTAACTGCACAAATGTATACTATTATTTATAGTATGGTATATGTGGGGTTGTGTGGCCCAGGATACAGTGGTCCCAGGTTTAAATCCATGACGCCGCCGATGTTGTCCCTTGGGAATGCACGACTTTCCTCACTCCACCCAGGTGCAAAATGGATACCTTTAGTTGGGAGGTTAGAGACGGTGGGAGGATAACAACCCACTTCTCATACAACCTCAAAAATGCTTACTGTTCTCGGTATGTGGCACTGTTAAATTTAGAATAAGTTACAAAAACCTGAGTACAGCGCCTTGTCTGTCCAGAAGCAAAATAGATTGAAAAAGAATATCAATGGTACATGGTATGGTCATCGCAAAATGGTCAAAACCAGAAGGCAGCAACGTATCTCCGTGACTAATTTCATCAGGTTGGCGAATGACTGAATAGCAAGGTTCTTTTATTCACAACCAAGCATTTCACAAGAGCCGACGTTTCGACAGCTGTCAGCCATCTTCATCAGGGCAATACTGACTAGAAGAAGGCAGCAACATACCTTCTGAACAAAGTAACAGCCCCATCCCATCTTCCGTAAAGGAATTCTTCGAAATACTCCACATCTTTTGCCTGGCTGAATAATATGCCTGGAATCCAGATGGTAAGGTTCTGCCCCAAGTAACCGGTTGGAAACCATATCTGGTCAGGACGTTGTTGCGTCAGGTTTTCCTTGGCGAGTCGGTTGTCAACCCAATCACAGTGCAGGTAGAACTCTATGTCGTATTTCTAAAGATATTCAAAAGAAAGAGGCAGATATGCTTAGTGGAAAGCCAGTCACGACCTTTGACTATAGCATGGTCCGTTACAATTTGCAGGAAACAGTTCCCAAGACTTTTAGATGAAACTATTATTCATTAAGATAATAATAAAGATCAATGGCCACTCCATGATAAGTGACATGACAAGTGTTCAAAAACACAAGAGGCTTCAGTAATGCAATACATTGATCTATTTTAATCTTTTTTGTTTTCCAAGCCGTATGGCCACTGCATACATTGCATAAGATATTCTTGTTTTTCGTTTTTACTCTCTTTATTGCATTATCTTGTTATCAAACTGTTCTACTGAGTACAAAGGAAAGTCTTTACTTTCTTACCATCAGTCGCTCCGAAAACTGGCCCAGGTCCAAAATGTAGATGCCACAATTAACGATAGGGTCGTCTTAAGAATAGAGACATTTGGTATCATTATATCGTTTTACAATATGTCGTCAATTTACTTAAGTATAGTCAAATTTACGCAGTCCATCTTTTGGAAGGTATTCTATTGGAATTTGCACTGAAGACCTTATAATGTCAATTGTCAAAAACAGCTACTAACAGTAACTGTTCATGGTACCAAGAAAGACCATACATACATACATTTCTTGTATCATTTAACGAATTCTTGCTTTCACACTTCTAATGTACCTATGGGGCAACATAACCTTTCGTTTGCCTTACATAAGGCAAAACATATTAGTTTTCAATACAGGACGATAATACACAACAATGCAATACAATACATATATAATACAATATGTCATGCCTGGGCCTGATACGGGTGTTCCGAACCGTGTGATAACTATCCGTAGCACATGGGGTTCTAGAGTTGTATCACACGGGATTCCATAGAATATTTCGAATGCATTTCGAGCGCGCCGGTTGCGCCGCCGCCGAAAATTCGAATACCGGATTCGAAGGTTGGAAACAATGTTGTTACAGTTTTTTGTTCGAGGACACAAAACTCCCTCAACTTCTGGCGCATTCCGCATTGAAATGTGTGTTTCTCGATCGGGTGGGTATGACATAAATGAAATACAACACGGTGTATTCCGCATCACCCACGGTCCATGATCCAAGCCCTCCCGCGGTCGGGCTGGTACATCGGGTGATACGGAATACCCCGTGTTGTATTCTATATATACATGTACTAACACAATGCAATATAGACTTCTACGCTAGTCATGGCACATGCGCAATGATACATCATGAAAACGGCTGAGTTACCTGGAGCGACGTCCTTAATATAACCCCATGGCAAGGCACCGTAAATTGTCACTTCCGGGTAGTCTCTGTAATAAATAGTATACAGTAATAATGCTTCACATCTATAAGTTTTAATGTCAGGCGAAAGAGTGTAGGAATAAAGGAAGTAAGATTTCTGTCGAACTGTGTCTTAAATGGTGCAAGAGGTGGAAGAAAAATGAGCGGAAACATTCCTTGTATATTTTGTAAATGTATGAATATTTTTTTTGCAAGTCACAAGTGTATACTCGTAGACGTAGTCTTGTAGCCCTCCTATTCAAGCCCAAGCCCGCTCTTCCGATCACTTTCCGGCTATTCTATAAGATGGTTCACGATCGTTTTAGTTCCTGGCTTGCAGCATTAAGGCTTGGCATTGAACGTTTATTTTTGTAAGATACCACTGAAACGGTACATTTCCCATAAAAGAGTTAAGACTTAAGTACGTCAGTGGATATTTTCACGTCAATTCATCCCAAATTTCTTTTCTGGTCATAAGGAGTATTGTCACGGTAAATTACATACCAGAAGTGACTTGACTTTTCAATGAATAGCAATCGAGTCACCGTGCCAAATTTCTAAGCCCATGTTCGGACAGATATGGCAAATATGTACAAACAGTGCACGGCAAGCTAGCTTCAATGGACACAATGATAAGCTATTCATAGCCTGAGTACCAGCCTCCGTAGTGACCGCTGGCTCAAAAAAATTAGCAAGCGATTTTTTTGAGCCAGCGGTCACTACGGAGGCTGGAACTCAGGCTAAGCTATATATAGATTACTGGATCAAACGACATACTGATACGACATGCTCAAAATATGGTGAAATGTCAAATTTATCTGACCTTGCATCCCACCAAATAAACATATTCAGAGTAACTTGTATGACACGATTCATAACATGCTTCTATAATGCTGGAAATAACCGTTAAGTGAAATTCAAATCTAAAATCCACCACCCTGACACTAATCTGTCCACATTTGGTCAAATACAAAATCACAAAATAGATTGACATATCCAATAACGTTACATATACTTTTCATTAACAAAAATTGCAAGTGTCCTGTTGCATATTTTTCAGTAGCAACAGATGTCTTCTTATATATAAATATGTATCCGTTTGCAGACAAACTACTAATCAAGGACTGACGCAGGCGATACGGTACTATCTGACAAAAAGAAAAGATTACTTCAGGTGATTTAGCGATTGTCAGATCGTATGGAAGACGGCGGCAAGGGTAACATTAGCATCGCATGTTACAAATGAAATTTGATCCTACATACTATTCCAATGCGACGACACTACCTGACAAAATAGCTTAATGCGCTATGAGAATTACCAGTCTGTTTTGTCAAATTTATATTGAATTCGTAGATAGTTCAATCAAAGTATTTATGGTTTATGAAATGTCAAAAATATACATGTATAACCTTCCTCATGAAGAAAGACGAAAACCTTCCTCATTTTAGAGCAAACAATATACATAGTCTTATTCTAACTCTTATACACCCACCTGTTGGGTTCAGGAGTGGTACTATTCAAGTTGGCACTTGCCACATACACGACGCTAAAGAACAATCCAAAAATCCAAAGAAAGGAAACGCTGCAAGACATCTTGTGTCCGTACTTAACAGATACGAATAAATATGCGTCCGATGATCAATTCCAAGCGTCCTTGATCCCCCATTCACAAGATGGTATTTCGTATATTGCTTGCCTCATGAATAATTTAGACACCACACATGTAATTGCACCCCGATTTGACTTGCTTTTAATACAATGGCTACGATTATCCGAACGATGTCATACAAACGATGCCAAGCAACCACCTGTAGGTTGTTCAACCCATGATCACGTGAACAACTCGTGGGATGGTCATGATACTGACGTCACTAGATTCACCAGATCAGTGGCAAGTTTTGTAATAGTTCCTTTATTGTCATTCAGACGGACAAAGAAGGGTCATGCTGAACGTGTTTTCTGAAATGTTTGTTATCTCCATGAAAAATGGAGATATTGTTTTTGGCGTGTCTGTGTGTGTGTGTGTTTGTGTTGTGTTTCCGGACTCTTGTAGTCAGCATAACTCAAGAACCTCTCAATGGATTACAATGATATTTGGTATGTGGGCGGGTGTTGTGAAGCCGAAGGTCAGGGTCAATTTTGGGCCCCCTGGTATGTGACCTTGGTACTGCAGCAGAACTTCAATTTTTGTATCTTTTGACCTGGACGTGCTGTGGTCTTGATTTTTGGGTGGCAGATAGCTTGTGACGTAATGAAAAAGTAGTGTAGGTTTGGGCCCCCTAGCAGCTTGCTCTGGAACTGCAGGGGCGTCATCCTGAAAACCTTCTAAGGAGAATAACTGAACAAAGGAACGACGGATATCCGTGATATTTAGTATGCAGGTAGCTTAGACAGAGATTTACATAATGAAGTGCAAATTATGCTAATTGGGACTTAATTTACATAGCTAATGAGGAAAATCTATATTTGCAGTGTTCTCCATTATAAGACTCAAATACATGTAACATATGTAGTTTATGGAAAGTTGAGCATCAACAGGTACCAATTATGCAAATAAATTCCTCATTTGCATAATTAATGCAAAAACACAGGAATTCATCAAATTGGAAAATTGTAGGACTGTCAATATTGCAACATGTGTAAGTAAGATAAAGGTGTTTATGATTAAGCATATATTATATAGATGTGTATGTCATTTGCATAAATAGAATTGTTCATGGAGATATGAGGTCGCGGAACTCTTGTTTTTTCAGTGTTTGGCGAGTGAATGCCAACGATTATCTCTCATTCGACCATTGTATACAACATCGTCTTTCAAATCACCATGCCATATGCAATGTTAAGACTAATATTGATACTAGGAGAATGATATTAATACAACGAAATACAATGTTATGCATGAATTGTCAGGAGCTTGGGGAGCTTTCATGCATACCATTGCAATGTCTGCTTGGGTTTTTGAATTCAGAGTGAAACCAAACATTTAACACTGCGTCTCGGTACGATATCAAATATCTTATTCTAAAGCACGTTTGGTATGATTCTGCGTGATATACTCAAACCAGCCTTTAACAGTTCATTGCAGTCATTCGTACGAATAACATCAGAAAAAAATCGATATCACTTGATATTTTTAGGCATTTCTTTATCTCAAATACATGTAAATTAGACCACAGCAGTTTCTATCGGGTTGTTTACCATTCTCACAAGCAAATGTATTATCACTTCTTCTTCTTTATTTGTTACATCATAAAGGTTGTATTTCATCACTTTAATTCGACAATAATAGTATTTATGAAAAAAATTATATCAAAATCATGCAAATCCATTAAAATCGTGGTCCTGCGTCTTCCTATTAAATATAAATCTTTATATGGCCCCGGTAGTGTACTTGACATAATCAATAACGTAGTATCCGAAGTAGCCAATCATGAAGAGTACAAAGCATACAGGGAACCACACCCGGGCAGCGTAGTCGTGACGCAATGCCTTCTCCTTTTGAGTCAGAGTCTTGCAGCAGCCACGCCCTTCCGTCTGTGAAACGTCAGATACCTGTTGAAGAGGAATTTAGCTGTTATCTGATGACAGCAAACTACATTAATGTTGCAAATGTATTTTTTTTTTTTTTACTTCGGTTTTTGACAGACAAGGACGACGTGGCATTGCACTCAAGTTTCTATAACATATATTAACAGCGCCACGTACAGATAACAACATACCC
The DNA here is from genome assembly GCF_035083965.1 of Branchiostoma lanceolatum. Taxonomy (NCBI): domain Eukaryota; kingdom Metazoa; phylum Chordata; class Leptocardii; order Amphioxiformes; family Branchiostomatidae; genus Branchiostoma; species Branchiostoma lanceolatum. The sequence continues at coordinate 19,266,361 of NC_089728.1, read as the reverse complement.
ATTTTTTGTACACCTGGGCGAAGTGAGGAAAGTCGTGTAAAGTGCTTTTCTCAAGGGTACAACGTCGGTGGCGCAAGGGGGATTCGAACTCGGGACCTCTTGGTTCTGGGCCGAACACCCTGCCGTTACGCCACACGACGCCACAAATATAGTTGCTATTTTTATGAAATAACACAAGGGAAATAGCAACACAAATGTCTGTAATATGTCTTTGAAAGAAGTTGGGTCGTGTGGCGCAACGGCAGAACCCAGTGGTCACTGGTTAGAATCTTCTGACGCCATACGATGGTGTGCCCTTTGGGAACGACGCTATAAAGGACTTTCCCCACTCCTCATTTTTAAAAATGGGTACCTTACGTTGGAGAGGTAAAAGACGGTAGAGGGATAACAACCCACAGCCCATACGGCCTCAAACAGGCTATAGGACTACCTTTATCTTATCTCTGTATGTGATACTGTTAACTTAAACTAAAGATAAGTTATAAAAACATGAGTGCAGTCCAGAAAAGCAACAAAAAATTGCTAAGAATCCAGCAGATATAATGTTCCTTGAACCTCATCAGGGGAAAAAGGACAAAAGATAACACAGCCAATTTCTCCAGATTTGTCAATACACTGAAATGTTTTAGAATGCTATTCGGAGGCTCCATATCAATGTATAAGATTTCTATACACAGCTTCTAAAAGATTTAAGTGGTATGAAAGCTGTGAAACATACATGATTAGATTTGTCCGTCACCTTGGAGTCGCTCCTGATGTAGTAGTGGACCACCCCGTACTCGATCAGAGACACGAAGACGAACCATTGACAAGCGAACAGCCAGACGTCAATGGCACGTACGTATGACACCTCCGGAAACGACTCCACTTTCCTGGTCTGGAAACATAAGAGGAAAGGCTGTCAAATGGAGAATGTAGTTTATCGTGAAAAGAAATATTTGGTGTGTAGCGTACCAATCTTTTAAGTGATAAATATAACCTAGAATATCATACAAAACAATCGTAATCATTTTCATTATATTGAAAATCTTACCAAAAGATTAATGTGCTGGGTCTGAGAGGAGCTCAGATGTACGTTTGAGGGTTATACTTTATTTTGAAAAAGGAGACAATGAATTGGTAGGATGAATCAAACAAGTGATCTGATAGGATGAGAATACTTTGAGTCCAACCTGAGTAAGCGTAGTTAGTACAGTCACGATGAGTGAGCCTGTGTGAGATTCATATCTGTGTGAGCATGGTGTGCATAGTCACAATGTGTGAGCCTGAGTGATATTCATACATGACTGCAATTGTGAGTACAAGTCACGATGTGTGAGCCTGTGTGAGAGTCGTACCTGTGTGACCATGGTGAGTACAGTCACGATGTGTGAGCCTGTATGAGATACATTACTGTGTGAGCATGGTGAGTACCGTCACGATGTGTGAGCCTGTGTGAGATTCCTACCTGTGTGAGCATGGTGAGTACAAGTCACGATGTGTGAGCCTGTGTGAGAGTCGTACCTGTGTGACCATGGTGAGTACAGTCACGATGTGTGAGCCTGTATGAGATACATTACTGTGTGAGCATGGTGAGTACCGTCACGATGTGTGAGCCTGTGTGAGATTCCTACCTGTGTGAGCATGGTGAGTACAGTCACCACGTTCAGTGACACCCTGGCGGGAACTACCTCAGGGTTGACCCAAAAGGACATCCAGCTCATGGCCACGGTGGTCAGGGTCGGTCCGTAGGTCTGGATGAGGTGGAAGTTAAACCGCCTGACGAGCGCGAAGCGGATTTGCCCCGAAGTGAAGATGCCTAGACCAGTAGCTTGGTCCACTTCGTCAGCTAGCAAAATACAATATAAGTAATTTACTGGGCTATACAAAATTTTCTCTACAACAGAATCGGAAATATGATTCCTATCAAACAAATTATGAATATAAAAGACTTAAAGCTGGGCAACATTCTGAAAACAACTTTTTTGCCTTCCCAAGTAATATACTCTGATACTTCTTGCCTCAAACGCTGACCATCTAAAATTCTTTTAGCTTATGTGTAATGATGATATTCTTTTCCAATGAAATACGAAGTCAGAGATGTAGAAGAGGGTAGGTATAAGGGAAATAAATAAACGTGTAGCGATGCTATTTGTTTGTCCATGTAATTTAGCACTTGTCATCAAAGTATTAGGAATGCCTCCGCCCCTGAGGTGTCGCCAAAAATATGAAGTATGTACCTACCATCACAGGTGATTTCAGCCCCTCCAGATGTACAGTTTCCATAGTAGTTGCACATCTCGCACTTCGCAGTTCCCAGTCTGTCTGCACTGATGCAGTCGTGCAAAAGGCACTCCTCTTCCAGCGCCCTGAAGTCACATGTTGACACTGCGTACACACAGTTTTTACCTGGACAGGAACGTATCCAATCGGGTATGAATGCATGAATGAGTTTACTTCATGGCTCGACATTCGTACATGGTAAAATGTATGGCAACAACTATCAGATAACAATACTACAAGGCCAATCCATCCTACAATTGTAACTAGCTATAAAATAATGCAGACAACAGTTTTATAAGATGAAATATAGTAAATTATGGTCTCGCTTTTGGAAGTATAAAGAAATTGACCTATATGTAAGTGGATATAGAAGCTGGACATTAAAACATTCATGGAAATATCGTTTTGTGTATCAGATACTTTGAAGTTTGTTTCCATGGGTAATAGTCTGTTATAGCACTTATCTCTTTTTACTGTAAGTGGGACAACAGGTCACCACAAAATAAATCAATATTTCTAATAAGCCGCATGGTAATTCATAATGTAATTTCCGTATAAAGCGATAGAAAGCATAAGCTAAGGAGACATCAAATCAATAATCACGGGTCAAATTCAGTGCTCTTGAGTGAAATGAATAAAACAACAAGATGATTAAAACCTACAAGGGTCAAAAATAATTGCTTTAATATCAATATTTTGTCAATGTCTGTACAATCACCTGTAGGAATTTACCGTTATCTATCATTTTGTTAATCTTGTTGTATGAGGAAAATGCTCATATACACCTAAAGACGTATGCATATTTCCTTTTACTGTTAGTGAAGTGTTTTTTTATGAAGCTCCAAACATTGAAATCACTGCGTACAGCTCACAGCAAGAGAACGTCGCATCATCTCCATGAAAAATGGAGATATAGTTTTGGGTGTGTCTGTGTGTGTGTGTGTGTGTGTGTGTGTGTGTGTGTGTGTGTGTGTCTGTTTGTGTTCCCGGATTATTGTATTCAGCATAACTCAAGAACCCCGCAATGGATTGTGATGAATTTGGTAAGTGGATAGGTGTTGGCAAGACGAAGGTCAAGGTTGATTTTGGGCCCCCTGGTACGTGACCTTGGTACTGCAGCAGAACTTCTGTTTTTCTATCTTTTGACCTGGACCTGCTACGGTCTTGATATTATGGTGGCAGATAGCTTGTTGTCTGTATTCAAACCTGGTTTGTACTGAAGATTACAAGCTGCATCTCCAGACAGATTGAGTGCATCCACTCACACCGGGAAGGGCCCTACTCTTTTTTATAAGTGTGGTGGGTTCTTTTCCGCGTGCTCAAGGTGTGACGCTCCTCAAACACGGGACCTCCATTCAACGTCCTATCTTAGTGACGTCTCTAACCGTTTTCAGTTCATTTTCAGCTGAGTGAAGTGAGGAAATTCGTGTCAAAAGCCTTTCCCAAGGGCACAACGTCAACGGAACAAGTCAGGAAACCACGGATTCGAACCCAGGACCTTTGAGTTCTGGGCCGAACTTGATGACACTCACCACGTTCAGTGTGTGAGTTGACATAGGAGAAGGCGTGGACCTTGACAAGCTGGAACTGAGCGTTGATGCCAGACGATCTCACGACAACCGGAGGCTTGTGTTCGTCCAAAAACCACTCTGTCTTCGGACCCCAGACAAGACGGCCTCCTTCAACTGCAAAATCAATTTGAAACCTTAAAAAAAGCCACATTCCTCCGTGAATAGATATAATGAGATATGTAAAAAATATAATATTCAATACTATCGATTGTGATATATTCAATTTGTATTCATATCTATTGAGAAAATGGCAACTGAATGTAATTAAAATCGTAGACGTACGTAGATTCATTCCCAGGGCACAGTTCTGAACGTCCAGTGGATATGCACCCAACATCATGTGACACTTGGACGTTAGCGTGTACCTGTAATGTAGGAATTTGAAAGCAAAACAGAACTTGATGTTATTATTATTACATATGTATCATTATTGTAAGTACAATGATTTATAATATGGTCTAAAACCATCTTTTATTATCAACCATAATGAACCTGACCTACTCAAAGCAATCATGGAAAATTATACAAAGTAGCGTCACAACATACCTTGCGAACTTAGTAACTGTCCCATCCCATCGTCCATAAAGGTATTCCCCGCTGATCTCTACATCTTTTGCCATGTTGAATTGTACGGTGGGAGTCCAGATCTGTATGGGTTTCCCCAGGTCGTCGCGTGGAAACCATATCTGGTGAGCCCGGTCTAGCATGTGGCTTTCCTTGGCGAGTCGACGGTCGACCCAGTCACAATGTAGATAGAACTCAATCTCGTATTTCTAAGCACATTTGCGAGATGCAGGAAAACCTTTTAGTGCAATAAGACAAGACTTGACATGTCGGCACATGCAAATTTTGATGAGGATTGTTCTAGCATGATGCTATCCTTGGCGAGTCGATGGTCCACCCAATCACAATGCAGATAGAACTCAATCTCGCATTTCTAAGCACATTTGCGAGACACAGGAAGACCTTTAAGTGTTATTAGAAAAGACGAGACATGTCGATATCGATATATGTAGATACAAATTTTGACGAGGACTGTAAAATATTACATAGTCCAACAGCTTAAGATTATGGAGAAACATGATCATTCATAGATTAGCAGCTCAAGGCAAACGATATTAACCCTACTGCCTAATCCCATAACCAACACAGATTTGGTGCCAAACGGTTCCTTAGCAAGCTGAAGGATAATGTATTAACCAAATACTTCAACAGAAACCGCATAAACATATTTTGTTTTATTGCATTATTGCCCTTGTAAATCATTATCACTGAATAAATAATTATAGATTGCAATACATTTTTTTAGAGTAGAGACTCTCAGTTTTCTATAATTGATGCTAGCATTATAGGGCAACTTGAAAGATGAGAAGCAATGACGGAGCAAAGTAAAAGTAGTACTTATATTTTTTCAAGAGGGTTTAAAAAGCCCAATTCAGTGAGAATGTATGGTAAAACACGGGACAAAAGTTTAAGGTGCCAGCAAAACGTGTCCTTGGGCATGAACAAGGTACTTACCATCCGTCGCTCTGAAAAATGACCCAGGTCCAAGATGTAGATGCCGCAATTGACTGTATCATTTCCTGTAGAATGAGGGCAGTTTTGAAACACATGTATGTGATGTGTTATATACATACATTGGTAACTGCTAGTAAGAGTATCATTCATGGTCACCAGGACATTTTGTCTTTAGCAAGCATTCGACATGTTTCATGTCTCAAGTAATGTCTTATCATTCTTTTTCTTGAGCGCCAGTATCTAAGACAAACTGAGACACTTAGAAAGGTGTACCTTTTAGCTAAACACAACATAGGGTTGATACATATTTGGAATGACTTCGCTGAATACTTCGTCCATAGTGATGCAGTGTGCCGCAATATGGCATCATACAATACAATACAATACAATACAATACAATAAATACAATACAATACAATACTATACAATACAACACAATACAATACAATACAATACAACTCGAATGAAGGTTTATGATGGCTTAACAGACCACAACGGCAGTATGCTGTTGCTCATCAGACTGTAACTACAAAAGGTTATAGTCCCTTGGGGCCTTGGCCAAATTGTAAACGCATATTTCTAGACAATAATGAGTTTTTATGCCACATAGAACACTGTATAGATAAAGTCTTTTCATTGTTGCCTGTAGTAAAATAGAATTTTATATGCTGAAACTGGATCTGACATGTTTCTAATTCTAATAATAACAGAATAAAATTAAGATGAAATACCTGGAGCGACGTCAGGATTGTAACCCCCTGGTAAGTCACCATAACCTGTTATGGATGGGTAGGTGCTGTAATACGAAATGACGTTAACGTTTCACTTGAGTCTTTCAATGGCAGATGAAGAGTGGTGCAATGGGATATGAAGAATCAAACAGCATAAAACTGTGTAAAAACTGAAATATAGAAAAGGGATCTGCTATATACATTTAGTCAATCTTAAGTTTAGTGTTTCAACAAATCTTGAAATTATGTATGTAACGTTAGAGGGGTTGGACATGAGTAAGAGAAGCATACGGTTGATTGGACACCCGAAGTTCAAACAATCTCCCAAATCATAAAATCATCTTTAATTCTTACTTCTATAAAGGTGATACGTAACTTTAATTCCAAGCAGCAGATCGTCGGGGCGACTTTAATTTTAAGCGGCAGCTCGGGTAAAATTAAGAAAGCTAGCACCTCCCTAGGGCATAGAACCTTCCTAGCTAATGCTACCTTCCTACATAACGTTATTATACAAAACAAGCCTAACACGCAGCTCCTTTACATTTGTCATTCGATGCTGCATTTATTTCTTCAAAATACGAGGATTTGTGCACAACTTCTATCTATTTCTTTCTATACAAGCGATTCTTGAATACAAGACTTTTAAACCAAGCTTCACACTGAAAGAAATAAAGCTGCCGTATGGTAGACAGGTGACAGCAAAACATTCATTTATAACATTTTTGTCATATAACTCATACAACTTCGTACCTTGCTCATCTGCATCGTGCCATATATATGCAGACCTTACGTTATTTAAATCATGCACACATACCTGTTGGAGGCAATAGTCGTACCATTCAAGTCGCTGCTCGTAACATTTACGATGCAATAGAACAGCCCAAACACCCAAGGCAAAGATGATGTACGAGACATTGTGTGTCCGTACTTAGGATGTATATAAGCAAAACAGTGTTACATTCTTTAGCTCGTTTCTTCTGTAAGATTATACATGACGTCTCCTTCTTGCCTCATGAATGATTCATACTGTACCCTTTTAGATTGATCCTGACTGTCAATCAAAATTAGTATCTCAACCAATAAGAGGACGCCTAAATGGCGGTAAAATGTATTTTTGCAGTCTACGTCTTGAATGATGAGGGTGGGGCTAAGCTAATATTTTTTGTGACACATTTGAACTGGCTGTGTCTAATACGTTACGCCTGAATGTCGTGCAAATTCTATCGACCAAGTCAGTACCACCCAAGTCTTTCAGCCCATGATCACGTGAACAGCTCGTGTTATGATCATGATGGTCCCGGCGGCACGCTCGATATAGATTCGTAATGCAATAGAAAGTTTTACAACAACTTCTTCATTAATATTTCATGTAGACCAAACAGGGTCATTTCTGAAAATCAATGTCTCTTCTGACGCTTAGTAGGTGAAATGCCCGCTAATTGCTTTGATTCGGTTCAAGGAAACAATGTTGCGTTTTATAACCGTATATGTGGGAATAAAATGTTGATAACATCATAATTAAAGTATTGACACTACGCTACGCTCTTGTGATTGGGCAAGAAGTCTGTTCACCAATGATTGATAATACAGTACAATACTAGTCAATCTCACAGGTTATTCCGGAAGACTGTAAGGCAATTTTGATTGAATTATGTGGATGACACCCCATGTACATGTGCATCAATTTTCATCTGTTTCCATAAAAATGTTTTCAACCATAATGTAAATCGTACAAAATTAGAAAACAAATGCCGTAAATTGCAACAGAAAAAAGAACTATTTCGGGAAACGGATACTAATGTCATAGAATGCCAATCTAAATTCCAAAGTCAAAGAGGAAGAAATAAAAGAACAAAAATAAAGAATGCATTATTTAGAATACTGTGTTAATCAATTTATTGAATCTTCCTGACCACTTTGGTTTTATTATGAGAGCACCTTTCTTTATTGCCAAACTCTTTTTGATTTTTATGCTAGCATCGGATATGGGGATCCCTGAGGATGTCATCCATATAATCGAATCAACATGGCCTAATTGCCATGGGCATCACTAGGATGCGGCATGACCGGGGGTTAAGGTGTGCGGGTTTCCTGTCTGGCTTTGAATAGTTCAACTGGCCATTTTGCACGCACAATTCTATCTAAGGTGAAAGGCCAAGGGAGGGAAATGTCAAATAAGCTCTAGCTTAAGCATCGCCAATGGTGACACCTGCTAACATAATTCCATCAGTGTACATAATTCCGCCACCCTGAAAAGATACGTCCAAACAGATCTCCAACCCAACGCCCCCCTAGTATAATGCACTCTTAAATGTGCATACCTGGAGGGTTCTGCACTAGAGATCTCTGGAGCACTATGGTTTTCAAAGTAGCGGATTTGTGTAACCCTGTGGATTAATGTTAATGGAGGTTCAAAGCATATTGTATCATAAGCTCTAACTTGGAACAGGAGATTATGTATTACTTAAATCACAATCATCACGGTATTGCATGTTGCACTGACATAATAGTGTCCACCAGGGATGTAAACAATCGGCTTTATTGAGATTATAATAATTCTTATATCCTTTCAAGCGTAAAAATTTTTGAACGATTTCACACAAAGCTATTTGGTCATACAGACGGGTAGGAGGTATGACAGTTGCAACGGCGTTCTCTATTGCATGCAGCTGATAATGCTTGTATTGTCGTGATATCAATTTCAGTATCTTTACAGTAAGGCAAGTACGTTTGCATCCGTTATCATATTTTCGATAAACGCAACTCTACTATATAGTACATGCCTTTACGTCGTTCATGGTTACGCCAAATGGAATATCATCACCACTCTCATCTTGCATTTAATACATTGGCAGTGTTTTCTTTATTTCTGTATCATATCGTCATAATCAATCGTATCTGTATCTGTATAGCCGGTATGACCGCCCTTTGGCGTAACACACCAGCTTCGCAGGCACGCGGCGCGGGCGCAGCTGGTTATACTACACTGAACGGCCTGTCACACCTAACTTTTGCACATCGTTAAATTGGCTTTTATTACTGGCATTCAAAGATGGAACAAAAGCGTAGCCTTACAATCTGGATTGGTGATACAACGTTCTAGGTTACGTTGTGATACATGTTTTATTCTAATTTTGCCTTTTGTCTTTTATATGTGCATATATGTCAAGTATACATACGCCATCTTCAAGTTCAAAAGGGAACTCGTCATTGGATAGTCTTAGTCAGAGCTAGTTTAAGCCGCTTCCTAAATACATTAAAAACGTGAACTATCACGTCTAAGGGTGGTCAAAGAGATTGACTAACACTGGTACTAGGTACCGGCAGCGTATAGTTACTATTAGTAAGTTAACTGAAGTGACCACCCTAAGATTCATAATAAATAAATAAATAGATGAATGAATATCCTTATATTCATTCAACCATCACCTACAATGATGGCACTGGGTACTGTCTTAAGAACCACGTTCGGACTTCCACACTCAAACTTAATTGACATGTACATTGCTAACAAAGCAATTGTTAAAAGTTCTGTAAATGCAGAAATTTTCGCGATGGTTTTATGTTCGCGGTTTTCGCAGCAAGCTCTTTGCCACGAACTTTAAACCATCGCAAAAGCTTTGCTGGTGTTTCTGTAGCGCTACGATTGTTTCAAACGCAAAGTTAACACCACTGCGAACACTACATTTTCTCCCTACCACGATATTGAAACCACGCGAACTTAAATGCATTTACAGTACTTAGCAGTTATCATAATTTTGCTGGTATCTGACAATCAGTCCGTATCCAATGATAAACAGGGTAAACATCATGGGGTAAACTATACGGCAGACACTGTCCAGTTGATCCGCGTATTCCTGACGGGTCTTGGATGGTTTTCTTGGCTTTACCTCATCAGAAAACGAACCCTTTCGTATGTTGTAAACCTTCTTTTTGCACTTAGAGTCAGCGGCATCGTCAAACATGCTGAGATCTTGTTTGTTCTTGTCCTCTCGGAGCAGTGACTTGAACCCCTTTTCTCTATTGCCGAGAAGATCGTCGTCAATGTGCTCAGCCTCAACACAGGGTTGGACATCTTTTGGCTGCAAGAGTAACAAACTATATCATAAGCCATATCATATGAAGACCATTCCTTGCACTACATGACAACTAGCAATCGGCAACAACAAACCGGCAGAACTCTCAGAAACCATAACCATAGAACTTTACCTACTTGTAGGACCGAACGGCTGAAGAACTCGTTTCTGTTTCATGCCACAAAACTGTACAACCAGTCACTTTCGTGAACTTTTTAACGTGTAATGTGGTAAAAACCATCGTTTTTAAATTGTATTGATCTTTAAATTGTCCTAACATGTATATTTATGGCTATTTAAACTCGTCATTCCTGTCCGACGGTCTATTCTTGATGCCACGCACATAAGCTTGCAATTATCTTATAGTTCAAGGACATTTTAGATCAAATTGAACTGTGACCTGTATTTTGTGTATAATGACTAGTGGAACCGACAATTGTTATTGTCAGAACAATTCAGGATATCCAGTGGGATATCCTGCCAGTCTGCATATTTTGAATAAAGTTGTAAAGTTGTAAGCCATAAAACTAGTTCACTGGATCTGTTTGAAATACACAGGACCGGGCCAACAGGATTCAGATAAGATTCTAAGCAACAATAACATCCTAATGTAAACCTTCAGCTGAAAAGAAGCAGAAAGAAAAGCACATATTCCTGACAGATTTGATTCATACCTCATGTTCTGCTAAGAGGTGTTGGCATTAACGCAAGCAATGATTGGTTTCATTTTATTTCATATGTTAACCACACGTTTTAGAGCACCTGAAAATATTGTTGCCTGTATTGATTTTCCATTCATGTATACAGCTATTGATTATCTTGGAATAGTTTATCATGTCGGTAAATGACTGGATGATGATGATCTTATGACTAGATATTTTGTAGCACAACGAAAATTAGGTGCAATCAGCCTACGTGCAGGTAACCTCGAAAAGGGTCTGTCAAACATTGTCAGCTAAACAAATATGGTTCCGAAGAACTAAATTTAAATCATCCAGTTTTGGGTGGTTTCTCAAGTTTGTACACTACAAAAATGCCTTTTCTTAATTTTTTTTGTTTCTTCTTCGATCTTATACACAGAAAAAATTCTTAAAAGAAGAAAACTTTCTGTGTTTAAGAAAAACATTTTGTCCACGAGTTAAGTCTCTTTTTCTTAGAAAATTTGTCTTAAAGTAAAATTATTATTCAAGAAAAGGATATTTTCTTAAACATATCAAGAAAAATAATTTTGATGTCACTAAAAACAGGAAATTTTGACTTTGATTTCTAGAAATTCTTGAGAGTGAAAATCTACTTGAGAAAAATATTCTTCACTGAAGAGAATGTTGTCGAATTTCCATGGAAAAAATCAGACTAATTCTTCAATTTTTCTTTCTTATCAATTCTTGACATTCTTAATATAAGAAAATTTGTCCACGAGTTAGGAAAAGCAAGAAAAAATTATTTTGGTAGTGTAAACGTACCTCAGGAGGACTTGTTGTGACTAAGAAGTTCACAACAGCATACTCCATCAGAGCGAAGCAGACAAAATTCTTGCAGACAAACAGCCAGACATCAATGGCCCTGATGTAACCCAGCTCTGCGTCGGACGCTCTCATATTCTGAAGAAAAAAATCAAAGCGATGCAAGACGATTTCTAAAAGAAGTTAGTCTTCAAATGTCGGTGTCAAATGTGATGTAACGACAGGGTGTTTAGCCCGGAACCCGGTGCTCCCGGGTTCGAAAAGCCTAACGTCACCGATGTTGTGCCCTTGGGAAAGGCACTTTACATGACTTTCATCACTCCGCCCAGGTGCAAATATTGGTATATTGTTCTCTGTACGTGGCGTTGATAGAATAAGTTGTCTTTTCAAAAGCGAAAAAGAATAAAAAGAATAACAAAATCAAAGATTTTATAAAAATGTCTGTGGCGTGGCATTAATGCAATAGTGTGTGGAGGAGGATGGTGGAGGATCTATTCATGGTGCCCCAACGACCCAAATAGAGGTCAAGGGAGAGGTGAGCTTCACTGACCAACACCTTACATCATAATCATCATGTCGGGCGGGTTGCCCGGACTACATACCTTGTATGTATAAGAATGTATGATTTGACATCAACGGAATTCTGTATTGTGAATAAGGCCATATTATCTTTTTTTTGCAATTTACAGCTTATATTTGCTCATTTTGTAGATGCTTTGCACGATCTACAGTACGGTAGGAACCTTTTTTTTTGTGGAAACGGACGAAAAGTGATGCGCGCGCGGATGTCATCCATACAATCAAATCAACATGGCCTAATGTATCTGAAGTCTGCTAAAAGTCACCTACCATTGATATCATTGTTAGGACCGTAGTGACACCGAGCCCAGTCCTCGCTGGAGCTGAGTGAGGGTCAAGCCAGAACGATATCCACGACAAGATCACTATTCCCGAGGTTGGAGCGTAGGCATAGATGAAACCATACTCAGCGTGCCGTCTTAGAAGGAGCTTAAACTCCAAGGTGGTGGAAGACAACATGTTCTTCGTAGACAGACCTGTAGATTTCATAAATAAATCCGATTGAAGAACGTCATTACTTCAAACATAAACGAAACAAGTGGCGTCGGTGTGGCGCAACGTTAGAGCGTTGGACTGAGAACCAATAGATCTCTTGTTTTGTTAGGCTAATATTTCCATACCGGGGCCCGGCCGGGCTGTTTGCGGGAACGTAAAATAAAATTTATATCAAGAAATATACACAGATCATGTTTATTAGTAACCAGTTTTACGTTTATGCCTTTTGTTGTCTTCTATGTCGTACTTTTCGTTCAGGCAAACTACCCGGCCGGGCCCCGGCTTTAAAATGTGACCCTAGCATTAGATGTTCACCATGCCCCGACTTTGTGTCCTTGGGAAAGGCACTTTACACGACCTTCCCTGGAGGTGGAGTGACACCCACCGAGCCTCTTTGGCTAATCTGTCTAAAAGTGCAAACATCTAGCACATTTTCCACCAAAAACCGTAAAAAGAATTTTTTTGGATAAACGAAGACGAAATAAGCATATGTGTACCATTCCATTTTGTGTAAGATTTATGCGAGTTTACATCACTTATTCTTTACTTTTTGTGAAGGGAAAATGAAGTGAAATATGAGGTGCAAGAACAGACAGGAAGGGTATGTATACATGTATTTGATTTGTTTTGTTTTGTTTGTTTGTTTATTTTTATTTAACCAGGGATAACATATCGCCTGTGATGGCGTTTTTCAATGTGCCCTGGGGGGGGGGGGGGGGGGGGCAATCCCCACATTCAAACTTAGATACATAAGATAACAAAAATAACACAAACTGTAATTGAATAATAATACAAAGTAAACTCAAACTGCTCACCTCTCGATGTGTTGTTAAAACACTCCTTAAATGTAGGCGTTGTACACCGACCACCGTAGTGGTTACATTTGATGCATTCGTGCTTATGTAGGTTGTCTGCATCTGTACACTTCATCCGTGTGCAGGCATCGGAGCCTTGGTAGTCACAGAACCCACGTTGGTAAACACAAACATTATCTGTAATTGGAATGATATTCATTATCATTGAGATCTGTAGGTGTTGGTACGTCAATGTATCCTTTGTGAGGGGCAAAGATTAATATTAATATAATCCAGTGTCATGGAGAAAGATCAAACTTTGTGAACTAAATTTTAGACCTCTGGTCTTCTTCAGGATAACTGGTCAAATCACGTGACCTTCGGGATGTATGACATGAGCGACGTGTCAAAGGTAAGCGGCTGAATCGCATTATTTCACGAGTAGAGTGAAAGTTGCTATCTGCGATCAGGGCCCATCAACCTTCACCGTGACGGAGGCCCATACCGACTTCTTCACACTTTAGCACGTGTCGCACTTCCGGAAGACCGGAGGAATGTCAAGAAAAAAAGTCGGTGAGTCTTTGTGTTCGAACAACCTTTTCTGTAAAAGCCCTCTCTGTATATGTATATGTATATGTATATGTATATGTATATGTAATTGTGACGTATAACTCCAGGGAACACGGTGGTGAAATTGGACCGTAAAAGTCCAAGACATTTTTCGAACCTGAACCATGTTTTATCACCGTTCTATCTGACGCATTCGAACCGAACATGTGTTCGATTCGAGGTCACTCTAGTAAATTGGTCATAGTTACCTGGAGCAAAGTACGATCCCACGTAGCTGGTGAAGTTGATGCCGTCAATCAGGAAGTCGGAACGTAAAGACGACATCAGTGTTGCCACTACAGAACTGTTGGGAACCCAGTACTTTGGCTCGTTCCACATCGCCTTCACTCCTCCATCTGCATGATGCAATCATTTTTAAACCATTGAAACTGTGCCAATCAGCTAGAGCTATCGATAATGAATTTAGAAGGCAAATCGCAACTACTTATCATTTTAGCCAAAAATTGTTACTCAAGCAACTGGATGAAATTTTGAAACAGTCAGACGTTTCAGATAGCATCCGCTGTCTTTCGTCAGTGACTAAGGATACGACCAGAACAGCAGGTTTTATACCAAAACTCTGAATAGATATGTTAATGAAGTTAAGACGATTTAGGATGTCTTTACGTAGTCTTCAAAAGAGGACTAATTCAAGATAAGGTTGTATGCCTACGTGCTCAGGTCAGAAATGGCCCCTTGCTTTCCAGGAGGATCCTCCATGTAGTCCTGTCCCTTGCCCTAGCCTCTGCTTTCCGACTGTTTAAGCCCGTGTCCTTCACAATTTGGTCCTCCATCTCTTGCTATGCTAATAGTTCAATTAGCTACTGTTGTTTTAGGACAACAATTAAATGTTGTTCGTCCGGGGGTGGGGGTGGTGGGTAGTGCATTAACCCAAGTGCCTTGGGAAACGTCTGACTGCTTCAAAAATTTCATCCAGTTTCTTGAGTAACTATTTTTGGCTTATCTTACTACCTGGATGTCTAACCTTCATCAACGTACTTATAATTTCGTTCAAGTTTGTCTAGGTTGGTGATAATAGTCTAAAACAATGGTGATTATTACTGACTGGCGAATCGTAAAACATATGTATTTTTGTATCTGATAAAGATTGAAGAAAATCATTATAAAGTATATTGCTAATGCGCATTCTTAGCATATCACTGAATATGTGGAATAACTGAATGTCAAAGGGCTACTATGATTATTGACAATACACATTTTCGTGGTCACTTACAAGTCAATAATGCCACAGCACAACATTGTAGGTCATGAGGATAGTTACGAAGATTCATTAGGCACGCTTGGTTGAGACTGAACCTACAACACAAATACATACACATGGGTAATGCATCAAGATAAACCTACAAATATGCATATACATGAATAGTTACACATCTGCAGCACTAAAGAAACCAGCATAATTTGACAAAACAAATAGTTTACTTTGTAGGTTGATATCGATGGAGATAGCTGAGGCATAAATGTGCATCTACAGAACGTACACACACATAAACAGTAGAAAATTGCCATACAAACGTTTAACATTTAGATGTATGAAGATATGGAGATAATAATACATGGTTTGGCTAGTTCCAGAAGTAAAATGTGAATTTTTCTGTGCTATTCAAATTGAACGCTATACGATAACATTTTGCTTCAACATCAAAAAGCGTATGTTACATACTTTTGGGCCCAAATCACACTTCCATCGTTAAGAAGCACTGTAGGAAAGAAATCCGAACGGCTTCGGTATTCATTGGAGAGGACAGATGTCTCTATGGTAGGTCTCCAAATGTTTCCGTGGATGTAACTGGAACCTGTGTTGTTCTCCGATCTGAATTTCAGCAACCTTGTGTCCCTCCATTGGCAAGCCAAGACAAAATCGATGTAAAATGCCTGAAAAGCAAAATTAAAGCATTTGTTCTTCATTTCTTATTGAGGTTACATTTCGATGCTACGTAAGCCTAACCAAAGGCAAAGTTCAAACAAAACATGGGGTGGTGTGGCCCGGGTTCGAATCGCCTGACGCCACCGATGTTGTGCCCTTGAAAAAGACACTTAAAACAACTTTCCTCACTTCGCCAAGCTTAAGGTTTAAAAATGGGCTATTTTTCTCTGTATGGGTCACTGTTAAGATAAGGTATAAACGACTTGTCTGTCCTAAAGCACAAAAAAATATATAGCAAAAATGCACACTATTTACTTAATAGCATCTTGTTATAAAAATATTGCTTACCGTATCTCTGAATATTTTATACTGTGTCAGTGTGTCGAGGCTAAGAATGATGACGCTGCAATTCATGTCCACCTGACCATCTGTGACGAACACAAAACATGAGGAGTAATAGTCAGATGCAACAAATGTGAGTCTGGCGGCAAAATTCTGTCTTTATGTCTATCTCCAACGACCTGGTCAGGTTGATTGACTACGTATGTATGTATGTATGTATGTATGTATGTATGTATGTGTGTGTGTATGTATGTATGTATGTATGTATGTATGTATGTATGTATGTGTGTATGTATGTATGTATAATAATAATAATAATAATAATGACTGTTCTTGGTCAAATCGATATATCTATGTGCTGAGATTACAATTTGACCAAATCAGTGTACATCTTTGCCCAATCCTGTTTGTTTCTAGCTCTTTTTCGGAGGTATTTCAGTACGTGGGTTTCCGTTCTAATGTTCATTTTCATGTACAGTTTACAGTCATCTATGAGGCTGCTTAGGAGCCCCTCGCGGGGCCTCCCTTGTCTCGGTGTAAGTTTTTTACTGAATGCAATGTTTAGCACTTTCTGTGGCGGAGAGTCTTCTGGCGTACGGAGAATGTGACCAAAGAGAAACCATCTGCGACGGTGGACTTCGTTTTGTAGTGGTGATGTTCTACACTTGTTGTACAGCTTGACGTTGCTGATGCAGTTGGGGTAGATGTGACCTGTTAGACGTCTCAGTTGTTTCCGATGCCATGAGTCAATCTTATACGCAAGCTGCTCGGTGAGTCCCCATGTCCCGGCGTTATAAAGTATCACGGGTATAACATAAACTTGGAAGAGTTTTAGCTTGAGTTCTAACGAGATGTGTTGTGTCCCCCACATACTCCACATTTTTCTCATGGCCACGTTGGCTAGCTGTATCCTTTCTTCTATGTCGTCCGAGATGCCAAGCCGGGATCCTACCGATTTCTTTCTCCTCCATTCTTCCTCTTCCCTGTCCTTTTCATGGCAGATGTGGACCCGTTCTGTCTTGCCTGCATTGGCATGCAGTTTCCACTCTGGTAGGACCTTCATTGCTTCCTCGTGTATCTTCTCCAGGTGGTGACTAGAGGTGCTGATGAAGTCTAGATCGTCGGCATACTGGGTTTCAGCCGCCAGCTTGAGCCGCTTGTCTTCCGCAGGGATGGGTGGGGAGGATCTTCGCAAGTCTCGAAGGGCTGCCTCGTAGTAGACGTTGAACAGCTGAGGGCTCAAGCTGTCGCCCTGGGGTGAGCCGACAGTTGCTTGGAACTGAGGGGCTACTTCTCCTCGTACGCGTACGGCAAGGGTTGTGTCTGTCAACAAGGCCTGTATCATTCGCACAGTGTCGTCGTCATTCACCACGTCTTTCAACAATGATAACAGACGAGCCCTGTCCACAGTGTCAAATGCACGGCTCAGGTCAATGCCGAGGATGTGAACGTCCCACATTCTAGTCATGACTAAGTCTGCAAGGATCCTCTTGGTGAAGACTATATCAGCTGTGCTGTGGCCTTGGCGATAGGCAGACTGTGATCTCGGTAGATAGAGATTCACCTGTGGCTTGCAGCGTTCCAGCACGATAAGTGAGAAGAGTTTTCTCAGTCCGTTTAGCAGTACTATAGGTCGGAGGCTGCTGCATGGACCTCGTGGTTTTCCTGGTTTTTGGAGGGGGATCAGGATGCCTTGTCCTAGAGCAGACATTACCTCTCCTTTGCTGAATACGGCGTTTATTATCCTCGCTGTAGTGGTACACATGGGATCATCGGACTTGGAACAGCAGTATTTCAAGAGTTCGTTTGGGACGCCGTCTGCTCCGAAACTACGTCCATTCTTGAGTCGTGACGCTGCCCTAGCGACTTCCGACGCTGTTACAGGGTTGCGCAAGGGCGCCGCTGTGAGCGAAGGGACAGGTGTCGCGTCGATGTTGAAGAGACCTTCAAAATAGTTTGAGATGACCTTGGCCTGGTCTAGAGGTTTGGCAAGCACCTCACCGTCCGGGGAGCACACAGTGAGCGCTGTCCCTCCACTGAATCTGAGGGTCTTCATGGCCGCGAACATCCTTGCGTTGTCGTTTTTAATGGCCTCTATTTCTGCTAACTGAGTGTGAAGCTTGGCTGTGACAAGTTCCCGTATCCTCTTACGCTGTTGGTTTTGTACCCTCCTTCTTTTCGCTGTGAGGTTGTTTAGTTTTTCCTGCACAGAGCGAGTCACCGTTCCTCTCTTAAGCTGCTGTATGTTGTGTCGCAGATTTTTCTGTTCGTTTGATGTATGTATGTATGTATGTATGTATGTATGTATGTATGTATGTATGTGTGTATGTATGTATGTGTGTATGTATGTATGTATGAATGTATGTATGTTTGTATGTGCGTGTGGGTGTACTTAGTATGTATGTATGTATGTATGTATGTGTGTATGTATGTATGTGTGTGTGTATGTATGTATGTATGTATGTATGTATGTGTGTATGTATGTATGTATGTATGTGTGTATGTATGTATGAATGTATGCATGTATGTACGTATTTATGTATGTGTGTGTGTATGTATGTATGTATGTATGTATATATGTATGTATGCAAGTAGCCACAACAAAGCTGCTAGGAACTTTGTTCCTTCAAGTTACTATATTGACCATCATAACCACGGCAAAAAAGAATAAGTTGGTACATTCAGACAATTTCAAACAATGACACATAACAAACGTCAAAGAATTGGTTGGCACCCCTTCCGCACAACAGAGAACACACTCATCTAAGTGGCAACGGCTAAATGTAGATAGATAGTTGTGGCTAGATAACAATCAACAAGAAACGGTCTAGTCCACATAGAGGTCGCCAGTGCTACGCATGTGACCATTGTTAGATGTAGATTTAGTTCGTGAGGTCTTTTTTCATTGACTTCAAGCCTCCTGCCAACAGATCTCTTTTCAACTAAACCTATGTCTTGAAGCTTTCTTTTTTCTTAGAATATGTTTTCACAGCCAATTTTCACAACATGGTTTCCCAGTGGGTGTAATACGATATTTGTTCGATAATGGGCTCGATTGATAACCCCCTTTCATAATATATGAGGAGAGACAATATCAACGAATCTGTTACGAAGTTACGTCTTGCGGTAATATTTCAACATGTCAATTAAGTCGTCTCATCTATTATTAATGATGTCTTGTAGGAATTGTATCTTTCCCATTATCTGTGAATTATCAACCCTGCATCTTGAGGTTAGCAGTCAATTAAACAATTATTAGTATTAATATGCTTGAAGTTATTGATTTTTTTATGCAACAAGCCAAAGCAAGAAGACTGAATTCGGCTTACCTAGCATTATCTTCTACAAAGCTTGGAAACACATAATGTTTGAAGTATGTGAAGTTTATCATTTCCAACAAGATAGGAAGGTGTGTATGATTACATTTACTAATACCTCGAAGGTTTGTGGCTCTTTGTTTCCCTTTTTCGCACAGCGGTTTTGTTCCCAGCTATCTTCGCTATGGTGTATACAGATTATTGCCATATTGTGTCCATGAAAATGTCACCAAACATTTCATTGCCTTCGCCGTGAGTCAGAAGGGTATATTTTGGGTCGGGATTTGTGGAATGGTGGTTTTGGCGGTATAACTATCGAAGACAAGGTCGAATGTTGGTGATTTTTGGTAGGTACGTTTCTGTTGGGGAGAGGAAGGTCAACTTTGAAGATGGATCTTCTGGGGGGGTTCCTTTGGCGCTGTAGTGGACCTTTTGCATTTGTCAATTTGTTTGTTGGTGGTATAACTCGTTCAGTCTGTGATGCCAACACAATTGCATTGTAATGATAATATAAAAATAAGGAAGACGGAAGACACGCATCTAATTCATGAACTCCGTTATAGCCATTGCCATGTATTCGTACTCTTCGGCGTCATTCTTCTCAGCAAGACATTCTAACAGCGCAACAACAGCTATGTTATGAATGATGATAACATAGATGCATAGGTCTAACAATTATTGCTGCGACTGCTTCTGTCCATCATGGGGAGCTGGTTAGGAAAGGCTAACTGGGATTTGCCAGAGACAAAAGATTCTTGCCTGTCTTACATCTTTCTTCTTCCATGACGTCCCTCGGATAGGACGTTAAATGGAGGTCCCGTGTTTGAGGAGAGTCACACCTTGAGCACCTAAAAAAAACACACCACATCTTTCGAAAAAGAGCAGGGGCATGCCCCGGTGTGAGTGGAACAAAACATTCCGGCCTAGATAGGGTAGGGAATTTCCCGAGCAACCTTCGTAACCCCTGCTTCTCTTAGTGGGTCAGTGAAGTCATGCTTGTCTCGAGCATTGATATTTCTGACCTAGGGTGAAGAAATGCTGCTACAGTAAGAATTAGTTCAGTGCTTAGATGAGTTCCCCCCTATGGCCTTGCACTGAGCGAGTTCGTTAAAAAAAATGTCATGTACTGGTATAGGGATGTCGCTTCACATACTCGCGAAGCCACAAATTTGTCACGGTGGACTGCCGGGGCGGGGGATACCTCCATGTTCTTGCATGTAAGAGTAGCTCAAGGCGTCTACATGCTACTGGGTCCCTCTTTGATTTTAAGTCCGAGTTAAAATTATTCGAGGTCCCGGTTGGGCCTAAAAATAGCCCGACAGCCTCAGGGTGTCCCACGGGGCCACTTAGGGCATGCCCGAGAAGTGAAGGAAAAAACCAGCCTGTGAACTATATGCCGGGGCCCCTTTTCCAATTGGGACCTAACCACAACAGGGGAATGATGCAGTTTATCAACGAGATAAAAAAATCTACTTTCCACGACACATGTATTGTATTAGAATAATTATTCTTGCCCTGGATATCCTACATTTACATTCATTTGCACCCATATGTCCATTCATTCATTATTCTATTTTTTTTTTTTCATTCATTGATTTATTCCTTACTTTCTGTTGGTGGTGGCTCCCGATGATTGAAGTTCTCCGGTACCGTGACAGACGTACTTATGTACGGCATGTCACTGAAAGTCAGGCTGTCGCTTCGATTCGATTGAAAGGATCCCCTGCAAAATAAAATGCATATTTTTCAAGGTCACAATGAAAATGTAGTACGCAATATTATCTACACAAACATTTGAAAACATATTCTTAGATTAAGTACTAGTGTTTCGTGAACAAATGGCAGTGTTAGTGCTAAGAATTTACATTGTATTCGTCCCATGATTTTAAAAAGTCATGAAGATATGAATACAATATAAAGGTGATTCTAAATCAATATGCCTCCATTAGATTCTAGTAAATCATAAAGATATCGTTAAGCACATTTAGAAAGTGTTTGGGCAAAATACTAAAGATCTATCATAATCTTCAGATTATTTTCCGCAGTATGAAAAGCATAGGACATAGTCCTTACATTAATAACATGTATTACAGTCTTTTATTAACAAACCCCATTGTGATAATATAGTAATATAGTACAGAATTGAGTTGTTAGCCTATCTGAAGGCAGATGTGTTGCTAAGGTCACATTTTCAATCCGGGACCCGCCCTGGCAGTCTTGTGATGAACGAAAAGTATAATGTAAAAGACAAAAACCCACAAAAGTACCAAATGATATCTAAGAGAATTGCTTGTGCATATTCATTGATATACACTTTTTTTTTATATACACAATTTTCGTTTCCTTAAACAGCCCGGCCGGGCCCCGGCCGGGAAATGTGAGCATAGCATCACTATGGATATACTTTGAATCAGCACATTCTGCACGCATTCTGCCAAGCAGGCTCTGCCATATTGATACGTTTACTCCTAGTGTGAAAGTATGAATGCAAACTTACTGGTCATCGTCAATAAGGCCTCCGTCTTGGGAAAGTACCATTGGTACAACGAGCATGAATATCAGTAGAACTCCCATCGCCATCTTTGTCGTAAAGGAACTGAAGATTCGATGTATCTTTCAGCGAAAAATGACGTATGTTAATTGACTTGACATGCGTTTATCCCATGTCACATCTGTCAAGGTATCTGTTCGATCTCCTCAGCTATGTGAGACCTTATCATTTTCCACCGCCGTAAATAATGTTATGGCATTACGTTTTGTAATACCATCCAGGCTGCATATCGATAGTGCATCATGTCCCCAAACGATCAATAACAACCTGATTTCTTCCATCATAATGACATTGTAGACGCCATTAACACCTCCAAGGGGATGTGTGGCAGTCATGACATGCACTTGGTCGTAACTGGCGTCCCTCTAAACTAGTTTTCCTTCTCTCAGGAGTCATAAGATAGCAATCCTGTTTGACGTCATCCAAATCTTCTCAACTCATGTCACTGTTTTTTGGGTTTCTTTTTACTTGTTTGTTGATTGTGATCTTTCTGCTCGGTGAACTTCTAGGACATCATTTATTTTTCCAAGATCTAGCCTCTATTTCTCGAGAAATTGCATATGGTACATAGATGTGAAACAGATAGACCCATCCTGACTGTCTATCACAATTAGCGGTTCGACCAGTAGAGAGTGGCTGCATATGCGTCAAATATTTTTATGTTGTAATTTTGCATTTCTACTTTTTCATGAGGCATCAAGAACAAATGAAAAGAGATTGCAAATGTGTGAGGAAAATCTCTAAATTCACAATTATAACATATATTGACTTCTTTTGTAAATTCATACAGGGCGGAACAATGGTGTACATTAACAGGGAAAAAGAACAAAAGTTTCTAGTCTTCTATTTACTAATGGACCAAAACAATCTACGTTCATTGCTGTTGGTGATTTTTAAGTCAATGTTTAATCATTTGGTGTGATGAGCTGATTGATTTCAATACAAAATATGCTTTCGTGAGGTTCTTTGAAATGGTAAAAGCTCGCTTCATTTATTGGTAACTTCAAGTTGAATCCGATTTTTTTTTTTAATTTCGTCCAACCAACTTCAATGTTCAAGCAATGTGCAAAGAATTGGCCTTGCATTAACCCTGTCTATCGTTTTACCAGAGCATTTTGAATTATTAAAGCGAATCTCTTCTCTTCCTAGACAAAGCAGATAAGGACAATCAAGTTATAGAGCACATCCGTTACCTTGTGTGACATCTGCTGACATGAGGACTACGAAGATAAGAAAACCAGCAATGCGCTACTAGACCTTTATCGTGTAATTTCATTTTCTCGTGAGTCATCTGGAAATCTTCTTCTCCTTTAGTGTTACTAATGACTTCAAAATTGTAATGACCATAACTCATCATCATCATATCGGGCAGCTTGCCCGGACTAGGGTTGCTCTTTCCCTCCAGGCAACACGGTCCGCCATAAGTTGGTCTAGATGTTCAGACCTCGCTCCTACATCCCCAGCAAGTTGGTCTATGTAGGTCCTTCGGGGTCGCCCGACAGAGGAATGCCCATGAGTTGGCGCCCAGAGTAGGAGTTCGCTTACTAACTCTTCTTTGTTTCTGTAGCTGTAATAATTCATATTGGAATGAAATTTCTTTCGGATTTGCATTGGACCATTTTATACCTTGTAACTGATAGTTCCCTGGTGTCTGGGGTCCTCTGACTTGTCTCATTGACGTTGTGCCCGTGTTTGAGAGAGCCATATCTCGAGTACGTAAAAGAACCCATCACGCTTACCGAAAAGAGTAGGGTCCTTCTCCGTGTGAGTGGATCAAATAAAATGTTTCTGATATGCAGCTTGTACTCTTCAGTACAAACCTGGTGTGTTAACATGTTACGCCATGAGGCGGTTTACCGGGTATGAAATACAAACAAACAAATGTAACCAGTATTTAAAGTGTTAAGATCGTTGTATTCGCTTTGTATACATGTAGTTATAGAGCCTCGGAACTTATGTCACTGTACTTTCTTGTGTCTATGAGATGCTCCCCTATAAGGTAAAAAGACAGATTCTCAGATATGTAACAATTGTATTACGTGAGACCCTCAGTTGCACCAAGGAGGCCTTGGTTGCACCTAAGCTTAGCATGCCTCACAAACAAAATGTACTTGCAACTACATAGAAATAAATGTTTTATATGTACACTACCCTTCAGTAACCTATGGTTACTTGAGCTAAAAGTAAACTTTGTTATACATACTTTATATGTTACTGTTAGCTTGACAAAGACTGGTATTGTACAGTCGAAAATTTGTCCAATTCTATGTGTCAGCAATTACTGTTAAAACTCGTTTCAGAATAGTCTATCTGTATGCAGTAGGAAGAAAAACGTTACGTAAAAATGCAAGGAGGCGTCGTTTCTATATGTAGCACTTCGGACCCTTTTAATTGGTTTTCTGTGTGCTGATTACATGTACATCGATATCACTCCGCGCGGTGTAAGTTCCAATATGAAATGTACATCTATTGTGATGTATTCTTTATATGATTGTGCAATGCGCATTCTTGTCTCATCTCTTGCATGCATGCTTGAACTCGTCGTTGCCGATGCATACATTTGCATTAGCGGTATATGTAGAGAGTCCGGACGCAAAGAGTTGATTACATTTAAGACACCTGCGGATAATCGTTCAAGTCCAATGTGCAGTTTTCTTTTAGATATTTGTCCTTAATAATGGTAACGTTTAACAGATTTACAGTTCGTCTCACAGAACAATGTTGTAGGGAATGGTACATAGTTTCCTACAAGAGCTCAGATTCGATTAGCGTATGCTTTCATTTGCTATATATATCGGATTGAATTGTTCCGCATGATCAAACTGTTGCATTATATTGCTTAGGCAGTATGTACTGTTTATCACGATGACCTGATCATGACATGCGGCATTGTGTGATTTTACATTCCTGACCAACCTTGGTACAATACTACAGTCATGTCTGTGCAACATAACGCAGTGGTCAACAACAACCTGCAGTGTAGTGAACCATTATTTTTTCATCCATCCAGACCGATTATAAAGGCTGGAAGATGTATTCATTCAAACATTTTTTTCATCAATCGTATATAGATAATGGTGAATTAAGATTTTACAAAACACTCAAAACAGAATACTCAATGGAAACGTATTTACTGTTACTACATAACATTTGAGCAGCAATCGATAAAATTAGAATTAGCGCCCACCCTCTTGAAATTGGGAAAGGGCGGTGCAAAAAGTTACCTGTGGGGGGAAAGATTTTGCAACAACTGTATGCCAAAAGCGGTGGAAGACACGATATAGCTTATCTCAAACTGCCTCTTTAATGATCAGGAAAGAGCTATTTAAAGAAGCCACCAAAACTCACCACAATTTCCAAACGTTTACTGGCGGAAAGAAAAATGGAACCTTATTAACCTCTCGAAACCCACTCATTGTAGAAAAGTGGATCACTTAGTCTTCCACTGCTTCCAAAAAAAAAAGAATTCAAACCCAAAAAGAATGGATTGTATTCCGAAACAGTTCTTAGAATAGTCACTTGTTCCACTTTTCACCATTGTTAACTTGCATTGTCTGTATACTTTTTCTATGCATTGTTTCATGTTGCAATTAGCCCACAGTCAAAAACTTACAAATAAAAAAGTTATCATAAAAATAGTTGATCTGTGATGAGATGAAGTAGCGAGGCCAGCATTTTCACTTTCATCACTGGTCAGCAGAAGTGAAGACAACAAAGTATGTAATGACAAAGGCTATGTAGCCTGCAGGGAATAAGAATCGTGAAACGTAGTCCAGTTTCTTCGCTATCTTGTATCCCGTGAACGTAAGCTTGGGCAGTTGGAAATCATTAGTCCCGTCCAAACTTTCTTCCTTCGCATCGAGACTATGCTTCCACTTTTCCACTTCACCCTCATCAGCGGTCGTCTCCGGACTTTTCGGAGCCTTGGACTTGCATGAAAAATGAAATCACAACAAGTATCAACTTCACTATCAAAACTGAAAATATCGATAGCCATCTTTGTTATGTTATTAATAACTTTGCTCAACAATATTGTACAAGGTACAAAGTATCACTGGTACATAACTACAGTTCTATATATATATAAGGGCTAATCTACCTATTACAAGAGTGTATAGTATGGGTTTGGAATGGGTTTTTACAATCATTGGAGGAATTTCTATCGTCTAGACATACTTAGATATATTTTTCTATGTATACCATGCAGGGGTTGTCACATACATGTCAATATATACTTAAGTTTGCTATAAATCCATTGAAATAAATCCTGGTATATAAGATGACAGCCTTGTGGTTCGAAACCACTGCTATGCCCCGATGTTGTGCCCTTGAGAAAGGCACTTTACACAAGTTTCCTCACTCCACCCAGGTGTGAATGGGTACTAACTTCGGTTGGGGAAGGTCGTATTGAGGTCACCTGCTGGCGCCGAATGGCAGCCGCCCAGACCCATGCGACAGTTCTACAAAGTGCAATTGTGGAGCAAATATGTATCTGTTGTGTATTATGTGATTGAAAACCCTGCATGAATTCAGCACTGGCTGCCATTGCATGGGTAATTTCTGACCAATAAACCATTATTACTAAAAACGTACCGTTTGTCTCGATGCATAGTTGACGAAGGCGTATTCCAACAATGCGAGCACCACGAAGATCTTACAGCCGATTACCCAGATATCAATAGCCCGGATGTAGTTCAACTCCGGTGCAGGGCTTACTTTGGTGCTCTGTGGAAAAGTGCATCAACGTAAATCTATTGAATCACTGAACTTCTAAAGCGAGATAATCTTGAGATGCAAATAGTAATTTTACGACCCCATCATATAGGCTGTAATTTTGACATATAAGCAGTCGTATTACACACGTCAAAAGAGACTCTACAGCAAATAATTAACAGCATAGAATCTAAGCAAACATCTTACAACCACCATGATAACAACTCTTGCAACATACCATAGGTTAAAACTGTGCTTGTTGCATGAGTCGGAATAACTCAGACCGTTTTTGAGAACATAAGATAAAGAAATTACGTGCACATGTACTTATACTTTTTTTAAAAACGTAGTTTAAGTTAGATTATATATATCTTGTATTGTATTACGTAGTCCTCTTTTTCTTCTCGATCTGTATGTATGTTTATATGGGCCAGGTGTCTGAAATAGAATTAGAATTGAAATCGTGGTGCATGTACGTACGTCAATTGTACATGGCCTGCATATAGCTCATGAAGGACTTTAAGCAGCATTTCATTTTACTTTTTATCTTGTTGGGATCTTTCTCACTCTTTATCTGTTACGTCATTCAACCTACCAGTGTGACCATGGTCAGGACAGTCGTAACCCCCAGACCAGTTCTGGCCGGAGCAGAAGCCGGATCGAGCCAGAACGAAACCCAGGAAATCGCCACCACACAGGAGGAAGGCACGTAGGTATGGAGAATTTGATAACCCAGACTACGAGACAACCCAAACCGGAGCTCCAACGTCGTGTGGAAATCTCCAACAAGGTTAACTGTAAGATACAATAGAAGCACGTGAAAACCTACTTTTATTATGGTATGTCTGATTCTTTAAACTGGTAAGTTACAGAACAATCGTTTAAGTACATTAATTTAGCCCATGGTCAGTATATACATACTTGTTGCATATGATACTTGGTTTCTCCTACATATGAGAATTGACTGAACGATTTTGATAATGCAGGACATACTACAGCATACACGTATCTTTATTTGTTCCACGAACGAACACCGTAGTTAAATACTCCCAGGACTAAGTCAGTCTGTTCCATTCTGGGTTGAAAAGTTTTTGAGTCGTCGTCTTCCAATGCAGAGTCATCGAAACTTTCCAGACAGTGTTCTAAACACGTTAATCTGTCAAGTTTGCATTTCTGGCTGTATAACTGATGTCGCATCTAGCATATATCCCGAAATACATCGGTTTTAAAAATCCTGGATATATATGAAATCCCGGATTTAGGTGAAGTAGCGTTACAGAACAGCCATCACAAAACTCCGGATTAGTTTACACAAACTACGCATTGAAAAGGGTAGACATAACCGCATTCCTTTGGAGCAAAGAACTTGCCAATACTGTGATTTAGGTAAGATTGAGGATGAGTGTCATTTTGTTGTTGAGTTTACGCTATATAACTATGAGAGGAATATACTCTTTGATTTTATACAAGATAAGTTTCCTAGTTTTCGTTATTTAGATAGCTTAGAAAAATTTGTATTCCTTATGAAACTAGACAAGCCATATCTCATAAACCCTGTATTCGTATACACTCAAAACTACCTTAAGAAGCGAGAATAAATTAAACATGTACATAGCGGTATTACTATTACCACTGTAACTGTTCTTTTGCTTGTCACCATGACCTGTACTTAGCTTATCAGATCATAAACGTGCAATAAAGGCCTTTCATGCATTCATTCATTCATTCATTCATTCATTCATTATTTTTTGAGCTAGATGTAAACAAAATGAAATAGCTTACATCTCTACGTTAACATATAGAATCGTATTCAAATGTACGCTGACCTTTGTCTAGATATGGTGAACAATCTTGAGTTTGATTTGCACATTTACCGCCCTTTTGGAGGCATTTGAGGCAAGATGTTGTGTTCAGGTTCTCCGCCTTAAAACATTTGACCCCCATCTTAAGACATTCGTCATAGCCAGAGTAGTCACAGGAACCGCTCTGATAGATACAGGTATCTAATACAACAAATGGAATTAATTGTAAGTGTTGTATATAGTGCATAGTCTATTCCGTAAAAACTCCAAAGGTTGACCATCATACCAGAATAATTAGTTTGCATAATAGGGACTCATAGACCCAGAATGTTTCTAGAGCAACATCAATTTGTGTGTCTAGTTATTACCTACAGAATATCAATTACCAATATTCCATTCCAGTCCTCTCATGAAAGGGGGAACACACAATGTGAATAGAACACTACAGCTTAGCCTCCATAGCAGGCTTTGAACCGGCTTTTTGGGGGGCTAAGTTATACATTAATTTAGCCCCCCAAAAAGCCGGTTCAGAGCCTACTATGGAGGCTAACTACAGCATAGGTTTGGCTATATAGCCTCAGTTACTACAGCTGCGATGGTTGCGCTAATCTTTCTCTGACTGAGATAAATATCGTCGCGGTGGCGTGTCGTGGGGGTGGCGTAGTGACAGCGCGTTTGGCCCTGAACCTAGATGTCCAGGGTTCGAATACGGGGTTCCATGACTTGTCCTGTGACGTTGTGCTCTTGGGAATTTCCTCACTTTACTGAAAACGTCCTAATAGAGGTTCGAGGAGAGCCACATCTCGAGTACGATAAAGAACCCACCACACTTATCGAAAAGTGTAGGGGCCCGGATAAGCAGCTTGTACTATTCAGTACAAACCTGGTGTGTTACGCCACGAGGTGTTTTAAATCAGATTTACCGTTATGCAAAACAAAATATGTATATATGTTGATGAAGGTTAGACATCCAGGTATACAATACCCATTAGCTATACTACTGGATATAGTACAAGTGACGCTGAAGAAGAGTGATGGATGTCACGTTAAATTCAAAGTAATCTCAGTTATCTATATACAGTAGACTTTGAACCGTATAATTACCGGCGATTGCAATTTGTTCATTAGAGCTTACCTTTATAGCTCCGGACATTGAGGGTGAAGCTATTGAAGTCGACTTTGTCGATTCGAAACACTGAGCGCACATGTGGCATTGAGATGATGATAGGAGAATCATCGGACTGGAAGTACTGAGACGCCTGCCAGCGAACCTTAATGCCCCCAACTGAAAAAGTGAAAAGTCATCAGCATCTTCATCATTGATCTCTATTTAAATATCATGTCTGTTGTATCCAGAAAGTGCTCTCTATCCAGAATACGCTCTGGAGCAGTTTTTGGATATCCAAAACACGTCCCACGCCAAAAGTGCAGGTTTGGGATATCCCAGATGTGCTCCAGCGGAGCGCGTCTTGTATAACCAAGGGTGTCTATCTAGATCGTGCTCTTGGGGGAGGAGCTTCGTGTTTTAAAAGACGGAGACTATCTTGCATGTGATTATCGTAGCCAGAAGGCCGCCATCTTTGTTTTATCCGCGCCGGGTTTGTGTAGAATCAATTCAGCCGCTGGTTCTTTCTAAGGAATTTAACCAAAGATAGCGACACTCCGTTATGCACACGTCACAGATGTAACGTCCCAAGAATGTTTATTGGGACATAAGCAATTGCCGACAACAACGACAAAATGTACTAGGGGCATTTCCAAAGCCAAAGGGCAAAGTAAGAATTCAGGACAACAAAGAGAATGTTATTATCATTGCTATATTTTGATTTGCTAATTTCTTTACCTACCGAATCCTAAAATCAAACTGCACATCTGTCGGTCATGTGGATAGGTATAAAGTTGCATCAGACAGGGAACTCTGAAGTCGAATCTGCAAAACAAAATAGTATAGATATTGTTAGTGTGGTTAGCCCTATCCAACCATGCTTTCTCAATCTATACATGTTTTCCACTCATGTATGACGCAGAGCGTGAGGGTGTTGGATATGGAGAAACTGCTGTGTTCAGGTGCGCTTCCAGGAACACTTCTTCGTAGAGCCAAGGCTGGAAGAACCGATCTCTCGATTCACATGACAAACTTTATAGCAGGATAGAGATTTGCAGAGTGATTTGTATAGTGATTCATACTACCCCCGTTGGATAAAAGTATCTTTTGGAGAGCTTTTCAGAACTAGGTGGCATTATTCTATTATTTGCATTTGTGAACATGATCGTACGACCATTTATTGAGGCAATTTTAATCAACCAAGCCAAAACATCCTACTAATAAGTAGCTACCCACTAACTTCTTTTATTAGCTTGTAACAAAATGCACCGATCACAAGGTGTTTATGATATCATATCCCTACCTTTGCATAAGATATACCACACTTCCCGGATGAAGCACTGGATAAAGCACGTCTTCTTTCTTCAGAATATCCGCATGTACCATCGGCCATATGGTTGGTCTCCAAATGTTCTTATATGATTCGTCAACCATCACGCTTTGATTGTTAGGACTGGGAAGTCTTTCGTCTTTCCACCCACAGAGCAGGACAATTGAGATATAGTATTCCTGAAGAAATCAAATAGAAAAATATCATGAAAATCCGTCGTTCCTTTGTTCAGTTATTCTCCATAGAAGATTTTCACAATAACGCCCCTGAGCAAGCCTCTAGGGAGCCCAAACCTAAACCACTTTTGTATTACATCACAAGCTATATGTCACCAGAACATCAAGACCATAGCAGGTCAAAAAACGGAAGTTCTGCTGCAGTATCAAGGTCACATACCAGGGGGGGGGGCAAAAATTGACCTGGACTTCCCAACATCTGCCCACATACCAAATGCTATCCATCAAGAGGTTCTTGAGTTGTGCTTACTACAGTCGTCCGAAAACACACCGACAAAACTGTATCTCATTTTTAAGGAGATAATGAAAACATTTTGAGTAGGCATAGTGCATACAATTTGCTACTAATCACCATCTTTCAGCATATATTGTTTTTACTTATCGCAAACACCTTTTTTTTCAATTGTTAGTTCTTTCACATTGGCAATATCGGAAGGTTCTTAACCCTTTAATGTTAACAAATGTGGATGTACAAACAAAATTATTTTTTTACCCTTTACTATGTAGAGTCCATTCCGAGTCACCGCGAGGGTTTTATAATAATATTTGTAATCATTTTGAAAAATTTCTTATAAAAGAATATCTGAATGACAATAGTTCTATATTTTTCTAAAAGATCAAATACAAAAATATGAATTTATTTGAATTTGATTAGATAATTTAGAAATATCATGAAAGTAACTGCACAAAAACCTCTTTATTTGTAATAATTTCTAAACATCTATGTGATTATTTAACTTTTAGAAATATTAACAGAAAATGGTAGAAAATGGTAAACAATGGTAGAATGGTGATTGCTCCCATAAAAGTAGGTGCTAATCTGGCCCTTCTGTCTGCCTTTGTACATCTTTAGACTTCACTGCAGGACACTGTTGGGTCCTTTGTGGAAAGCATTCTTCCCTAAACTTCGTAAGGATGTGTGAATTACTTTCTTCCCAGCCCTCTGACCTATTTATAGAGATGTTATAAATAATAGTAGAAAATGGTAAGAAATTGTAAATAATTGTAAATAATGGTAGAATGCTGTTAAACAATTGTAAATATCATATTCTACATCATGAATATTTCTTAAGTTTTAGAAAACTTAAGAAATATTTATAAAGTTGAAATCACAATCAAAATATTTCAAAAGTATCAAATCTCTTACACAAATAATAACAATAACTTGAAAATAGTTCTAAATGATGACAATAACAACCCTCGCCGTGACTTGGAATGGACTCTAGTAGAAAAATAGCGTCTAAATAATCGACTTTTGTAATGTTTTTTTGTCTGTATAGCAGTTGGCGCGAAACCCTTCATAGAAAAATATTTGTATGACGTATGATATCTACTTATTACAACAAGTAACATCAATATTTCTAGACAATTCTTCACTGAAAGATCGTAATTATCTTATTATGATGATAACAATGTTTATACACCAGTTGTTATCTTTGCAATTGGCAATATAGCCCTTGTTATGTTTAGCCATACCTAGTATGGCTAAACATATTGTTTTTACTCATGTTTCTTCTCCTTCTCCTGTCAAATCTTCAAATCAATTCATCTCTGTCATTTTTTGACCAAATGACCTGAAATTTGGTACAAAGGTAGTTTAGGCAAATACCCATACACTATTTTTAAATTTTTCCGATATTGACCTTGAAAATGATTTTATTGAGGTTTTTCTGACCAAAAACGTACATTTTGGCCTCCTGTGCTCTGGAAATACATCCAAATGACCTGAAATTTGCTATGGGGGTACATTGAACAAATATTTAGAGAACCCCATTCGCACTTTTGGCAAACATTACTTCAAAATACGATTTTGCAGGGTATTTTGAGGAGAACATTGGGTATTTTCCCCATATGACCTATAGGTCATTGACCCCTATTGCACCTGGACTGGCTGTGAGCCTTGCGACCACCCGATTGGCCAATTGAGTTAATTAAGTTGTCTTGCATTTCTGGAGCAGGTGTGCTACATTTGTAGTATTCATACCAAATGTGGTATGGGAATGCGCAGGACATGTGCTTACTATCTCTCCTTTGTTCACTATTTTTGAACAAAGATACACATCTCCAGTCAATTCCACGTAACCAAGAGTGTGTTTGTTGCCTTTTGTTGTAACATTTTCGAAACCTTTGCAACAACCTAACTGATATGAGTGAATGTTTAGAACAATTTCGAACCTTTGTTTGACCTTCGAAATATTTTCTACTGCGTTCAAGCATGTTAGAAACATTTAAATCGGCGGGTACAATATTGATATAAGTTTCGAAACTATCACAACATATAGATTCATCTTTTGTTCGTACAGTTTCGAACATTGGTTAAATGAGCCATACGAAAGCAATTTACACGTCCCTGCTAAGTAGCTGATAGCACAGTTCTTAACGACCATAAAAAACATGTATTCAAAAACCACAAATTGCATTAGAACCGATCGCGGTCTCACTGACACGTTTTTAACTAACTGTGGGGTTCGTCAAGGCTGTAATCTGTCTCCAACTTTGTTCAATTTATTTATCAGCGACATAACAGATGAATTTGATCATGCTTGTTGCAATTCTCCTGTACTTCACAACATGAAAGTTCCATGTCTTCTGTACGCGGATGATTTAGTATTATTTTCCGAGTCCCAACAAGGCTTGCAATCATGTCTGGATAGATTAGAAAAATATTGTTTATACTGGAATCTGAAGGTGAATTTAAAAAAGACCAAAGTAATAGTCTTCTCTAAAGGAGGTCGATTACCAAAAAATTGTTTCTTTATGTTCAATGATAATGTCATAGAAATTGTAATGTCTTACTGTTACTTAGGTATAGTTGTAAGCGCGGCTGGTACGTTCAAGGCCAATAACAAACAGTTATCCAGCAAGGGACTAAAATCTTTGTTCAGTATCAGACAATCACTAGACAACGCTGATGCTTCATTAACAGTTAAAAACAAACTCTTCGACACATGTGTTAAACCCGTTCTACTATACGGGTCTGAGATATGGGGGTCATTTAAAAGCTCAAAGTTTTGTCCTATTGAGTCCATACACTTAAAATTTTGCAAATACGCACTCAATCTTCCAAGAACAGCTTGCAACCTTGCAGTACGGGCAGAACTAGGGAGGTACCCCCTTTACTTAGAGGCCTCCCTAAACGCCATTAAATTCTTTCTTAGGATGCGCCACAACGTACCAGCTGACAGCTTACAAGCCGACGCCCTGTTATGCCAACTTCAATTAGAAGCCAATGGCACAAAATGCTGGGCGTCCGGTGTCCGTAGCATGCTAGAGGAATGCGGTTATGCCTTCGTTTGGAGTGCACAAGTATCCTTAGGAACAAATTTGTCACTTATCATCAACTCCATAAGGCAACGATTAAAAGACATCTATACTCAATCATTCTCATCCGAAATCCACAACGATAACAGAGATAAATCTTACAGCAACAAACTCCGAACTTACCGTCTGTTTAAAACATTGTATAAAGAAGAAGAGTATTTATCCATTAGCAACATCAAACACAGAGTGGCCACTACTAAACTCAGGGTTAGCTGCCACAGATTACATGTCGAAACAGGAAGGCACAACCGCACGCCTCTACAACATAGACTTTGTCAATATTGTAATTTAAATCAAGTAGAAGATGAGCAACATTTCGTCCTAGATTGTAAATTATACGATAGCGAAAGAAGTGTACTTTTTAACTTTATCAAAGAAAAATTCCCATATTTCGAACATCTAAATACAACAGACAAATTCATATTTTTATTACGCTTAGATAATCCTTATATAAGAAATACTGTCTGTTCATACATTTACACATGTACAAAGAAGCGAGAAGAAGTCGACACTACTGGACTAGCTTAATTTAATAACACGTTTGTCTACTCTATATGTTTACAGCTTGTATTGTTGTATTTATATCCTTGTATGTTCCATGTGTTAAGTTAGACGACCTGTACCTAGCCCCTCGGGGCATGAATGCACAATAAAGGTCTTTCATTCAATGATGGACCAATAAAGACACCCCACCGCGAGAAGCCTGGCAGGCGATCGTAGGTGTTTTGTTTACTTTCGAGGTATCAACAATTTCCACGTGAAGAACGCGGTTGGGTACTCCCAAAATCCTACTACGCCGGACAGAAAAGTTTCCATTAAATTTGTTAGAAATCTTGAATAGATCTAGTTTTCTATTGTTAAAAATCCGTTTCAAGGAAACACGACACACACCACGCTACCGGCACGGTACGGGGGTGTCGCCAGCCGAACAAATCCCCCGCCGCTCACGTTAACCCGCACCCGTTGTTTGCGTTTGGAAGAGGTGAGCTGAGAAACACAACGCTCGTTCAAACCTTACTACCGTTGACTGTCACGCCCTTCGAAGCGGTAAACTACAGTCCGAAGATTTCTGTGTGTCCTTCAACAACTACAGATAATCGAAGACTCGTCACTGCATGGCTAGCACAACAAAACAACGAGCGCGCTCAGCTTCTGTACTTATCGCCTCGGCAAAGTTTGGCGACAAGCTGGAAGTTTGCTTACGAGGAGGAAAGACCGGACTTTTACGTGATTATCGGGAAAACACCATGTTCCGTTGAACTGGGTGGTTAAACTGCAGTTTAGGAAATTTTATAACAGAAATAAAGTTAAATCAATGATTTTGTGAATGTTTATTTCAGCATTAGTTATTCCAGATATTTTCAAACTCCAAATTCTTCAACACAACACGGGAGATCCTTTCTCCTCAGACTGGCGCGCAACTCCTGACAAAATTGATTGATGATCTCTCTCTGCCGCCGACTTCATACATGATCAAAGACATCAAAGGCGGGCGGAGGGCGGTGCGCAGGGAAACTTGAATATATAATGTGGCGAAGTTGTTGCACAAGGAATTCTCACGCTGAGGGGTACATGAAATAATGCTTACAAAATAGACCTCTATGAATCGGGCCACATTCAGCAATGGTAGACGGATTCGGGGTATGCCGCGCAAAACACACGGTCTCACTGGGGACAGGCGTTTTGGTCCCGCACGTTGTCGCCGCTACGCGATCGAAAGCCCCGCTGTCTGTCTCGGACCAACACGCGTCTCCCGTGATGTGTAGCGTCCACCAGGCTTTCCTGCGTACGGGCGTATGGATCGTAGAATTCGGCAAAAAAGGAATGATTAGGCCAGTAGAGTCATCAGTCCCCGGTAAGGTCAATGATTCGCCCGTTTGCGCTTGTAACGTTAAATGAACTTACCCTCTGGTGGCCAAACTTCACTGACAAACATTCTCCCTATTTTTATCATGAGCTTGCGTAGTTAGTCTGGTACTATTATGTGCCGGGAATGTTTATCTATCGCACGCCTTGGAAGGAAGTTCAACCATGATAAATGGTCGGTCTTTGTGAAAATTTGGAATCCCATGCTGTTGATTTTCGTGATTGAATCTGTAAGAAAATATATTTTCATGTCGTTCATGTTTTTGGGACGGACGCCGGGACGGGGTGAATTTTTTCTATCATAACATTTTCGTCCCGTCAGTAATGCAAATCGAATCGTGTTACACACGAGGCAAAACACTAAAAACGTGGGTCTAGTGGAGTGTTTTGGAGCGGGAAAATGCCGGATATTAGCGGTGCCGAACAGTGTACATCGTCGCGCGCGGGTGACGCTCCGTCAAAACAAATCCGCTGGTGGTCTAGCGCGGCCACCGAAAATAGACGGAAACACACAGGAGGACTTAGCACCTTCGTTTACGGGGCAATTGTGAAAATCTTTTCTTACAAATTGTTCGAACATTGAAACATTTGGATAGATGGTTTGAAACTGTTCTAAATAAAGAGATTTTTGTGCAGTTACGTTCGAAATGTTTCCAGCATATGTTAAATAAGTTCAAACATGTTATAAGTTTCAATTCTTATTGTTTGAACAGTTTAGAACTATTGTGACTTAGACATTCTTTTAATCAAAATAGTTCAAACATATTACAAATATTATATTAAAACCCTCTCGGTGACTTGGAACTGACACGTATTAAACCAAAATGATGCAAAATTTGACATGTGTCTGCCTTGGTCATGTACACAGGCCCTCATTTAAATGTTTGGCATACAGCCTTTCAAAACAATTTTTTCGTTTCGTTTTTTTTCAACCCAAATGTATACTATTGAATCATGCATTCAAACAAAGGGGTGTCACATTTCTATATTTCACCCATACTATCGCTGCAATATGTTGTTTTTGGTAATTTCCTTCTCCTCCTGTCAAATCCTCATATATATCATTATGTATTCTATGGAAAACTTAATTCTTTCCTGGGGTTAATTTTTTTTTATTCAATTTTGAACTGGGTTGATTATGCGCGAGAGTGTAATTTTGAGCGGATATTTGTCGACTGGTCTAGTTTACATAGAGATGGCACGGGATATCCCATTCTTGCAAGGGGAGGATTCTTTAATTATCTATTGCAATTTTGAGCTGGAGTGATTATGAAAAAGTCCATTTGTTAGCAGTAGTGTATTTGTTTATGTGGATATGGTTTTGGACTGGTCCATATTGTGTTGAGGTGCTACTGGAAGACTCCATTCCTGTATGGAGAGACTAATTGTTTTTAAACTCAATTTTGGACTGGGGTGATCCATTTTTTTAGTGGAAGTATTTTAGAATGGTCCATTGTTATTTTGGGACAGTCCATTTTTTTGCATGGCGAGGAGTATGGCTAAACATGCTGTATTTGCTCGCAAATGTTGCCTTTCTAGTTTATATTTCATTCTAAAAATTTAAAAGAACCAACATTAATCAGACTCTACAACATGTTTTATAGCTTCCTTCTAGTAGCGAACCTCTGATCTTTCCATTCCTAATACAATAATGTAACTATTGTACTATAAATCAATCAAAAGTGCACAAAATTGTTGCCGTATCACCCATGTACAGTATTCTTTGAATGTGCTGTTGTTGAACACTATTGTGACATAGTTTACCATATCCTTTTCCGAGAATGGACCAAGTTTGGGGATGAAGGCCGTACAGTTGACGTCCATGAGGACTCCTGAAAGAATTAAGCAGGACAAAGAATTCTTAAATGTCTTAATTTTTTGTCTCATCATAGAACATGCTGTTGTGGGAAAACAGAATTCGTCTACATGTTGCCTCCATTAACATTAATCCGCCGGGTTACATTAATCCGCCACTTTGAAAAAAAGTAGTAGGTCTGAAAATCTCCAGTGCAGCACCCCTCAGGTATGGACAGTTTAGATATACAGGAGTGCATTATACCGGTCGTTGGGTCGAAGATCTGTTTGGACATTTCTTTTCAGAGTAGCGGAATTGTGTACGATGGTGGAATTATGTTAGTAGATGTTTGACTTCATAATGATTTACGTGACTATTTCTAACTTGCAGTGTCGAAACAGTTTTAAAAAATTGTGTTTTAGAATATGCTTCTCAGTTAATCATGAACCGCTGCTGGATAGCCCGATTCGTACAACATTGATATTGCAAATCATTTTCATCTATTCATTCGGCATGCCATGTCATTAGTAAATCTACATTTCTTAGAAAGAACCATATGTTGATCGTAGAGTCATCACTGAACCCATTCAAACATTTCACGATACAAAAGCAGTTTTCTATAATGAATATGTCTTTATATATAATGGTCCTTGCAAGCATCACTTTGTTGTAGCTAAACCAACGTTATTACATTATGTACATACTGATTTTTATATGTCGTTTAAAAAATGTTTTAGCCAACTTACCCGGAGTTCCTGGCCTTGTTGTGTCATTATAATCATTAGGCACAATAAATGTGGTTTCTTCAATTAACGTAGGTCCATTGCTCTCCCTGTAATAATAGATAAGAATTAAGACATCACAGAGAATACAATTGAATACAAATTTAGAAATAAAATTCTCACTGGAAGAATATGAGGTCGTGAACCCAACAGAGGTTGGTGTGAGGGTAACATGCACTATCAGATGGCTCTAACCAATTATTGGGTTACTGTAAAATGTGTTATATATGTCAGCCTGTCAATATTTTCCTCTTGTGGTGTCTGTGTTCATTCTGCCCCTAAAGAGCCAGTGGCTGCAATGGGAAACGATTTTGGAAAACAGTTAATATTGTAGTCTTTCGGACTGGTTTGAGCAGAATGAATATTTAGGTCATACAGGTTGTTGCAGCATCGCGTGATATTGGATTTTATACTTAGATCAGCATAACTACAACGTGTATGACCCTAACCTGCACCTGTGCTAAAGATAAAACCTGGTGAGGGCCCCATCGTTGAAAAATAGATATGCTAACACCGAGAAGCGAAATCGCGGTAGCCACTTATATATATTTACACTATTGCCTACATACCGTTGTGACATCATTATAACTCAAATTACAGCATACGCCGATAACATCAACAGTGCTTGCCAAAAAATGTGGAGGGGGCGCATGAATTCCGAAGGGCAAAACATTATTTCAGATAATTGCGTGCAGCGCATCCCAGTGAAACATAGCTGACAACGATATCTATAAGAACACACTCACTCACCCGTTCACCGTGCTTGTCGATCCACTGACAGCTGCCCACATTTGGCAGATGGAAAATGTCAAAATTACTAAACCAAAGCACGCCATTTCGCATGAAACCCTAGTGTAGTAGGAAGACTGCCCGCGTCATGCTATCTCCGACCAAAACGATAGTGTGTGCGGCGTCTCATAGTGGAATCTATTGTGGTTGTCTCTTGAGACATAAACCCCTAATGATAATGTACTTCACTCTGTTCGCTACAAATCAAATTAAGCACCATTAGAAACCTTTTTTTGCAGCAACAATATTGATAGTGTCCAGGCCGTATTATGACAACAATTTCTATGCTACCATAATTTTTCTTGGAAATGAATCTTTGGTCAAAGCTGTTGATCACATGGTGAACGTAAATTTATATTACGTAAGTTTCAAATTATTATCAATGGGGTGAATAACTACAGATTTGTTTTTTTATATATATTAAGACTTTATTAATGTTTCCGCATTTTGAAGATCACGTACGTTCATGACATGGTTATGATAAGCACGTCCAGTGGCACATAATGCAAAATAAAACAGTACAAACCTGAAGAGACAAACAAGACATCATGTACTTTTAAGGCATGCCCTTGATCTTTAATTTACTTCTTTTGCGCCCAAATACACCATTCAGCTTGCATTAATCATCTTAATTTTGTGTTTTCTTCTTTTTTGCATGCTATTTTATGTTGTAGGTAGGTACCATTATACTAATGTTGACAAAATTCAGTGATATATACATAGGTATAAATGTACATAATGTTCAGTACATCACTTGGAGGGTGTTTTGTTGTCTTGAACATTTTTTTTATAATCTTAAACATCATTCGCTTTGAGTATTGCATATGATTATATACCAGTCAGATAAATGTAGTTATATAATATTGCAACATTGGGTATATATTACATTAGTATTATATGCATGTATATAAATGATAACGTCGGCAATCGGAACTTGAACGTCGGCGATCGGAACTTGTAAGAAAGTCATATTTCGTTCATACATCTTCTCCAGAGAATTCCTAACGTATTTTGCCCACATTAGATGCCTGTGACCGCAAAGAGAATAAGGCATTTCATTTTTTTCTCTACCTCTACAGACATGATAACTACATATCTCCTCCCATGAAGAAAAACTTAACCTTTGTTTTTACAACTGCTATAGTAGTACATGTAAACGAATTACAGAGAGCAATATGGCCTCAAGAGGTCGATAATTGATCGACCTTGAAGCCAAGATAGACTACTTCCTTATGCAATATTGATAAGCCCTTTGCGTATGGCATGATATAGAATTCACCCAACCCCCATAAGACACATGGGCATCGGAATGTATTTGACAATTTACACTCCAGCACAATATTGCAACGTTTTAAGCTAATCATAATTTTACCCCTACGTGTAGGTTTACTGATGGTCATATTTTGCATATCCGTCGTTTTGTCATATTTGGCATTACAATGCTTCCCGAACAGATTATCAAGGACGTGTTGCACTATGTCCAACGAGAAAATGGTACAGTATGTGTCTTGATTTTAGAAGACATCGATTAACATTATTCTTTAACATTCATTAACATCACTTCATTTTAATCAAGTACCAGGATAAAATATATGTGGCTTATAGATGATGATTTGCAATAGTGTTAATTTTCAGGTCCTTAAGCGCCCTTAAATTTCTGCCGTCAGTCCTCAAAAATCTGAAAAGCGCAGAGTCCAGCTAAGCTTTCGACACATGTTTTTTTCAGCTAATTGCCCCGGCCTCATTCTATTGCATAAGCATCAATGTTGTACACTTTCTTTTGTACACTCACGTCAAAGTATTCCTTAAACAGTGTCATAGTACTCGGCTATGATACAATTTACGTGCTAAGTGACGTGTTGTTTTTAACCACGAGTATCTAGGTAATGCTTTAGTCCCATTTCCAATCCGGGCCCGGCCAGGATGTTTGAGAAAACGAAAAATGATAAATGCATATAAAGAAAATACACAATACATGGTTAGGAGTAATTTTCTTACGTTTTGTAT
Organism: Branchiostoma lanceolatum; assembly: GCF_035083965.1. Lineage (NCBI taxonomy): Eukaryota > Metazoa > Chordata > Leptocardii > Amphioxiformes > Branchiostomatidae > Branchiostoma > Branchiostoma lanceolatum. Next base: position 19,224,419 of record NC_089728.1, on the reverse strand, counting down.
CTTTTGTTGTCTTTTATATAACGCTTTTCGTTCCCATAATATGCCCTGACGGGCACCGGATTGGAAATTGGACAAAAGCATAAAGGAAGTCCCAGAGCATTTTCAGGCCGTATATAGAGGCAGTGGGTACTTGTCCACTGTGTCTAGGACACGGTATTAGAAGCTGGAGCCCAACCCTCTCCTTCCACCGTTTTTTACCTCCCCGGTCACATACCCATGTTTGCACCAGGGTGGAGTGAGGAAAGTCGTGTTAAGTATTTTTCCCAAGGGCGCAATATCAGTGGCATATCAGGGGATTATAACCCCGACCTCCTGGTTCCAGGCCAAAAACCCTAACCGTTACCCCAACACGACGCCACAGCTTATAGTTTAAAGTATCGTGCAAAATTTTCGTGCCCGTTTTTAATTTTCTAAGTCATCTTTTCTTGAATTTCATCATTAAGTTTCACGGAATCACCTTGGATTTGTGATTTAATGCTCAAAGGACGACAACACGCCAAAGTAGGTAGCCACAAAGGCTATGTAGACTGTCGGGAACAGGAATCGTGAAACGTAGTCCAGTTTCTTTGCCATGTTATATCCTGTGATTGTGAACTTTATCTTTGGCAGTTGGATAGCACTACTCTCGTCCAAACTGTCTTCGTTGGGAACGAAACTTTTGTCCTCTTGATTCTCATCAGTATCCGTTCTCTCCGGGATTATCGGGGCCTTAGACTGGGAATAGATAATATTATATTACATTAAGTAAGCAATATAACGAATCAGTATTCTAGCCAGCACCCAGTATTTTGTCATTTTATGGAATTCTGTCACTCATGACGGACATAAATTTTGCCCAATCAGTCAATTTTGACCACACTCCCCCCAAAATAAAGCTGAAACCCTCGTTTAATATTTTACCAAAGGAGTTGTTATCAAACTAGGCTTAATCTGCCGGCAAAATTTGTCCCTCAAAATGCAGGAAATAGCGTTTCAGAGGGTTAAGATTAAAACTTTTCTGGGGGAGCATGCCCCCTGTCCGTCAATCAAAATCGAGATGAGGGGTAACAATTTCAGGCTGGCTAGAACACTGTAACGAAGGTACTAAAGTCGTTTATGTGGATATCAGACTCCAGCAGATACAAGACACGCAAGGAAGGCATTGCGTAGATTTGCTTTGCATGCTGAAAGAAGACCTCAAGCACATGCAGAGGGCGAGGCCCTCCTACGACAGAAAAGCATCCCCAAGAGCTAACACTGCACGAAATGGCCTCGGATCCCGGCCGATACGTACAGTGATTCCTCCGGAAATATTCCAAAGCCCGTGCGGATACTGACGCATTCTGACGGATCCAACGTTAGTAACGGATCCGACTAAATCCGCACGGGCTTTGGACTATTTCTAGAGGAATCCCTGTACGTATCCGCCGGGATCCGAGGCTATTTCGTGCAGTGTAAGACCAGGGAGCTCGCAAGACGCAGTGTGAGAAGATGAATAAACACTGAATGCAGCTACAGGACATTTCAACGACTGCAGATGCAGAATAAATCAGTAGATGATGATGATGTTAAAAGTCATCAATCATATATCGTATGAAGATATGATAATACTCTTAATAATTCTGATGTACACTGGTTTAACTTATTAATATATAAGTTTACAGAACAAAATATAACCTCCAAGCAGATCTACACGGTGCATGCACCGAAAATCGTATATGCTAGCCAGAGAAGCTCCAGTCAGCCAGATAAGCTCCAGTCCGCACCGTAGTGCAAGATAATCCCTGCCAATTTTCACGTTGGAGTTAAGCAGGCACAAGGCGGAGCAGAGACAACTTTCTCAAAAGGTTGACCCTCCTCGTGCCGGTTAACAACCTTGTTCAGTTGCGTCTTAGGGCAGATCCCTACCGGGCTATTGGACCCTCTCTGGCTGACTGGACCTTCTCTGGCTATACGATTTTCGGTGCACCGTGCAGATCTGCTTGGAGATTAAACAAAATATACCACAGATTACATTATGCACTTAGATGGCAACAATTACGGACCCGGACACATCCACAAATAGGACCAAATAAAACCTACCGCTTGTCTCGCTGCAAAGTTGACGAAGGCGTATTCCAGCAAGGCGAGCACCACAAAGAGCTTACAGCTAAGCATCCAGATGTCAATAGCCCGCACGTAGTTATGCTCCGGTGTTGCCCCGATTTTGGTGCTCTAAGGTAAGCACATCATAGAGGTAGCAAGTGAGTTTTTTTTAGAATGTTCTCTGATTGAATATATTCTGAAGCAGATTAATTCCTTATTTCCAACTAGATGACTGAACAGCACAACTCTTTGCCAAGGAATGACTAATCTGTCACTTCTCAAGGCAGTACGGGGAAAGGCGCCAATGTACATGGCAGAACTCTTTCCTTGGAAGTCTCCGCCCACGCTAAGAGCCCGAACACGCACATAGGCCAAACGGATTCGAGATTACGGCCCCCACCTGCTCCATTGTCCCTCAGCTAGAGTAGCATCCTGCCGTAGTTGTATGCAACGTTATGGGGCTCAGTTGTGGAACACATTACCACTCAAACAAAGAAATGCTATTACTTACAAGAACTTTAAGAATGGCAATACCGGCGGAAATTAAAATCTGTATTGTATATAACATGGCTTTTATGATTGATTGAGTGAATATTATTGTTACCGTGTACTTAGTCGTAGTTGTGGTTTTATATGTAAAATCAGGGATACCTGAAAAACAGGCTTCACAGCCTGAGTTGTATTTGCCCTGTATAAATAACTAAAACAAAATTTCTTACGCTGTGGCCACGTTATGCAGAAATGTCGCCTGGCTTGGTGAGGAATGTATCATAAGTTGCCATGAGCTTTCTGCAACTTATAATGCACTGCTCACTGACCCATGTGTCTTACTGGAGACTACCAGAGTATCGTGGAACAGGTTTGATATGTAATTTCCGACACTAAAATTTAACCAAATATTCGACTGTTCAGCTCCAGTCTTTGTCAAGGCGTGAGTAATCCACCGATGAGATGACGTCACGTTATGCAGATATTTACATTCTATGACAACAGACTGGAGCTGTAAATTCGAAAATTTGCGTAATTTCTATGTTGGAAATTACAGGTAAACTTATTCCAGAATGACTTCTACCAACACAGAGGAACTTTCAAGCTGATATATGAGCATTAGATTCATCTGCAACATCTTAATTATTTGTCATTACCCTGATAACTAGAAAAAAATATATTATCTGTTCGTTCATATGAAGGTTAATCTGTGACAACAATTGACATACTACTTAAAGTTTTACACGCATTTTCCATACACAACATAAAGCACTCACCTACAATGTTTCGGTCAGTCTGAACAGGTTACGTGACATAAGTTTCCGGTCATGTCAACTTGAGAAGGGTCAGAGGACTGACAGAATTCTTGTTGATGAGTGCTTTAAGGTCTCGTGTCTGTACTACTCCGCGGTCTAAAAATATGGATAGGCCCCAACAGGGTGTGTTCATGTGGATGATAAATTGTCTTTAATGGACCCCTCCTGATATATAAAGGATTTGGGATGAAAGCTTGTGTATTACTGCCAGGATTAGGTAGGAAAGTTTCGGCATCCATGTGATTGTCGGACGTGTACGGCTTTTTCGTTCTGAGTGATGCGGTCAGGGGCTGGCGGCCGAAGAGGGCCTCTTGCTAGTAACGTAGTGGATAGTGCAGTAGCTGTTATGAATCCCATAAATATCAATCGCCGGGTCAGATTTTTGTGACATTTTTTTCAGTGCCTCACGAAAAAGTGTTCTCAGAGTAGAAAGCAGAACATCTCCACAAAAACTGTTTCTTTGTTGGATTTTCGGCCATAAAAGTTGCGCAATAGAACATGTAAACCAATGGTAGGGCCTAATTGCGAAAACTTTTCCTATATCTGTTATGCTGTGGTCACATTTGCACCAGTGACCGTAGGGGGTGTAGTCCTGGCTGGACTCTGAAGACACAATTTTTTTTCTCGTTCGTTTTCTCGCGATTAGGTTACGGTGTCTATTTATCACCGGGTCCCGGGTCGTGCCTAGAAATAACCCGGTAACCGCAGGGTGTCCCACCGGGTCACGTACAGATAGAGGCCATGTCCGAAAGTTTTAGAAAATAGCCCGTAGACTAGCCGGCCGGGCCCCATATTCTAATTGTGACAATGCATAGCATTAGCTCGCTTAAGGTCTCATTCATAAAGGTCTCATTCATGAGTTTTTTCGCCCCATAGGCTTACATGTTATAAAACGTGTTTTACATGGGCACGTTCATAATGAAGCTATGGGAAAGGTGCCAATGTTTTTCATTCCATGTTGAGAACATGTACCCTAAATTATGTAAAAAAAAAAAAAAACATTTTCACTACACACAATCTCTTTTGATAGCAATTACAATCTGCACTTGGCTACACCCCTTAAAGCCACTTTCCAGCTGTAAGCGCCGGACCGATTCACACACAATGCCCGGGCTGTGTACTTCCGACCTTACGCGCGGCTGCCGAACTTTGCCTGCTAATTTCTTCAGTTACAAATAAGCTTTCATCAGTTTGACGCTTGATATCAGCTGGGCTAGCTAAAAGGAAATTTCCCACCGATATAGACACACGTTCATGCAGCCGTTCATTTTTGGGGCAACGGACTCTTTTAGGGTACCCACTCGGAGTAATACAGGAATGAGACCTTCACCTACCAGTGTGACCATGGTCAGGACAGTCGTTACTCCCAGGCTGGTTCTGGCCGGAGCAGAAGCTGGATCAAGCCAGAACGAAACCCAGGAAATCGCCACCACACAGGAGGAAGGCACGTACGTGTGGAGGATTTGATAACTCAGAAGACGAGACAAAGCAAACCGGAACTCCAACGTTGTATGGAAATCCCCAACAAGGTTAACTGAAAGAAACAGTTTAAACAATCATATCAGATTCTTTTTGTATATTTCCTGGCAGATTACAATTTTCGTTCCTTTAAGAGTGGGTAGACATGAAACGAATGGCACTCTCATAGGTTAAAATGGTTGGCAAAATGTCAATGTAAAACTATAATGGTGACATAAAACGTGTTCATGTTACAATGACAATTGCAACGATTGAAGTGCACGAACTGAACGATTCATGCCATGAAAATGATGTATAACAAATATAAAGATTCTGTGAATTCGTCTACACACGACTTAAGAACAGAGAAGAAGCGTGTAATCATAGATAAATCACAAAAAAGTTTTCTTAGTATTTTCTTGATATATTAATGCATTTGACCCTTGTTGGCCATGAATGTGCAATAAACTCCATTGTCGTTGACATTTTTTTTATCAATGAGCTCTAACCTTTGTCCAGAAATGGAGAACAGTCTTGAATTGGGGTATGTTGCTTGCATCTACCCCCAAATTGGAGGCATTCGATGCAGGCAGTTGTGTTCAGGTTCTCCGCCTTGAAACATTTGACCCCCATCTTTATACAGTCTGCATAGCCAGAGTAGTCACAGGTACCACTCTGATAGATACAAGTATCTCCTACAACGAGATGGGTTTACAAAAGGTGAAAATAATTTCTACGCTTACTCAGAGCAAGGCAAAGAGACCTATTCTGGACACTGAACTAAGCTGATGGGATATTATCTATATCTATAATAGGTGGTTATGCTAGGAGATGAACACTAGTTCCAATAACTTTTGGTTGAGACGGAAAAACTTATCAAGAAGGGAATCTTGCAGAAAGAAGATGTTGTTGTGAGATGTAGACTCAGCATTCAGTAATAGTAAAAAAAGCAAAGCAGTCATCCTCAATTGAGGCGAAGCATGATGCTTTTTCAAGTAGCTACGTAGTGGTAGTGCAATGCGGCTTCGCCACGGCTTGCGTTTTTAGCCAAGCACACCGGGTCACCCCAACTCTTCTCAATAAGTGTAATGCCAAGTAATAAATGTAAGGCTTGTGACACGTCAAGAGGTTAATGGTGAAATATAATACGACACAATTAGTTTGATCCAAAATGTTGGCGTTGGACCAAACGCAAGGTATACACTGTTGCTCAAGCATATCAATTAATGGCTTTAGATTAAAACCCTGCTGATCTAAAAATCGTACTCAGACAAAAGGTTTTGGGTGCTGCCTAAAACGTCTGACCGTTTCCCAAATTTATCAACATTTGCTTGTCAGTGAGTAGATGTTACTTTGTGTGTCTTATTACCTGGATTTATAACCTCAATCAACATTGGAACGAACGTTAAGTTTTCTACATGTCGAGTCATTTTCAATACATATGACCTTCAGATCCTTTTTGCTCATCTACTCTCGTCTGCCAGAATGTCATTTCAGCTTCTTAATTTTCTATGCATCTTAAATATGTGCGTAGCTTAAACATTGTGGCGCTGTATTGATGACTTTTTTCCGAGATAAATTATACGTGTAACATCCATAAGTATACTTTAAAGTTACCATAGATCTAAAGCAATTAGGAAATAGACTCAGCGATACTCACGATAGCTTTGGACGTTGAGCGTGTAGCTGATGAAGTCGACCTGTTCGATTTTGAACGCTGAGCGCACATTCGTCATGGAGATAGCGATGGGAGATTCGGTCTGCAGGTAGAGTGAGGAAGTCCAACCAACTTTCAACCCACCAACTGCGGAGACATGACAGAATACCAATGACAGGACACTCGCCTAATGCTTCGGTCTCAATTGGTCAACAGGCTATTTTTGGGCTGGACCGGGCCCCGATATGATTTTAATTCCCACTTAAAAACAACACGGGACCCGGTAACAAATAGGCGCCGTGAGCTAATCATTAGAACTGCAAGAGGTACCCTTCGGGTGTCCGCTTGTCCACCGGGACAAATTTGTGGCTTTGGGGCCCGGCCGGGGCTACACCCCCTACGGGCACCGGTGTAAATGTGACCGAAACATTAGACGAGATTTGTGTCTTTGATACATATTTGACTGGTATTTGGACTTGTACTATACCAACTGCATATCTTCTTTTAGTAGGTGAAATATTTCAAATAAGAGACATAAATTGTAAGAACAAGTAGAGAAAATGTGGAGAAATACCTAGCCTGTCTGTATTCCTGTTAGTCACTAAAATACAATTTGCGCATACACAGTCATATTTTACCTACCGAAGCTCATATGTAAACCACATATTTGCCGATCATGAGGATAGGTGTAGAGGTGCATCTGACACGGGACCCTCATGTCATAGCTGTAAAAATAGATAGTAAAATGTTGTTAAAAATATTTATATAATGTGTTAATATAGAGAGATTCCACTGATTTTCGAAAGAGAGAGACAAGTGTGTTTATATATATGTATATATATAGAAAGACAGAGACACATGAAGATAGATATGGTTGGATATGTTGGAGGGGTATTTCTTAAATCGAAGCCTAAATGTGTACTTACATTTTTGTCAGGAAAACGACCTTTCCAGGGTAAACCACTGGGTAAATCATTTCTTCGTTTTTGGTAACATCTGCGTGTATGACTGGAGTTATGAGTGGTCTCCAAATTCTCCTTTCGGACTCGTCAACCATGGCTTTGTGGGAGGGGAGTCTCTCATCTTTCCACCAGCATTGCAGGACGAATGAGATGAAAAATGTCTAACAGGATGGAAAAAGACAAAAAAAGCCAACTAGCAAGAAAAACACCCCTCCGTCAAAATAGTCACACCCAACATTAGCGACAAAAAAACACCCCTCCCAATAAAATGGTCACATCCATCATGGCCGCCCCTTCCTTGGATGCAAAATAGGTTTTGCTATCGCAAACCTGTAATTAACAGCATTTTTCGTATCATTTTGTATTATTTCAATGTTAGAATGTAGCATTTTATCAATTCATGTTTCACATTTTGCTTCTTATAGACCACATGCGGTCATTTGTGCATTTAGCCTAGTATATGAACAGGAATATGCAATAAAGACTATTATCATTGCCATGTTTATAAGAGTAAACGTGGGCCAGTTCATTTTTCACTGTCTTCAAAAAAAGAAGTCAAACCAACCATAGTCAACCATAGTTAACATAGAACTTTCACAGTAGACTTGATAAATATTTCGATTTCCATGTATTATCCATGTACTTGTTTGTCTGCAATTAGCCTTTGGGCATGAACTTGCGATAAAATGAATTTAAAAAGATAAATGAATAAATTATAATAGCTGCCAAGTCTTTTACGTCTTTCAAGACTAGCTATAATAGGTTTGGATTCCAGGCTATATTACATATTAGAGACTAAGCTGAAAAAGCAAACATTCTTGAGAAAATACAAAAATGCCGTTTACGCATCCAATCCACAGTATGACCATTTGTATACTTATGGGGAAAATAGTAGTATCCCAAAACAATAATATACGAAATTCTCTACCCTAGCACTTTTTCGACAAAAAATGTAATTTCAGTTTCGTCAAAAATGATATTTCGAAGTGTATAGAATTTTGGGTTTCACTTACTACATTTGCCAATTCTGCCTAAACATACGTGTAGCGATTTGCAAATATTACAGCGAGGTGCTTTCATATAATATACAAAGCTTTATCAAATTCTGTTGCTTGATGTATTGCAGGACAATTGAGATCAAAAATGTCTGACAGGATGGAAAAGGGAAAAAAATCAAATAAACAATATCTTTAACGTTACTTCGTATTATTGTAGACATAACATTTTAATATTTAAAGGTATCAATTTAAGATAAAAAGGTGTCAGATTACCATAGCTCTGTCCGAGAAAGGACCCAGTTTCGTGACGTACACCGAACAGTTCACGTCCAGTAGGGTCCCTGTAACATTCAAATGAGATCATTCATATGATTGTAAATGACTCTAATAAATGTGTTCAGGAACTTCACACTGATGTGCTGTGATCATCGTAAAAAAGGGAGCTTTGCCTAAATCGTTTTGTCTGTTGATAAAATCAGTTATTTGCTGCTTGGAAGCATGGTGATAGGAAAAAAATTGCCTATTGTTACCTACGGTACCGAATACATTCTACATCAAAGCATTACGTGCCTCAAGTGTATGTCCCTGCTGGATAGACCACAACGTGAACTTCATCAATATTGCAAGACAGTGTTGCCTATTCATACGACGCGACAGGAATTCACGGTGTTTAAATTCCCCTTCAAAAGATGCAAAATGGTGATAGCATACACTTACGACAGAGAGTCGATTTCTAATAATCATCCTATGAAAGAATCACCTATAATCTTCTTCATTCAAAGCTAAGGAGTGTTAATAGTGCTGTGTACTTAACGACTGATACAAAGGATGGGTAAGCCTACCGGGGGTCCCCGGCCTTGTCTTATTATCATAATCGTCAGGCGGGGCCCAGGTGAATCCGGAGTCCTCACTAGCTATAGCGTCCTCAATCAACGAACCACCATTATTTTCCCTGCAACAAAATGCATCAATAACCACCATTGCTACCAATCAGATATACCCCCAAAGGATCCCTATATCGGCATGCGAGCATGCTAAGCATACCCATTTATTGTATTACTGCATAGGTTATGTATCAAAATCCTTGCAAAAGCTACGTGCTCATCATTCTCACGATAATACATGAAGATTATGTATGCTTGGCTGTCAGTGATATCTTGCAAAAGCTACGTGCTCAGTTTGACCCCAGCCCTGAAATCCTCACGATAATGCAGGGCGGAGCACTGACTGATAAATCTAAGCACATACTCGTAATATTGTCTTCATGTATCATGGCTCCGTCCCTGGAGTTTTTGTAGCTCGTAATCCTTAATTCCTTTAGACGCCAGTGTTCTTAAGTGTACATGTATTCTGCTTTGATTCTCCTGACAGCAATATGCATAGAAGCCCTAGTTTCTCCTTATAATGTAGACATAAAACCTGTCGCAGGCCCCACATTTCAACAGCCTGCCGAACCCTTGGGCGTTAGCTTATAAATAATTGCATTATAACGTCAAGACGATCTAAAAATAAATCTATTTTCTTGTTGGACTTGACGGTAATCATTTTGTACTTACGGTTTCCCTACAAGTGACACCATTTTGACTGTTGGGCCTAAAAATGGGGCACGCCATTCAAGGTACGGTGCCATCATTATAAGGGGTACTTCATCTTCAATGCTTGCGTGCTGTGGATACCAATAACTAACCACAAAATAAAGATATTGAAGGTATGTAGGGGCATGCACACCTACCCGTTCATGTCACTCGTTGAGCCACTGTCAGACGACACTTGGCTGATGAAATATACACAAAGAACGAAAAAACAGTACGTCTGTATCGCGAACATGTCGTACGAAGATCTCAGTCGACTAGCAAGACTCCACAGGTCATACCACCCACAACAGTCAGTGGACAGCGTCCGATGTGTAGATAAACTGAAAAGAACTAAATTGAACTTGATTGGGCGTCTTCGGAGACATTTTCTCCCAAGGCACCGTCTTCTCCGCTCGATATAAACTACGTTATACTTGTAGACACCAATAAACTGAAGACGTTTATGGGATCCATATTTCATAACATTATCATTTATGATTTCATTTCTTTAGGTCATTTTTATATATAACGCGCATTTTGGATATCACGTGGTTCCATGTTAGCCAACATACAGCATGGTTGAATTTTCTCTCGAAAGCTTTACCATTTTTTCGCTATTCCGATACAAAATCGTATTTTGACACATTGCAACATGAAATGTAAAGTGTTACACGAAGGTATGGTTGCAGCTTTTAAATGTGATTTATTCTGTGTGAATTTTGATTGATTCAGCAAGCAGGGCTCTTGATAAGATGATTCAATTGTGTCTTGATTGATTCCACAATCAAGGCTCACCAAATGAGCTATAGTTATTCATCACATACTAGTATGTCGGTTTTTTTAAGTATATGATGATTCTAATTGATTTCCTTTCGGCTCTATCTCATTTATTCCCTGATAGAGAATTAAAGCTTTCTCAAGTAAACAAATGGGTTAGAGGATTATATCTCATTAATTCACCAGTAAGAGGATGATCTATTAGAGAAACAATTAGTCTCATCTTATTTTTTCACTAGTGATATAGACTATAAATAAGATGACCATGAAATAAAAGAGTTGTCATAATTTTTCCAACTACGTGTTTCACGAATTGAAATAATGTGAAAGGCAACCCAAGCAATATTAGGGCCCGAAAATCGGATTTTGAAAGTCAATTCATTTAGTTATTTCTATACATGATTAGTTCAAACAACATTATCACAATGTAATACAACGTCCATTATGCAAAAAAAATATGATGTTTCTGTGATGCGAGAGCTCACTGCAAATCATGGATGAAGTTTTTGTAGGCTCATGAAACTAAGGGGATCATCATACATCACATTTTTGCGTGTCTTTAAAATGCTCAAAGTATGATCTCTGGCTCATTCACCGTCGTTGAGGATTAGTGGGAAGTATGAAGTTACTACATAAATGTGCTTAACAGGATTAGTATATGTCACTACCAAAATGATCTCAGCGTTATTTTATTTCGATTTTTTGGGGGCACAAACATTGCTTTGGTTGCCTTTAAGGACTGATGGAATGTGATAAATAATCAATAGCAAGTCTCACCAAATGGACAGAATTGACGGTATCAGTTCAACGTTAATTGTACACCAATGACCTTCATTACGCTTGAATAATTCAGCCAACCAACAGGACATGACCCGACGTAATCTAATTTCTCGACCCAACCGACCAATATAATGAAGTGTGAAATAGCATTTTTTTTTAAACGTTGCTCCCAAGGAGAACGAAATTGTCCCACTTCTTTTGCCTTTTCTCTGAATATATATCTACTACTACAAAAATGACAGACGATATACATTTGATAACAAGATCTTGATGGTTTTATTGGAGGGGGGCAGATTTGAGTTTCGTTCAAATAAATAAACATTACAGTTTAGTGGGGGGGGGTGACAACGGCTGCAAACATTACCTTTTAATTCGATTGAGTCAACTAGAGGAAGTGAGTAGTCACTTGCATTGTCTCCCCCGGATCAATTTGTAAAAGTAGAAGTGTAATAAAGAAACGTGAGGCGATGTAATGGACTGTCACACTAGCGTAATCTAGTGCATGTTGGTACTTCAAAGATGACAGTCTCTCTATTAAATTCTGAACTTGTAGTACACGTTGACATAGATAACGATAAAGACAAGGAACGCTAATGGATAGACAATCCGTGCAACACGTTCGATCGCTTCAGCATAGTATCGACCTGAGCGTTGTTTCTTGGCGTTAGGTTTCTGCTTGGAGTCAGTAGTATTTGGTTGCTGATAGGAGTCAGTAGTTATGGCATTAGGTTGCTGATTGGAGTCAGTGGTGTTGTTTTCGTTTGTGGCGATTGACGACGTTGGCTTCTGGACCTTCTGAAAAAAAAAACCAAGACAAAATATATCATTAAACATATGATCATGAAACTACATATCAAAAAGTGATAATGATTACAAAGCCAACTCTACTTGTAAAGCAATAAAACGTTGCAATGTCTTATTTTTTCACCAGGGCTACCTACCGAATGCATTCATGATAAAGGCCACAGGAAGTAAATTTCAAGTATGATATCTCCGCGCGCATTGATTTTCGCCTACTTTCGGAAAAGAACGGAAACATTTCGTTCCCCTCCTACGATTCTTAATATGTCTTTTGACAAAAAAAGTCCAAATTGGATACAATAAAGGTTTGATTACCTTTATGTGTTTCCACCTTTTTATGTAACTGACAACAGCATATTCGAGAAGAGCCAAGAAGACAAATATCTGACACATGGAAATCCAGACATCGACAGCTCGGATGTAAGATACTTCCGGTATTCGTGAAGTTTGGGCACCCTGTAGGGTAAACAGAAAACATCACAATCATAATTTGAAATGCTGTTAAACTAAGGTTCTCTAAGTAATTTTGTGTTTTCACGGTCTCTAGCATCGTCTGTAACATCTAGAAAATACTTTGGACATTTTAGCCCTTTGCTGTATTTTCGGTCATTTAGCTGTTTAAGTAGTGGCTTGCGCACTTCTATAGCTAAATTAAACAGAGACGGGTGTCGGTACAGGCTTCCAACTACTTTTGACCCAGGGCCTACGTAAAACAAAAGCTTTGAAAAAAACGCCCTGATTTTTATATGAGCTTTCCATCTTTCCCGAAAACCAATCGAGGACTTGCCGTCTCAACTACTAATTGCAGCGGAAAAACATAATACACATGCATACATTATCCTTCTCAGTATCCGTCAACTGATGACTGTTACTCACTTACAACACTACTATAGTTTCATGGTATTATGAATATTTTAATATTAAAACCTTCTTTATGTTAACTGTTTATATTATGGAAGTTTGACCTCAGACCTTGTTTTTTTTCTTTTTTTAGTGATTTCAGTGTTATTGTTTGGCAAATTGATTTTGTTTCTGTATTCATTCCTATGTTTAATCATTACTTTATGTTATTACATTTATCAACTATCTGTACCCGTATGGGCTCCCTTGGAAATCAGCCGTTCTTTGGCTAAAGAGACTACCCATATGTTTTAAGATGAATGAATGAATAAATAAATAGATAAATAGATAAATAAAAACTGTCACATTACCTGTGTGACCATCGTCAGCACTGTGGTCACACCAAGAGACACTCTGGCAGGAGGAGAGTCCATGTCCAGCCAGAAGTTGATCCAGGCCATGAAGACGATGAAGATACACGGCATGTACGTCTGCAGCAGATGGTACCTCAGGCGGCGCACCAACGTGAACCGCATTTCACCCGTAGTGAAGACGTGTATATCTTTCGCTGTTAGGATGGCAACAAGGCACAACCACTTACCAAATTTATGAAATCGTCATATCTATTCAAATGAGCATCTTCACAATTCATATCAGGGTTATGTGCAGATATTATTTAATGTAGATTATTCATGTATTCACTCACTCATCAAGCTTGATCAGAATGCCATACATTTGGTACGGAGTGTCTGGAGGACACGTCAGTATGCCATACTAATATTCTGCCTATTACCAAAAGTAGGTATCATTATTGTACGATTTTTGTGAAATATGAATGAAGGAGAGTTATTCAAGCCGCCCCTTTTCAAATGCATTACATATAGGGTTTAGATATGTATACAATGTACCAGTGTGCAAGATAGTTGCCTGTATAGGATGCCCTTGTATGTTACCGTGCATGCCCAGCAATAGCTCGCATGGCCTGACGTATATGAATTGTGCAATTGAAGTTTTTTAAGAAGATATTTCTTTTGTTGAGTTTATTGAGATACCCTTTTGCCCCTCTAGGGGGCTAATCTTCCAGGGCTCATAAACACTACATGTACATCACAAAATACATACATACACACATAATTACATATTCAAGAATATTTTAAACAAACAAAAAACGACGAAGTAAGTTGCTTACGATCGAATTTCGTCATTTCACATTCCTTGGCGACACTACGGGCACTGCAATCGCCAAAATAATGGTTACACTTATGGCATCTTTCTTCAGAGTCTGGACAATGCCTTAAGCATCCCTCTGCACCGTTGAAATCACATATTTCCGACTGGTAGGTACAGCGAACATCTGAGACCAAGGAGAATGTCAGTCAAAAGGTGCATTCGTATTCTATTGCCGGAAGCAAAATACTTGTAATAATGTATAAATAGATGATAATCAAAAATCATTTGGTCTAGACCCTTATTTCAATGTATTGAGATTTTTTACTTGATTACTGGCATGGTTATGATCTCGATTTCTGGGGACTAATACAAGGATTGTTCTTCTATAAGACATATCCCCGGTACTTATAAGCTTGTATCGGACTACGGGCTAGAACACATTTAAAACACTTTTCGCAAGTATTCTCCTGGATAATCATCATCATCTCAGGGTACAAGTCCATTCGACAAAAAGTGCGCGATAAACGACACTCAAATAAATATGAGTAGAATGTTGGCAACAATTCATTGTCCACTTTAGCTCATGTTGATTTGATTACGTGGATGACATTCGCGCGCACATGAATTCGTCCATTTCCAAAAATAAATAAAAATTTTACCGTACTGTAAATCCGACGGCGAAAAGCAGCTACAAAATGAGCAGACATATGTCGCAAATTGAAAAAAATCTGAAATTGAATACTATTGTTGTAGAATGCCAAAGTCAAAGTAGGAAATGTGAAAGAACAAAAATGAAGCATCCAGTATTTACTATGATACCATTTTCTGTGTCATTTGTTTAACCGTCCTGACTATTTCATAATAAAGGCAACTAAAACATTTATCTTTATTCGCACGCTCGCATCAGTTTTGGGGGTCCCAGAGGATGCCATCCATAGAATCAAATCAACATGGACTTACCTTGATAAACGTGGGAGTTCGTGTAGGCCAGCATTTCCAGAACCTCCAGGCGTAGTTGTGAGTGTACTCCAGGTAGTCGTAAGATGACTGCCGATTTGGCAAATCCACTATCAAGTGCCGATGGAACACCCCAACGGAACCGGTAGTTGCCGCCTACGTAAAGACATCAACGCAGTGTTTGAATACGTACGCAAGCAGTATGCATTCTAAAGCGTGCCCCATTTCCAAAATGCAATTTCAAAACGATGGGGTAGCACGTTTGCAAAAATATTGCTACTCCTCTCCATCAAATTTGGATTTGGCATGTTTTGGAATACAACAAAGGCTGTTGAAAATGCATTGGTGTCAAAGCCAACATGTATGTAATTATATTTAGTCTTAAACATGGCATTGTTACATTTCGCATTTTGTAAATTTGAATACATTAACTGTATTTATTTGTAGATCTCACCTAGATTTATTGATAAGCTGCAGGTCTGAGTATCCATCGGATATGCATGTAGATCCATGAGGCAGTGCACCTTGGCATGAACCCTGTGAAAAGATAGATTCAAATGCACAACGTTTTTCTTCCTGTTTGCTTTTTCTATTTTTTCCTTCTAGTTAGCTGCAAGGTCATAAGTCGAACGCATAGAACAACGGCATAATGGTTCATGGTACGTGTATAGCTTTCTTACAAGTGGTCTCCTGCATTTATATATAAATCTGACAAAATCTTGAGTATTGCCAAATTTCATTGCCTATGGCTGCTTTAAAGTATTGAAAGTTGCATTCAAAGTTGCATCTTGAGGTTCACTAAATGACAAATACCGTTTCTTGTATAACAATCATCATATCGGTGTTATACTATAGCTAACTACGGGTATTAGCTTCCAATAGCAGACATTGACAGTGCTTGGTTGAATGATGACTGCGACATAAGATCTCAACATTGTACTATGCAAACGCAGCATACTAAGTACTTACTAGGAACGTTGCTCTGGATGTACATTGTATATCGTATGTTTCTTTTACTTCCTCATTTGTGGACAAGAAATATGATCCCCCACTGTTGACAGATAGTTTTAAGTAATATTATTGTCCAATTAGTCATAGACAGACAGACAGTTTGATCTCTCTTGTGTCTTTCAATGTAATTTACTGTTTTTAATGTTTAGTATTTTATTTCCTATTTCGAAACGATTTCATTATTTTTTGTAAATCATTTTTATTTCGTGATCATTTCGTAAACATACTATTTATGCTTGTTTCCTTTATCCCTTTAATCTGTACGTATATATTTATGTTGAGCCCAACATACTGTTGGGCGCAACATATTGTGTTCGTATGGTTTCTTTCTCCTGTCAAATCTTGTAATCGACTCAGCTCGGTCGTCCCTGCACCAACTGAGCTGAAATTTGGTATACAGGTAGAGTGGGTAAATACCCTGGGAGCCTTTTTTAAATTTTTTTCGATATTGACCTTGAAAGTGATTTTATTGAGTTTTTTCTGACCAAAACCGTACATTTTGGCCTCCTGTGCTCTGGAAATACATCCAAATGACCTGAAATTTGCTATGGTGGTACATTGAACAAATATTTAAAGAATCCCATTCGCACTTTCGGCATACAACACTTTGAAATACGATTTTAGAGGGTGTTTTGGGAAGAAGATCGGCTATCTTCATCATATGGGGTTACTGACCTATAGGTCACATCTTTCTTTATCTGGCCGGGTGGACTAATTCGGTCAGCCAATGAGAGAGCGCAGATTTATCAAGCTCAACCTGATTGGTTGAAATAGTCAATTTAATTAGGGGCACTACTGGTGCAGGCACTGGCTCCCATCCGTGTGTGTTGTTATTGTTGTGTCGTACTGAAGTGCAATTGAGAAGGTTCAAAGCTTTTCTGGTGGTATTTTTCGGCACACACGGTGTTTTTCTTATTGTAACACTGCATGGAAACAAAGATTTCCACAAGTTTGCAAGCTTGGACACTATGGTGAAACCTGACATTTCCTCGCTATGTACACTAATTTTCTACCCGTGTCTCCAAGATTGAACACCAGTGCAGTGCGCACAATAGTAGTGCACAAAAAGTTTCCAAAGTTTCCCACCTTAGGAAACATCCCGTGTCGAGACGTTGACAATAACATTAACAATCACAATAGAGAGTTGTGAAGTGCATGAAAATTTACCTTGAGCAAGGAGGCCCTTGCTTCGAGTAATTGTTTAAAGTTTTTGGCTAAAAATGACGTAAACCTAAGAATTTTCAACCTCCTTGAGTAAACCCCTGTTACATGTCTACACTATCGGGCCGCGGGGAAGTCTTGAATATCGGCGCTGATCGATAGCGCATTAAACAAAATATGTGGCGTAGCGTTGTACTAAAAATATTTTAATCGCAACCACTCGCACTTGTTTAAAAAAGCCGAAGATTTCACCACACACAATCGTCTGCAACTTGTTTTGTTTGTGGTAACGTTACCAGATAGTCGGCTTGATGGCGAAGTTTTGTTGGTCACCTTTTTGCATATATTAACAGTGTCATGCCAGAGCCATATTGCATTATCGGTCCTACATTTACTTGAAGTAAACATAATTTACTCTTTTAATACGAAACCAACTAGGCTAAATACCAAGTATATTGAATTTCAATTATTCATTCAAATACCAACATTGCAGACATACAACAAACGTTAGCCTCTATGCCACAGTCGCTTTTTGCATGGGGAGGGAAATGGGCGAAACATGTTGCATTTGCTCCCGCAAATGTTGCCTTTCTAGTTCTAAATGTGTTTTTTTTTTTATTTTGAACCCTGGAAGATTCGTCTTTGGTTAAGGTTATGTCAATAAGCACACACTCCGAAAACGTAATATCATTTCCTCTAAAAGTAAAGGCGTTTAATTGCACACCAATCTGATATGATTGTAGGTGTAATGATCCCCTTGTTCTTAATCGTGCCAGCAGTTTATCTGTGAAAGTGGCTTCATCTAGAATGTTCCAATCAAATAACTGTTCTCTGAAGAGTTGAATTATCAGGAGCTAAATCCCATCCCGTAAAAATTCCCCGAGTGTGCTTACAGACCTGGGCGGGTAGGCAACACTCGGAGTACCGAGGATGTAACTGGAAGCTCCCGATCGGCTTGTACCGGGCTTTATTTTAAAGTGTGTAAGACACCAATGGCATCAAAATATGAAATTTCCTGAAATTACATAAACCATAATGATACTGTTTGATAGACATAGACACCCTTCGGATGTTATTGAACATCGAACCATCAAAACAGCATACCTCCAGCTTTTGATTCTTTCCACCAGGTAATTACATTAATCAGTGACTTTACTCTCCCGATGACTTCACAATGAACATGGCAGCTGGTTTGGAAATTTGCACTGCGGCTCGGAAAGAACGTTTTTTGAGAAGCAAACAAACTAGATGTTATAATGTCTTTTATGGTTCAATGTTAAATAACGAATAAACATCAGAAGGGTGTGTATTTGTTTTAAACGTTTATATTCATTGTATGATACTATTCCTATTACAGATAATAAGAAAATGTTGTATTTTGGTGTCATATACACTTTAATTAAGTGTGTGAAGAATTCATATCACAGAGGCAGACGTCATTTTAACATGACTTCCTTTAATGATGATTTCGCAACAGGTTACAAAGACGTAAAAACAGCACAAGATAATCCTATATGCATGTTCTGAGGATCACATCTGTGAGCTACTAGTTACGACCCTTCCATCTTCTTGCAAGCAAACCTGAAACATCCTTATAAGAAAGGTTTTTGTCATGGTCAAACCATTGGTGTAAAAACAATCAGTATCAGTTTAAGATAGAAACACCATACACATGTAAAGTACTATATCTGCCTTTGTTCAACACAGTTGTGGTGGTCTTAAAATTTGTACATACCTTCCGCAACACAATTTGATATACCTATTTTACTTTCACGTTATTTCCCACATTTTTGCCTATGTCATATCTATTACAAATACACAGATAGATAACTAACACAATTCTTTCAGAATTGATAGCAGCATGAATTATCATAAATAGAAGCTTATGTAAGACCTAAGACTCAACACCTTCATTTGCATGTATCTGCTATGACATACATTGCTAGAAAGCCTATCAAACATGGCACTTGTAGCGCTTATTTTCACTTCTAGGCTTTCCACTCAAGACAGTTGTTTACCTTAAACTAGTAGGATCATTTTGATCATTAGCAGCCTGTACTTTTAATTGTGGCATCGTCTCTAAGCTGAAGCGTCTATCGAACATGGCACTTCTAGTGCTAATATACACTTTTGGAATCTCTAGTTAAGACAGCTGTTTACCTTCAACTAGCAGAATCATTTTGATCAGTAGCAGCCTGTGCCGTACATTGTGCCATCGTCCCTACATAAGCTGAAGTGTCTATCAAACTGACAAACATGGCACTTCTAGTGCTTAGTTTCACTCCTAGAATCTCTAGTTAAGACAGCTGTTTACCTTCAACTAGCATGATCATTTTGATCAGTAGCAGCCTGTGCCGTTCACTGCGCCATCGCTCCTAAACGGACTCTTCTAGACCTCCTCGTTTGCACTTCCCTACACGGTACTTTCCTTCTAGTGGATGGCACTCGAAGCCAGTGTGACAGGGGCACAGGAAGCTGTTCCGCTGACGTATGAGGAGGGGAAAGTCGGGAGAGTTGACCTTGCAGATTTGACCTTCATCTCGAAGGCTCTTGCAAACGCGGATGGGCATCTTGACGTTCCACTGCGCGCAGCAAGAGGTGTCGTCCCCGTCGGCGTCGATGCAATCTGCGTCAGTCTGACAAAACTGTGAAACAAAAGTGCGGAAGACGGTTTTACAACTAGCACTCAGCGTTCGGAACGCCCTGATTTTTGTACGGGCTTTCCATCTTGCACGAAAGCCTATCGAGACCTTGCCGTCTCAACTACTGGTTGCAGCGGAAACACATAATATACAAAAGTGCGGAAGACGTTTTACAACTAGAACTCAGCGTTCGGAACGCCCTGATTTTTGTTTGAGCTTTCCATCTTGCACAAAAACCTATCGAGGCCTTGCCGTCGCAACTACTGGTTGCAGCGGAAATACATAATATACAAACGTGCGGAAGACGGTTTACAACTAGCACTCAGCGTTCGGAACGCCCTGATTTTTGAATGAGCTTTCCAGCTTGCAAGAAAAACTATCGAGGCCTTGCCATCTCAACTATTCGTTGCAGCGGAAACATAATACACATGCATACATTACCCTTCTAAGTATCCTTCAACTAATGACTATGCTGCCTGGTAAGTATGCAGGTTTGGCTATTCAACGCGAGCATAGCGAGCGTCTAACTGACAGTTAAGATGGCCCCATTTCTCATTGCTTTCAGTGACTATTCAACAACTGTGAATCTCTATTACAAATCTAGACTGTGAATCGCAAATCTCAAATTTGTGGATTTGCAAATGTCACAGCAAGCGTTGATTTGCATTGAAATATCTATTTCGACATGATGTACAAGAAAGCACAAGATTGGTGTCTAAAACGTGAGCGATTCTTCCCCTGCCGATCTGTACAGAAATGGAAATTCTGATTCTAATAACAAGGATGGCTGAAAACGTTCCATAGATACATCTAGAGGAATAAAAGATGTTGCTTACCCCTGTGATGGGCATCATGCCGGACGCAAAGTAGCAGCAGCAAGAGACGAAGAGGAGAATCTTCATCAGGCTCATGGTGGTAGGTTCTTCTGGTTGGCTGGATCGGCGGTGTGGATGTAGGTTCGCTGGTCGGCTAGCAGTGTAGAAACCTCCGCTGGTGTCGGCTCTTTTATCCCCAAAATCCCCGCATCAGAGAAAACATCCTTGCGATTGAAAACTTGTCCGATCGCCAAGTAGACCACTTGACAGTGCTCAATTGTCGCTCTCCTTTTCCAAAAGAAATCTGAGGACCATCAAAACCTCATAACGTGTTAACGTACCTCAAAAAACGGGTCTCGAAGTGTGCTTGATTCAAAGGAAAATGTCCATAATACCCATACATTATAAATGATATGATGCCCTTGTTATTACTTTTGACGGCTTTAGATGACTTTTCAGAGCATTCTAGATGATTGCGGGAAAAAGGTATTGAAAAACATTGCTGCAACAAAACGCTTTTGTCAAAATAATGAAGATTGGTGTTACGGCTGCACATAATTTCATACAAACCAAAACAAAAGCTTCTTCTTCTTCTGTTCCTAACTTACAATGGATTCAGTATCCCCAGAGCAGGTACTAGTAGTCGAAAGCTTCCTGAATCGTTAAAAAAATGGTTGTGTAGCTAAAAATCCAGTATATATATAAATTTCAGAAAAAAACTTCAATTCCCCCCTCAGTATCCATGCAGCACATGTTTTACGTCCATCTAAAACGCACCCTAACACGGGCGAGAGGATCCATTTCACGTAGTGTAAGTACCGGAGACCTAAAGTACTTATGCTGTCTCCAGCCGGAATATTTTTGGTCGAGGCCACCTGAGAAAAACGCTTCAGAATTGCCTGAAGTCCCGTTTACCTGCACGCATTGATTGAAGTATAAATTTTAAACTTCAGCATTGAAACGACCCACCCACGCAAAAAGCCTAGTCTTTCACATCTACAACGTTGAGTGTCATCGGGGTCCTTGGAGAGAAACTGCGTGGCCGCTAATGAGTACACTGCTTGTTTGAAGATCACTTGTGTACTTACTTGAGACGGTCACGCGTACGGCAGTGTGTGCGGAAGCGCCTGGATTGTTACGTAAGCGTTGAGTTTGATGCAAACTCTAAACGTCATTCGGTTAAGTTAGAGCTGCGTTTCGACTTCCGATTCGGAGTGCCAAAGTTTACGATGATCAATCACAATGTATCACCCTGCTGCTTTCGTTATGTACCATCTATGTACAATGCTAGAAGCATTTATCTAAGCTGGAAGTTAGTTTTGAATTTTTTCTACGCCGTACATTTACTAGTCTTTGATATATTCTGTACATAGCTTTATCTCGGTGAGCCATTTGAAGGCATAGCTTTTGTAGGTGAGAAACGTCTTATAAGATTAAGAGAACTTTACCCTCAAATATCCGTATACGTAGGTACGTAGCCGTAAACTTTATTCTTGCGTGGTAGGTTCAAGCTATGATACGGGAATCCGTTCACTATACCTGTAACGTAACGTGACCAATTAACGTCCGATTTATTCAAAACGTATTTATCTTAAAACCGCGCCGACAGAGCCAAATTTCAAACCCATGGGCAGAAATATCAGCTCTTCTAACAAGAAAATGTATGGTCTGTACGTTTTTCTCCGCCTGTTTAACGCCGTGCGAGCATGTATTTAATATACTGAGGTATATGATGAAGAATTGTGCTAGGGCAACCCATTATCGTCCACTTCTGAATCTCTTCCTTTCTAGCGCTATGCTTGAAGAACATAGACCAGAAAAAAATGCACAGTAACTGTCCAAAGTAGTCTGCAGACAAATGATAGTAAAATCACTATGTCTGTCCGGCCACTTGCTTAACGCGATGGAAAAAAACAATATTTATCTGTAAATTTCCCCCACATGCGCGCCACGTGGCGTTCACGTGGTAAACGCATGGCCATTATGTTTTGCGGTGCAAAAATTAAAGAGATGGCTTAGGATCATACTTATGTTCTTTATTGCTCATGAGAACAGGCTTTGGCATAATACACCGCGACATGTGGACATGAGCCAAACCGGACGTAAATAGGTTCAACACGTAAATAGGTCATGTTACGTTAGCTGTCAATCTTAAATTTCAAAAGAATGGGGGGAAAACAAACGAAGGACCTACTCGTGTCGAACGATGACCTGTCCTGTAGGAGTCAGCATGGTGGGGTGTAACTGGACCACATCAGCTTCGGCCAGTGACACCATGTGGCTCGGCGGCTTCCAGATCTTAACGTCCTCCGACAAAAACACCAACTCTTCCGTCAGGTTGGCCAACCGATCGTCTTCCCACTCGCACACACGGAAAAACTGCATATCAAAAGTCTGTGGAATAAAAAAAGAACAAGACAATGGTGCAAAATCAGAATATCTCTTTCCTTTTATAGTGAGCGAAGGAGTACTCTGCTTGTTTGAAGATCACATGGAAACTTTCTTGAGGGGGACACGCGGACGGCAATGTGCGAAAGCTAATAGCTTGTTCTATGTATCTATCTATCGGCCTTCGGCCGGGACTATAAACAAGTACGTACTTCACTCCAAATTGCCCTATCCAGCATTTGTCCTAAGTGTTCATATTTAATCCCAGTGTCTCTGACTAAACTGTCAGTAAAAGTCGAACCTCTGCAGTGCACTCTGCCTCTTGGTTTCCATAAAAGGATGTTTGAAACTCCTTCCTGGTTAGCACGACAGCAGTGCCCAGCAAATGTTACTCGACGGTGGGTGAGCTTTTGTGACAGCCGTGGAAGACTTCCATAAATTGTTTTGAGAGTAGCATGTTGTGTCCAAGATAGCTTGTTACATAAATGTGGACTACCGTCTGAGGTTGATGCAACACCTTTTTTTTATAAATAAAGAAGTATGGCCATCTTGTTTCCTTTTATGACATACATATTTGACCAGAAAGTGAGGTGATGATACCATGTCTTCTATCTTTTTTGACGTTATTCCATTGTTTTTCTATGTTATATCATGTTACATTATTGTTTCATATATGTTGTTACGTGAAATCAGTTGTAATAAGTCAAACGTTTTAGATTGGAAGCCAAGTACTTCTAAGCACTTAAGTAAGTCTACCTTGTCGTATTATTATTATTATTAACTTACAGTTTGCGTTACTTTTGTTATTCTATGTATTTAGGTTTGTTGAACAATGTGGGGATTACCCCCCAGGGCACATTGAAAAACGCCGTTAAAAGGCAATATGTAACCCCCCTGGTTAGATAAATGAATGAATAAACAAACAAACAAACAAACAAAATCATAGATTGATGATGGTATTGGTCACCCAATATATTGAGTGACAAAAGAAGACTAAGATAGAGCTTAATAGATAAATTTCTTATCTACATTCTAGATCTCAAGCCTCAGACGAAAACAATATTGCACTTATACGTACATGGCAAACCTAAGCAAATTGTGTGTCAATGATACATGTACCCTCAACCACACTCCCCCATGAAGGATAAGGCATGTTCCTATGATGTTATTCATAATATTTGCCTTCGCCGTAGGCAGAAGGGTATATTTTTAGTCGGGATTTTTTGGAGTGGTGGTGTTGGCGATGTAACTCTTGATGCCATGGACGGATGTTGGTAATTTTTGGTAGGTAAGTTTCTGCTTGGAAGACGAAGGTCAAGTTCGAAGATGGTTCTTCTGGGGGGGGGGGTCTTTTGGTGCTGCAGTGGACCTTTTGTGTTTGTCGGTTTGTTTGTAGGTGGCATAACTCGTTGTTATATCATTTTGTGCAGTAATATGTGAATGAGTTAAGTTTTTATCAATGATAATAGGTGTTTTAACTTTTTACCATGGTTTTCTCAGAGAATCCTCCCAAACTCTGGATGAAGATTGCACATTGGACATCCACCATTGACTCCCCTAGGAAAAAGACAAAGATATGTTGTGCATCGGTTTAGCAAAGTATTGTTAGGTAATGCTGATTTAATTATATGGATGACATCCAACCACGCATCAATTTTTGTCCGATATAAGAATAAATTAAAAATTCCACCATACTGTAAAAAATACAAAGCAGCTGCAAAATGATCAAATATATGCCGTAAATTGTAAAAAAAAAATTGTGAAAAAGTTAATGACAAGTCAAAAAAGTTTTGAAAGAACAAAAAAGAAGAATCTATATTTCGGTACATCACATTCTCCGTGTTTAGTCATTTGTTCAACCTTCCTGACCACGTTAATTTCATAACGAAGGCAACTGTGCTAAATGTTTCTTTATTCACACGCTCGCATCAGTTTTGGGGTTCCCAGAGGATGTCATCCATATAATCAAATCAACATGTCCTTATGGCAGTGAAGAATGTCAACAACATAGACCATACTCTATGTATATCTATGTATATTATCATGGTGGAAGTGATGTGTATATAAATTTCTCAATCCTACAGATTTAGCTAAGCCAAACGCACTTTTCCAAATTTCTTAACCTGAATAAAAAGGCTATTCACAAAGGGGTGAAAATCTATCCACATTATAAATATTTGTTAGAGGGTTTAATCGGACACCTACTACAGAAACTCGTTTTTCCGCAACACGTATGGCTTATTGTGCATTTAGTTAACCTATTTATGTTTGTATGCCCTCTTTTAAAATGTATAATGTTTCTATGGGTTTTGTTTTTATATACCCGATATAAAGTATAAATGCATAAATGAAATGAATGTTCACCCGATATTCTGGAGTGTACTTTCCATTAAATTCAAGTTCAAGTTACAGATAGAAGAGAGTGCCCTGTATTCACATGATTGTCTCTTGAAACTTCATGAAGAGGTGGCAATGCCACAACGTACCGGCAACGTGCTTCTCGATATCACTTCAAAAAAGTTCTCGCTCGGTGACGTAATTTTCGTCACCAACTGTACGTCGCTTTTAAACTACATAGACCATACTCTATGTATATCTATGTGTACTATGAGGAAGTTATGGGTATATAGGTTTCTTCATCATACAGATTCAGCTAAGCATAAGGGACTTTTAGTACAAATTTTTTAGCCTGAATAAAAATGGGTTAAATATCTCCACAGTGCAAATATTTCTTATTATTATCAAGTCAAAGAAACATCAAATAACAAATGAATGGACGAAGACAAAGTTACGGCGGACTCAAGTTGTGCACAACTTATATTCTTGCCGCAACTTGTACATTGTCTAAAATAGAATATTTGACAAGACGCTAAAAAAACTTGAGTTGGTAAATGAATAAATTCCTAGTTGAAGCGTATAAGTAAGTCCGACCCTTCCTAACAGAAGAGAAAATGCAAAAAGGACACGTATAAGTAAAAACGTTTAGTTGCTGTGATGTAGTCTTGTGTGGCTAACATAATTTTACAGTTGATATCAGAAGATCAGAGCAAACTACCACGTAGAATTAAAAGTTAACGTTATTAGAGAGAATGTGTGAATATTTGTTAGAGGGCTTAATGTTCATACAATATTCTAGAGTGTACTTTCTATCAAATTCAGTTCAAGTTACAGATAGAAGAGAGTGCCCTGTATTCACATGATTGTCTCTTGAAACTTCATGAAGAGGTGGCAATGCCACAACGTGCCGACAACGTGTATCTCGATATCACTTCAAAAAGTGCTCGGTGACGTAAATTTCGTCACCAACTGTACGTCGCTTTTAAACTAGTTATCCGACATGCCGTAACTCTAACAAATGAAGCACTCCTATATCTAACTACTCTCCAAGCAGAGGAGGGGTTCCGGCTGGTTTTTGACGTGTTTAAGGCGTTTTTGTCTGGCAAAAAAAAGAGACAAAGTAGAAATCCCAACAAAAACGCCTAAAAACACGTCGAAAACCAGCCCGAACCTGTCCTCTGCTTGGAGACTAATATCTAACACGATAATAGGTTAGCGGGTGGGGTCGTGTGTAATGGCAGGGTGTTTGGCCAAGAATCCAAAGGTCCTCGGTTCGAATCATGCGGTGTCAACCATCTTGTGCCCTTGGGAAAGGCAATTTTCACGACTTTTCTCACATCACGCAGGTGTAAAAATGGGTACCTCACTTCGGATGGGGAGGTAAAAGGCGGTGGTGGAAGGAGAGGGTTGGGCTCCGCCTTCCAATACCATGCCCCTGACACAGTGGATAACAGTTCACTGCCCGTACGGCCTCAAAAAGGCTATGGGACTACATTTCACCTTTAATAGGCCAGCTAGGGTCGCATGTAAATCGGCCTGAATACCTTTACGACGTGCTAGTACCATTACAATTGTAACATTTGCTGTCATTATAGTGCCAGATGGCATCAGAAGATCCATTCTACAAAGAATACATTAATGATAGGATGCAATATAGAATTGAATGACCATGCAGTTATTCTTTACCTCTCTGTTTTAATGTCCATCTGTCATTATAACCTTTGGGTAACTGGATATTCGTTTCACCATTTTCGTAGTTAGTCTCCAGCTCTCTGAAAAAAAGGGACAACAATGACACTAGCTATAGCAAATCGAAGTTGAAGTATAGATGAAAGAGATGATAATGAACGCAACCACATATAGCTTATAATTAGTTCAATGTGGTACATTGTACCTTGTTCCATGCTAGATCCAGTGGGTAAATAAACTTATTTACACGCAGATACAGTTATATATGTACAATTTGTAGGTACTGTACAGCGTGCAATTACTTACTCGGCTGTATGACACCAGAAATATATAATATTTTACATATTGCCAAGAAACAATATATAGCTTAGTTCAATGTGGTACCTACGCTAGATCCAGTGGGTAAATAGACTTATTTACACGCAGATATTGTAGGTACTGTACATTTTATTTATTGGTGCGGTACGGCGTGTAATTGGTTACTCGGCTGTATGACACCAGAAATATACAATATCTAACACATAATTGGTAAGAAACACACTGGGTTTTTATAGTTAGCTCTCATTTGTAAACCTGAATTCGTGGTAAGTTTCCAACAAGGTCCTCCGAGACCCGGATATACAATCGCTGGCATTTTGACCTCGAATAGTCATAAATAGCCTCCACCAGACCATCCTACGGGCGTGTGAATCGTAGAATTCGGCGAAAAAAATTAATTATTAGCCAGTAGAGTCAGTCCACGGTGAAGATTACATTTCGCTCGAGACTGAGCCTGCAAATGAAACCCTGGCAAATATTCTCCCTATAGCCGGCGTAGTTAGTCTGGTAGAGACTAGGTCATAAAGAACATATGCATACGATATCGTTAACCAAACCACACATGATATCAACTATTCTACAACTCACTCGTTGGCAGAATAAGTCAACACAAACAGAGCTGTAGTAACTATTACGACGTAAGTCCATGTGTTCATCTCGGTGATTATAATGTACAGAGATATGATGGCTGTAATATATTTTTAGTACGCAGGGGTGACATGTTGCGTGATATCTTTAGCCATACTGCCTACGTATCACTCGTATCAAGTTCGGTTGTGTCACTCGTACTGCATATGGGGAGGATGTAGATATGTTACTTTGCATATAGTATCAGATAGACCAAGAGAGTTGTCTGCTAGCCTAGCCATTCGGCTATGAAACGCCACCTTTAGCTATATATACTAATATAACAAATTGGCAACATATATATCGATACTCAAATGACAGGCGACAATTATCGATTCCCTTGGGATCTATTTCAACTAGATATTAGAAGATCCTCTAAAGGCAGCCAAAACAATATTAGGGCCATCAAAATTGAAATAAAAAAATGCTGAAATCTTTATGGCAGTGACATTTAACTAACACATTTGTGTAATATAGCTTCACACTTTGAGCATTTTGAAACCGTTCAAAAATGTGTCGCACGATGATCCCATTTGTTTCACGAGCCTACAAAACTCCATCGATGATTATTAGTGAGTTCTCACATCACAACGGCGTCATATTTTTGCATCATGGACGTCGCTATACATTGTGATAGTGTTGTTTGAACTAATCAGGTAACGTTAAATGATGGCTAAATAAATTGACTTTCAAAATCCGATTTTCTGGCCCTAGTTTCGCCCCTAATCAAATTTGTAACCTTAAGTTCAATTGCTTGAAATATAATCTATGTGGAATCAAGAATATGCAGTTCATTTGTGTTTATCTATTTCATTTTTGCAAGTACTTCTCACACCGTGAAAGTTGCAGTATAGGTAAAGATTGCTAGGGGCGCTTTCTAGAGAAAGGGCTGCTGGGAAAATTCCTCTTCGTGAGGTCGTTCAAAATGGCGGCGCCAAATTCACTTTTAGAGACTTGAAGTACGAATTCGTCTCTGTACATCCTCATATCAAGCGACATGCCTCCCTAACGCAGGTATTTTACTGGATATTATGGGCAGTAACGTGTGAGTTGCAACTATTGACGTATCTACTTTGTAAGTGTTGGTATTTTTGTTATCCGAGTTTGCCCCCCTCCCCAACGTGTTGTTTACATGGGATTGTTGTGTTGTTGAGATCATAATATTTGCCATATCACTAAATCTCGATAGAGATAGTATTTCCAGAATTACGATCAATATAATAATCCTTTCTGTATGTAAAACTTGACTTTGAAATGTACCGTTGTCGTGTTATCAATTAAGTTTCCAAAACTAATAAATTACACCCACAATACAAATAGTTGCAGGTGTGTTTTCCAACATTCAAAATACTGTAACAGTAGTGAAGGAATGCGATATGAAAATGGAAAGCACAGGTCACATAAAACTGAAGTAGTTTCAAAATACAATAGAGTAATGTTTCAGGTAACCAAAGCAATATTAGGGACCAAAAAATCAAAATTAAAAAAATGCTGAAATCTTTACTAGTATGGTAGTGACATTTACCAAGCAGGTTTTATATAATTTATAAAACCTCCTTGCATTTACAAACACTGGTTAGCACATTTGCGTTATAACTTCATACTTTGAGCATTCTAAAACCGGGCAAAGACGAGCCGTACAATGATCCCCTTAGTTTCGCAAGCCGACAAAAACCCCGGTGACGATTTTCAGTGAGTTCTCACATCACAACAACGTCATATTTTTGCATAATGGATGTTGCTGTACAGTGTGATAGTGTTGTTTGAACTAATCATGTTTAGAAGTGACTAAATGAATTGACTTTCAAAATCCGATTTTCGGGCCCTAACATTGCTTGTTAAGGGCTTATTTTGCATATATACAGTCTTATAAATTAGCCCTATGTTGATAGGGCTAATGTATAAGACTGTACGCAAAAGAAGCCCTACAACAGTCATCATAGCTATGTTTCAGGGTCCAAATTATTCACAGTTGTGGCTGTTCTGAATGTGTTTCTTTTGAATTCAACCTTCAGCTACCAAGTACAGTTTCACTTTCAAATAAAAGTATATTTGCTCACATGATGGGCTAGAAACTTCTACTAAAAATCTAATCAAACCACCTCATCCTTTCAGGACCAGAATGCACCTGTGAAAGTTCCCACGATGCACCTGAGTCTGGAGGTCCTGGCGTCAGCCTCCATCAAGAGAAAGAAACCCTGGCCTCAGCTGACATGGGTCGGAAAGGTACCAACAAACTTGTCTTATAAAACTGTGGTATATGATATGATGTGACTCTTGATAAATACACAAGGTCTGACCTTTTAATTTGATCATTCTACTTGTCAGCGATGACTTTGGATCATGTATATTTTTGTCTGAATGTCAGCATTGCCATAAAGAATTCTTTACATATGCATAGAAATTATGTATATGTTGTATATTTCCATGTTTTTCAGTTGATACTTGCCTCTCAAAATGTGCGAAATATCAGTTCAGATGATAAAAAATTCCAAGATTTTGCAACTGTTCCCAGATTTTTCTAGCTTAAACTTTGCGATTGTAATCGTTTTGTCAATAACAGCACTTAAAATCTCCCCACCTCAACCCTAAATCATTACATTTTACAGTCAAGTCTATATATAGCTAGCAAGTTAGAAAATATATGCCTTTAGTCAGTTAAGACTGTGAGTTGTAAAATCTTGTATGGTGTTCTATGCTGGAATTTTACTCATTGTTACCAACTGTATGCTGTGTGAATTTATGATACCGATGTTTAACCGTCTCCCTGCTGCTTAACTCTGTAAGCGTAACCAAAAGAGAATGGGGGTGCCTAGCCCAGTCTAGCCATTACTTCAGTGTAATAAATATAGAATAAAAGAACTAAAACACTTGATCACATTTCTTAAGACTCCATTTATCCACATCCTCAATTGTTCAGTAGAAGGAGAGCCTGTTACTGATGGACCATCGCCGTCTGAGTCTTCTCTACCTGCCGTCCGGGAAAACCAAGAGGAAGATCACCAAAGTCAACAAGATGCTTCCCAACACCTTATGTATGAACACTTCTCGCAATGGTGAGTCCAGTACCATTTATTTCAATAATCACTTTTCTAAAAGAAGGTTTGTCCCTGTGGTGCAAGCCGTAACGCAACCCCGCTGCTTTGCCATCTGGATCAAATTCCGTGGATCCTTGTGGTCGACTCGAGCTCGGACATGTTGTAAGGGATTGCATTCGTCTTTTCGGATGGTGACGTAAAGCCGGTGGCCCCGTGTATGAGGGAGCTTCGGGCGTAAGCCTCAAGCATCAAACCTCTGGACGTAAAATTAAAGAACCCAACACACTTATCGAGAAGAGTAGGGGTGACCCGGTGTGCTTGGCCAAAGACTCGAGCCGTGGCGAAGCCACATTGCACTACCACTACCTACTTGAAAAAGCATTACGCTTCACCTCAATTGAGGATGCCTGCTTTACCTTTTTCATTGGCAGGCTTCTAGGTAGGATTTATAGGGAGTCCAAAATTGAGGGGGGAACAGACTTCCCCAATGGGCTCGATGTTTTAACAATTACCCGGTACGTAGCTTTGCATGTTAAACAATTTTCATGCTGTCCCAGTGTCTGGTATGCGGACAAAAACAACAGTCACAGTATATATGTGGGGAACACATCATGTACATGTGTATGTAGTTACCAGGGAAACAGGGTGCCCTCTAGGTGTCCCCTGCAAAAGGAGGGTGTCTGATTTCTTTGTTTTCTTAGTGTAGGGCATCCAGAAGACGCCCTGACACCCTGCTAGCTAATATCCTGATTCCAATATCAGGCCCCAAACCACATAGACTGTGCTTGCCCTGTGGTGCTTTTTGCTCAAATCCGACTGAATTCTATGTGCACAGGTGTAGCAGGCAAGTATGTACCCCTGGAAAAAACACCTGGGTATGTTTTTTTCAGGGGTATATTCTGGCAAGATACACCTGTAATCAAAACTCCCGTATTTGGCTAAGCTATATGGTTGGCTCACAATGAACCTTGTATATTATACAATCATAGGTGTTTGATTTTTCTCCAGATTTTTAATATTTTCATAATTTATTTCTTTATACCTCTCGCAGGTTCTTACCTAGCAGGCCTCCTCACAACAGGAGAAGTGTTCGTATGGCACAAGGATACAGATCTACTGAGAACAACTGCCCCCCTCCCCAACATGGAGGACAGCACTGCCAGTAGCTCAAGAAGGCACCTTGTCTACATCTCCAATGAGGGAGGAAAGATCCTTGTCGTTTGTAAGGATGGAAAGGTTCACATCTGGCAGAAGGACGATCATTCCTCCCATTTGGCTTCACCTCAGAAAGCCACAGGAAAGATAACAGAGCTATCGGGCAGATGGTACAAAGTAGGGGGAGGAAAGACCCAACTTCCAGAGGTGGACTGTAAAGAGGTGGCTATCGATGCTGTGTTCTTTCAAGATCAGGTTTGGACATATTCTTGATTTCCTCTTCTAAGGAAAAAATGCTGTCTTTGTCAATGTGATTCAGTACCAAGGACAGTGGTGTCAGTGTGAATGTCATTCAGTAACAAGGGCAGTGTTGTCAGTGTGAATGTCATTCAGTACCAAGGACAGTGTTGTCATTGTCAATGTCATTCAGTACCAAGGACAGTGTTGTCATTGTCAATGTCATTCAGTACCAAGGACAGTGTTGTCAGTGTCAATGTCATTCAGTACCAAGGACAGTGATGTCAGTGTCAATGTCATTCAGTACCAAGGACAGTGTTGTCAGTGTGAATGTCATTCAGTACCAAGGATAGTGTTGTTAGTGTGGATGTCATTCAGTACCAAGGACAGTGTTATCAGTGTGGATGTCATTCAGTACCAAGGACAATGTTGTCAGTGTGAATGTTATTCAGTACCAAGGACAGTGATGTCAGTATGAATGTTATTCAGTATCAAGGACAGTGTTGTCAGTGTGAATGTTTTTCAGTACTAAGGACAGTGTTGTCAGTGTGAATGTCATTCAGTACCAAGGACATTGTTGTCAGTGTGAATGTCATACAGTACCAAGGACAGTGTTGTCAGTGTCAATGTCATTCAGTACCAAGGACAGTGTTGTCAGTGTGAATGTCATTCAGTACCAAGGATAGTGTTGTTAGTGTGGATGTCATTCAGTACCAAGGACAGTGTTATCAGTGTGGATGTCATTCAGTACCAAGGACAATGTTGTCAGTGTGAATGTTATTCAGTACCAAGGACAGTGATGTCAGTATGAATGTTATTCAGTACCAAGGACAGTGTTGTCAGTGTGAATTTCATTCAGTACCAAGGACAGTGTTGTCAGTGTGAATGTCATTCAGTAACAAGGACAGTGTTGTCAGTGTGAATGTCATTCAGTACCAAGGACATTGTTGTCAGTGTGAATGTCATACAGTACCAAGGACAGTGTTGTCAGTGTGAATGTTATTCAGTACCAGGGACAGTGTTGTCAGTGTGAATGTCATTCAGTACCAAGGACAGTGTTGCCAGTGTGAATATCATTCATACCAAGGACAGTGGTGTCAATGTCATTGTTATTCAGTAGCAAGGACACTGATGTCAGTGTCAATGTCATTCATTACCATGGAGATTGCTGATTAAAAAAGCATTACGCTTCACCTCAATAAAATTTGAGTGCTTCACCTTTTTGTTCCCCATAGGTCCAAGGCAACTGTTGCAGGTGTTCCTTTGTGTTTAACAATGGAAGAACCTTTACTGTGTCAACTGCCATCCTTCACTGGCACGAAAAGGCAGATTCTTTGGCCTACGGGTAAGTTTTAAATGATAATTTATAATTGTTTAAATCTCAAATTGTTCGGAAGTAAAACTAAAAAGACCAATTGCAATACAGTCACAAGTGACCACCTCTACATAAGGACCAACCTACTACAAATGTGACCACTTTTTGGTGGTCTCTTAGATAGTTTTTACTATTTAGACAAGCATTAACAATTCTGTGTATAGTGACCACCTGTCAACATAGACCAGATTTTATCAGTCCACTGAGTGGTCTTCCTTGGCAATTTGGACTGTACACTCTTCTATATTTATGGAACATTACATTTTTTAGTTAGAAGGATGATACATGTAAATGAAAAATTTCTGTATACATAAATCGGTATGAAAGAAGAATAACATTGAGTTTTTACTACTGGATCACTGAATTTTAATTAATCTCAGACATTTCAAATGCCCATACGAGGTTTTTCTTCTTTCAATCTCAGGCATTTTAAACGCCCATCCGACATTGTTTTTTGTTTAAAACTCTGAGATTAAGGTTCAGTAATCCAGTAATAAAGACTCAATTTTATTCTTCTTTCATGCGACCTGGATGTCTGATATTCAAAAATGTATTAATTGGTATGATTTGAAATTTGTTCTTTTTCTCCTAGGCCTATGCCATTTTCTGTGACATGGATGGTGGCACAGCGCCCTCTAGCGGCTGCAGTACCAGACAGCACACTGATCAGATCCAGGGGTGCATACCTGGCCTGTTACACCAATGACGGACAGGTGCTAGCTGTCGCATGTAACCAATGGCAGCCAAAGGATACCAAGGTATTGTAAAAAATTGGCTTAAAATTCCCACCTGTATTACATCAGGCTACCACGGCTTTGTCCATGCCCTGACCATGTGCCCCCTTACCCTAGGGAACAGATCTACTGACAAGCATAAGATTCTGATTGACAACTGCTAGGTCACATGTGGCCACAGTCTTCAACTTTGACCTGTTTGAAAGTAATTTCCCTCCTAGCCTTAGGAAACCTTAGAATGCCCATTTTTAACTTAAAACTCTGCAAAACTCCACACGGTGGTAGGCTGAAACCTCCCTTGCAATGCTCCCCCTTCAATTTTCCCCCAGAAAACACCCAGTCTACCATAGTTAACAGCGACATTGAAAACTTGTGTTTCAGGTTATGTTTGTGTCTGTGTTCACATCCACTGCTGTTGAAGCCAACATGAGTAGCTGTGGAGCCAAAACATGCGACCTTCCTCCGAAGATACTCAGGTACTTTATGTCTTAGTTGGCACATTCATTTTGTTTGTATCGCATACTTGGTGAACCGCCTTATGGCGTAACACACCAGGTTTGTACTGAAGAGTACAAGCTGCATATCCAGACAGATATATTTGATCCACTCACTCCATTCTTTTAGTTTTACGTGCTTGAGGCATGGCTCTCCTCAAACACGGGACCTCCATTTAACGTCCTGTCTGAGGGACGTCCCTAAAGCCCAAATTATTGTGGCCCCGTCACAAATTTTTTGATAATTTTCCCTTGCGGTCAGATCACACTGCTTTTGAAGCCCAGATGAGCAGGTAATTAGAAATCCCAGTGTTGTCAATGAATTAAAATGCAATGCACAGTTTTGTGAAATAATTGAAATGCATCAGAAAAAGATTTGCATTGATAGAATGATGGCTAGCCTGATATTAATATTGAAGATGTCTTGAAACTGTTTCTTTAAGAACCTACTGGATCTGTGGGATGAGGTGGACGTGTGATGACCTGTTGCTGGTCTGCATCACCAAGCGAGGGTCAGTGGTCATCTTGACCCGTCTGGGAGAGCCTGTCACGCTGACCACTCACGGCTGCTCGGTTGAGATGGGACCCAGTCTGTACCTACCTCTGCACCCTCTCATCATGTACAGGTAACTGTTCATTACAGGTCGTTTTTGGTAACACCTCAGGGATGGGACCTGGCCTGTACCTGCCTCTGCACCCTCTCATTATGTACAGGTAACTTATTCATTACAGGTCATTTTTGGTAACACCACAGGGACGGGACCCAACCTGTACCTGCCTCTGCACCCTCTCATTATGTACAGGTAACTATTCATTACAGGTCGTTTTTGGTAACACCTCAGGGATGGGACCCGGCCTGTACCTGCCTCTGCACCCTCTCATTATGTACAGGTAACTATTCATTACCTCCTTAAAAAATGGGGGTATAGTTTTTGGTCTGTTGGACTGTGTGTGTTTGTGTGTGTGTGTGCGTGTGCGTGTGTGAGTCTGTGTGTGTGTGTGCGTGCGTGCGTGCGTATCCAGCGAGATATCTTAAGAACCTATAGATGGAATGTGACACTATTTGGTATGCGGGTAGATGTTGTGGACTCGATGGTCAAAGTTGGTTTTGGGCCTCCTGGTGGCCGACCTTGGTACTGCAGCAAAACTTCCTTATATTTGGTCCTGGACATGCTGTGGTCTACAGGTCGTTTTCCATAACACTTAAGGGTGGAGCCTACAATGCTGGAAATGCTTTTTTTTCTGCACACAGTAACATAAATTACATACCATTGCACATTTCCATTCTTTGTTTGCTTTCTGCTTCTCAAAAGAACGTTTTTTCGCGAGTTGCGGTACCAGGTTCCGAACAGACTGTCGTGTTAACTATGCTATCATTGTAACAAGTGTAATATATTTTGCTGTAACATTGATGTATATTGTGAATAAAATGTGAAAAAAAAAACTATGCTATCATGAGCCGAAATTAACTTGATTACCTGGTGACAGGAATCAAGAACTGGTGTACTAACTTTGCGTGTTATTGTGTCTCTCTATCCCAGCCCAGGTCAAGAAAACATCCACCCATCTAAGATAGCCTCCCAATCCTCCCCTCCCTCCACCTCGGAAATCGACCCGCTAAAACAGCGATTCTCTATCGCCACCCATCCCCGCCTTCCCATCATCCTCTGCTCCGACGGGTACATGGTGACCGTGATGCAGCTCCCGAGCAATCTTACGACGCCAAATGTCTTGAAGACACTCTGCGTAGAGGCAAACCAGGTGCTCTCGAATCTTGGCGTTCGGCCGATGTTAGGAGCCACCTTGACAAGGGTGTTTGGTCAGAGCAGTTTTGGTGACAAGGGAAAGAGTGTAACGCAATGGAGAAAAGTAGGAACAGGACTTAAGATGTTAAACATGAACAGGACAGAAGAGACAAATAGTTTCACAGGCGCAAAGAGTTCGACCGTAAAGAAAGGAGGGCTGCCGAGGTACTCTTTCGAAGAGCCAACGGACAGCGGGGATCTCAGCCAATCAGAGAGCGACGTATCCACCGTTGGCGCAAACGTGAGCAAACCGGGACTCGCAAGTGGCGATGAGGGGAAGATATTCTTCGGAGACCACGATTTGGTGAACGAGACCGTAGTTCGCCCGGAGAAAGCGAAAACGCCACTAGAACTAGCCGAAGGTGTGTCATCTACTCTACTCTGTGCGTGGGGGCTGAGCCTGTCATACAGCGGTCAGTGGACTTGGGAGCTTGAGGTCATCACCAGACACATAGCGGACTGTCTGGTCAAGCTGGTCAGCCATCTCCTGCAAGATGAGGGAGTGAGGGCAGAGAAGAAGAAGAAAGGAAAGACAAAGAAGGAACGATCGGGAGTTTCGAAGGCGCTAGTGTTGTTCCGACATGCCTTGAATATGACCAACTGGGATTCGGTTCACCAGCACTGTTTACCTTGTGTAGTGAGGATGGTTCATGGGGTCACAGGTCATCTGCTTGGAAGGGTCAGAGGTCATGACATTCGGGTCAGAGGTCAGCTGGAAGCCCTGGCAGGATGTCAGCATCTACTGAGGTTTGCAGAAGAGAGGCTGAACAGGGCCTACCTGTGGAATTCTGGGATAGGTGGAAAACTTGGACATGGAAGGTAGAGATCATCATTCTATAAACTTGCTTGTTGTCATGGCAACACAACTGCAACCATTTATGTTTTAAGCCAGAATTTATTATCAGATTTCAGCTCCAATGTTGTATTGTTTGTTTATTTTTCAACAGTGGCACAGAAAGACTTGCAGACGCAGGGAGTAAGGTCCAAGGCAAACCTGGCCAAAAGTATGTTACGTTTTCATTGTACTGTAATTGTGAACTTGTTTTGTGCCCATGTACTTTTTTGTTGTATTTGTATTTATTGACTATGAAGACGAGTCATTACACTGGGTCAGCCTAGACAGCTCTCGCTGGTAACGGCTGACCCACAAAATACAAACGAATAGACAACTTATCTACATGACCTGCAGTAAAATCATTGCACTATACATAGTATAGAATACAATACAATGCATAATGATACAGTACATTATCATTGGAATCAATTAACCACCATGCAAATATATGAGCACATTGTCATCACAAAATCGTAGGGGGAATGGTCTTGTATTATCTATAGCATCATGGTGGAATAGATGGAAGGTTGATCAGAGATAAGCTTAAGAGCAGGACAAGAGGTGGACTTTGCAGCGAGACTTGAAAACTTGTGGGAGAGTCAGTGATGTTTCTGGATAGGCTATTCCAGAGAGTTGTACAGGTTTTATTGTCCCTAACACATTTTTTATATGCCGGTCTTTGTTACAAACATGTGTATTAGGAAGGTTCAATTAATGTTGTTGTCTTTTTTTATGCCAGGTTAGCCAAAAGCTGGAAACTGTTGTACAACCTGACAGTGAAGCAGTACCTCTCACTGAAGACAGGGGGCTCTGCTAGACCATCAGAAAAAAGAGCAATTCTGAGTCTGTTAGGACAACTCCAGCACCAGCTACAAACACTAGGCTGTGGTTTAGCCAGAAACATGAAGGCTAGGCCTGACCCAAGTATGCAAATATTCCCTTCTTGTTGATCGCTCGTTCTCATTTGAATGTACATATTTTGTAACTTCCGTTACTGTTTGAAGTAAGACGTTTCTGACATTAAGATAAGGTGACAAACTGTCGTTTTTAAAAGCCAGAAAAGTTTTCAGTTGTCATAAAAAAGACAGTTTGGCACCTTATATGTAGCAAATCTTAATGTCAGGAACGTCTTACTTCAAATGGTAACGGAAGTAAAAAAATGTGTACATCAAATGAGAACGAGCGTGATATCTATATGTTATATATTATCATTTAATCAACTTGCAGTTGAAGATTTAGCTATAGTTGTTCATATTCGTAGTATGTTTAGCAGCAAATACAATGATCTTGATATTGAAATTCAATCTACTTTTTGTGACCTTGTCAATCTCATTTTTTATCTCAAAATTCTGTAATATGTTTTAACTAAAATGCAACTTTAAAGGTATAGAAAGCATGCTTTTGTTTTAAGTAACTTGATAGTTCACATTTTCTGTTAAAACCTCTGTTTTGAACTGTATTGATTTTGTCTTATTCTCAGCCAATCAGATACTACTTAATGGAGACACTGCCCAAGCTCTGCACCAATGGGAGGAGAAGCTCAACTCCCTGCAAGACAAACCAGAAACCCCACAATCAGTTGCCATGGAAACCGTCACCCTCCTGTCCATCCTGTACACCCACCTGCTACAGTACAACCTAGGTGTTGCCCTCCTATTGGTCCAGTCTTTGATTGACAGCTGGGATGGGGAGAGCTCCACCAATCAAGGGCCATCAAAGCTTTCCTCCTACTTAGCAGTTGAAGGGGGAGGAGACTTTGATGGCCAGGAGGGTTTGGGTGTTTTGAGAAAGGCGGCGAGACCAGTCGTGCGAACGTTAGCCAGGTTCATGGCAGCGTATTTCAGCAACAGACAGCTGTTTGTGTACCCGCCACATGCAGCCAGGCCACTACCACCTGTGCACCTGAAAGTAGAAACAGGTGTGTGTTTTTAATCCTATTGGGCCACACCAATTTAATCTCTTGGTTAACTTTTTTTTTAATTTTA
Source organism: Branchiostoma lanceolatum (assembly GCF_035083965.1). Lineage (NCBI taxonomy): Eukaryota > Metazoa > Chordata > Leptocardii > Amphioxiformes > Branchiostomatidae > Branchiostoma > Branchiostoma lanceolatum. The sequence continues at coordinate 19,184,431 of NC_089728.1, read as the reverse complement.
GCAAAAAATCATGAAAACAGAAGGCTGGGGTGAAAACTTGTACCTGACCCTGTTCACACTCTGAAATTGTGTGCACCAAAGTACAGACTTTTCTCTGAGATTCTGTTTTCCTGTTACTTTTCTAATCAAGCATTTTTTTTTAAATTCCGTTAACCAAGAAATTGAAATGGTGTGGCCTTAGGCTTGAATTTTTCTAAAGTAAAAAAGGCATAACTGTGAATAATCTATTTTTCCCAAGGTTTAACTCTTGACAAAAGCAACATGCTAGTTGTACAACCTTGGCTGTCTCATGTATGGATGTTTCAGCCAAACAAATAAATCAATAAATAAATCTATTTTTGCATAGTCACAGGATTGAGGGTTTTGGTTGGTCACTACTGCTGGAGAAGACGGATGCCCCAAGTGTGTGGGTCTCAGATTTGCAACCCGTCATCCACCTTAAATAAATCCACGCGAAGGCTACCGTGTCAACCCTCCTCACTCAGGTGTAGGGACTGACACGATCATCATACTCGATCGAATATCTGTATTTATGTCTGTACTTTCTGTATCTGAATACAAATAAAGATCACAAGTGATTGTCATACTGTGGCCAACGAGTAAAAGTTTCTACACCCCTGCTTTGAGCTGTGTGACACCCATGCTAATTCTTGCATGACCAGCTTTTTCAAAAGCATTTCTTGTTGTTTAATTACGGCTAAAATAGCTTGTTTCCTTTTGTGTTGGACTTCAAAACCATATAGCTGTCTTTTACCTCCTAGGCCCCCGTGCCACGCCCCTTCATCACACCGAGGTGTCCTCTGCAGTCAGGAGACAGAGCCTGTCTGATGTGTGGACTGCAGACTTCACCATGGAGCTCCTGCTGTTGTGTGGACAGGCACCTGAGGCCGTGTGGTTGGCCAGCCAACTTGGAGACTGGAAGGGGGCCTTCATGCTGGCTGTGTCATACCTGGACTACTTAAAGACAATCCCAGCAACTGCCAAGTAAGCAAAAATCGTAGTTCAATCTTAGATTCATTGCACAGTGAATTTTTTTAATATTAGAATCACTTGTAATAAACAAAAAAGCCGCTAGGGTGTCCAAACCTGCACTGCATACTCTCTGCCCCAAGAGCTATCTATCGCTCAAAAATCAGGACCATAGCATGTCCAGAGCTAGCCTGGGCGCCATCCTATTACTACCGGGGCTCCTACAGCGAGTGTAGGACTAGGAGCCCTGGTAGTAATAGGATGGCGCCCAGGGTAGTCCAGAACAGGAGATATCAAAACAAGAAATTCCACCGCAGTGCAGTACTGTAACAAGCTACTAGGGGGCTCAAGATCTAGTCATTTCAAGGTGTCAGCAAGACCTACACACATACTAAATATCAGGACAATCCACCCTGGCCTTCTCGAGTTATGAGAGGTATGCAGTTCCTAGACAACGAAGAACATTCCTGTGGTATACCTGGAATTCTTGCAACTTTGCGTGATGCTGAAACATTTGGCTCGCTCCTGAGGCAATGCCAAAAATCTTAGTTGTACCCGAACCTTTTGTTATCTGCATCTGTGGTTGTTGTCATTGACATTTTTTTGTATTTTTCTTTCCCAGACTAAACAAGTCTCTACAGCTGCCAGATAGTCTCCAACCTCTGGCACTCCTGCAGGGCAGATTGATGTCATTCCTGTCTAACTCACTAGGGGGAGCTGATACTAACTCCAATGCTCCATTGGAGGGGACATCCCATGCTCTCAAGAGAACTGCTTCCACAGGTGAAAAAAGCACATCATTATTACAGGTTTGCGTAGCAAAACCTTTGTTGGATCCGTTGGCATGTGTGGTGGCTGCCATCTTAAATTGTGATGTCACAGGGTCGTCATACGATTTTATTGGGAGGGGTGTTTACTGGGGTCGCTAGCATTCTCTCTATTTTTAACAAATCGGCACACAACTATCACGCATTCAACTCAAATAAAAAGATTCAATACCAATTCATATATATAAAAAAAGTATACCCAGTAATCACTAATCTTATAGCAAACCTGAAGTATACGTAGCACAAATACTTAACTCTAGTTTCTAAAATGTTCCATATCAAAGTGTGGATTGTATCACATAGGGACAAAACAAACATCATTAGCAAACTTTAGTCTCATTTTAGTAAGGAAACATAACAGAGGATTTTGGTGTAGTTATCTGTAGTGTTTCCAGACTACAATGTACATGTAGTTGTTAACATGTAGTTGAGCATATACGACACATATTTGTAGTATCCCATATTCAATTTATTCTGCAATTCTTCTGCAAGTTGCCATGGGGTGCTAAAGAACACACATGCTATGCATAGACTTATAACCAACTGAACATATTTCTATTGTATCTATATCATTATGATGATAATTAATCCGAAATTCATTCCAACATTCTTTAACCAAAGGTTCGCTAAACTTCGATGAAGACTCCAGCACGGACCAGGTGTGTCGTAGTCTCCAGGACC